>NW_027362771.1:357725899-358930465 GCF_046119375.1 Phyllobates terribilis | reverse complement strand
AATGGAAAGTTCTGTAAGCTTTTGTATCAATTCCTCATTACTAGAACTGGTTTTACTTGTAGTTGGGCTATAAGACTCTTCTTTATTCACTTCTGGAGGTTAAAAATCTTTCCTGAATGTCCAAGTTGTTAAAGGGGTTTCTCCTGGCAAAATGTAGTTTGGAGCAGAGAAAAATATTTATTGCTGCTGTTGCTAAGCATATATCACATAATGGGCTTGTGTAGATGACAAAAATAGGTCCAAGTTGCCATCTGACAAAACCTCGAATCACACTATGACCAATGTTATTCCATAGGACTGTGCACTTGTCTGTTTTTTTTTTTTTTTATACCATCTGACATCTGTCCAAAACAAAAGTACCGTGTACACAGTGTGCATCCGATATTCAGATCGCACTCGGCCACGCAAATCATTGAATCCGTGGAAACCATCTGACTGCACTCGGATGACATCTGAGTGCAGTCCGATTTTTACGGACTGACAGAATGGAAAAAATTGAAACTTTTTTTTTTCCATCTTCTCCACATCCAAGAAAATTATAATTTGATCAGAGAGTGATTAGCATAATCTGACGATTCTCTTGAATGAAAGAAAATACGGTAGTGTGATCCTGGTCAAACTTGGCTAAATGAGTAAAAATGCATTTTGCACCTATGCAATTGATGATTGATTACTGTAAAATGTCATGCCTGTAGAGTCTAGACGATCCTGTATGCTAGATGGGCAGCTAGTGACTGCACATGGCAATTCTTGAAAAAACAGAAAAAACTACGGTCAATAGTCCAGAATAATGAAAATTGCAAAATTTATTAACCAAATATATACAGGAAAGAGGAAACAGAAAAATACACACGTAAGGATTAAACAGTGCGAGAGGCTCACAAGGAAGGAGCATTTTACATAAAAAGGTAATATGTCGCATTTAATCGATGGTAGTATCGCATAATACAGAAACCATGCACCTATCCAAGTGGTGGGGTGTCAAAGGTTCATGTAATAGCATAATATATGTACATTGTTTTCAAATGGGTAAATTATAGATAACTTATGCAGACACCAACCTGTGCAGAGGCTCCTAAGCTCTTGCGCGTCCGCCCTGACGTGCGTTTCGGACCAGCCTTTGTCAAGGGTTCCTTGGGACATATTACCTTTATATGTAAATGCTCCTTCCTTGTGCGCATCTCAGTTTTTTTTCCTCACTTGTGTATTTTCCTGTTTCCCCTGTCCTGTATATATTTGGTTAATAAATTTTGCAATGTTGATTATTCTGGACTATTGATCGTTGTTTTTTCCGGTTTTTCATATTAGCTCTATGACTATTTGTCCTAAATTGTCCCAATACATATTAGCATGATGGATATGTTTTAATACAACCTGACTTCTGCACATTGTTGCTTATCCTGCTATTTTCCATGAGTAGCTTGTACATGGCATTTCTTGCAGACACGATTCGTCCACCTTGTGCACAATGAATATATATAGCTAACAGGTGTTGGCATTAATTCACAGGCCTGTATGTGGTTCATAATAAAATCCTGTCTTTCAGATGTAAATGTATTCTCTGATAAGTACATGTCAGCCTCCTAGACTTCTTTTGCAAGGAAACTCTTGGGGTATGTTCACATGCAGCGTTTTCACAGCGGTTTTCGCAGAGGTGTTTGAGTGTGAAACACAGGAGTGTTTTGTTTACAGTACATGTTTAAAGTGGACCTGTCACCAAGTTTTTCTCATATAAAGTGGAGCCTGCACCTGTAAGTCCTCTGACTTAGCGGGGGCGTGGCTTAGCGTCTCCTGGCTTCCTGCCGTCATTACTTAGGCAGGAAGCGCTTGGTTGAGCGTGCGCTGGCGGTCCCTGCTTCTCCCTCCGGCGTCCAGCGGCGCCTCCTGCTCTCTGCTCCCCGTCCGTCCACACACTTAGGAGGAGCGGTCGCCGCAGTACCGGTGAGTCCCCTCTGCCTCTGGCAGGGGTTCTTTGTCAGTGCTGTCTCTCCAGGCTACCTATTAGGAGTCCTCGTGAGCACTGCCGCTTTCTCTCCTAAAGCTATTTACTTCACTGACCTTTTAGGCTGTGTAGTATTATAGTTGCTGTGATGTTAACCCCTTCTGAAAAAGTGGAACTTTAGGGGAAACACATGGTGTTTAAGGGAGTTTCCCCCTATTGATTTTTTGCTCGGCATTTCTGGGGTAGCTCTTTTCTAAGGGTGAGCTTTAACCCTTCAGAGCCTGTCGCATATAAAAAATAAATAAATAAATAATAATAAATAAAAATATTAAAAAAAAAAAAAAAAAAAGTGAGTTTTGAAAACAGGCTGTGCAGCTTTCACACTTTTTTGCCATCCTTGTTGTACATCCTGGCATCTGGTGTGGGTGGCATGTCGGATCAGGGGCCTGGGAGTGCGGATCGGACTCCTGATCCGTTTCAGGTTCGCACGCCTCTGATACACTCAGGCCTTCTACTACAACAAGTTCAACGCTCAGTGATGTTAAGGTGGAGGCGCTCACTCGCTCCATTGATAGTCTCTCTAGTCTCCTGGGACAGTGGGTGTCAGCTAGATCACACCCAATGCCACGAGGTAAAAAGCGCCGCAAGACTATGGTGGCGTTGTCTCCCTCGCAGAGCGCATCAGAGGCTTCGGATTCACCAACAGATTCGGTTGATGAAATTTCTGAGTCCGAAGAGGAGGATCAACAGGATCACTCTGTTTCTCTTTCTGGTCGCGTAGATGGGCTTATTAAGGACATGCGGGAAGTATTAGAGCTGTCTGAAGAGCCGACAAGACCGTCTAGGTCGGGCTGTCTGTATCAGAAGACGCGCCGTGTTCGTTCTACATTACCTGCGCATGAGGAACTTAACGAAGCGGTGGAGAAGGAGCGTCAGTGTCCGGATAAACGCTTCCGAGGAACGCGTTTTTTTGATGCCCTATATCCCTGTGCCAAGGAGATGGTTACTAATTGGGTTCCCTCTCCTGAGGTGGATATATCTCTGTCTCAGCTGACCAAGTCTTCCCTGCTTCCTGTTAAAGGGAGAGCCAATCTTCAGGATCCTTTGGACAAAAGATCGGAGTCAGCGGCGAAATCCATCTATGAAGCCGCGGGTCATGGTTTCCGAGCGGCCTTGGGGGCCATGTGGGCCGGTGAGGCTTCTCTGCGGTGGTTGGATCAGCTGCGTGCGGCGTGGCAGGATGGGACTTCGCATTCAGAAGTGGAAAAGCTTTTTCAGCGAATGGAAGAAGCTAGGTGTTATGGCAGAGATGCAGTACTGGACACTGCTTCAGTTCTGTCCAGGGCTCAGGCTTCGGCAGTCACGATTAGAAGAGCTCTGTGGCTTAAACAGTGGACCGGGGATGCAGTATCCAAACAGGGATTGCTTAGTCTGGCATATAAGGGCGGTCAGCTCTTTGGTTCAGATCTTTCGGAACTAATTGCCAAAGCTAAAGCTAAGGATGTTACTCTGCCTGGGAAAAAGGCAGTGGCATCCACAGCCAGCAGGACAGGGCCCGGCAGAGGTCTTCGGTCCTTTCGGGCCAGGGGACGATTCAGTCAGCCTTCTTGGAGATTGGGTCGTCCCTCATCCTCCGGCAGATCCGCCCAGAAATCTTGTACTCCTTGGAAGCAACGGTCCCGTCAGGACAGACGGGAGGTTGATGAAAAGTCCGCTAAGGCTGACTGACGCCAGGGATCCCCCCGAGGGCTCTCGGGTGGGAGGTCGTCTGCTACAATTCGGGTCGATCTGGGCATCCCACATAGCAGACGCCTGGGTGACACGGGTTATGTCGGCAGGCTATTTGATAGAGTTTCATTCGCTGCCTCCAGACAGGTTTCGTCTGACGGGCATTCCGTTCGTGCCAAGACTGGCTGCCGCACTGTTTCAGGAGGTCGACTCTCTCCTACAGCAGGGTGTGGTGGTTCAGGTTCCTCCGGAAGACCAGGGAAAGGGTTTTTATTCCAACCCTTTTGTGGTCCCCAAAAAGGAGGACAAGTTTCGTTCGGTGCTGGTGTAATGCAGGTGACGGAATGAAACGCACAGAGACACAAGGCGAGAACAGTCAGAGATGTTTGTAAACAGTTTTATACAACAGGTATACTGAAACAAGGGATTAGCAACAAGGGTAATGAACAGTGGTTTGAAATATCAGAAAAATACGAAATTTCTTAAAGTAAGGTGATGCCCTCAAGCATGAGAAGCACCACACAAGTTCTTTAACCGTGAATTTGGCCCTAGCGGGGGTCACCGGTTATTCCCGCTAGGCCGTGAGTCTCTTTCCGGATGAATTCAATTAAATCACGTTGTGCTACTTTAGCCCCAACCGTCCCCCTCCCAACCTGAGTACTTAAACCCAATTGTCCCCGGTACCGTGGGTGAGCAGTGGAAGTGACGGCCCTGCTCACGTATGCAGCTCCTCTCTGCTTGGCTGTTGGGGGCAGTCTCTCGAGCCTTGGGGGGGGGGTCCAGGCCTCGTCTGTCGGGTTCCGCGAACTCACTCAGCACAGCGATCAGGTTCCTAGTATCCTCAGCAGGCACAGCACTCGAGTCACAACTGTGAGGGATCCGGAGCTCTTTTACCAGTGCCCGGCTGGAGCACCTCTCAGGCCTCTGGATTTGGCCTGTCATGCGGGGTTTCTCAGGACGCAGGGAGCACGTCTGCTCCTCTCTGCTGCTTGGCGCCAAAGACCCCTCAGGTTTGGCGCGCTGGCCTCTTATCTCTCTGAACTCCTTCCTGGAAGTCACCTGATCGGGTCCAGCCTCTGAATCTGCCCTGCCTGCAACTTCCTTTGTGTATTTTGGTTCCGCTTGACTGTCTCTGGCCAGTAGATGGCAGTCTCGCTCCATCCTTGAAACGTCATGTTGAAGTTCTGTTACAAGCTTTTTAGCTCGTTCTACATTCCTCCCTCTTTTTTGCTCGCCAGTCCTCGGGCGAGTGGACTCCTCGCAGAATTGATGTCTCCTTCCAGGCAGTGCAAGCTCAGACAGGAGTTGGGCACACTCCTGCGTTTTCTTTTGGATTCGAGACCAGATAAACTCTTCCTGAGCATACCGGTTAGGAGGAATTCCGGCATTAGCCCGCTCAGTTCTGCGGGGCTCTTCTTGCGGAGGAGACTCCGGGAGATCCGAGGAATCAACTACTTGGGATTGCAAATCATTTCCTGACTCATTCTGACTTCCACTCGGGAGTGGCACCAACGGTTCTGACGGGCCCAACTGCATTGTGGCCCACCCTTCTTCATCCCCCAAGGTTCCTGTATGTGGCACTTCAGCCAACACGTCTGAGGGCCCAGCCCTGTTACAGACTTCTGCTTCAGAGGAGCAAGGTCGCAACATATTACGGTGCAACACCCTGGATGTCGCGGTGTCATCCCCTTCGGGCCTAACCTCGTAGACGGGGTTGTCTGGGTGAACCTTCTTCACCACCCGATATGGTATTGCCTCCCAACGATGGTCCAGCTTACTCCCAAATCGTTTAGCCCTCACCAGCACTCGGTCTCCTGGCTGAAGCGATCCACCTGTGGTCGGGGGCCGAACTGCATGCTCCACTTCCTGAAACTTCTGAGCAACCAGTCTTCTCACGGATTGGAGTCGACGCTGGTGTTCTCGAATCCAGGTACTTGGGCTACTGCCCGGACCGGGGTCTTCTGAGTCTAGCTCCAGTTCGGTGATTTCTCGGCCACTTCTTCCAAACAGCAACATGTAGGGGGTGTAGCCGGTGGTTGCATGAACTCGATTATTATACACCCACACCAGTTCGGACACGAATTCGGGCCACTTCATCTTTTTGTCCGCTTCCAGTGTTCGCAACATTTGCAACAGGGTTCGGTTAAAGCGCTCGCAAGCCCCGTCCCCTTGCGGGTGGTAGGGCGTTGTCCGGGAACGGTCGATCCCATAGATGCGGTATATCTCATCCATCATTCGTCCTTGGAAGCAGGCCCCCTGGTCAGAATGTATTTGCTTCGGGCACCCATAAATCCGGAAGAAATCTTGACAGATGGCCTTGGCTGCGGCTTCTGCCGTCTGATCTTTAGTGGGCGTCACCACTGCAAACTTGGTGAAGTGATCAGTCATGACTAAACAGTGTCCATAACCGTTGTATGAAGTTCCTACCATCAAGTAGTCAATCATCAAGACTTCCAAGGGGGCAGAAGTTCGGATGGTCTGAATGGGAGCTCTTTGCTCCGGGGGCTTGTTCAACTCACACTGGCGACATGTTCGGCAGACTCCCTCGACTTCTTGTCGCAGTTGAGGCCAATACACCAGCCGTTGCAACCACCGGAAGGTCTTTTCTACTCCGAAGTGAGCACCTCTTCTATGAGCTTCTTGGGCTAGCTGTGTTACTAGTGCTCCTGGAACTACCACTTGCCAGGTAACATCAAACTCTCGAGGCAGCTGGATTCTTCGGCATAGCAAGCCATCCATCAGGAGGAGCCTCTCCCACTGGCCTAGGATTTGTAGGGTAGTTGGAAGTGAAGCGGCTCTGGTTTCCTGGTCGGGTCTCTGATTAAGGGCGACCCATTCTCTCAACTTTGCTAGCTCTGGGTCGGATTGCTGCAGATGTATCCATTCGTCTCTTGAACGTCCCAGAATCTGAGTGGGCCTCGGCTCCCCTCTGGTCTCTTGGGCGGCGACCACAGCAGCGGCGAACTGGCTGAAATCCGGGATCTCGTCGCCTTCGAGCTCCTCATCTCTGTCCTTCTTCGGCCCCGCCTGAGTGACCCGGGACAGGGCATCTGCATGTGTGTTCAGGGCCTTGGACCGATAGGCGATTTTATACTGGAATTTGGACATCCTTGCGACCCACCGCTGTTCTAACGCGCCCAGTTTGGCGTTCTCCAAGTGGGCCAAAGGGTTGTTATCTGTCCGCACTTGCACTTCTGACCCTGACAGGTACTCAGCAAACTTCTCGGTCATGGCCCATACCAGTGCCAGTAGCTCCAGCTTAAACGAACTGTAGTTGTCCGGATTCTTCTCCGTATCTCGGAGTGACCTGCTGGCATACGCGATCACTCGCTCTTTCCCTCCTTGTACTTGAGCCAGCACTGCTCCCAGCCCATGCAAGCTTCCATCAGTGTACAACATGAACGGCTGCGAAAAGTCAGCGTAGGCCAGAATCGGGGCATCTGTTAGCGCCATTTTCAATGCTCGGAATGCCTCTTCTTGTCGTGGGCCCCACTGAATGGGCTGCCGCTTGGCTCCCCCGGCTGTTCCTCTCAGCAATTCATTGAGCGGGTTCGCAATCTTAGCGAAGTCTTTAATGAATCTGCGGTAGTATCCAGCGAGCCCCAGGAATGCCCTTAGTTCCCTTAGATTGGCGGGCGTGGGCCACTTCTGCACGGCAGCTACTTTCTCCGCAGTGGGGTGCACCCCTGCACTGGACACAGTGTGCCCCAGATATTCAATTTCTCGTTTGAAGAGACGACACTTACGAGGCTTAATTTTCAGGCCGTGCCTTTGTAGCCGTTCTAACACTTGTTCCAATCGGCGGAGATGATCCTCAAACGTTGCGGAATAGATAATTATATCGTCCAGATATATTAAAGTGGCTTCAAAGTTGAGGTCCCCCAAGCATCTCTCCATCAGCCGTTGGAATGTTCCTGGCGCATTTGTTAGTCCGAACGGCATTCGATTGAACTCAAACAGGCCCATAGGGAGAACAAAAGCTGTCTTCGGACGATCCTTCTCAGCTACTGGGACCTGCCAATAGCCACTGGCCAGGTCGAGGGAGGAGAAGAATTTGGCGCTCCCTAGTGCAGATACAGACTCTTCGATTCGGGGGAGTGGATAGGAGTCCCGTACTGTACAGGCATTCAGCTTCCGATAGTCTACGCAGAATCTCAGGGTACCGTCCTTCTTTCGGACCAGCACGATCGGAGCCGCCCAGGGGCTCTGGCTTTCACGGATCACACCGTTCCGCAACATGTGGGCCAATAGCTCTTTCACCTCCTGGTACATTTGAGGCGGGATCTGCCGATATCTCTCTCGGATGGGAGCAGTATTTCCGGTGGGTATTTCGTGCTGAATGTCCCGAGTGCACCCGAAATCATCTTCATGCTGTGCAAACACTCCCTGATATCGCTGTAGAAGTTGTTCGATCTGCCTCACTTGTCCAGCAGAAAACTCAGTCAGGTTAGCTTCCATTTCTTCCAGGAGGTGGCGTCCAGCCAACGGTTCTCTTCCATGTTCCTGGCTATTGAGGGACACCTCTAGGGTCCATGGTTTTCCTTCCACAGGTGCCAGCCCTATAGCGTCAGCTCTAGTAAGGGCCTCCGGCATTACGCACACTCGCGCCACCTCTTGTCGGGGCAACAACTGTAAACTGGTGCCACTTAAATTGATGCAGCGCACGGGTACTCGACCGTGCCGCACGGTGGCCAGAGTTCGAGCAATCAGGAGTCCAGAGGGCGCTTCTTCTCCCTCCATTGGTTCAACTTGAATGTCCACGCCCTCTAAGGACACATGTGCCAGCACCGGCAAAGTGAGTACAGTCTGTCCCACCGGCAGTGTTATTGTGGCTTCGTGCGGTATCGATACCTTACCAAGGTACTGGGAGGTAGTGGGCAACTTTTGAATCTGACTGACCCGCACGAGGTGCTGGAACACTCTCTTGTTAGCTGGGTCTCGAGTGGCGCGGGTCCAGTTGTTTTTGCTACAGCCCTCAGCCAGGAACTGTCCGACTTCTTTCAGCACATTCATGCCCAGGGTTACAATGGGCCCATCGCCTCCGGGCCCGGTGGTCAGTACAATCCCTTTTCGACCGAGGTCCTTTCCACATGCCCGCACAGACATCCATACTACTCCCGCTACTGGGATAGGTAGTTGATTAGCCGCCACCAGTTTGACAGTGGGTTCCCGGCAGGAACGAGCGACTTCAGGAAAGTGACTTTGGAAGTACGTCTCAGGCATAGTGGTCACTTGAGACCCGGTGTCCATCAAACAACGGATCCGCTGCCCATTGAATTCAGCCCAGATAATGGGCCTCTCGGAGACAATGTCTTCAGAGCTCCCTCTTCTACTCTCTGAAGCTCGAGACCCCACGGTATGCTCCACAACCGTGGGGCATTTTAGTTTAACGGCTGTCCCCTCCTCCTTCTTTCTCGGTTGGGACAGTCTTTGGAGATATGCCCCCTACCTCCGCAGGTCCAGCACTCCGGTCCTCGTTCTGCCGATAGGTCGGGTACATGTCGTGCTGGGGCCAGATAGGAACGTCTTTCTCGTTCTGGTCTCCGTCCGCGTTGAGCAGTACGGTCCGTCGGCAAGGGGGCAGTAGGAGTCTTCCTAATAGAATTCAGCTCACCCCGAATGTCTCGAATTTCCTGACGTATTTCCCGTACCCAATCAGGCTCTTGGTTGGTGAATCCAGGAGCAATTGCCTCATGACTTCTAACTGTGGCTTTGAGAACAGGAACTTCTCTCTCCAGGACTCTAGCTTCAGCCCCTACCTCCAGGAAGCCCATATCAGGGCTCAATCGCAGCCGCTCCTTCAGGATTTGCCTCAGGGAAGGGTCTTTCAAGCCAGCAATCAGTTGGTCACGCAACACCTCATCCAATGGTCCCAGTCCTCGGTTCCCATCTCGAGTTTTCTTAGTGATATGGTCCGTCACTTCCTGTAATGCATTAACATACTGATTTACTGTCTCATTTTCCCCTTGGACCCGCTGAAACAACCGTAAGCGCAAGTGTCCCAAATCTGTAGTGTCACCGTGCATGTCCTCTAGAATTTTTATCACTTTATCCACGGTGTCACGGTCCCCAGGTGGGCGGTACATCACAGTCTGTCGGGCCTCTCCATCAAGGGTTAGGAGGGCCAACTCCGCCTGGGCTAGAGGGTCAAGGGGATACATACGTAGCATACTTCTCAGTCTTTCTGCCCAGTCCCAAAGTGACATGCCATCCCCTGTAAACTTGGGAAGATGGCTGAGCATAGCCCCCAGGGGTATATGGCTCCGGCCGGACCTAGCCATAGACTGATCCGCCATCTCTGCGTCTGAATGTTGCATCCTGCCGACTTTGCCAAATGTAATGCAGGTGCCGGAATGCAACGCACAGAGACACAAGGCGAGAACAGTCAGAGATGTTTGTAAACAGTTTTATACAACAGGTATACTGAAACAAGGGATTAGCAACAAGGGTAATGAACAGTGGTTTGAAATATCAGAAAAATACGAAATTTCTCAAAATAAGGTGCAGTCTCTTAAAGTAAGGCGCAGTCTCTTAAAGTAAGGCGCAGTCTCTTAAAGTAAGGCGCAGTCTCTTAAAGTAAGGCGCAGTCTCTTAAAGTAAGGCGCAGTCTCTTAAAGTAAGGCGCAGTCTCTTAAAGTAAGGTGATGCCCTCAAGAATGAGAAGCACCACACAAGTTCTTTAACCGTAAATTTGGCCCTAGCGGGGGTCACCGGTTATTCCCGCTAGGCCGTGAGTCTCTTTCCGGATGAATTCAATTAAATCACGTTGTGCTACTTTAGCCCCAACCGTCCCCCTCCCAACCTGAGTACTTAAACCCAATTGTCCCCGGTACCGTGGGTGAGCAGTGGAAGTGACGGCCCTGCTCACGTATGCAGCTCCTCTCTGCTTGGCTGTTGGGGGCAGTCTCTCGAGCCTTGGATAGGGGGGTCCAGGCCTAGTCTGTCGGCGGTCGACGTCGGGTTCCGCGAACTCACTCAGCACAGCGATCAGGTTCCTAGTATCCTCAGCAGGCACAGCACTCGAGTCACAACTGTGAGGGATCCGGAGCTCTTTTACCGGTGCCCGGCTGGAGCACCTCTCAGGCCTCTGGATTTGGCCTGTCACGCGGGGTTTCTCAGGACGCAGGGAGCACGTCTGCTCCTCTCTGCTGCTTGGCGCCAAAGACCCCTCAGGTTTGGCGCGCTGGCCTCTTATCTCTCTGAACTCCTTCCTGGAAGTCACCTGATCGGGTCCAGCCTCTGAATCTGCCCTGCCTGCAACTTCCTTTGTGTATTTTGGTTCCGCTTGACTGTCTCTGGCCAGTAGATGGCAGTCTCGCTCCATCCTTGAAACGTCATGTTGAAGTTCTGTTACAAGCTTTTTAGCTCGTTCTACACTGGATCTCAGGGATTTGAATATTTACGTCCGGACACGGAAGTTCCGCATGGAGTCTCTCCGATCGGTGATAGCGACCCTATCGCAGTACGATTTCTTGGTGTCCATAGACATTCGCGACGCCTATTTGCATATCCCTATCGGCAGGGCTCACCAGCGTTTCTTGCGTTTCGCTATAGGTCAAACCCATTACCAGTTTGTGGCCCTGCCTTTCGGGTTGGCCTCAGCTCCCAGGGTTTTTACAAAAATTCTGGCTCCTCGCATGGCGCTTCTTCGAAGACAGGGGGTTACGATCCTCCCCTACCTGGACGACCTGTTCATAGTGTCACCCACAGCGGAGGAGGCAATAGCGATCTCTCCCTTCAGTACCTGATGGACTTCGGGTGGCTGATCAATTGGAAGAAATCGTCATTGGAGCCAGCACAGTCCATTCTTTTCCTGGGGATGCAGTTCGATACTGTTCGGGCAGTTGTGTCCCTGCCTCCTGTCAAACAGACGAACCTTCGTCTTCTGGTCCAGGCTATGAGGTCGGCGCTGTCAATGTCCCTTCGGGAATGCATGCGCCTTCTGGGTCAAATGGTGGCAACTATGGAAGCAGTACCATTTGCACAATTTCATTCCCGGGATCTCCAGAGCCTTATTCTGACCCATTAGGATCGATCGCTAACTTCTCTGGATCGCTCGGTCATTATCTCCCGCAGGGTGCGAGAATCTCTTGGATGGTGGTTACGTCCGGAGACTCTATCCGTGGGGAAATCCTTCCTTCCTCCGAGATGGTCGGTGGTAACAACCGATGCCAGCCGGACAGGCTGGGGGGGAGTTTGGAACAACCTCTGGATTCAGGGAGTCTGGTCGCCAAAGGAGTCGTCTCTCCCGATCAACATTTTGGAGTTGAGAGCAATATTTCTCTGCCTCCAACATTGGGCGGTCTTATTGCGCGGTCTACCGGTCCGGATCCAGTCTGACAACGCTACGGCTGTTGCGTACATCAACCACCAAGGCGGGACGAGGAGTTCCAGTCTCATGTCGGAGGTCTCTCGGATCCTGGTCTGGGCCGAGTCCAAAGTTCCAGTTATCTCTGCAATTCACATTCCCGGGGTTGTTGAATATCTCGGCGGACTTCGTCAGTCCCGAGCAAGTGGACCCTGGGGAATGGAGTCTCTATCCAGAAGTGTTTTCTCTGCTGTGTTCCCGTTGGGGGACTCCTCAGGTGGACTTGATGGCATCCAGGCTGAACGCCAGGGTTCCGACGTTCATGTCCAGGTACAGGGACCCGGAGGCGGTGGATGCTCTAGTGGCCCCGTGGGGTCAGTTCAAGCTGATCTATGCGTTTCCGCCGATATCCTTACTACCTCTGGTGATCCGACGGATCAAACTCGAAAGGGTATCAATAATTCTGATAGCACCAGACTGGCCGCGGAGGACATGGTATTCGACGCTGGTGTCTCTTCAGGCGGCACCTCCGTTTCCGCTGCCCCTTCGCCCGGACTTGCTCACTCAGGGGCCCATTCGTCATCCGGACCTGAGGTCCCTTCGTTTGACGGCGTGGGTCTTGAGACCGAGATCTTGACCCGTCGCGGTTTTTCGCCCGAGGTCATTGCTACCTTGCGGGCGGCCCGGAGTCCAGCTACGTCCAGGATTTATCACTGAACTTGGGAGTCTTTCTATTTCATGGTGTTCTGGATCCTCAAGAAACCCGAGGGTTTTTTCCATCCCCAACTTCTTGGCCTTTCTGCAATCTAGTCTGGCCAGGGGTTTGGCAGTTAGTACGGTGCGGGGACAGGTATCTGCTCTTTCCGCACTTTTTAGGAAGGCTATTGCCTCTCGTAGGGATGTGCGCTCTTTTTTTCGCGGAGTCGCACGTCCGTTTCCGCCACGGAGGGCAGTTGTGGCTCCATGGCGGCTTAATCTAGTCCTGGAAGCCCTTCAGCATAGGCCTTTTGAGCCTATGGATTCTGCTAAACCTTCACTACTTTCTTGGAAGGTGGCCTTCTTGGTGGCAGTCACCTCTTTGAGAAGGGTATCGGAATTGGCAGCACTTTCTTGCTCACCTCCTTTTCTGGAATTTTTTCCGGATCACGTGGTGCTTCGTACTCGGGAAGATTTTTTGCCTAAGGTAGTTTCACAATTCCACATTAATCAGGACCTTGTGTTGCCTTCTCTTTGTCCAGGACCTAAGAATCCAAGGGAGCGGGCCTTGCACTCGTTGGACTTAGTGCGGGCATTGAAGTTCTATCTTACGATCACCCAAGGTTTTCGGAAGTCGGACTCTCTTTTTATAATTCCGGCAGGTCGTCGGCGTGGTCAACGTGCTTCCAAAGACACGATAGCTCGGTGGATCCGTTCAGCTATCCTGGAAGCGTACCGGCTCAAGGGCGAGCCTTGTCCGGTTAAAGTTAAAGCTCATTCCACGAGAGCCATTGGCTCATCGTGGGCTTTTCGTCAGGGGGCCTCGGCAGCGCAGCTCTGCCGGGCGGCCACCTGGCGCTCCGTTCACACCTTTACTAAGTTTTATAAGGTGGACATAAGTGCTTCAGCCGATGCGGCCCTGGGACGCAGGGTCCTGCAGGCGGCGGTAATTTAAGTTATCCCTTTACTTAGTTTTCCGTTATTTTAGCGCGGTTTGCGCTCTTGCCTAAGTTTTGGGGTATGGAAGCTTCTGCCTCTATTTCCCACCCTTAAGTAGGTACTGCTTTAGGACGTCCCACGAAGTAGAGAATCTGTGTCTCCCTTCCTTCCCTTCTGCTGCTGAAAGCCGGATTTTGGTAAGAACTTACCTGTAAAATCCTTTTCAGCGAAGGAAGGAAGGGAGACACAGCACCCTCCCAGGGCAGAAGTGTTTTTTTGTGTTTCTAGATGCAGCGCGTCTCCTTCCTGATGTCGATCTTCTGGACTGGGTTTAGGGCTCTACGGCTCTCCTTCCAGTTTCGCCAGCTCTACACAGTTGTCAGGTCCAATGGGGTATGCCTAAGACTGTGTGTTTCTATTACATAACCTGTTTTCTCTCATTTCTGAAATTTCAGAAGGGGATATGTTGTTCTGCTGGTTGGTCTGCTCTTCCTTAGCTTGTGTACGGACTGATGAACATGGGAGTAGGAGGAGCCTATATACTGGAGGGGTCGTTCGTCTTTTTCCAATCTGAGGTGACTATCCTATGGGGCTCCGCCTACCCACGAAGTAGAGAATCTGTGTCTCCCTTCCTTCCTTCGCTGAAAAGGATTTTACAGGTAAGTTCTTACCAAAATCCGGCTTTTCACATGATCTGCTGGCCTCTGCTTTTTATTAGTGTTTGTCTGATGTTTATATCACATACAGAAATATAATTGCAATCATATTATGAGTACCAATAGGTTATATTGACAGTTAGAATGAGTTAATGCAGCAAGTCAATGTTTGCAGTGTTGCCCCTTCTTCTTCAAGACCTCTGTAATTCTCCCTGGCATGCTCTCAATCTACTTTTGGACCAAATCCTGACTGATAGCAGTCCATTCTTGCATAATCAATGCTTGCATTTTGCCAGAATTTGTTGGTTTTTGTTTGTCCACCCGTCTCTTGATGATTGACCACAAGTTCTCAATGGGATTAAGATCTGGGGAGTTTCCAGGCCATGGACCCAAAATCTCTGTTTTGTTCCATGAGCCATTTAGTTATCACCTTTGCTTTATGGCAAGGTGCTCCATCATGCTGGAAAAGGCATTGTTGGGCGCCAAACTGCTCTTGGACGGTTGGGAGAAGTTGCTCTTGGAGGACATTCTGGTACCATTCTTTATTCATGGCTGTGTTTTTAGGCAAGACTGTGAGCGTGCCGATTCCCTTGGCTGAGAAGCAACCCCACACATGAATGGTTTCAGGATGCTTTACAGTTGGCATGAGACAAGACTGGTGGTAGCGCTCACCTCTTCTTCTCCGAATAAGCTGTTTTCCAGATGTCCCAAACAATCGAAAAGGGGATTCATCAGAGAAAATGACTTTGCCCCAGTCCTCAGCAGTCCACTCCCTGTACCTTTTGCAGAATATCAGTCGGTCCCTGATGTTTTTTCTGGAGAGAAGTGGCTTCTTTGCTGCCCTCCTTGAAACCAGCCCTTGCTCAAAGAGTCTCCGCCTCACAGTGCATGCAGAAGCACTCACACCAGCCTGCTGCCATTCCTGAGCAAGCTCTGCACTGCTGGTAGTCCGATCCCGCAGCTGAAACAGTTTTAAGATACGGTCCTGGCGCTTGCTGGTCTTTCTTGGGCGCCCTGGAGCCTTTTTGACAACAATGGAGGCTCTCTCCTTGAAGTTCTTGATGATGCGATAGATTGTTGACTGAGGTGCAATCTTTGTAGCTGCGATACTCTTCCCTGTTAGACCATTTTTGTGCAGTGCAATGATGGCTGCACGTGTTTCTTTAGAGATAACCATGGTTAACTGAAGAGAAACAATGATACCAAGAACCAGCCTCCTTTTAAAGTGTCCAGTGATGTCATTCTTACTTAATCATGACTGACTGATCGCCAGCCCTGTCCTCATCAACACCCACACCTGTTTTAATGGATCAATCACTAAAACGATGTTAGCTGCTCCTTTTAAGGCAGGACTGCAATGATGTTGAAATGTGTTTTGGGGGTTAAAGTTCATTTTCTGGGCAAATATTGACTTTGCAAGTACAGTAATTGCTGTTAAGCTGATCACTCTTTGACATTCAGGAGTATATGCAAATTGCCATTACAAAAAATGAAGCAGTAAACTTTGGAAAAATTACTATTTGTCTCATTCTCAATACTTTTGGCCATGACTGTACAGCACAGTGTACACTACAGGCGCTTTTTAACCATTTATATCAGTAGGAAGTTTATGCAAAATATTTGTAGGAGTTGTTGAATTCCATCTAAAATCCATGTAGGAAACTGTGACCATACCACTGTGAAACGCCTATATAAATGCAGCGGAGTACTTTTATAGGCCATGTTCACATTGTGTTTGCCATGCAGTTGTTGTTTTTTACTAAAAAAACAAAAAGCAAAAAAACACAGCAAATAAATTACATTGTACTGTAACTGCTCTATAGTGGAATGGTGATTAAATATTCTTATTTCTTCATTATAGAGTCATTTGAAGAAACAGAGGAGCGATGGTTTTCTTCTCTGGAAAGCACGCGCTGGCCGGAGTACGTCAGGTACAGGGTCACTTTCTTGCCAGTTTTTTACTTGTACATTTTATGCAGCGCCATCTATACACCGGGATAAAAAGGAGAGCACTTGCAATAAGGTGTTTCATGTTTTAAAGACTACAATGTTTATACATACTGAAGACTAATAGTTAACTGCAAGAACATAGATGGGAAATTACTGTGGGACCCCGCAATAAGCATTGCTGCAGCCATATGGGGATCGGAGTTGGTTACCTATGTCTGCACCCTATCCAGAGATGAAGTCCCCGAACACTGAAGGACCAGATATAATACAGTCTATAGAAGTAGGTTCTTTTACAGTGTTAATATCTGAGTAATACTGCTTTCATACTCTGTGCTGAGAATTGGATCTTGTACCTCAAGAAAGTCTTTGGCCAGCTTGAAGGTCAAGCAAAAACACAAAATGATGTAGTGAGAGTGGTGAAGAATTGTGGAGGCGTGGTTCAAGCTTGACAGCTTTGTATAACTGCCTGGCTCATTTTCCTTTGACAGGGTGTTTTTGAAGCAAGCAGTGGAGCTGGCCTTTGTCATGGATTCTAAGCGTTTGTCTGTGGTCATACAAGGTGAATAATTTATTTGTACCTTTGTGTATCTTAGTCACTATTCTCTCACAATAAGGCTCATGTTGATGAACATGCAAATTTGGTCCGAGCATGGACTGGCCGCAGGCCTCCCAACCAGTACGTGACAGCCTCCTAGAAATGTATGAAGCTGTCACGCTTGGACTGGGAGAGCCGTGGCCAGTCCGCACATCACCTTAATCCATGGACATCGGCATAAGCTTTAAAAGCTAACTACATAGCATTTTGCAGTGAAGCAAAAGTCTAAAGTCTGACCATAAAAATTAGATTTCTGGAATCAAACATTTCTTCAGCTGATGTTAAAACAACTTCTCATTAACCAGCATGCTCATAGCCTCCAATTTCACTGTGGAAATCCAACATGCCAGATTCTTTTCACCCTCCCCCATCGACCAACATCTGCCATCATCCCCTTCATTATCTAATGGGTATGCGCTGCTTAACTCCATATAAACACCAAATATGAGGCACAGAACCCTCGGCCGTATCCCACATAACTGCACAGGCCTATTCAGCTTCACTAGTTTGATATGGTCAGCAGTAGTGATGAGCGAGTATGTTCGGTTAACCCTTTCACCAAGTATACTCGGCCGAGCACCGAGTATTTATAGCGTGCTAGGGCTTTAAGTTTTCGTTGCTCCGTGAACATGATTTGCGACTGTTTGACAGCTTTAATACATGTGAGGAATGCGACAGAAACCGACATTCCTCACATGTATTAAAGCTGTCAAACAGTCAAAAATCATTCACACCGAAGCGATTCAAACATATCACAGTGTACGCTGAAGATACTCGGTACTCGCCCGAGCATACTCACCGAAAGGGTTAATCGAACATACTCGCTCATCATTAATCACTGATGAAACAAATCATTAATCTCTGATGTACAGCAAGTTTCTCAAAATGCCCCTGAAGTGCATTTTACTGAACTAGTATTTCAGCAAAAAAAAAAATGTTCATGGGGATCTGTCAGCAGGATTTCACCACCCCCCTGTTCCCCAAAGAGAAAAAAAAAAGATCTTTATATGTGCATGTAACTCTTACAAAAACAAGTCCAGCAATACTGGTCCGTTCCTCAATTACTGAGACATCAGTGTTGTCGTTATCTCTTCAAGCCTCATTTGCATATCATCTGAAGCCTCTGTCACTCCAGCTCTATTCCTCGCCCAACACTGCCTACTCTTGCTTGACTGACAGCCTTTATGCTGTGTGACTTCATGCAAAAGAGCCGTCAATTAAGAGGAAACCGCGCTGGGTGGGTAATAGAGCTGGAGTGACAGAGGCATCAGATCTACAGCCTAATTTTTCATATAAATTCAAATGCTGAATTCTCAGTAATGCAGGAATGTACTGGCCATGTAAAGGTATTGCTGGACATGTCTTTGAAAGAGCTACATGCACATATAAATAATTTGGGTGTGAAATCCTGCTGTCAGATTCCCTATAAGGTTGTATTACTTAGAGATATGATATGATGGCATTTAACTGTGTGTTTGTCATGTATGAAATACAGATCCAGGGGGTGGAGAGCATCTGCTATTGCAATGAGGGGAATTTAGACCTCTGTGCTGAATACAGAGGGATTTCCCTCTTAGACATGCGGAGGGTGACTCATTCCCTCTACTTCCCAAGTCAGCTGACTGTGAGGCCCGTCCAACTGTTGAGTCAGAAAATTACTATTTTGGTGAAAGTGTTTTGTATCTCTGGCCAAATCACTAAATTCCAGATTCCTTCCAAGCTGCTGTTATGTCTGTCCCAACCCTCTTCGAAATGAACACATCAGACTGTAACTATGGGGTGGAACTGATGCTGGAACGACGGGTCTTATTTAATGTGTGCTGCCCAATGGGTGTTTTAGCACCTGTAATATTATAGCGGTCTGCACAATAGTGTCAGTTAATGAGATCTGACCATATGGCTTTATCTCCCACATATGACTGATCCTATAACACGTAAATGGTCAGCATAAATGTCCCTGTCTTGTGCAATGCTCTTAAAGGGGTTGTCCTTATACGACACGTCCTCTTTCTCATTGGAGCTGCAGTGGCGATCATCTGATTGCTGCAAGTCTTCTCTCAAACGTGAGCGGCTCAGTTCCACCATGCTCTCTGTTCTGGCACATAGAGGGGGCATGCAAGGAACAATCTCTGGTGTCCACTTGCCGCAACAGTCATGTCTTCATGAGACAATCCCTTAATATAATTGTGGAGTGGAGTTGGTGCAAATCACTTTTCAGGACCCATCCAGTGGGCATGTCCATAATCTCTGGCACTGGATGGAAGCCCTGGGACCTGCCTTCTATTTTTGGCATCGTCTTTTGTTTAGCCGCCCTGGCATAATGTCACATGTGCGTTTTGCTGCAACGATGATGTGTAATGCCGGCTAATTGAAAGACGAGCCATGGATTCTGGGTGGTAGAAGAAGGTTCTCGGGGCTCCAGCCCAGTGGCCATAGATTACTGACCTGACCACTGGACTGGTTCCTGCCACTTGATTCCCACCAAGTCTAGTTAGAAATGTTCTCCTCTGTGTCGTAAATGATCTTGCACAGCATTGTTGAGGCTGACTGATAGAAATGTTCTCTGTGTTTTCAGAGGAGGACGGACGGGATCTCAGCTGCATTGTGGCCTCTCTTGTTCAGTTGATGTCAGACTGGCACTTCAGAACTATTGTCGGATTTCAGAGCCTGATCCAGAAGGAGTGGGTTATGGCTGGATATCCATTTCTTGATAGGTGCAACCACTTGAGGAAATCTGAGAAGGAGGTACAGTACCAGCGTGCTACTGAAATACTTGTCTATCCTGTCCTCTTTGGTAATGTAGTCTATGTCCACATCATGTCTGAGCCATATCTCTGACATAAAGATTTATGTACTGAAAAAAGAAACAAGTATGTAATGTTCCTGTAAGTTCTCTGGGATGTTCCTCAATGGTACTGAATAGCGCAGGCTAGAAGGCATGGATACATTACAGGGATGGATGTCTGAGGAGAGGAAAAAAACAGTTGTTTCAAGTGAACATTAATCTGCCTCATTTAATAACTGCAGGTGCCATAATTTAGTACCAGACATAATGGCAGCTTTGTGCCGCCTGCACTTCTGGATGAAGAACATTACAGTGATGTGGTCCAGACATTGCGACTCTCCTCTATTTGCTCTAACACTCGGTATAAGATAATTCAGGAGTCTCCTGCGATTTGTATACAAGCTCTTTTCCAAGAACTAACGTGAAGTTCCCTTCTCCAGAATACACAATCGTTTGTTACAGCCTCTGTATTCCTGCTCATCATTGCTTTGACGTTTCAGTAAATATTTAGTTTGGCTTTACCCCGGACCTCGTGCTCTGTGTAATGGCAGCGCTGTGCACAGAAGACCCTGGGGCGCACATGGAAGATCTGCAATGTGGTAGCTGATGTCAAGAGTTGCTGTTTTCAGTAATATACTAAAAAAATGTTGTAAATAGAGTGTTACATGACTCTTCATGAATCTGGAGCATCTGACGAGTAGCATGTGCCTTCTTGTACTATTTCAGAAATCTTACTCCAGTCAGGGACATGAGTAAGATTTCTGGCATATGGAATGCCACAGCTTGTCATGAATTAGACGAGTTGTGGCTTCATGCCCTAATGCTCCCCTTCCCTCCGCAACTCTGCCTATTTTGGCGGAGCTTGGAGAAACTGGCATGAAAACGCTAAGTCACAAAATTTTGTGACTTTTCAAAGGTTTTATGCCACGCTTTTGGCGTTAAAGCTTAGAGGAAAAGAACATTTCAGCTGCGATTCATCAATCAGACATCATCCATCTACAGAGAACATTGTAAGGATAAAGCAGAATGCAGAGAGCCGCCTTGTCATTTCAAAGTTGTGGCTCGTTCATGTAGCTAAAGGGGTTTTTGGTTTTAGAAAACCCTTCTCCCCTGGCTGCAATTTGTGCTTTGCTTGCCTTGCCTGGGTCCAGCACGGAGTCTCAACTGCCTTTTCCAGTGTTTGTTATTGTCTGCAGCACTGACATCAGATTGTTGGTGCTACAGCCAGTTACTGAGCTCAGTGACTCTGTTTTAGATGATGGCACGAGCTCCTCAGAGCGACTGAGCTCACTGATTGGTTGCAGTGCTGGCGACTATTGATCAAGCGAGCTTGCTCGATTAACTGAGCATGCTCGGGTGCTTACCGAGTATATTCGGCGTGCTCGTATATTATGTTCAAGTCCCTTTGTCTGAATGATTTGCGACTGTTAGACAGCCTCAACACATGCAGGGATTGCCTGTTTGTTAGGCAGCCTCAACACATGCAGGGATTGCCTGTTTGTTAGGCAGCCTCAACACATGTGAGGATTCCCTAACAGCCATAAATCATGCAGATGCAGGGACTCGAACATAATATACAAGCGCGCAGGAGCTACTCGGTAAGCACCCGAGCATGTTCTGTTAAAGGGTTAAACGAGCACGCTCGCTCGTCACTACTGGCGACGTGATGTTAGCGCTGCCATTAAGACACCTGGAGCAGCGACGGAGCCTCGGCACTGGACCATGGGTAACGCACAGTTGTGGGTTTGTTTTTTTTTTTCGTTTAGTAATAAACAAACTGTGGGTAAGTAACAGGAGTTTTCTGAAACTGGAAAACTTCTTATTTAAATTATCAAACTGAAGTGATCCCACCCACTGCAACTTTTATATTGAGGCCTCACCACACAGACCAAGGTAATGCCAGGAGCTGCCAAAAATAAAAGTTCTGCTTAATTTACATTCTGAACTCTGGGCATCACCAATACCTAGGTGGCACCTCACAGTTTGAGAAGTCCTGTATTAGACATTTGGGGGTCGGGTGAGTCTGGTGTAGGGCTCTTTCAGCTATTTTACTTTAAAAGTACTTAATAATTAAGAGGTGAGCATGCCATGATTATTTTTCTGTAGGATTTGTATTGAATTCTTCAGAAAAACAGCTATGTATGCCACTGTGTGAAATGTCATGCTTAGGTTCGAGAAAGGTCCCATGCACTAGAATAAAAGATTTATTGACGTAAAATCTCCGTTGGCATGAGACCTAAATAAAAGCAGTGGTATTTACTCAGTGGTGACTTTATAAGGCCGGGTAGAAGATGAAAACTGCAACCACAGCTTCTCAGGAGCTGTAGACTTGTAGATCTACCAGTGTTCGGTCTCGTCGTAGACGTGTCCTGCTTTATGTCCCAGTCTGCCTTGTCATATTGTCAAGTATCTGTTTCTCTTCCCTAGTGTCCCCTGTTTGTGCTGTTCCTGGACTGTGTATGGCAGCTCCTGGAGCAGTACCCTGCCGCTTTCCAGTTTACCGAGACCTACTTAACCGTGCTACATGACAGCACCTGCATCTCATTGTTTGGAACGTTTCTGTTCAACTGTCCTCACCAGCGAGTCCAGCAGAGTACTGTAAGTATATACCTGGAAACGACTGCCGCCCTGATGGTTTGGAGAGATGGAAGACTGGTCATTGTGCAAATCAAAATAAAACCACAAACTAAAATCTTGCTTTTATTTCTTTTTTCTTGTTGGGCGAGTGACTAACTGTAGCCCAAAATTTACTCCACGGAAAGTTGCATGAGTTATTGTACAAATCTCTACTCCAGCTTGGAGCTGGTGTAGACGTCTGTTTCTGGTTCACAAGCCCCTGAAGATGTTCCAGATTCAAACGTCTGTGAAACATGGTCATGGATGTCTGTGAAACATGCGTGTTTGAGGCTGTCGGGTTCAGGTCAGGAGACCCGCGGCCAGTCAGTATATTGCAGTCCATACGTGGACGTCTGAATTCAGCCTCAGATGTGTGTGCCTCTTAGGTCAAGTTCCCAGGATGCGTTTTAGATGTTGGTATTTTCACTGCGCAAAAAACACAGCGTCTTACAATTCCAGCAAAGTGGATGGAATTTATAGAAATCTCATGCCCACTGGGTTTTAAAAAAAATAAAAATAAAACTTTTATGCAGTGTAAACTGACCTGCGGTGCGTGTTTGAAATCCACAACCTGTTAATGTCTCTTGCGGGTACGCGGAGTTTTATATGCGGATTTTCCGCATAGCATTGCATTCGATGCAGAAAATCCACAAATAAAAAACACATGTAATCCGCACATGGCTGTATCAAGAAAGTTTTATCAAAGCCAAGTACCAAGAAGTATTGAAAACAAAGCAGTCTAATCAGCCCCAGGCCCCTAGTGTCCAGCTGAGTGAAGTGCAGCTTGTTGGGTACTGGATCATATGCACGGTCTCCCAACCCCAGGTCTTCAACACACACTTCCTTATCGGTGGACTTCATTATTTCTCTGGTGTGGGACTACAACTCCCACCATGTGCATGCAAGGAATTCTAGTTCTGCAACAGCTGGGGTGCCACAGGTTACAGATAATTGCTGTACACCATGTATAAATTACCTGGAATCAAGTTTCCTCTATACAAACTTCTAACTTACTTGTATTTGCAGCAGTAGAGAGATGAGGTAGTGACTGCTCCATATTGGAGACGCTGGCAGCGCCGCCCTGCAGGTGACAAGGGTGAACAATTTTATCTAGAATTGGGGAAGTTGGCTGAGCTGCAGTAACGGCGAATGGTCACTACACAGGGAACAGAGCGGCGCTCTTCAGCTCCGATCACCATTTACATCCAACCACCATCTAGCTGAATATGAAGATGAAATGATTTGTAGATTATTGGTGGCACATAATCCTGTATAAACCATGACTGGCCTATATTGGCTTATGTGGCTAGATTCACACATCCATGTGTTTGAGCGCAGACCACGATGAATGGAGTGACCATGGGTCTCCTGACCCCAACTCTGAAGCCTCATGGCACATATACTGCCTGCCAGCATGTTCTAGCGAAGTGATAATTCACCAGAAAGCTGATTCATAGCTGACACCAAGTTTAAAAAAGGAATAAGATTTAAAGGGAAGCTGTCACTGTTTATGCAGTCCGATCTGTGGACAGCATAGCATAGAGAATAAGCCGAGCAGATTGATATGTACGTTTGTGGGAAATAGATTTAGTATAACTTGAGCTTTATTCACTGAAATCCCTGGTGTTTGCATACAGTCCAGTGGGCGGTCCTACTCAGTGATTGACAATTATCTCTGCATGCACAGTCATACAGGGGAGGTCTTTTCAGTCACTGATTAGGACCGCCCACTGGACTCCTATGCAAATACCAGGGATTGGAGTAAACAAAATGCAAGTTTTTTTAATGAAACTTTTGCCACAAAAATGTTAGTCTGATCAGTTCCTTCTGCTCTCTAACATTCTTCCTGCAGTTCAGATATCCTTTTAATTATTGCAGGTTCCTTTAAGTTGTAAGAATGGTTCTTTTTCATTTTAGTGACTAAACTGTTTTATTCAACCCTTTAATTGGGTAAGCACTGATTTTTCTAACCTAAATCTCTACTCTAGCATGTCTCCAATCTTGTAATTTACACTTCACATTAATCTTTCGGTTCATTCTTAGGAATTTGCAATTGCTAAAAATATTCAGCTTGGGGATGAAAAGGGACTGAAATTTCCATCTGTGTGGAATTGGTCCCTGCAGTTTTCACTGAAGGACCGTGCACTATTTAATAACCCCTTGTATATTGGGAAGAGCGTCCCCACCATTCAGAATGGAATTACCAAAAGTTTCAAGAGGACAAAGGTATAGTATGATAAATGGCATCTACTGTAAATTATCTCTAACCACTGGAATCAGACTGTCCTTTGTAATATGTGATCACTGCCAGAACTACAGGACACGGTCACTCCAACCAAACCCACAGTAATACTGGGGCATGATGTATAGGTGCTGAACAACTCATTAAAATGACCCTATAAGCTCTATTTTACTGATTTATCTAAAAGTGCCCAATTTTTCAGTTAAATTGATCCTGTTTGATCCACGGGCAGAATGAATCAGAGACTGGCTCCTGCAGTAGGCCACGTTCACATGTTCAGTATTTGGTCAGTATTTCACATCAGTATTTGTAAGTCAAAACCAGGAGTGGGTGATAAATACAGAAGTGGTGACCTGTTTCTATTATACTTTTCCTCTGATTGTTCCACTCCTGGTTTTGTCTTACAAATACTGGTGTAAAACACTGACCAAATACTGAACGTGTGAATGTGGCCTAACAGACATGTTTTACTCTGAAATGTTGAGGCATTTCATCGAGAAACGTATTTGGAAGCTCAGCCGGGGATGAGATGCATCTCCCACCCTCTCAGCTGCACTGACAGGTCTTTTATCTGTTTAGCTGGGGGGGCATGAAGAATCCAGTGGGGACTGTCCTCTGTGACTAGTCATGGTGGCTCAGTGGTTAGCACACTTGACTTTCAGCACTTGGGTCTTTGATTTAAATCTGACCAAAGATAACATCAGCAAGGAGTCTGTATGTTCACACCATGTTTGCGTCAATTTTCTCCAGGTTTATTCCCACACTTCAAAAGACATACTGATAGCTAATTTAGATGGTCATCAATGTTCCATTCAATGTAAGTAAAGTTCTGTTTAATATGTCGGTGTAATATAAGGACGCCAAGTAACTAAATGTGACAAGTTCCCTTTAAAGGACCTGACATATTTTTTTTAAATAGAAGCATTAATGGCTTCTGTTCCTTTTGAAAGCTGCTGCATATAAGGACCCATGAATCTAATTTAGGTGTGAAAGCTATTACACCTTAGGGCTGATACTGATACAGATGTAGTAATTTGACTGCATTTTAGTGTCCATATTATGGCCTCAGTTCTTGGCCTGGTCTCATGATTAGTGTTGAGCGAATTTGTTCGGCATTTCAAATTCGTGTTCGGCGTTCCGACTTGTTCGCGCCAAAAAATAGGCTCCGCCCATGAACATCCCTGATCATCCATCTGCGTGACAGCGTGGCAAATCAGGGATGTTCATGGGCGGAGCCGATTTTTTGGCGCGAACAAGTCGGAACGCCGAACACGAATTTGAAATGCCGAACAAATTCGCTCAACACTACTCATGATCTCAATAAAACCCGGAATTGAGCTTGTGATACAGACACGAAAAATATCACATTACCATTGTTTGAATTAGCCCTTTATTATGTCTGATATGCTAGACTATCCTTCACACGGTATTTGAGCTGCTTGATTATTCTTCCCTATCATTCTATTTCCAGAAAAACTACAGTTCCACGTTACGAGGAATGCCTCCTTCTCTGAAAAATGGGATCATCACTCAACCAGAGCTAATGCCACGCAGGAACTCTCTGATATTGAGATTACGACCTGAATTGGTCCATCAGGCTCCAGAAATCCAGAACAATGGACTACAGCTGTATCTCAGAAACTTTTTTTCTAAGCCAGTGGACTTGCATGGAGTGATCTTACCAAGGCTGAATGGTCCCCACATTAAACTGTGGAAACTTTTGTATCTTCGTTGGATTCCTGAGGCACAGATTAACCATGGCGGTTCTATCACTGCCTTCCACAAAATTTCCCTGCTGGCTGATGAGATTGAAATGCTACAAACAAGTCTTCGTCAGCATCGAAGTTTCCCATTGTCCCGAACCACAACCCTGGATAGCGAACAAAGCAGAATGTTCTTCAGAGCTGATGACTTACAAAGCAGTTATGAGAGTTTGGACTTTCTTTCCTCCTCTTTCCCTTTTTCACCAATTGGGAATTTGTGTCGCCGGAGTATACTGGGCACTCCGTTAAGCAAATTTTTAAATGGTGCCAAAATTTGGTTATCCACCGAAACACTTACCAATGAGGATTGAGGGATAGTTAAAGGTTTGCTTTAATAACAGTAAGGTTTATCCTTGATAGTCCAATGTGCTGCAATTTGTATGATAACCATACACTGACTTTTTTTTTCCTTTTGCACATATTCTAAAACAACTGGTTTGAAGTTAAGAACAGTATTTCCATTGGAAATGCAGTAAAAGTAACCAAAACAGCTAACAGATCAATCTCTTACAGTTGTATTTATAGCTCCAAGTTACCATATAAAAAGCTAGTCTATAAGCTTAGGGATCGGATCACTCATTTTGTGTTTTTGTTGATCTCTTACCATGTTACACATGTCAGTTCCTTGTTTCTTTTTTTTTTTTTTTGCTTTATTGGGAGATTTTTTTTTTTTTTTTTACCAGTTACATTTTACATAGACACCTGATGTAAAATAATACTGTATGAGAATGTAAATGTTTTTTCTTTGGGCGATGAAATGTAAGAATCGTGCAGCTTATCTTGCTTTCTTTAAAACCTCTTTGCCCCATCGCCAAGTTTTCTTTCAGCCGATTCAGGAGTCAAACAAACATGATGTGCACTGTTAATTGTAGATACGTTACAGAATAGATGTAGAAGTGCCTTTACTTTTTTAAATTAAAAGTTGTACATAGTTTGAAAATGAGTTAACCGGTTTAGTTTTGGTACTCTCTGCATTGACTGCTTACTAAAGGATTAGATGTGACTAATATTTAAAATTCCAGTAGAAACTGATATTTTTTGTTTTTATTAAAGACTTTTAATTGATCCATGACAACTCTCTGACCGAAAGTCATTTATTTCAAATTGTGCATGAAGTGTAAGTAATTCTTCCCAGAAATGATGAATGTCTTTTCTCTGTGAGTAAAGCTTTTAGGCATGCAGTATATTACATTGTCTGTTTAGTCCTGTGCACAGTGATAATTTCTTACTATTTTAGCTCAATACCCACATAGCTTACTCTCTCCATGTAGCTCATTTTTTAAAGTGAGTGAGTAATATTATAGCTATTTTTCCTGCTTTATGATTACAACATTTTAAGTGTCTGTATATTAGAATAGTACCCATGCCTTTTACAGGGAATCGGTCCGTAGGATCAACCCTCCTTAGCGGTCTATAAGGGCATGTAGTATAGGTCATAGGAAGCTGAATAAAATTATACCTTGAAATCTACGATCCGATGACGTATTCCAGAGAAATCCACATTTTTCTTAATATGTAAATAAGCTGTTAAGAACTATGGGCCGGACATGGATATCCCTGAGAATCTGCCTCCAGAGCTTTTTTTTTTTAAATGAAAAGGATGTTACCATTGTGAGACATGTATTGACTGACAGTCTGCTCTCCTGATTTCACTGTAGAGCTGTGTGTGATTATTATTAACAGTACAGCTGAGCTGAACTTTGTAATAAGACCCACATCTACAGTTGTCCTGTCATAGTGCTTCAGTTTCCATTTCACAAGCAGCAATGTGTGAGGAAGGGCGGTACAACAAAGCTGACGTCACTGAGCTGACAAGCGCAAATGTTTGTAGTGAGACTAAGTTAAACTCTGCTGTACTGTTAATGATAATCATGCACAACTCTGCAGCAGAGCTGACAGCACTATGAGAGGACAAGAGCAGCTGCAGATATGTTTCTAATGAGACAAATCTCTGGATTAGTCTGCTCTCATGGTCTCACTGTAGAGCTAACTGTGTGATAAGTGTGTGACATGTAATAACTGACAGTTGTAATGTCCCAGTTCATCTGGAGGCCGATTCTCATGTACAGTACAGACCAAAAGTTTGGACACACCTTCTCATTTAATGATTTTTCTGTATATTCATGACTATGAAAATTGTACATTCACACTGAAGGCATCAAAACTATGAATTAACACATGTGGAATTATATAATTAACAAAAAAGTGTGAAACAACTGAAAATATGTCTTATATTCTAGGTTCTTCAAAGTAGCCATCTTTTGCTTTGATGACTGCTTTGCATTCTCTTGATGAGCTTCAAGAGGTAGTCACCGGAAATGGTCTTCCAACAATCTTGAAGGAGTTCACTCTGCGGTCGAGCTCACCCCAAACCATCTCGATTGGGTTCAGGTCTGGTGACTGTGGAGGCCAGGTCATCTGGCGTAGCACCGCATCACTCTCGTTCTTGGTCAAATAGCCCTTACACAGCCTGGAGGTGTGTTTGGGGTCTTTGTCCTGTTGAAAAATAAATGATGGTCCAACTAAACGCAAACCGGATGGAAAGCATGCCGCTGCAAGATGCTGTGGTAGCTATGCTGGTTCAGTATGCCTTCAATTTTGAATAAATAACCCAACAGTGTCACCAGCAAAGCACCCCCACACCATCACACCTCCTCCTCCATGCTTCACGGTAGGAACCAGGCATGTAGAGTCCATCCGTTCACCTTTTCTGAGTCGCACAAATACACGGTGGTTGGAACCAAAGATCTCAAATTTGGACTCATCAGACCAAAGCACAGATTTCCATTGGTCTAATGTCCATTCCTTGTGTTCTTTAGCCCAAACAAGTCTCTTCTGCTTGTTGCCTGTCCTTAGCAGTGGTTTCCTAGCAGCTATTTTACCATGAAGGCCTGCTGCACAAAGTCTCCTCTTAACAGTTGTTGAAGAGATGTGTCTGCTGCTAGAACTCGGTGTGGCATTGACCTGGTCTCTAATCTGCGCTGCTGTTAACCTGCGATTTCTGAGGCTGGTGACTCGGATAAACTTATCCTCAGAAGCAGAGGTGACTCTTGGTCTTCCTTTCCTGGGGGGTCCTCATGTGAGCCAGTTTCTTTGTAGCGCTTGATGGTTTTTGCAACTGCACTTGGGGACACTTTCAAAGTTTTCCCAATTTTTCGGACTGACTGACCTTCATTTCTTAAAGTAATGATGGCCACTAGTTTTTCTTTACTTAGCTGCTTTTTTCTTGCCATAATACAAATTCTAACAGTCTATTCAGTAGGACTATCAGCTGTGTATCCACCTGACTTCTGCACAACACAACGGATGGTCCCAACCCCATTTATAAGGCAAGAAATCCCACTTATTAAACCTGACAGGGCACACCTGTGAAGTGAAAACCATTTCTGGTGACTACCTCTTGAAGCTCATCAAGAGAATGCCAAGAGTGTGCAAAGCAGTCATCAAAGCAAAAGGTCGCTACTTTGAATAACCTAGAATATAAGACATATTTTCAGTTGTTTCACACTTTTTTGTTAAGTATATAATTCCACATGTGTTAATTCATAGTTTTGATGCCTTCAGTGTGAATGTACAATTTTCAGAGTCATGAAAATACAGAAAAATCTTTAAATGAGAAGGTGTGTCCAAACTTTTGGTCTGTACTGTAGATCTGTGTCCGGCCCATAGATCCTAATAGCTCATTTACATATTAAGAAAAATGTGTCTTATTCTCTGGAATAAGACATCGGATCGCAGATATCATTTTATTCAGCTGCTATGACCTACATGAATATATAGACTGCTTAGGAGGGTTGATCCTATTGACAGATTCCCTTTTAATAGTGCCAACACTTGTGTTTATCCTGTGCTAGAAAATTGGCATTTTTTTGTTATTCTTCCTTGTATAAAAATATAGACTCCGATGGCACTAGACATTAGGGCTCTTTCACACGTCAGTGTGTCCGGTATGTGTGGTGACAGTTTCCACACGTACTGAAGACACTGACACACGCAGACCCATTCAAATGAATGAGTCTGTGCACATGTCAGTGTGTTTTCACGGACCGTATGCTTCACACACGGGCATGTCCGTTTTTTTTCCGGATGCGCGGTCTGTCAAATGTCTTACGCTGAACACACACGGATGACATCCGTGTGTCATCATTGTGACACGTATCGGTGCCTGGGAAACTGTGTACAGTCAGCGCTGTTCCCATGCGCCCGATGCTGAACGCTGCCCTCATCATTGTTCCTTGCTCGCGCTGTGATCAGCACGAGGAAGATAGAATGTTGGGAGTAGTAGTGTCCCTGTGTAAAAAGAATAAAATCCTTATACTCACCTGTCCGGCTGTGTCCCCCACTGTAATCCTCTGACGCCGGCGAGAATGAGCCGCTCAAGCGAGTGGGGCCCTGCACTGAATGGAGGTCACGGAGTGACAGGACACCGCTCCTGAGCTCGGAGAAGCTCTAGGCACCGGCTCATTCTCCTCGGCGTCAGTGGATTACAGTGGGGGACATCTACGGACAGGTAACTGTATGGATTTTATTATTACACATTGACACTGCCGGAGCAGACACTACTACTCCTAACATTGTCCCTCTCTCGTGCTGATCACAGAGCGAGCAAGGAACAATGAATGATGAGGGCAGCTTTCAGCACCTGGCGCTGTTCCCAAGCATCAACTGTACACTGATTCCCAAGCGCCAGTACGTGTGATCTTGATGCGGGACACGGGCGGCACACGGTTGCCACACGTGTGACACACAGGCATCTCTGGTACCGGAAATATAGGGACGTGTGAAACCGCCCTTACATGGACAAAAGTATTGGCTACATCTGTAATGAGTAGATGGCCAAGTTCAACTTGACCAATAACCTTCTGTGACAAGTTATCAAGAATAGGCGTTCTCACTTAAGTGGAATAAGATAATTTAACATTGAACTATGCACAAGCCATTGTCTGATGTAATTTGACACTTTACTTCACAATTTTGTGTGACTCGACATTCGTGTGTTATTTTCTGAGCTGAGGTAAGCTTGGCCACATCTGGACCTCCACTGGAGCTTTTAGGACATTATTGACAATAATATGAACTTGGTTCCCCCCGTTTGCAACTCAAACAGCTTCTGTGAAGGCGTTCTACAAGATTTTGTCTGTGGGAATATTTGCCTATTCTCCAAAATTAATATCTGTCCTCAAATGGTTTTCTGAATGAAAGGGCCTAGCTCGCAATCTTTGTTCTTGTTCATCCAAAATGTGTTCGATGAGATTGAGATCAGTGCTATGTGTGGCCACTCAAGTTCTTCTACACTAAACTACCCCAACCGTGCCTTTATGGACCTTGCTTTGTGCACTGAGGGACAGTCATACTGGAACAAAGAAAATCCTTTTGTTTCCACAAAGTTGGAAGACAGTGTTGTCCAAAATGTCCTGGTAAGCACAGGCATTAAGATTCCCTTACAGTGGAGCTAACAGGCCCAAGCCAGCCTAACCCACTCCCTCAAAAAAAACAAAAAAAAAGCAAAAATTATACCTCCAACATCAAACTTTACCATTGGCACAATGCTGTTAAGCAGGTAATGTTCTCCTGGCATTTATCAAACCCAGACGACTCTTGTCTGTCAAATAGAGAAGTGTGAGTCATATACGTGCAAGGCAGAGACCGGTCACTCTAGAGAAGCGGGTGGGGAGAAGCCGATGGGGTCCCATCTGTCTGACTAGTCTCCAGAGCTGCTTGGTCCAAAGTGGCTTTTAGAGTATGTTCTTCTCTGAAATGCAGCAGCAGCGTTTCATAGTCAACCATACCTGGCTGAGATTGTACAGCCAGTGCCCGATACATGCTGCCCATGGATTAGACATCATGTATCAGCTGTCAGGTTCACTTTTGTACTATAGGTGGTTTGCAGCTCTGCAGTTATGACATCAGCAGAGCTCTGGTCACTTTTGGGCTATGCACCTCCACACTTAAAGATCCCATTGTGTAATTTTCCGTGGAGTTACTGTACTTCCTAATCACCTCTGCTTTTCCTTAACACCGGTGTTTCCCAAACTCCAGTCCTCACTGCCCCAACACGTCATGTTTTCAGGACTTTCTTAGTATTGCTCAGGTGATGGAATTATTATTAAAGGGCTCTGTTAGCACAGAATGACTGTTCAAACCAAGCACAGGAGCTTGGTGCATCAGGGCAGCCAATCATTTATATGCACCTTCCCACCTGCTTGTTTTCCCTCCAGCTCCTCCCTTCTCTGCTCTATGAAGTCACAGCTGTCAATCAAAGAAGAGGGGGGTGGAGATGGAGGGAAACCAAGCAGATGGGAAGGTGTATATAAATGATTGGCCCCGCCGTGAAGCACTGAGCTGCGGGACTTTATCAGCTCAGAATGACTGTTCAAACTGAATCCCTTTAAGGAATCAGAAACTTCCCTGAGGACGGGGTTTGGGAATCCTTGCTTAACACTGTTTGCAGAGGAGTGTGAAATATCTTCCTTCCTAAATACCTGTCATGTGCAGAAATGTTATTTACCGGCCATTATAGGGATGATCTGCAGGTGAACAGTGTTAAAATCATGTAGAAATGAGGGGCTATTCTACCTCCTGCGGACATTACACTCTATGGATTAGCTGCAGCTGGGTGTAGTCTGTGGGAGAAGAGCAACACTTTCTGCCTCCTAGTGGGAAAACACTATAGCCATAGTCACTCGGTGCCATAAATAAGAAAGGTACACTATTAAAGTTTATTTCTTTAAGAAGAGTAGTCGTTAATATACACGTTGTAGAACAGGGTAATCAGTTCAGTCTATTACTCTTGGCTCCTATGGCAACAACATGGCACACTTCTACATCCGCTCCCATCGTCCTCAGTTGATGCAACCAAACCATTTGCTTATGTGACAGGCGATCGTTGGGTCCCTTTACCTCCACCAGCTACAAGAGAAGGAGAAAATATTAATAAAGAATAAAGCAGATCTGTAACCCTCATTTTAATATACTGGGTCTTAAAAGCTCTTTATAGCCTCAGTTCACATTTATTAGTTGGCGTCAAAGACGCTGCTAGTGTTATCGGCCCAGTGCAGAGATCTGCGGCACTCCGGCTGCTGTGAGATTACAAATCCTAATCTGGTTGCTGTCATGCAATGCTGATAGTTGTAGTTTCACCACATCCAGAGAGCCGATCTAGCAGTACCATGAAACCACTGGACACTAAACTGTTCCTATTGGAAATTACAGGATCAGTTTCACAATGAAGGGGCCTTGTGTGGCCATGAATCCTCTAAAAAAGAAAAAAATTTCTCCAAGCTTGGATTGTGAAAAGCTGAAACTACACCCAACTTCTAAGTGATTTCCATCTTGTGCATTTATCTTCCCTGCACTGTGTAACGGGGGATCACAGGCCAATTCATCATTGTGTTTGAAGCAGTTTATGGCCATAAAATTATTTTTTTTGCATCTTAATCAAATCAGCGCCTTTTTTTTTGTTATTTTTACTTCGCCATTATGGGTGTAGATTTGGCTATCCAGATATTTTAGCCCAATTAATCATTTACTACTTTTCTTTAAATGTCACCTTTTTGCTCAGTTATATACCACTACAAAAAAACTAACATTTTGTTCTTTTGTGCAGGTGAAGACTAATATGCAATATTTTAAAGAATTGTATGACTTTACTATAAAATGCATAAAAAAAAAAATCTTTATATTTGAGCAAAACTTATCAACCCACCCGCACCATTTTGAAGACTTGGACACGGAAGCTGACAACATACACCACAAGACGAATCAGAAAAGTCATTTAAAAAACCTGAAAATTATGAATTTGCCCCATTGTCTTTTTTTTCAGAATTCATACTTAATACAGTCATATTAATGTTTAAATATTTGATTGTTCTGGAAGGGGTTATAATCCTGCTAGTGTGCACAAGGCCGAACAGTTCTTGACAATTACTCCTCCCTTGAGACGACACCCATCTAATAGTAGAATATAAAGTAGCAAAATGGACGGAAAAACCTGGTATCTCTATAGGGCATACCTTTTGAGGCCATGTTCACAGGTTCAGTATTTGATCAGTATTTTACATCAGTATTTGTAAGCCAAAACCAGGAGTGGAACAATCAGAGGAAAAGTATAATAGAAACACGTCACCACTTCTGTATTTATCACCCACTCCTGGTTTTAGCTTAGAAATACTGATCGTGGCCTAAAAAGTGAAACCTTCAAAAAGGTCCTAATTTAAATGACAGGATATGAGCAAGGATCCTGCTGTATGTGCATGCACTGTGATTAGCGCTGCCCACCAGACCACCTCTTACATCGGTGATTTTAGTGGTCTTTATTGCTCTATTATACTAGTGCTTGAACCATTTCATTACCTGATAAATATGGTTCCTGCTTATTATGTTTCCCACACTGCAAAATCAATAACTTGTATTTAATTGCAGCTAAACAAAAAAAAGGGAGGGTTGCAGATTTATGGGAAGAAGTACTAGCCATCCAAATGCTGCTGCTTTGCCTTGTCCCTTGCATTATTTATGGAGCTGTGGTTCTCATAGGTGCAGTATACGGTTATATACACTACACTGCCACCTGCTGGGCAGAATTATTCTGAATTAAAAAATGTATCAAAACCAGACTTAAAGGGAGTCTGTCACCACATTTGATAGATTCCCATTTTCCCACAAAATAAGCTCTGGAGGCAGAGTTACCTTCTGGGCAACATCCTTCCCATATCCTGGAAGAGGTCATTTATATAAAGTGATAAAGATGATTTCTCAACAACAAGACATCTGATATGAGACATACAGGTAGGACTGTTTTCAGCTGTCTATAACCTGTACGCCCAGATAAATAGGTTACATAGGTCAAAAAAGGTGACACATTCTCTGTAAAATGACCAAAGCTGCTAATTTACCAAAATTTGATTGGAAATGTAATTTCTTTCAAGACATCTCAAAATTAGCATTGTCTCAAATAATGATTGGGGAAATACAGGTTTACCAGACATAATAATATGCACTTGACACATTGCTGAAACACAGAAGCAGTCAGAGCAGTATCGCCCATCTGCTGCCATCGCTACCACATGCCACAAAGACCCACGTACCTTAACCATCTTCTTCTGAACGTTCCACACCACTAGATCAGGGAGACCTCCCCTACAATGACGAATGTCTCTTGACATTTTCCTGCATATTTCACTTAATATCGGTCCACCAAGACAGGACACCAGACCCTGCGAGGAAAGTGAGGGATTTCTTTTGAGACTAACACACTTGGTCTATATGTTTTAATATGCTTTAAAAAAAGAAAAAGACCCTTCACCAGGTCAAAAGTGAGTGGTTTGTGCTCTTATTTGCAGAGTATTTCCGTTTTCTTTTTTTTTCAAATCCGCCATACGGTTCCAGAGAAGTATGGGTCTCTTTATTTAGTACTAATATGTCTGGTCTTTAACAAGGGGGTGTCTGGCCACTTTTAAACTGGTGAAAGGTCCTCTTAAAATCTAACTTAAATTAAAGGGGTGGTCTGAAGACCAGCTAAATTTCATTCTAAATCCCTATCTATTTAGTGCCATAATCTAAGCTATTTTCTAATATACTTGTATTAAAAAATTCCCTACTGTTCACTAACTGTTGTTCTATTTATTTCCCAATTTCCTGTGTGATGACGCTTTGTTTGAGAGCCCCTGGTGCATGCTGGGATACTCAAAGCGTCATCAGAGCATAGAGGCAGAGGCTTCAGTCACTGTCAGCCCCTGTCCCTCCCTGAAACGAAGCGTCATCAGTGACTCGTTTCAGGACTTGTGCTCGTCCCTGTGATCTGCAGTGACAGCGTCCGCTCGGTTGTCGGCTCAGATCAGTAATCAGCCGGCAACAAAGCGGTGTCAGAATACCCGGCATGCAAGAGACTAGCACCACCCCCACTAGTGACATCACTAGTCTCCTGCATGCTGGGTATTCTGACATCATTCTATTGCTGGATGATTATTACTGATCTGAGCCAACAACAGAGCAGACACTGTCAGTGTGCAGATCGCACAGCTCGCAGGGAGACAGCAGAGAAGAGCACAGGCCCTGAAAGGAGTGTCACTGATGACGCTTCATTTCCGGGAGGGGGCAGGGGCTGTGACAGTGATCGCAGCCTCTGCCTCTGCTCTGATGACGCTTCATTTCCGGGAGGGGGCAGGGGCTGTAACAGTGATCGCAGCCTCTGCCTCTGCTCTGATGACACTTCATTTCCGGGAGGGGGTAGAGGCTGTGACAGTGATCGCAGCCTCTGCCCCTGCTCTGATGACGCTTCATTTCCGGGAGGGGGCAGGGGCTGTAACAGTGATCGCAGCCTCTGCCTCTGCTCTGATGACACTTCATTTCCGGGAGGGGGTAGAGGCTGTGACAGAGATCGCAGCCTCTGCCTCTGCTCTGATGACACTTCATTTCCGGGAGGGGGTAGAGGCTGTGACAGTGATCGTAGCCTCAGCCCCTGCTCTGATGACGCTTCATTTCCGGGAGGGGGCAGGGGCCGTGACAGCGATCGTATCCTCTGCCCCGCTCTGATGACGCTTCATTTCCGGGAGGGGGCAGGGGCCGTGACAGTGATCGCAGCCTCTGCCCCTGCTCTGATGATGCTTCATTTGAGTATCCTGGCATGCACTGGGATTCACAAGAAACAGGGAAAAAATAGAATAGATGTTAGACAGTGTAGCTAGGGAACAGTAGGGAATTTTAAATACAAGTACATTAGAAAATATCTTAGATTATGGCACTAAATAGACAGGGATTTAGAATGAAATTTAGTTAGACTTCAGACCACCCCTTTAATCATGTTAGCTTATTTACTAGGCTAACAAATATCACGTGGAGCATATGTCAACCTGTTAATAAACCCAACTAATGGATCCTTTGACACTAATGTATCTCCAAATTGCTAAAATACCTTTCTCTATTTACTACTGTCATATTCTGGAGCTGTGTATGACTCACGAGCTGAGAAGGTTGGAGACTGTGTACTATGATAATGATAATCAGCATGGATTCATGAAAAATAGGTCGTGTTTAACCAACATGTGGGGTTTTATGAGGAGGTAAGTGCAAGTCTGGATGTTGCTAATGAAGCGGATGTGATTTATCTGGACTTTGCAAAGGCATTTGATACTGTACCACATATCAGCCTTATACTGAAGCTACAGAAGCAAGGACTTGGGGGAACTATGTGCAGATGGGTAAGGAATTGGCTAAATGATAAGAAACAAAGAGTCGTCATAAATGGTACGTTCTCTAAATGGGATATAGTCAGCAGTGGGGTGCCGCAGGGATCTGAGCTAGGACCGATTCTTTTTAACCTCTTTATTAATGACCTTGGGGATGGGATTGAGAGTAAAGTGTCAGTTTTTGCTGATAACACAAAACTATGTAGGATATTAACCCCTTTTTCACCTGGAGCGTATTAGTACGCCCCAGGTCATCACCCCCGGTTCAGCGTGGGCTCCGGCATTCACTGACAGAGGCATTTAACATCACTGTGCCGGAAGTGCGGCATTAGCCCCACCCATCGGTGACCCTGTCACATGATTGCGGGTCACTGATGGGTTGGCATTACAACCCGGGGTCTGCAGTAGACCCCTGTGGTTGTCATGTCTCGATTGCTATGAGCACCACCCAGTGGTTGGCGCTCATAGCAAGTGAGTATTTCTGTTGCATACAAGCGATCTGCTCATCGCTTGTATACAGCAGAGGCAATCTGACAACTGCTGCTACTAGTCTCCTATGGAGACTATTGAAGCAAGCAGAAAGTGTAAAAAAAAAAGTTTTTAAAAATATAAAAAAAATATAAAAGTTTAAAGTTTAAATCACCCTCCTTTCGCTCCATTCAAAATAATAAAAAAAAAAACCCACATGCACATATTTGGTAGTTCAGAATCGCTCGATTTATCAATATAAAAAAAGAATCCGATCGGTAAACGGCGTAACGAGAAAAAAATTCTAAACGCCAGAATTACATTTTTGGAGTCGTCGCAACATTGCAATAAAATGCAATAATGGGTAATCAAAACATCGGATCTACCCCAAAATGGTATTAATAAAAACGTCAGCTCGACGCACAAAAAATAAGCCATCACCCAGCCCCAGATCCCGAAAAATGGAGACTCTACGGGTCTTGGAAAAAGGCACCATTTTTTTATTTTAGCAAACTTTGGATTTTTTTTACCACTTAAATAAAAAAGAACCTAAACATGTTTGGTGTCTACAAACTCGTAATGACCTGGAGAATAAGAATGGCAGGTCAGTTTTAGCATTCAGTTAACGTGGTAAAAAAAAAAAAAACTTTGGAATTGCATTTTTTTGCAATTTCACTGCACTTGGAATTTTTTTCCCCTTTTTCAGTACAAGATATGGTAAAACCAGTGACGGTGTTTAAAAGTACAACTCGTCCCGCAAAAAATAAGCCCTCACACGGCCATACTCTCCGAAAAATAAAAAGGCCATGGCTCTGGAAGAAGGGGAGCAAAAAATGAAAAACACAAAAATGGAAAATCCCAGCGTCGTTAAGGGGTTAAAATCTGATCTTGACATTACGATATTGCAGAATGATCTGGATAAGATGACTGAACACTTGGCAGATGAGGTTTAATGTAGATAAATGTAGAGTAATGCACTTAGGACGGAGTAATCCTATTGCCACATATACATTAAATAGGAGTATACTCGAGACTACAGAACAGGAGAAGGACTTGGATATTCTGGTTACAAGTAAGCTGAGCAGCAGTACTCAATGTCAAGCAGCAGCCGCAAAAGCAAACAAGATGTTAGGGTGTATAAAAAGATAAAATCCCGTGATCAGAACGTACTATTGCCCCTCACCCCACTGGTGAGGCCACATCTGGAATATGGGATCCAGTTTTGGGCTCCACATTTTAAAAAGTATATTTAGAAGTTAGAGTCAGTTCAAAGGCGGGCAACTAGATTATTACAAGGGATGGAAGGCCTCTCATATGATGATAGGTTGAAACAGTTGAGCTTGTTTAGCTTAGAAAAACGAAGCCTCAGAGATCTCATTTACATGTATAAATATATGTGTGGTCAGTACAAAGGTCTAGCACATGACTTATTCCTTCCAAAGACTATACTAAGGACCAGAGGGCACTCATTATGGGTGGAAGAAAGGCACCTAAACAGGAAAGGGTTCTTTACAGTCAGAGCAGTCAGACTGTGGAATGCCGACCACAAGAGGTAGTGATGGCCGACACTATAACAGCTTTCAAAAAAGGGCTGGAGGATTTCCTCGATACACATGACATTGTGGGTTACAGTTAAATTAGAAAAGATGTTACACTTATAGTAGTACATTTAATACGATAATAGTAATTACATAACTAGTATCATAATTAGGTTTGATCCAGGGTTCTAGGACTGATCGCCTTTTCTCGGGGTCAAGAAGGAATTTTTCCCCGTGACGCAAATTGGCTGAATGTGTCCTGGGGTTTTTGCCTTCTTCTGGATTGACAGATTTTGGCATAGGGATTTGAGTAATACAAAATATAAAACTAATTAAAAAATTATAAACTGGTCCATTTTTAATTGTAATAGTGCAGCAATAATAAAAATGGTAATAATACATTTGTGAGGCCTAGTCCCAGTAAGTTAGTGTAGTGTTAGTGTAGGGAGTACAATTGGGGGGAGGAAGGTTGAACTGGATGGACCTAGGACTTTATTCAGCCTATGTTACTCCCAGTACCTGGGCTTGTTGTAGAGAGGAGAACCGTTCCCAGCTCACTAGTGCTGCTGACTCTCCTAGATGGTTGCTCCACACATCTGCCATCATGTCATGCAGAATCTCAGTAGGAGAGTCCTGGAGCAGCTGGAGACGATTTTCTATGGCATCCATCCTATTCTCATAAAAACTGTCTGTGTAAAGATCCAGGGGAAAAGCCTGTAAGACAATGCACAACATATAAACACAATGCATGGCTGGGGTGATAATTCAGCCTCCAGTCACTGGCACAGAATACCCTCATCTGTAGGCACTATAGCTGGTAATAGCATATGGCAGCATCTGTACGCTTGTATGAGGTTCAGGAAAAAAACAAGTAGTCACATGTACCTGATAGGAGTTTCTGAAGACGTCATGGATACCCTCCATAAAGATTACATCCCACATGAACAAGCCATACAATGTGCTGAATGTGGATCCTTCTCCGTGTATCCCTGAAGAAGGACTAAACATTATTCTTTAGTTGTAATGTACACATAAAATAGTTTAATATTCATGAAAATGATGTATATCCTAAACTACTTCAGAATGGCACTTTAGAAGCCATTCTTTGCATAAATCAATAGAACAAGTAAATAAAAGAAATTTCATAGTATATCTCATTGAAGACATATGTTTAGTTTATTTGGTTATAATCCACTTCTTCCTAACCTCCTCTGCTTCCTGAACCCCTCACTCTGATTCTCAGCTCACTGATGGTTCAGATTACAGCTGCCTATAAAAGTCTATACAAACAAAAGAATACAGTAGCACGCTGTAAGCACCAAGATGTATGCAAACATTGAATGTATGAAATATGGACTGCATTACTGCTATATGGAACATACTTCTAAATTAAAAAAGTATTTAGGGCCCAAATTGGCCAATTCATGAGAGCCCACCAGCCAGAACAATGTGTATCTTTCTTTCTTTGATGGGACCCTAAACCTAACATTTATCAAACATGCCTCTCCCAGGCTAAAAAACTAAAAATTTGAAGGGTAGGTAAGATATAGCACTAATTAAAAACAGCCTTGGGTTGATGGAAGGAGTGCTCAACCAAATATGGAGGCAGTCACCATCTCCAGCAGTATACTACAAAAAACTGACCAGCACCTCACAACAGAACAAAGCAATTGTGAAAAGGTGCAAGCTGCCATGAATGCATAAAATGCAAACAAAACAATACAACAGCACTACTTATGTGCTAAGGTGTATGCAAACATTGAATATGTGAAATTTGGACTACATTACTGTTTATATAGAATATACTTAGAAAATGTAGATACCTAGCACTTTAACTGGTCAATTAATGAGAGCCCACCAGCCACGACAAAGCTGTCATGGCTGGTGGGCTTTGATAGGAAGCTAACCCTAATATTTATCAAACATCCCTCTCTCTTGTCTTTTGTAGTATAATATTGGAGATGGTGACTGCCTCCATATTTGGGTCCTCCCATCAGGTAAAAACTGTTTTTAAATTGGGGCTGGATCTTACCTGCCCTTTAAGTTTGCAGGCTCTTAGCCTGGGAGAGACATGTCTGATAAATATTAGGTTTAGGCTGCCATCAAAGAAAAGTATGCCTTGTCATGGCTGATGGACTCTCATGAATTGGCCAATTTATGTGCCTTTATTTTATAGGTATATTTTATATACCACTAATGCAGTACAAGTTTTTTATATATTCAATGTTTGCATACATCTTAGAGTGTTGCTGTATTCTTTTCTTTGTATATTATGCAGTCACAGCAGCCTGCTCCTGGTCACACTTGTTTTATTCTGTTTGGAGGTGTTGGTCAGTTTTTCGTAGTAAAGTCTACAGAGAAGGAAGAAAGGAGAGACAGAGACAGATCATGCTCCTGCTTTCCAGTAGGTGTTTAATCTCACCCCAGTGCTTGATTCACATCTACACTGTTCAGTAAATGCTTACAATCTCCTCTATGCTGTTGCTTCTAAACATGTAATACACAGACACATAACAGGATCCCTCATGTCTGTGTGTACATGCAGCTATTCTCCACCCACTAGATCAGAGATGACTGAAAATTAGAGATAGAAAATGGTGAAAATGCAGGCTTTAAGTCATATAATGGACAGAAATTGTTTTATTCTTTACATACACACACCTTAAATGTAAGGTACATGATGAGAACCAATAACTGTTATCTGAATGCCCTTCTGTATGTAGATGCGTCATGTTACACCACTTCTTAAATCTCTACCACATCGGTAGCAAAATCTGACATCTAGTCAATAGATAGCAGGCAACATGACTGTAAGGGACATGCTACCCATGTAATTTCAGAGAAAAATCCTTAATACTACATTTACTTATAAAATACAATAGAAGATAAGGCAGAAGATTTGTGTCATGTCAGCAGACCTTGGTCAAAGCCGAGCTCTCTGTAATGTGCCAATGCCAGCTCCTCCACCGAGCACATGACTGTAGAAAGAGATAGTTCATCTCCGTCCTCCTCCGTTATGTTCTCCATCAAGAACACAGATTTCCCCATACCAGTCTGCGGATACATCTTGCCTTTGATGGTTACCTGCTCATCAAAAATAAATTAACGTTTTCATTATTTATTTTATAAAAGTTGTACATTTATTATCAGACTATTCTCGTGTATAACGCCAACCCCAAATATCCAACTCAGATGACCTCCGGATGATGAGTGATTAAAAAAATTATCTAATTTGCACCTAAGCAGCTTGTAAACGACCTGACAGTCCAGCAGGAGCCGGCTCCACACCTCCCAGTGGTGACATCTCAGCATGGTGAGCAGTCAGCCGTCGCCGGCTCCACCCCTCCAGGTGGTGACATCTCAGCATGGTGAGCAGTCAGCCGTCGCCCGGATCCGCCCCTCCAGGTGGTGACATCTCAGCATGGTGAGCAGTCAGCCGCCGCCCGGATCCGCCCCTCCAGGTGGTGACATCTCAGCATGGTGAGCAGTCAGCCGCCGCCGGCTCCGCCCCTCCAGGTGGTGACATCTCAGCATGGTGAGCAGTCAGCCGCCGCCGGCTCCGCCCCTCCAGGTGGTGACATCTCAGCATGGTGAGCAGTCAGCCGCCGCCGGCTCCGCCCCTCCAGGTGGTGACATCTCAGCATGGTGAGCAGTCAGCCGCCGCCGGCTCCGCCCCTCCAGGTGGTGACATCTCAGCATGGTGAGCAGTCAGCCGCCGCCGGCTCCGCCCCTCCAGGTGGTGACATCTCAGCATGGTGAGCAGTCAGCCGTCGCCGGCTCCGCCCCTCCAGGTGGTGACATCTCAGCATGGTGAGCAGTCAGCCGTCGCCGGCTCCGCCCCTCCAGGTGGTGACATCTCAGCATGGTGAGCAGTCAGCCGCCGCCGGCTCCGCCCCTCCAGGTGGTGACATCTCAGCATGGTGAGCAGTCAGCCGTCGCCGGCTCCGCCCCTCCAGGTGGTGACATCTCAGCATGGTGAGCAGTCAGCCGTCGCCGGCTCCGCCCCTCCAGGTGGTGACATCTCAGCATGGTGAGCAGTCAGCCGTCGCCGGCTCCACCCCTCCAGGTGGTGACATCTCAGCATGGTGAGCAGTCAGCCGCCGCCCGGATCCGCCCCTCCAGGTGGTGACATCTCAGCATGGTGAGCAGTCAGCCGCTGCCGGCTCCGCCCCTCCAGGTGGTGACATCTCAGCATGGTGAGCAGTCAGCCGTCGCCGGCTCCGTACCTCCTGGTGGTGACATCTCAGCATGGTGAGCAGTCAGCCGTCGTCGGCTCCACCCCTCCAGGTGGTGACATCTCAGCATGGTGAGCAGTCAGCCGCCGCCGGCTCCGCCCCTCCAGGTGGTGACATCTCAGCATGGTGAGCAGTCAGCCGCCGCCCGGATCCGCCCCTCCAGGTGGTGACATCTCAGCATGGTGAGCAGTCAGCCGCCGCCGGCTCCGCCCCTCCAGGTGGTGACATCTCAGCATGGTGAGCAGTCAGCCGCCGCCGGCTCCGCCCCTCCAGGTGGTGACATCTCAGCATGGTGAGCAGTCAGCCGTCGCCGGCTCCGCCCCTCCAGGTGGTGACATCTCAGCATGGTGAGCAGTCAGCCGCCGCCGGCTCCGCCCCTCCAGGTGGTGACATCTCAGCATGGTGAGCAGTCAGCCGCCGCCGGCTCCGCCCCTCCAGGTGGTGACATCTCAGCATGGTGAGCAGTCAGCCGCCGCCGGCTCCGCCCCTCCAGGTGGTGACATCTCAGCATGGTGAGCAGTCAGCCGTCGCCGGCTCCGCCCCTCCAGGTGGTGACATCTCAGCATGGTGAGCAGTCAGCCGTCGCCGGCTCCGCCCCTCCAGGTGGTGACATCTCAGCATGGTGAGCAGTCAGCCGTCGCCGGCTCCGCCCCTCCAGGTGGTGACATCTCAGCATGGTGAGCAGTCAGCCGTCGCCCGGATCCACCCCTCCAGGTGGTGACATCTCAGCATGGTGAGCAGTCAGCCGTCGCCCGGATCCGCCCCTCCAGGTGGTGACATCTCAGCATGGTGAGCAATCAGCCGTCGCCCGGATCCGCCCCTCCAGGTGGTGACATCTCAGCATGGTGAGCAGTCAGCCGCCGCCGGCTCCGCCCCTCCAGGTGGTGACATCTCAGCATGGTGAGCAGTCAGCCGCCGCCGGCTCCGCCCCTCCAGGTGGTGACATCTCAGCATGGTGAGCAGTCAGCCGTCGTCGGCTCCGCCCCTCCAGGTGGTGACATCTCAGCATGGTGAGCAGTCAGCCGTCGTCGGCTCCGCCCCTCCAGGTGGTGACATCTCAGCATGGTGAGCAGTCAGCCGTCGCCGGCTCCGCCCCTCCAGGTGGTGACATCTCAGCATGGTGAGCAGTCAGCCGTCGCCGGCTCCACCCCTCCAGGTGGTGACATCTCAGCATGGTGAGCAGTCAGCCGTCGCCCGGATCCGCCCCTCCAGGTGGTGACATCTCAGCATGGTGAGCAATCAGCCGTCGCCCGGATCCGCCCCTCCAGGTGGTGACATCTCAGCATGGTGAGCAGTCAGCCGCCGCCGGCTCCGCCCCTCCAGGTGGTGACATCTCAGCATGGTGAGCAGTCAGCCGCCGCCGGCTCCGCCCCTCCAGGTGGTGACATCTCAGCATGGTGAGCAGTCAGCCGTCGCCGGCTCCGTACCTCCTGCTGGTGACATCTCAGCATGGTGAGCAGTCAGCCGTCGTCGGCTCCACCCCTCCAGGTGGTGACATCTCAGCATGGTGAGCAGTCAGCCGTCGTCGGCTCCACCCCTCCAGGTGGTGACATCTCAGCATGGTGAGCAGTCAGCCGTCGCCGGCTCCGTACCTCCTGGTGGTGACATCTCAGCATGGTGAGCAGTCAGCCGTCGTCGGCTCCACCCCTCCAGGTGGTGACATCTCAGCATGGTGAGCAGTCAGACATCAAGACCGGCTAGTTTTATAGAATTGACTTCTTCCCCACTATTCTGCCCCTCAAAAATGGTCTATGTCAAGCTCACATGTGTGACATCTTCTATATTGATCGCGGGAAGATTATTTAACATATTGCGAAACTTCTTGCAGCTTGGAGCGTCCCTCATTCTCACGGCTCGTTGGTACAGGGACAGCTGATGGCCTGTTCGCACACACGGATCTGACAAGCCCTTCAAAATATAGGTGATTGCCTAAAAACAATACAAAGATAGGAGTACAGCAATTATAACTCAATAATACCCACAACATACACAGACTTACATTACTTTCGCCAGGGTTCTTATTCACATCTAACGTTAAAGAACCTGGCTGGCTCCTAGATTTGTGTGGTTCACAGTGCAGCCACTTCTGGGGTTACATGGTATTATTCCCTAAATCAACAAGCTTCCCAAAACTGCTGATCACAGCTACACAATGTGCTTTATCTGCCTGGCATAATGGATGCACAGTGCCACCTCTGACAGCATACTATCTATGAGGCCTGCATGCGATGCGCCCTGTACAGTGCTGGGCAGCCGTACGTGCACAATTAAAAAGAAGCAGCACATACAGATATAATGAATTTCAGCTTGTTCAGCAGTTTCCAGTTAAATCGACTGGAGATGAGAGAGCATTACATTATTTGTATGGCTTAATACATAATGGATCATGAGATGGAGGTACTGTCGGGATCGTGTATTTACTATTAGTCTCCAGTATTTGAACATTGAAGGTCCAAGGGTGACAGCTAGGATCCATAATTACACGAGTATATAATGCCAGTATATAGCACAAGTATACAGTAGTTACTTTCTGTGTGAGCTTCAGATGCTGATGCAAATTCAGTACAAGTCGATCCCACCAGCGCCCCCTACTGTCTGAGCAGTAAACATTTTGGGACAAAAGTGTTTGTAGTAACTGAACAGCTTCCTGCAACACAAAAAATATAGGGAAAAAGTTACACAGGTTTCATACTAATCATAGGCAAATTGTCTCTAATTTCCTAGAGGAGTATGCATGGCTTATAAGTCTCCTCACTCTGACATCCCAGGCCTGGCTTGTCACTCTACACAAGGAGAAACCTTACCCCTTATAACCCATACTAGGCATATGTAATTTCTAGTTACATAATTAAAGGGTACGTCCTAAGATTGGAAGTTATTCCCTATAGGCCTATACTATGGTTAAAGGGTAACTTCATGATTGCTAGGGTTACAACCGCTGGTACTCCCACCGATCCCGAGAATGGACCTGAGCATGTGCACCTCCACTCTATTAATTCTCCATGGGACCACTGCAGATCACCGAGCGCTGCCCCCAGCTGTCTCTGGGACTCCCACTGAAAATGAATGAAGCGAAGGTGCACATGCTCCTCTCTCAGCATCGGTGGGGTTTCCAGCGGTCGGACCCCCTGCGATTGGGAAGTTATCCCCTATCTTATGTTTAGGTGGTAAATTCTAATCTTGGAGCATACCAGCTACACGCCATTTTAGTTACGTATTTTCTCTATTCTGAAGTGGTTATGCAGGACTAGAATACATTGGCTACTGATTTTTGAAGTTTTAAAGTTTCCCACAGACTGGATGAGGACAATATCGCCCTGCATGCAGCATTGTTTTTTCCAATCAGAGCAATGGACACCAGTCAGCTGCCTTACTACTGGCAAGAGAGGAAAGTGTGTCCGTCCTCATAGCTCTGCTCTTAAAAGAGGCTTGAGAAACGGAGGAAGGGGCAAAGGCAAAAGCAAGACCAGACTGCCGCACAAGAAGATTCCCGGACAATTCTTCTCCCATCTCTTCTGCCGACAGTCAATTATCCTTTGGATTAAAAAACAGGAACAGGAGGGGAGACCATAAATCACTGAACACTGGACCTAAGGATGATCCGTGTGAGATCCTTTATTTCCCTACCCAATTATAGACTTGAATGGGCGAGTGTCACTCAACACACAGAAAAAAATACTGCACAGATTCCGACCATTGAAAAATAATTAAAAAAAAACAAAAATCGCTCATCTGCACTGCTCTATAGAATTCCATTGGTCGGAGTGTTGTCTGGTTTTCCAGAGACAGCACTCGGACTGCAAATCCTCTCATGTGAACCTGCCCTTAGGGAGCATGCACACATCCGTGCCAATGTCGGTTTGTCGCCCGATTTCATATCGGACAGCACACAGGCTCACTGACTACGTCCTATTCTGATCCTGAACATCACATCTCTATAGGATATGCCCTGAGTGTTTTCTTGGATCCCTGATTTTCACAGATGAGTGAATAGACAAGTGACGTGCTTTGGATCTGACTGATGTCCGATAAAATAAAAAACAAAACAAAACAAAAAAAAACAGCACTCAGACATTACACTCCCTTAGGGCACAGTCAAACGTCTATACAAATCGGATTGAGATCAGAGCGCAGTGCACGGACTGGCCGGCGGCTCTCCTGACCCGAGCGGGACAGCGGCATAGAAGTACATGAACCGGTCATGCTCAGGACGGAAGAGCCACCGGCCAGACCGTGCATGGCATTCCGACCTCGGTCTGATTTAGATGGTCGTCTGCGCCCTAAGAGTCACAAGATCAGACCAAGTGACAGACTCAGGGTTAAACATCATAGAAACTCATACCTCATAATGATGCAATCTCTGCAGGATTTCTACTCCTCGTGATAGGATTCTTGTATACACCCAGCCGACAGTAAAGCAGCGCAGGTACAATGGCAGCTCTGTGTGGTACCTATAGAATGAACACATGGAAGGTCTATCACATAACAGACTGAATACAGTAACGGTCCCTGCCTGGAATACAGACACAGCTCAGGGTGAAGAGACACATACAGAACGTGTATAACCCTGCAGCCCATACCGATCCCACATACCGTAAGCTGCGCTCATTCTTCAGCTGATCCCAGTCCTCTCTGGCGCTTTCAAACATCAAATGTGCTTCTTTCCAGTGCCCATTGGTCATAGTGACGACAATATCTACCAGCTTGTGCATTGCAGATTCGTATCTATGGAAAGCCAGAATACACTGGTATATTATACTGCAAAAACAAGATGCCGAAATCGCTCTCTACATTTCTATATACAGGATTGTAACTCCCCAAGAGAAGAACCTATAACATATTTGGGAACATGTTAAAGACCATTTCAGCTATAATGTGTCACAATATGGCAGTAGAAGAAATAAAACAACATTTCTCATTCATTAAATCCCCTCTTACTTCATGGGAGATGTACATAATGTCTTCTGCCAGTCTTTATACATGGGCCAACAGCAATGGTGTGGTGTGCTGGCACCTGAATCCTGCATCAAGCACCTGGCCAAGCGGGTGATGCCAGCATGTGACTGCCGTGGCCTGTCTGCAGCATGCGTTGCCTTCTATTCTGAGCCTCGGGCAAAATTCTCTATGTCTTGATTTGGTGCAAGCCTTTTCTAATGATCTACTGAACAATATCATTAAAGGGGTTGTCTGGTGAAACTTTAACCCCGTCAGGATAGAGCAGCAGTGTGCATGCTCAACCGATGCTGCACTCATTCTCTCCTGGGCTGCCCTGCGCTGGTTTCGGCTTTTTCCAACAGCCCCATAAAGAATGAATGTAGCGGTGATTGTGTGTCTGACTTGCCACTACATTTTGCAATGGGGATAAAAGTTACTTGATTGGATCGGGTCCAGGCAATGAACACCCACCAATCATCACTGGACAACCCCTTTAACTTTTTATATACGGCCACCTATGAAATCATGGTGGCCGTCTGCTCATTAATGGCAGTTGTTACCTTATAAGATCTTCTCGGTCCTGGAATATCCTAGTACTCCTCTGTACGGTGTACTGTGGGAATGTCATGCGCCCCATGTTAACCATGAGGACGGTGGAGAGCAATGCCTGACCTCCACTAGCAGCTTCTTCTACCTCCATAGACTCGGTCAAAGAGAACAAGAGCAGAACTCTAGAGAATACCGCCCTGGGACCTGTGCAGACCCGGACCGCCCTCCCGGCAGCATCCTTTGCTCTGTAATTAAGAAAACAAGACAAAAGAACATATAAAATGGTAAATGTACAAAAACAAACGAGGGACTTGTTTTTACAATGAAACGATACAAGTACTTACTTTTTAAGAATGGAAGCACCAATGCTAGACCGATTCTTGCTCATGCTGAAGATTGAACGTTGTCTGGAAAGCTTTAGGAATTCTTCCATGAGTTGCTGCTTTTGGGCATTAGGATTCGCAAAGTGAAAAGACTTTGCCAAATTCTTTAGCTCGGGTGCAGAGAGAAGATCGAGTGCTTCAGAAATCTCCTCCAAGTCACTGTCTACAGAGAAAACAAATGAAGTAAAGCGAAGGTGAAAAAATGCACAAGTTTAATGGAAACTCAAGATAAAAAAAAAAAAGTTTCCCATTGTAATTACTCTTCTAGATCCCTCAATTAGTCTCAATTTGAATTACTTGTAACCTATGCAGTGTACAGAAGGTAAGGTATGTTTTAATGAAGACTTTATTTAAGGAAAAAATGTTAACAGGGTCGTCTACTACTGGACATCCCCTTTTAAATGACCTTCACATGCCGCATAAGATAAAAATAAAGCATACCTACGTCCCGCGTTACCTGGAACGCTCAGGTCATTGTTTAAGTGGTATGACAAGTCTCGTTACAGGGTCAATACTGACTTTTAATATTGCTGCTTTCAATAGGTGGCACTAGAGTTCAAGTCCTCTTCCTCTCTGAAGAGGCAATTTGCATATTTAATTTCCCAGAGGAGCATTTAATGGCCTATAAGTCTCCTTACACTGGCATGTCAGGCATTTCACTCTCCAAAAAGTAGAGACATCACCTCTTAGACCTTTATGTCACACGAATACTGCAGTCAATCAATGTCAAAGAAGATTAGAAAAATGCTATGATTAAAGTAAAAGTGAAAGTGCCTAAATAAGTCCAGCATAATCAATGTTACATGCTTATTTCACCATAATTATATTAAGATTTGGAGGCTGAGGCGAAACGGTGTCGTCAGGGTGGTAGCCGGGTCAGCTACAGATCATAATCTCTATTAAGTGGAAACTTCATTACATCACTAATGTTTGTGCATTACTTTGATCTCCCTTTCAAACCTTAATATACACAGCTCAAAAAAATAAAGGGAACACTCAAATAACACATCCTAGATCTGAATGAATGAAATATTCTCATTGAATACTTTTTTCTGTACAAAGTTGAATGTGCTGACAACAAAATCACACAAAAATCATCAATGGAAATCAAATTTATTAACCAATGGAGGCCTGGATTTGGAGTCACCCCCAAAATTAAAGTGGAAAAACACACTACAGGCTGATCCAACTTTGATGTAATGTCCTTAAAACAAGTCAGAATGAGGCTCAGTATTGTGTGTGGCCTCCACGTGCCTTTATGACCTCCCTACAACGCCTGGGCATGCTCCTGATGAGGTTGCAGATGGTCTCCTGTGGGATCTCCTACCAGACCTGGACTAAAGCATCCGCCAACTCCTGGACAGTCTGTGGTGCAACGTGACGTTGGTGGATGGAGTGAGACATGATGTCCCAGATGTACTCAATCGGATTCAGGTCTGGGGAACGGTCGGGCCAGTCCATAGCTTCAATGCCTTCATCTTGCAGGAACTGCTGACACACTCCAACCACATGAGGTCTGGCATTGTCCTGCATTAGGAGGAACCCAGGGCCAACCGCACCAGCATATGGTCTCACAAGGGGTCTGAGGATCTCATCTCGGTACCTAATGGCAGTCAGGCTACCTCTGGCGAACACATTGAGGGCTGTGCGGCCCTCCAAAGAAACGCCATCCCACACCATTACTGACCCACTGCCAAACCGGTCGTGCTGAAGGATGTTGCAGGCAGCAGATCGCTCTACACAGAGTCTCTAGACTCTGTCACGTCTGTCACATGTGCTCAGTGTGAACCTGCTTTCATCTGTGAAGAGCACAGTGGTGACTTTGCCAATCCTGGTGTTCTGCGGTAAATGCCAAGCGTCCTGCACGGTGTTGGGCTGTGAGCACAACCCCCATCTGTGGACGTCGGGCCTTCATACCACCCTCATGGAGTCGGTTTCTAACCGTTTGTGCAGACACATGCACATTTGTGGCCTGCTGGAGGTCATTTTGCAGGGCTGTGGCAGTACTCCTCCTGTTCCTCCTTGCATAAAGGCGGAGGTAGCAGTCCTGCTGCTGGGTTGTTGCCCTCCTACGGCCCCCTCCACGTCTCCTGGTGTACTGGCCTGTCTCCTGGTAGCGCCTCCAGCCTCTGGACACTACGCTGACAGACACAGCAAACCTTCTTGCCACAGCTCGCATTGATGTGCCATCCTGGAGGAGATCCCACAGGAGACCATTCGCAACCTCATCAGGATCATGCCCAGGCATGTAGGGAGGTCATACAGGCACGTGGAGGCCACACACAATACTGAGCCTCATTTTGACTTGTTTTAAGGACATTACATCAAAGTTGGATCAGCCTGTAGTGTGTTTTTCCACTTTAATTTTCGGGTTGACTCCAAATCCAGGCCTCCACTGGTTAATAAATTTGATTTCCATTGATGATTTTTGTGTGATTTTGTTGTCAGCACATTCAACTTTGTACAGAACAAAGTATTCAATGAGAATATTTCATTCATTCAGATCTAGGATGTGTTATTTGAGTGTTCCCTTTATTTTTTTGAGCAGTGTAATTATGGTGGAATAAGCATATAATATTGATTATGCTGGACTTATTTATGCACTTGCACTTTTACTTTAATCATAGCATTTTTCTAATCTTCTTTATACAAGCTAGCACCATGCACTTTACATATCTATAGTTGTATCAATTTTGGGAAAGTTATTTGTACTATGTATATATATAAGGTAATCTGTTTAGCAACTATTTGCTACAATTGATACCATCTGCTTAATTTTAATTTTTCTGTTTTTATATTTCCTATTATAATAAAATTTACATTTTAACCTACCTTTTTGATGCCTTAATGAATGGAGACATCCTGTTCTCTGTTAGTATGTTTTGTATCTAATCCTAGAGGCTAATCATATTCTAGTGACACTTTGTACTAATTTACATCACAGGAGAGGCTGGGGGCATACTCATCCCAAAAAGGGCTGGGGCTGCTGCTGCTATGGTCGTCATCGGTGGGATTGGAGCACAGAGTGCGCTGACTTTGTCACGAGGAATTAAATGGCCGAGCACTGCGGTCCTCTGGAATCTGCCCGGGGCAGGAGAAAAGGACATCATGGGCAGTTTACAGGGGTGGGGGTTTCCCACCCCTGGTTTACACCATGCTTGGTTACACAAAAACTGCTGTGCGGCCTTACCCATGTAATCTCTAATCTTTACTGACATAGGCATAGTTAGAAAACAGCAAAAGAAAAATCTGATAAATGCTTTACATTATTTGTGCAGTGTATATTATGTTCTATATGTACTTTTATCCTCATAAATGTGCCCCTTCTCAAGTTACAAAAGATGATACTCTAATTCAATCATTCATTGTTTTAAATAGATATTCCAAAAATCATTTTCACACTATCTATAATATAACGAGGGATGCGTGTCTCTCTCTGAAGCCTTTATAGACTGCGCATGAGCGACGCGTAGTCTGGCTCCAGACAGAAGACAGCATCCAGCCGTTACAGGTAAGAGGAGTGTATGGCACCGGAGATCACAGTATGCGTAGACACTGAACGCATACCACGATCTCCGGCGCCATACTTACATACTTACCTGACCGGGAGGAGTGTTGCCGCGGCGCCTCTCTTCACCGGAGACCGGGGCAGGAGTGAGGCGTCGGATCAGCGCATGGGCATAGCGCTATCCAGCACCATTTTACCGAAGACACATTTGCAGTGTGTCGTCAGCAAAATGGCGCCGGACAGCGCCGTGCTCTGGCGACGCACTCCTCCTCAGGCCTCTGGCAGAGAAGGAACCAGCAGTGCTGGAGCACAGGGAACAAAGATGAGTAAAAGTGGTTATTTTTTTGTATGTGTGTACAGCGTGAAAGGGATGAGGGGGCCACACATACCAGGATTGGTGGGTGAGGGGGCCACACATACCAGGATTGGGGGGTGAGGGGAACCACACATACCAGGATTGGGGGGTGAGGGGAACCACACATACCAGGATTGGGGGGTGAGGGGAACCACACATACCAGGATTGGGGGGTGAGGGGTACCACACATACCAGGATTGGGGGGTGAGGGGTACCACACATACCAGGATTGGGGGGTGAGGGGTGCCATGCATACCAGGATAGGATGGTGGGCACAGGATGGGGGCAGCGCAAATACCAGGAGGGGGGCAGCACATAACAGCATGGGAGACCATATACCAATAAAAATGCTCACCACCCGGGCGTAGAACGGGTTCAATAGCTAGTTAGCTTTAAAAGTAATTTAATGACTGTTGAGGGAAATTCAGTGTTTCTTGCATACACAAAAATACATTTTCACCATTTTTTCCCTATGTATCAGAAGGATCAGAATCAGTCTCCTTCTCCCTCTGGCAGCTGACGTATAGTCGCATCTTACTTGTAAATTTAGTCTTTTTAGTTGTACTGTCATGTTATGGCAAAGGTTCTGCTCTTTCCCTGACATACAGGATAGTAAGCATTTTCTATTGGCTGCCTTGAAGCGAACGGAGGTTCTCTGTGGAGAGATTTATCTGACGGACAGTGTGTCCACCAGCACTCAGTTCATTAAAGAGGACCTGTTACAGGCCAAAATTGGTCAGTTTTTGTTGCCATTTCATTCCTGCTGTCTCCTGAGTACTTCAGGTTTTTTTTATTTACCTGCCATAAGGTTGCAGATATAGGAGCCTTTTTTATGGTTTTTACCAAGGGGATGGTGCTCACAGAGTAATATGCAGCGCTAAAGACCCGCCCCTGAGGAATCCTGGGAGCAACACCCCCTTGGTAAAGACCAGAAAAATTTGCACTAAATAACAAGGCCCATATCTCTGGATGGCGGATTTTAAAAGAACAAAAACGTCAAACTCTGGGGAGCAGCAAGAATAAAATAATAACAAAAACTGGTCTCTTCTGACCGGTGACAGGTCCTCTTACTGTGGATGTACACATTGCTATACCCTATGAACACCAGATGGCCTCTGCCAATGTATAGAAAACTCATAATCGCTTTCTTCATATAAAGAGTTTGTCTTTTTGAGGCATGACAGCAACCATCTCTGAATCACTCCTTCCTCTTACAGACATTAGTTCCTTACATGATGCAGATGTTGCTGCCACTTTATACAACACCACAACAGCTGCAGCTCTCGATTTGGTCGCCCCTTTCACACATACTAAAGCTCGCACAATCAATAATCAAACCCTGGCACACTAACCTGACTAAAGAACTGAGGCGGGCCTCCAGGGTTGCTGAGCATAGATGGAAAAGGTCCCACTCCATTGAGCACTTCATCGCATTCAAACAGTCCCTCACTACCTTCAAGTCCACACTCACTGCAGCAAAACAAACATACTTTGCATCTCTCATATCTTTCCTGTCTCACAACCCCAAACAACTATTCAACATCTTCAATTCTCTCCTCCGTCCCCCAGTGCCTCCTCCCGCTCCTCTTATTTCAGCCGAAGACTTGGTGTCAATCTTCTGCTTGAAGAATGAGGCAATCAGACAAAGCTTTTGCCTAAAGCCCCCACAGCCCCTCATCACACCTACTCAACCCTCCTCCTCCAAAACCACCTTCTCCACCATTAAGGAAGATCAACTTTCCTCTTTACTCTCCAAATCACACCTCACCACCTGCAAACTTGACCCAATTCCGTCCCACCTCATCCCAAACCTTACCACTATCTTCATCCCAGCCCTAGCCCACCTCTTCAACCTGTCACTAATAACTGGTGTCTTCCCCTCATGCTTCAAACATGCCTCAATCACACCCATCCTCAAAAAGCCCTCCCTTGACCCATCCTCTCTGACTAGCTATCGTCCCATATCACTTCTCCCCTATGCCTCAAAACTACTGGAATAACACGTCCATTCTGAGCTGTCCTCCCACATCTCCTCCTGTTCCCTCTTCGACCGCCTACAATCTGGTTTCCGACCGCACCATTCTACTGAAACTGCACTAACCAAAGTCACCAAAGACCTACTAACCGCCAAATCTAAGCGACACTACTCCATCCTCCTAGACCTGTCATCTGCCTTCGACACAGTGGACCATTCCCTCTTACTACAGACTCTCGCATCTCTCGGCATCACAGACGTGGCCCTATCCTGGATCTCCTCATACCTAACAGACAGGACATTCAGTGTCTCCCACTCACACACCACCTCCTCATCACGCCCCCGATCTGTCGGTGTCCCCCAAGGTTCAGTTCTAGGACCCCTGCTCTTCTCCATCTACACCTTCGGCCTGGGACAGCTCATAGAGTCCCACGGATTTCATTATCACCTCTATGCTGATGACACTCAGATCTACCTCTCTGGACCCGATATCACCTCCTTACTAACCAAAATCCCACAATGTCTTTCCGCTATTTCATCCTTCTTCTCTGCTAGATTTCTAAAATTTAACATGGACAAAACAGAATTCATCATCTTTCCGCCATCTCATTCACCGCCCCCAAAGGACCTATCTATCAACGTCAATGGCTGTCCACTCTCCCCAGTCCTTCAAGCTTGCTGCCTTGGGGTAACCCTGGACTCTGAACTCTCCTTCAAACCACATATCCAAGCCCTTTCCACTTCCTGCCGACTCCAACTCAAAAATATCTCCCGATTCAGCACATTCCTCAACCATGAATCCGCAAAAACACTAGTTCACGCCCTCATCATCTCCCGCTTTGACTACTGCAACCTCCTGCTCTGTGGCCTACCTTCCAACACTCCCGCACCCCGCCAATCCATCCTAAACTCTGCTGCCCGACTAATCCACCTGTCCCCCCGCTATTCCCCGGCCTCTCCTCTCTGCCAATTTCTTCACTGGCTCCCCATTGCTCAGAGACTCCAGTTCAAAACCCTAACCATGACATACAAAGCCATTCACAACCTATCTCCTCCATATATCTCTGACCTAGTCTCCCGTTACATACCCGCACGCAACCTCCGATCCTCACAAGATCTCCTTCTCTACTCCCCTCTTATCTCCTCCTCCCACAATCGCATACAAGATTTTTCCCATGCTTCCCCCCTACTCTGGAACTCTCTACCCCAGCACATCAGACTCTCGTCGACCGTGGAAACCTTCAAAAGGAGCCTGAAGACCGACCTCTTCCGACAAGCCTACAACCTGCAGTAACCACTGCTGCACGACCAGCCCTACCCTCACCTACTGTATCCTCACCCATCCCTTGTAGACTGTGAACCCTCGCGGGCAGGGTCCTCGCTCCTCCTGTACCAGTCGCTGTCACATTGTGTTCAAGATTATTGTAATTGTTCTTGTATGTATACCCCTTTTTCACATGTAAAGTGCCATGGAATAAATGGCGCTATAATAATAAATAATAAACCATCGTGGTGAAACTACTATGGCCCCATCAAGTCACATACATGTCACTGTCATATGTAAAAACTTTTCACACAAGCAGTGAGTTTAGAAGAAATGGAGACAGTCTCATATAACCGCCTATAGACAGAAAATAACACCACAAATTATATAATACCTGTCTGTAGAAAAGCATGCAGACTCAGCTCTTCAATGAAGGGATTCAAATCGGGGCCAATTTCTGCGTATTCCAACTTGCTCACTTTTATCCAATTCCGCTTGCGTTGGAACAGACGAACGTACAGCTTCTGTCCTCCGGCTTTAACATATACAAAAGAAAAGAAATCAATGAAAAGTGCGGACATAACTGAAAATACATTATAAGGCCATGTTCACACCAGGCGCTTTTTCAGCCTTTTTTTATGCAAATTTTCAGCTGCATTTTACAGTATCAGCAAAATCTATGAGATTTCAGAAATCTCATGCACACACATTGTTTTTTTTTGTTCTCACTATTTTGTGCTTTGCATGTTTTTTTCCATAATAGATCATGTCACTTCTTTCAGTATTTTTTCTGCGTTTTTCATTGAAAGTAATGGGTAGTGAAAAAACACCTAGTGTGAACATAGCTATCAGGTTTTGCTGCGTTTTTAGTGAAAAAAAGCAAGTACAGCAGTATGTGAAACGGATTTATTTTTGTGATTTTACCATCTTGTCTTGGTCACCTGAGATGGCAGTTTGGATTAGGATAGTTTAATTAAATTAGTGATGCGTAAACAGTAAACACTGTCTGAGCTAGGTGTGAGATTTATTTATTTTATTTAGAGATTGAACAATACCTGTGGCCCAAAGAGGTGTGAAAATTAACAATCTCTGAACAACTCAATGGCAGGCCATAGTGTGAAAATAAATAGTGTCCTACAAACTCAATGCACTGCCAATGTCTTAGGTAAACTATTCCTAAACAATTTACCTCCCCCCACTGTTACATTTGAAATTCTGGTTAATATTGTTCCGCATATGTCTTGCATTGGTGACCTGTGTCATTCTTCTGTGGTGGAAGCAAAGCTGAACTTTGGGATCATGAAAAATGCACCAAAACCTGTGTTTTTGACGCAGCTTCTTTTCTGCAGAAAAAAAATGCTGAAAAAATGGCTAGTGTGAACATACCCTTAAACTATATATAGTGTGTATGGGACATTAGCTGGACAGTGGATTGGTGTTACTGAAAAACACATGGCAGGCACTAGTAAACCTATGTTGCCCTGCACAAGAGGACTCAGAAGAGGCGACCAAGCCGCTTTCCTTACAACAGAGCCAGGTGGCAAACATTGCCATATATCAGATAATTACAGCTATAAAGACAGCATGCACATTGGCTGATAATCCAGACGCACGGACGAGGTCTGTGTTCTAGCCTGGAGCTGTTTTCCAAACTGCAGGTCAAAGAAATTTACTAAAATATTCTAAGTGAATATAATGAGAAAGTATAAAAGGTTATTAAAATGGACAATCTGGAGAAGTGTACCTGACAGCTGACAAAATGTCGTTAGAGCACGAGTATCTTCTTCACTGAACAGACTCAGGTCTTCCTCATTCTCCATGATGGTCTGCAGCACCATTAGAAAGTTCCTCAAGTAGTACGGCGATCTACCAGAGTCAGCCGCTGGTTCCTTTATGCCATCTGCTTCCACGTTAATCTCCGTGTCATTGAATGGTTTTAGAAATTCATCAAGCACATTAGGATCTTCCACAGGAAGAATGTCATTGTTTTCCTCCATAGAGGACACTGTTGCGTTATCACCACAGCCCTGGTCGTTATTGGTAAGGTCAGAATCACTTTCCAAGGAATTGCTGCATTTCATTTTTTTAGAATCAGTTTTTAAGAGGAACCTACCACCTTGCTTACGTTTTAAAGCGTCAATTTTCTTATCCGCTACACAATCCAACTGTTCTGAAGACAGAACTTCTGCAGAAGAAGGTGGAAATTCACCTCCAGGCGTCTGGTTATTAATTTCATGGGCGTTCTTCATACTGGAAGAATCTGAGGATAAAAGCACCTCATCACCACAGTCTGTATCTCCCAGAACATGTGGGTCTGGGGTCTCAGGTATGTCAGTGGTATCACAACCATCAGCTTGTACCTTTCCATGTGATAAGTCTCTGCTTTCATCTTGCTTTGCTTTACGAGTCCGATACCTTCTGGAGAGTTTGGATGAAAGGCTTCCCAGTGGTACAGTTGCCACTACCTCCACATCTTTCTGGGTTTCGTTCATGGAGACATTCGTCCCAAAGTAGGGGCTTGCTTGTTCACTATTACCTTGGACCTGGACCCTTGGATCTGTTTTAAGCTTACTTTTGGCTATTGAGGTCCTAGGTTTTAGAGGCAATTGAGGGCTTGTACATGTAGAGGTGGCCTGCTGTGTGTCACCCACCAGTATAACATCATCATTCTCAGCCTTTGCTTTGGGGCATGTGTCATCAATGTGCTTGTTTAAGCCAAACCTGGGTACCATCTCCCCGCAGAGAGGGCAGGACACTTTCGGTGGAGGTGCATTTTTGAAGAAAGCAACAATCGAAGGAGAGGTTGAAGATTTTGATGGAGTTGCAGTGGCTTTTATAGCCAAACTTTTCCTATTTTTAGATAAGGAGAGACGGGACCTTTTCTTTTCAGGAGTCTTGTTTTGCGCCATCATGAAAATAGAAGCTCTGGCTGGTCACATAGAAAGTCCTGCATATCTTCATCTAAAAGAAAAGAATAGAATTGTAGATCTCTATATAGAGTAAGCTGTGCGCAAATTTCCAATATGGCTTGAAGCAACACAACCACATAATTTCAGAACCAACATACATATTTAAGGCTTTTACTAGGATTAGAAAAGTAACGTGAATGTACATGAATATTGACGTGACTAAATAAAATGTCAGTAATGCCAAGAAGTGCCATTCCACTCTTTCTACCATTAGCTCCATGACACCCTATTATAATTAATGGTCATCTGAAAAAAATAACCCGTTAAGAGATGAAGTGGCATAATGGTTTCCTGGTGCCACTGCTATTCTGAGTAGGTTTAACTTTGGTCGTGCATTGAAGGCATAACCCAGTTAGATGCTATGCATAGAAAAAACCTTTAGGCACCAAATAAAAGTATCCTAGGCCTCCTCATTAGACATGTGCACATTTATTCACCCATTGTCCTATGGTAAACAAAACGGAAACTCCCTGGTGTATATCCATCTGCTTACTTATGCCACGGCCATGTCACGGTTCATCTGCTCATCCACGAGGGACAGCTCCGCTTGTGACTATGGCTTTGCACGGCACGCACAATAGCAGATATACATCTATGCCCAGAATCATATGGTTTTTCACCGGCTTTCTGGATAAAAGACGTATTGGGTGAAACAATTTTCACCTGGTATGTATAATTGCTTGATGGTCGCTTCCATTTTTTTTCCACAAAAATTGGTGGCCGGGGCGTGTGAAATTATTTGTGTGATTTTGCACAAACAGGAAACATTGGTGAAGCAGGCAGGCACATCTATAGCAGAAGATGTAATATCATTCTGCCACCTGCAGCAAAATAGCAGAGCAGAAGGGTGATTAGTATGATACAAAATGTATTGTCTAGGCTGTAACTTCTACAATGCTAGTAATAAATGTTCCCCAGTTCCTGTGAGAAGCAAACCTCTGAACTGAGAAAAACAAGCCCCCTGATGAAGCAAAGGTGAAACGTATGCTGGGGCGCCAGGACCACATGCTACACCCTCTTGGAAGACATGTAAGCAATTCCTTCTTCTTCTTAATACATATGTCCTGCCACTAAGGCTTTGATTTGATTGTTATGGATTAGTAAGTCCTTTATATCAGTGTTCCCCAACTCCAGTCCTCAAGGTCCACTAACAGGTCATGTTTTTAGGATTTCCATAGTATTGCACAGGTGAGAGAATTCCTGATGCCTTGATGATAATTCCATCACCTCTGCAATACTAAGGAAATCCTGAAAACATGACCTGTTGGTGCTTCTTGAGGACTGGAGTTGGGAAACACTGCTTTATATCTATTTGGATAAGTAAGGATATAACACAGTTTGGATATGTATAAAGTGACAGATGAATTTATGTGAATATACTTTATGTGCTCCTCTGTTTAATATGCATTTGTTTTTAATTGAATACATTTAATAAACCCCATATTTTAAGAGACCACCTGTTTTGTTCTTTTGGTGGTGTTCATAGTTAGAGAAGTGTCTCTAGTTATCACTATTGTTCTGATGATTATATGTTGGTAGAGATGTATTGTCTAGCCCAGGGGTCTCAAACACGTGGCCCTCAGGCACAGACCCCGTAACTATCGCGGCTCTCTCCAGCAGCCACCGACATCAGCGCTGTAGTGCAGTGTATTGCCGCGCAGAGACCAGCGGCTGACACTGGTATTGCTGTGCAGAGAGCCGGTCTCTGCGCAGCAATACACTGCATTACAGCGCTGATGTCGGCGGCTGCTGGACGGGGCCGCGATCGTTACGGGGTCTGTGCCTGTGGGCCACAAGTGCAGAAAGGACGCCGAGGGAATGGAGGACAGGTAAGAATCTTTTTTTTTTTCCTGTCATGTGAAATATACCACAGGGGACCCTGAGCGCAGTATGGGAGGGGACGGGGACCCTGTGCGCAGTATGGGAGGGGGGAGAGACCTTGTGCGCAGTATGGGAGGGGGGAGAGACCCTGTGCGCAGCATGGGGGGACGGGGGACCCTGTGCGCAGCATGGGAGGGGGATGGGGACCCTGTGCGCAGTATGGGGGGTGGGGGGACGGGGACCCTGTGCGCAGTATGGGGGGTGGGGGGACGGGGACCCTGTGCGCAGTATGGGGGGTGGGGGGACGGGAGCCCTGTGCGCAGTATGGGAGGGGGATGGGGACCCTGTGCGCAGTATGGGAGGGGGATGGGGACCCTGTGCCCAGTATGAGACGGGGATGGGGACCCTGTGCCCAGTATGGGAGGGGGATGGGGACCCTGTGCGCAGTATGGGGGGGGACCCTGTGCGCAGTATGGGGGGGGACCCTGTGCGCAGTATGGGGGACGACCCTGTGCGCAGTATGGGGGACGACCCTGTGCGCAGTATGGGGGACGACCCTGTGCGCAGTATGGGGGACGACCCTGTGCGCAGTATGGGGGACGACCCTGTGCGCAGTATGGGGGACGACCCTGTGCGCAGTATGGGGGACGACCCTGTGCGCAGTATGGGGGACGACCCTGTGCGCAGTATGGGGGACGACCCTGTGCGCAGTATGGGGGACGACCCTGTGCGCAGTATGGGGGACGACCCTGTGCGCAGTATGGGGGACGACCCTGTGCGCAGTATGGGGGGGACCCTGTGCGCAGTATGGGGGGGGACCCTGTGCGCAGTATGGGGGGGGACCCTGTGCGCAGTATGGGGGGGGACCCTGTGCGCAGTATGGGGGGGGACCCTGTGCGCAGTATGGGGGGGGACCCTGTGCGCAGTATGGGGGGGGACCCTGTGCGCAGTATGGGGGGGGACCCTGTGCGCAGTATGGGGGGGGACCCTGTGCGCAGTATGGGGGGGGACCCTGTGCGCAGTATGGGGGGGGACCCTGTGCGCAGTATGGGGGGGGACCCTGTGCGCAGTATGGGGGGAGGGGGATGGGGACCCTGTGCGCAGTATGGGGGGAGGGGGATGGGGACCCTGTGCGCAGTATGGGGGGAGGGGGATGGGGACCCTGTGCGCAGTATGGGGGGAGGGGGATGGGGACCCTGTGCGCAGTATGGGAGGGGGATGGGGACCCTGTGCGCAGTATGGGAGGGGGATGGGGACCCTGTGCGCAGTATGGGAGGGGGATGGGGACCCTGTGCGCAGTATGGGAGGGGGATGGGGACCCTGTGCGCAGTATGGGAGGGGGATGGGGACCCTGTGCGCAGAATGGGGGGGGGGGAACCCTGTGCGCAGTATGGGGGGGAGAAGGGGACCCTGTGTGCAGTATGGGGGGGAGAAGGGGACCCTGTGTGCAGTATGGGGGGGGGAGAAGGGGACCCTGTGTGCAGTATGGGGGGGGGGAGAAGGGGACCCTGTGCGCAGTATGGGGGGGGGAGAAGGGGACCCTGTGCGCAGTATGGGGGGGGGGGACCCTGTGCGCAGAATGGGGGGGGGACGACCCTGTGCGCAGTATGGGGGGGAGAAGGGGACCCTGTGTGCAGTATGGGGGGGGGGGAGAAGGGGACCCTGTGCACAGTATGGGGGGGGGGGGGAGGGGACCCTGTGCGCAGTATGGGGGGGACCTGGATAGGGGATATGTCAGCAAGATAAGGACCAGGATGGGGGACCTGTCTGCAATATGGGGGACCTGGAGGGGAGACCATGTCTGCAATATGGGGGACCTAGAGGGGAGCCCATGTCTGCAAGATGGGGGACCTGGAGGGGAGCCCATGTCTGAAAGATGAGGACCAGTTCAAACGGTGTATAGAAAATAAAATGGTATCACTAAAAATGTCACTTTGTCATGCAAATAATGCGGCCCCCCAAATTAAATGTTTTTCCGTGTGCGGCCCATATGCCCAGTTGAGTTTGAGACCCCTGGTCTAGCCTGTTATGTAAACAATACTAGTAATAAAAGTTCCCCAGTTCGTGTGAGAAGCAAACCTCTGAACTGAGAGGAAGCTGACATTTTATAGATGCTATCCACCAGGGCTGGGGAGTTGGTAAGCCAAACCTCTGGCTCCACAGCACTGCCTCATTACTGAGCGTGTACATAAAGTGCAGCACAGATTCATTTCAACTAAAAGCCGAGATCCTTAGATCAGGAACAGAACAGACATTTATAGGACAGTTCATAACTTTTCCAAATTCTTATGAAAACATTTACAGCACAATACAGAATTGTACTACTGTACCCAATTTATTATATGCTTTAGGAGTTGGTCCATTGGACTCGGACTCCACAGCCCAGCTATCCACTATGGAACAATCAGTTTTTACAGTTTACACAGTATCAGATCAGTGGAAGTCTGACAGCCGGAGGCGACACGCACAGCACAGCGACCACTGCTGAGAACTGCAGATCCGCTCCAGTGGACAACCGCTTTAATTTATCTTGGTGACTCCCAACAAAGACAGAGAATCTGTGGTGGTGCCTGGAAGCTGAGGGAATCGGGAGATGTGAGTCGCTGGACGTCCGGGCTGGGGTCTGCACAGGTGGAAGGGCTGGGAGTCTAGATCTTTATTTATTAGGTCGGGGGAAGGTGGTCTGTATAAGGGGTGTGTCGTAGGAAAACATTTTAACACCCATTTTATTCCCATAAACTAGTGGCAGATTGTCGGCAGCTCATACCCCTGTGACCGTCTATACTCTGAGGGAACGCTCACAGCTCCCCTGCAGGTGACATGGGGGATTACAATCTATAGGTTGTCGGGTCCTCCACAGCGACATCCACACACTGAGCCACACAGCTCGCTGCCAATAACCATAGTGAAGCTTCTCCTCTAATAACAAGACCCCCCGGTCCTGAGCAGACCCCTCATTTATCACCATACACCCAGTACAATATATCATAGACACAAATATACAGCAGGAGCCCAAACCACACGTGTGTACCAGGCTCCTGCTTACCTGTCACACTGCATGGAGGCCGCCATCTTGCGTCCAGAGTTCAAACAAAGCTTTATGTAAACGGACAAAATGTTATATATTCCAAAAACAAGACAAAAATCACCAAAGTATCGATATTGTAGAGGAGGGGTGAAGAAAATCGCATAGATCGTATTGTGAATGGGTAGGAAAGGGGGTAGTCGCGTAAATGTCTCTAACTATAGGAACCATAGTGCTGTGTGGCAGTTTCCGGTCGGAGCCTTGTAGCCCTTGCACATCCGGCGGCATGCGGTCCACGTGAGTTCCGTACGTAGCAGTGTACGGAGCGGAGATGGCGGAGCTGCTGCGGCCGAGGCTGTGGCGGTGCACGGGGGTGCTGGAGGCGGTGGATGCCCACCCGGAGCAGCTGCTGAGGTACAGTGAGACGCCATTGTGCCGGGTACTAGAGCAGACCACTGAGATCATCTCTGCCATGTGTCAGCTATGCACAGGGTACATGATACATGTCTGATTGCTGGGGGGAGGGCTGCTCCACAGGGACCCCCACCCATCACTAGAATGTGAGCCCCCTGATCTACCTGCACCTTGCTGACCCCCCTCCAATAGGCTTATACGGCCAAAGATGATGCATGAGAAAGCACACAGACCCCTCTGCATCATTATAGTCAATGCACCTGTTGGCACATACACCCAAATCCCTTTTTTGGGGGGTGCGGACATAAGACCCGACAAGGTCAATGGATGTAGGAAAAAATGCAATGTGTAAGGCACTGACTGTACGACCCCATGGGGAGGGAGATTGGAGCCGCACTTCACCACAGACCTAATATACCGCCATATGGAAGCATCCCTGTATTACAGGACCGTCACATGGTGCTGTCCATTAGTGGAATTATTATTTTTAAAGTTTTTAAAAAAGTAATAAATGTATAAATCCTTTATTTCAAACCCCTGACTGCTGTAACTGCATCTGTAATGGCCCAAATAGTAAAGTGATCACATTATTTATCCCGCACCGTGAAATGAATACTCGCCCTGTATTCAAAGTCAACTCGTCCTCCAAAACACAAGCCCCTGATGGAAATGCCTGTGGGCCTTGAAAGCAGCAAAACTGTTTTTTATTTTTTTTTTTTGTTTTATTGTATAATATAAAAAACCCCATAACATTATGTCACCGCAGAGAGTAAGGTTATCTTGTCACCTGTGCAGTAAAAGTTATACAATACTAGTAACATCTAATGGCCACATCAACAGAAACATCCAAAAGATACAGAAGGGATGAAAAGATATTGCTTGGTTGTTAAGTGGTTAAATGGATTGCCAGCCCTGACTTGGTCACTTTGAGTATGTGGATGAGGAGCGGCTTCTCATGTAGGAGAGACTGGAGCGTAATAATGGGTGTGCTCTAATAATGGCTGTGGATGGAGGGTGAATCAGCAGTAATCATGTCACTGGTCAGTCACTGCACTGGTGATTGTAAAGCTCTGCTAATGTCTCCTCCGGCTACTGAGGAGGGTGGTGGTCCCATTTAGCATGCTGGGGTCCCACAACCCACAGGTTTGAACCTGAGTTTTGCTAGAATATCTAATCATTTTGATTGTTTGGGTGAAGTTTTGTTAATTTTTTTCAAATTAGAGATATTTAGAAAAGTCTTTAGTTTGTGACGGCATGATTTTAAGTAAAAAAGGCTGCGGCATCAAGGTGCTCAGGCCTCTCCTCTCCGTTCCTGAGATATGGCCCTCTCTTTATGTCAATCACATCTTGTAAGGGAAGGAGTTGTGATTCTTAAAGTGGTATTCCCATCTCCAAGATCTTATCCGAATATGTAATAGGTGTAATAATATTAGTAAATACCTCCAATTAGAAATGTAGTATAGTTCTTCTGATTTGATATGTCTTTCCTCTTGTGCAGGGCATTGCAGGACCTTAGGTATCCATGGTTACATCCACTACCAACTAGCTAACTGTTACTATATCAATGGTCATAACCATGGATACCTAAGGTCCTGCAATGCCTGCACATGAGGAAAGAGACAGTTAATCAGAAAAACTATACTACATTTCTTATTGGAGGTATTTGCTAATATTATTATTATTAATTCTACTACATATTGGGATAGAATATTGGAGATGGGAATACCCCTTTAACACATCTCTGCAGACGACTTCTTGAAGATCACGCCTCTTTGGCTAACAAGTCTAGATTACTATATAAGGAAGAGAGGTCAGGAATAAAAGCAGTAATGCCAGGTGTAGGTGGCATTTATATTAGCTTAATGAATTACATATGTATGGTAAGTGTCAGGTCCTCCAGGACAGGTTTGCTTTGAGCTGTGACTGCTCCTTGCAGACCATTTTCACTACTGACTATATCCTTTTTTCCACTTTGATTAGTGTACAAGAAGGACTGGCCTCTGAATTTTCAAGCTTAACAAAGGCTTTGTATGACCTTCATAAAGCTGAGGGGGCCATTGTGGTGGGGAGCCCTCTGAATGAACTGGTTATTGAAAGCTTTGATGAAGAGCAAATCTGGCAGCAGCTCGAGCTTCAGAACAGCGCAGTTCTGGGTCACTTCAGTAAGGCAGTCCGGCAGGCGGTGAGAGACCAGGACGTTTGTTTACTCCAGCCATCGGAAGACGAGGAAGACCTAGCGGAGGATGAAGAAGAAGAAGCTTCAGAAGATCCAGCAGAAAATGCAGAGGACCATGGAAGTAAAGGCAGAAATGGTAAACTATCACTTGGTAAAAGCAGCAGGAAGGCCACAGTGGAAAGGTACAGCGACGACGACTCTGATATAGACTTTGACATTGGCAAAGTGGAAAAAGAACAGAAGAAAAATGCCAGTACAAAAACTGCCAGGAAATCTATTGAAAAATCCATAGTGGATGACCAGTTCTTCAGGTTGTCAGAAATGGAAGCTTTTCTAGAGGCAGTTGAGAAGGAAGATGATGGGAAGAATAAGGATGAAGAGGAGGAGGTGGATTATTTTGAAGATATTGACTCATACGATGAAGATGAAGAGATTCAGATCAAGGATGTGAGAAAGGTAACATATCTTTATGTAGTGTGCTATATTTCAAAAGACTGTCCTGAGTCGAGATCAGAGAGTGTGGAAGATGGAATCGTTGCATTGCTCCACACGGGTCGTCTTCTCTTTAACACCAGTTTCTTGAGTACGGACTGCAATATCTGTACCATCTAGAGGTCTCCTGACCCAAACTCCGCAGCCTTACACATGTCTATGAGATGCTGGGTTTAAGTCAGGAGATGGACTGTCAGTTTGTACATTGTGGTCTGTATTTGGACCGTGAATGTGGGACATGTCAAACTAGCCTTAAAGTGAATGTCAGCACAGAATGACTGTTCAAACCAAGGGCAGGCACTCGGTGCACCCTTGTTGTAGCCAAACATTTAGGTGCACCTCCCACCTACTTGTTTTCCCTCTATCGAATTCCACCCACCCCCCCAGCATCCACCATCTCTTTTTATTGACCGCTCTGGCTTTATAGAGCCAGAGGAGGGTGGAGATGGATGGAAAACAGGTAGGTGGGAAGGTTTATGTAAATGTTTGGCCATGCGAAGGGTGCACCAAGCGCCACATTCATTCTGTGCTGACCGGCCCTCTAAAGTGTAAATTGCCCATTGCTGATAAGTGCCTCCCCGAATGGAAGTGAGCGACACCTCAGAATCTGACAAGCAGCTATTTGTCCAAGCCTCCCTGTAGGTGACCATAGATGACGCTCCGGTGTATGATGGCAATGGGCAGCGCCTGTGCAGCAATTTGGAAAACAGACGGTAGTCCTTTCTTTTTTCTTCATCATTAACGGTTGCCTCCAAGAACTCCAACTTTGTTTTTCTTGTTGAAAAGCTTTTTAAGGGGTCTTTTGTTTTGCACTTTAAGTTGTAGTTTTTATCTGACTTTTGTGATATTTATGAGAAACATATTGGTGACTTTTGAAGAACTAAAAAAGATGCTTATCTGTCTGGTATCACTCTTCCACACGGTTACTGGCGTTCCCTCTGGCCTGATGGTTCCTCGTCCGGCAGATGGGGTCAACAGCCATTCAGCCTTTCTTCCTGTTTGGACAATGTGGCTGCAGCCAATCAGCCTGCTCCATCATTGATTGGCTGAATGGCTTTTCAAGTACTTGAAATAGACCTATTGTAGGTTGAAACGTTGTTCATGCTTTTGGCAGAATAAACGTTGTTTTAACTGGCACCTGGAGTTGGACGCTGCATATAGTGGACTGTTTCCAAGCGGGTTCCTTGGAGAGTTTTCTGGATACCTGTTAATATACAGTCATGGCCAAAAGTTTTGAGAATGACACCAAAATTATATTTTCACATGATCTGCTGGCCTCTGGTTTTTATTAGTGTTTGTCTGATGTTTATATCACATACAGAAATATAATTGCAATCATATTATGAGTACCAATAGGTTATATTGACAGTTAGAATGAGTTAATGCAGCAAGTCAATGTTTGCCGTGTTGCCCCTTCTTCTTCAAGACCTCTGTAATTCTCCCTGGCATGCTCTCAATCAACTTTGGACCAAATCCTGACTGATAGCAGTCCATTCTTGCATAATCAATGCTTGCATTTTGCCAGAATTTGTTAGTTTTTGTTTGTCCACCCGTCTCTTGATGATTGACCACAAGTTCTGAATGGGATTAAGATCTGGGGAGTTTCCAGGCCATGGACCCAAAATCTCTATGTTTTGTTCCATGAGCCATTTAGTTATCACCTTTGCTTTATGGCAAGGTGCTCCATCATGCTGGAAAAGGCATTTTTGGGCGCCAAACTGCTCTTGGACGGTTGGGAGAAGTTGCTCTTGGAGGACATTCTGGTACCATTCTTTATTCATGGCTGTGTTTTTAGGCAAGACTGTGAGTGAGCCGATTCCCTTGGCTGAGAAGCAACCCCACAAATGAATGGTTTCAGGATGCTTTACAGTTGGCATGAGACAAGACTGGTGGTAGCGCTCACCTCTTCTTCTCCGAATAAGCTGTTTTCCAGATGTCCCAAACAATCGAAAGGGTATTCATCAGAGAAAATGACTTTGCCCCAGTCCTCAGCAGTCCACTCCCTGTACTTTTTGCAGAATATCAGTCGGTCCCTGATGTTTTTTCTGGAGAGAAGTGGCTTCTTTGCTGCCCTCCTTGAAACCAGCCCTTGCTCAAAGAGTCTCCGCCTCACAGTGCGTGCAGAAGCACTCACACCAGCCTGCTGCCAATCCTGAGTAAGCTCGGCACTGCTGGTAGTCCGATCCCGCAGCTGAAACAGTTTTAAGATACGGTCCTGGCGCTTGCTGGTCTTTCTTGGGCGCCCTGGAGCCTTTTTGACAACAATGGAAGCTCTCTCCTTGAAATTCTTGATGATGCGATAGATTGTTGACTGAGGTGCAATCTTTGTAGCTGCGATACTCTTCCCTGTTAGATCATTTTTGTGCAGTGCAATGATGGCTGCACGTGTTTCTTTAGAGATAACCATGGTTAACTGAAGAGAAACAATGATACCAAGAACCAGCCTCCTTTTAAAGTGTCCAGTGAGGTCATTCTTACTTAATCATGACTGATCGCCAGCCCTGTCCTCATCAACACCCACACCTGTGTTAATGGATCAATCACTAAAGCGATGTTAGCTGCTCCTTTTAAGGCAGGACTGCAATGATGTTGAAATGTGTTTTGGGGGGTTAAAGTTCATTTTCTGGGCAAATATCGACTTTGCAAGTACAGTAATTGCTGTTAAGCTGATCACTGTTTGACATTCAGGAGTATATGCAAATTGCCATTACAAAAAATGAAGCAGTAAACTTTGGAAAAATTACTATTTGTCTCATTCTAAATACTTTTGGCCATGACTGTACATGTCCAAATGGACCCTAGTGATACTTTTAGTAGGACATTGTTTATAACTGCTGACAGTGCAGTCTATTCAAGAAGAAGAAGAGGTCATGTTATTATTTTGTGTGTCCATGAAACACATGTAACCCCTTGTACACTATTCTGGGCACTCCCACATTCAAAGTATAGATCAGAGAAAACTTTTTATTTTTGTTATGCAATCAATATGTACAATTTTTAACAGGATTTTTTTTATCAATTGATCATTTGCACAGAAAATATTTTTTTTGCCATTAATTGACTATTACAATCCCTTTCATGATAGCGATTTCTGGAATTAAATGGGTCTCCCTTATTTTGCAGACTACTAAAAGCTCCAGAAACCTTCGATACAAAGATTTCTTTGACCCTGTTGAAGATGATATGGGAAGACAACGGACTGGTCAAGAAGATGATGATGATGATGAAGAAATGGAGGAAGGTGATGATGAGGAAGAGGACATTGCTGATGAGTAAGTATTTTATTTATTTTTTTGTTATTGTGATATGTCATTCAGGCCATGCCATTCTGTGGTTTTGCAGATGCATTACCTGTATTTTGTGGCTTTATTTAATGTGACCCTCTGTATGTAGTGTGTTATGAGCCTATGGTAGTTCACTGTAAGTATCAGCAGCATCAGACAGTTGTGCTGGGGTAATGACGATTTCTGATGGCTTTTAAGGACGTGTTTCTCTACTTTTTCGTTATATCTGTAATTTTCTCTTGAAGTGATGCTGATATTGGAGAGGAAGATGACGATGATGCAGAAGGTGATGATGAGGATGTAATGGAAGAAACCGAGGCGAGTAAAAGAGCCAAGGAAGCTTTCAAGCGGGTGACATTTGATCTGTCTGATGGCAGTGAGGGAGAAGATATTTCTGATATACTTGGTGGTAAAAAGAAGAATGAACAACCCAAGGGACCAAGTGAAATAAAATCCTCCTTTGAAAAGAGGGAAGACAAGGTCAGTCATATAACTAAGGCATCATTTCATGTGTTCGTAAACTTAGTCCGGTAAGGGGCACGTGTAAGGTTTCGAGCAACCTTGATATAGCCAAATTGTAAAAGCTAGAAGACTGGGACCGATCTCCAAAATGGCAGGTCTTGTGTGATTTTTGCATTATACAGTGGCTAGTATTTTTCGAAAGTGGTCCAAGGAAAGACAACTGGTGACCCGCCCACCGGATCATGGGCACGTGAAAAGGATAATGATTATGATAGAAAATTGTAAGAACACACAATGCATTGCAGCTCGCTGTGTATGGGATGCTATATCTGCGGATTGGTCAGAATACTCATAGTGACTGCTGCAATAAACCAGCAGAACTGGACCATGAGCCTGGTCTGAAGAATCGTGTCTTTTACATCAGGTGAATGGCGGTCCATGTATGATGATACTTGGAAGCACTATGGGAAGAAGTTGTTATCCGATGCATTGGGACGCTCTGGGCAATGCTGTGGGGGAAACCTTTTCTGTCACACATACCACCTTCATGAAGATTGTTGCAGACCAAGTACCTTCTTCATGGCAGTGCTTTCCCTTAGTAGTGGCATCTTATCTGCAGGATTATGTACCCTGACACATTCAAGCATCTGTGGAATGTGCTAGAAAAATGAGTCCTATCCATCTTTGCGTCACCTCACAACTTTATCATAGATCACTGATGGATGTCTTGTGGGTCCAAGCCTTCGGTCAAAGCTGTTTGTGTCACGGTGGACTCTATTGTTATGGCTGATGTCTGAATTAGAGATGAGTGAATGGATTTGCACAACCCTGGTTTGTTGGCTACATCAACATTCCCTGACCACAGATGGGAGGCGGTTGGCATGACTCTCATCTGCCGGCAAACTTGGCTCCTCTCTTGATTAGCCGGCCTGGTGCGACGTTGTGTGTGCATGATTCTGGCTAGTCAAAAGTGGAGCCAGGTATGCCGGCAGATAGGAGGCGGTTCATAAGGTTTTCATCCGGCGGTCATAGGACACTGACCTGGCCACTGGACCAGGGTTCTGCAAATCCATTCTCTCATTTCTAGTGTGTATACAACATATATTCTGTCTTAGAATGAAATGCTAAGTAGTTTAAAATAAACCAATCTTCCATTTGTTCATTTTCTGGTTGAAGCTGGTGCCCTGAAGTACATTTTGTGAGCCCCTCAGTTACACGATCTGTTCTCCTGTCTACACTGCAGATGACTGAGAAGATTCAGGCTTTGCAAAAACAAATGTTGGGGGAGAAATCTTGGCAACTGGGTGGAGAGGTGACGGCGCAGAAGAGGCCAGAGAACAGTCTCCTTTCCGAGTCCTTGGTGTTTGACCATGCCTCCAGAATGGGTAAAGACTAAAGATCCTTTTTTCTCTCTATTTTCTTACAGCCCTTAGCTTTCCTGATCTCATAGGATGGAAATTTGGTCTAAACTCTTACGCTTAGTCATGTACATTAACCGTCCTAGAGGTAGTTCCTATTAAAAAACTGCACTATATTGCCTTAAGCATGTCACCCCTTTAATTGTATAACTGCTGCTTGATGTATTTTTTGGATATTCATGAAGCTTGTCCACTGTTCATTTTATACTAGCACCCGTAATTACAGAAGAAACGACACTTCAGCTGGAAGACATCATCAAACAGAGAATAAAAGACCAGGTAGGGGAAAACGTTACAGTAACCAAATGTCCTGTAATGCACACATTGCCTCTTCATAGAGAAAGAGGACTTGAACTCTAGTGCCCCCTATTGGAAGCAGCAATCCTAAAAGTCAGTATTGAGCCTTATCTTATGACTTGGGATAAAAGCCAAATCAGAATCTCAGTTTTCAGACACATGTTTTGGGGTATTGCCCCTCCTCAGTGCAAAGTATGAGATCTGATTTGGTTGTATAAGACGCCTCTAACTGGGATCTAAGGGGTAACGTCTCCTTGCGTAGAGTGACAAGTCTCCTCACACTGACATGTCAGGTGTGTCTCTCTCCACAAGGAGAGACATTACCTTGTAGAAGCAAATGTCTTGTAGTGACACACAGTAAATGTATGGATTAAAATCCATCTTTAATTACCATGGACCCTATTACAAATGTTGCATGTTTGCATCATTATCTTTTGGTAGATTGTTTCTACACTTTCCAAGTAATGATGATCTCTGCTTACTGCATGGGAAACCATCACCAAGCAGGTCAGCTGCTGCAGGTATTTTTTTTTATTCTAACAAAGTGAAAGACACTCATTGCTTTTCTGCTTCTCTCCTGAGGTGTGGGATGATGTAGTGCGGAAGGAAAAGCCAAAGGAGGATGCCTTTGAGTACAAAAAGCAACTCACCTTGGACCATGATAAGAGCAAACGGAGTCTGGCAGATATCTATGAGCAGGAGTATGTGAAACTCAACCAGGTAACGTGCATTTCACCTCCCCAATTTCCCTTGTGCTGAAGATGCATATTTGGTCTCTATATAGGGAAAATAGTAGGCTTTGGTTACGAGTATGATCCTGTTATGACTAAATAATAACAGACATTTCAGCCTCTGCAGATATTAATATCCCATCTCTCTATAGAAAAAAAAAGAGGAGGAGGAAGACCCAAAGCACGTTGAAATTCAGAAATTAATGGACAGCCTTTTCCTGAAGCTTGATGCTCTATCGAACTTTCATTTTACACCTAAACCGGTAATAATAATAATTTTTTCCATTTTATGGCAGATTTCATCTAAAGTGTGATCTGAAATGTGAAAAGCCGCAAATTTAGACGACAATGTTGGTGCACTCTGTAAGCTCTAATGTGTGGGGCATTAATGGGGTGGTCTAGGTTTCTTAGAATTGAACCAGCGCCTTGATTGTCCCTGTTTTGTCATTGGAATGAGTAAGGCTAAGCCTATAAACAGAAGGCGCCGATTGTGGGAAAGATTGGATTTTTTTTTTAATACTTATTTAATAATCCTGAAAAAAGCCTCTTTAATGTTTTATGGTGATTTACTATATTGCCATCGCTTGCTTTCTGCATGATGTTTCTTCTAGTACAAATTGTGATTTTTTTTCTATATTTATGAAGTTACACCCACTGTTCAGCCAACCTTCTGTCCTGTCTGGATAGCAATCAGATGCCTACAGATTGAGGGGCATGTGACTTCAGCCTCCGACATTATCAAGAAAATGGCCAACCACTTTTAAAGTGGTATTCTCATCTCCAAGATCCTAATAGTAGCGAATACCTCCAATTAGAAATGTAGCATAGTTTTTCTGATTTGCTATGTCTTTCCTCATGTGCCGGCATTGCAGGACCTCAGGTATCCATGGTTACGACCACTAGCAACTATCTAGCTGTCACTATATCGGTGATTGTAACCATGGATACCTAAAGCCCTGCAATGCCTGCACATGAGGAAAGGGACAAAAGCGAATCAGAAAAACTATACTACATTTCTAATTGGTGGTATTTGATAATAATAATATTATTGCACCTACTACATCTTAGGATTGGATCTTCAAGATGGGAACACCCCTTTTTAAAGAAATATTTTTGAAAAAAAAAATTCTTTCTGCAAATTTCAAGCCAGATCTGCCCTAATGTTCTATAGGACCCTCATCCGTGTAACTTTGTGGACTCACTGAAGATTTTGTCCTGCAGCATTTGCTCAATTACTATCGCAGTTACAATTAAGTGGATTTTTGTTCTTTAAAGATGCAACATTAAGAATGAATGACAGAAGTCATCTTTACAATGGTCACACATGCCACAGAAAGTATTAAAGGACTTGTTTGCCGCTACAGTTTCTATATATCTATAGAAAGCCAATCTGGGGGCGCTGTGCCTACATTGTCAGAGGCGCTGCGCTCGCTGATGTCTGTTTATTGCTTAGGGAGTAGATATTTGGCTATAAGGGGAATCTCTGGGTGGGTTGGCTGTGTTGCTTGGAGTACTATGGCCATGCGGGTGGCAGTGCTGGTGCTGCAGTACATTTCCATTTAAGGAAGGCTTAGTTAAGTTGGCCATTAAAATAATTTGATAAGTCACATCCGCAGACAACTCCGTGCGCTAATCTGCTTCTCGGGTGGAGGCCTGCCTTTAGTGACCGGCACTATTCTCGTCCGACCAGAATACTGCATGCTACAATTGGTTTTCCATACGGATCTGAGATCCTGTGAAAATCGTGTGAAAGAGGCTTTATTGGATAAACTGTAATAACAGGCACAGGAGCCCGCCGATCAGACACTGAGGACAGGATAGGCTGTTAATTCTTTAAGTCTGGGGATGTCTGACTTGTTTTTTTTTTGCCCTTTAGGTGGTTCCGGAAATTAAAGTGGTTTCCCATCTCCCTGCAATTAGTATGGAAGAGGTGGCCCCAGTGGGAGCGAGTGAGGCGGCTCTTCTGGCTCCTGAGGAAATTAAAGTAAGGCCATTTGTTTTGGAGCTGACTGGTGTCTTGCTGTACGAGCACTACAAAATGTTATCAGCTTTCTGATTTCTGCATAGATCTGGGCTCAGTAGATCCCATGTGTCCTGTGCCTTATAATGGCTCCAGGATTCACTACTACTGTAAATGACAGAAAATACATGATCTGCTGCGCATCATCATAGAGAACCTGTCATGATTCTGCTCTCTGAACCGTGGGCTCCTCCATTACGTACATGTATGTTGTAGTCTGAAATGCTGCAGAGTTGTAAACTGGGCCAGGGATTATGTGACTAGACCGCAAAGGTGTCTCCCCGCCAGCTCAGCTAGACTATGCACAAGCGGGGAGAGACCAAACAGTCTACTTGAGTGTGCAGAGAGAAGCTAGCAGAGGTATACTTCCAGGATTAGGGAGCCGGCCTCCTATTCATGGCGACTGCGGTTCACGATTCATGGAAGTTTAATGTCAAGTAGCTTCATAACCCTGTTTCATTTCACAGGAAAAGAACAAAGCTGGAGACATTAAGACAGATGCTGAAAAGACAGCCACAGACAAGAAGCGCGAGAGGAGGAAGAAGAAGGCCATCAAGAGGAATAAAATAAAGGAAAGGGAGAAGAGGCAGAAATTGTCCGAAAAGATGAGAGCAGCAAAAGGAAAGAAACAGAGCAGGCAAGATGCAGAAGCCAGCCTGAAGAAGCTCACCAAGGAAGGCAAAGCCACGCTGCTGAAGGTAACCTGTGTCTCAGGGTTATGGGTGCTGCTGTGATATCAAAGGGCATTTATACTAGGTGGTACATGGCCGTGTCTGCCTGCTAGCGTCACTCCTGAATAAGGTGTAGTGTTTTTGCCTAATGCAGTTCATACAAATTATTTTTTTGTTTTCCTTTTTAGTTTCTTAAAAAGCCTTATTTAATTAAACACCAAAATAAAAAACCAACCCAGTGCCTAGAGCACTGATTGTAGTACGTTTCTTATGTTCCAGTTGACTCCAATCCAAATTCTGGCCACATATATATATATTTTTTTCTTAATAGCAAAAAAATAAATAAGTCTTTGCTATTTTCCAAAAATAACGTGTGTAAAATAACCCTGCGGAGTGATTTGCTCCTTTTTTTGTGGGGCGCTCGTAAAATTACTATGAATTTCAAGTATTTAACATCGTTAAGCTGCCCGACCGACGCACTGAAAGAGCTGCTACCAGAAAAAAGGAACTTTATTCCTCCCGGAAGCCACCGGCTTTCAGTCGTAGAGGCGTGGCCGGCGCGGCTCTCAGTCACTGCGTAGTGCATAGTGAGAGGTAGCTGTAAGCACACCCTGGCACTGTCAGAGTCCCGGTGTGCCCAGGAGGAATAAAGGGTTTGTTAGCTGGCCAGACAACATGGGACCTCTATCAATCAGCAGATTAACCCTATATTTGCAGATTATAGCATTTGGGAACATTACAGGTTCCCTTTAAATAACTTACAGCTAAAATATGGTAAAAACAAAACTGTACTTTTAGTTAGTTTCAACGCCTAAATAATTTCCATGCCATGTGGATGGTAGTACTACTTTTGGTGTAAATGTCAGTGTAATTCATTGTAACTTTGTTTTGTCACAGGATGAAGGAAAGGATAAAGCCCTAAAATCTTCTCAGGCCTTCTTCTCCCAGCTTCAGGATCAAGTCAAATTACAGATAAAAGGTGCCAAGACGGCCCAGAAGAAACCAAAGAAAAGTAATGAACTTTCCGCCCAAAAACTCAAGCTGTAGCCGGTGTTTGTCTCTCATTAGACTGTGATATTTATGTTGGATCAGAAACTATAGGATTTCTGCAAAGGAAACGTTCCTGTTTCTATCTTTTTTGTAAAAATAAATTGCACCCAGTTGTGATGTGCCTGATTGGTTCCATGTTACTCTGGCTCCCTTTTTTTTTTTTTCTTTTCCCGGTTCAAAGAAAATAGTCTGAGAGCAGACAACTTGTGCCACTGGAAGACCATGGACGCTTTTTGCTGATACCAATGGAAAAATAAATCTGTTGAGGAATCTTCATACACAAGTTCATGCTGTGAGCAGTTTTATTCAGTGCAATTATATCATATAACTAGCAATTGCATTATAACAGAACTTTCACTGGATTTCACAATACAAATTGCATATGTTATCAGATATCTTAGACTTGTTGAGGCTGTTGTACTGGTTTTGAAAATTTTTGTCATTTAATCTGCAACTGCCAGAGGCAGACCCTGATTCCAGTGATGTAACTTATTGGGCTGCTTGCTATAGTTTTGATAAAATCACGAGAGGACTAGTAATCCGGCTGCCATGTAATCCTCCATATTCATGAGCTCTATATAACACTACCCACACCACTGATTGGCGGCTTTCTGCCTATGCACAGTGTACACAGAAAGCTCCAATCAGTGGTGTGGGCGAGGTTATACAGAGCTCAGCATTCAGAGAACTGCTAGATCTGCAGCAGATAGAACTCTGATTTTAGCATAGCGAAATGACAGCAAGCAGATCAGTAAGTGACACGTCGCTGGTTTCAGGGTCTCAGCCCCTACATCATGCTGCTCTCAGATTACATAGCAAAAATCTGGTGACAGATTCTCTTAAAGGGAACCTGCTAGTAAATTTATGCTGCCTGGACCACAGGGAGCAGGAGTCTGACACTAGCTACACTATCGCAGCCATATATGTTTTTCTCTGAAAATACCCTCATTTTAAAAGGATTTTTTCATCAGTCTAATTACAGCGGTGCATATAGAAGACTTATTTTAAGGAAACTTTCTGAAAGGATTATACAGTCATTCAGTTATGGATTTTCAAAGTAATCTATCATATTCATTTTGTATTGTGACCGATCGTGTGTGCGTTTCTCATGGATAGAACTCAGCGCAGACAAGAAATGGAAGTACAATTTTCAAGTGTAAAGAATTCTGATCTGCTTAAAGGTGATGTCCACTACTTAGGTCGTCAAGATCTATCTATGGGAGAGGTCATATATATCAAATCAGTGGGGGGGAGAGGTCTTCCACCAATCAGCTGTTATTAGTGCCGTTTGGATACACTGAATAGTGGCTGTTTTCAGATGCTGTAGTAGTTTAGCTCCCATTGAAGTGAATAGGAACTGATCTACAGTACCTGAGAATCCCCTCTACATAGTGTAGTGCTGTTTCCCATACGTTCACTGGTTGGTCTGGTTTAATTTTTATGTAGGTGGCCTGTGTGTGAACAAGCACTTGTTTTTAACAATTGGAAGCAGTTGCCAATATTGTTCACAGGCTAACCCTAACCACTTAAAGGGGTTGTCCACTATTAGGACAACCCCCTACTTGAGCTAAATGTTTGGCCCTGATAAAATAATAAAGCCTATACTCCCCTCCCATGCTGGCGCTGTACCCACGGTATCAGCACTTGCGGTCCTGGGGCTCTCGTGTGTAGTGACGCCGGTGCCCAATCAGTGCTGGCATCACGGTCTCCGCCTTTGGACAAAACAAACATAAAGAGGATGTCCGGGCTGCGGCTGATCTGACTCCCTCTTCATATTCAATTTGACAGGAGGCGAGGACAGTGATGCGGCGGTTCACTGAGATCTAGACGTCAGAAAACCAAGGTTGTAAATCAGCACAAAGTCTGTAAGAAATAATGTTACTAATATATTCACAAATGTAATCTCCCAGACACATAACCTGAAATATCTGCACACATCCCTACAGGGCCCCTGCCACTCGATTCATGCTGTCCAAACCGTGGGCAGCACTAGTCAGAGCCTGGCTGCAGGATGGCCGCTGGGTATACTTCTGACGCGCCCTGGCATCTATGCTCCGATGTATGTCATGTGTGGCCCTGGTACCGGTGGTGGTGTAATTCTGGTCTTATTTTTGTAATTGTTCTGAAATTCCCTGGCAGTGAAATGGTCACAGGAACAGTACACCAAGAAATTAATTCTAACAGTAAAAAGAAAAACTAGCCCTTAGTGACTGCAAGATGGTATCCAAGCTTCTGTCATGGTCTTGTATCAAACATGAAAAGCACAAGGGTGTTTTATGCCGAGGAAAGGGTATTCTAGAGACCCCCACCCCCGGACTGAAAAGTGACTATACATTACCATAGCTGATGCCCTCCACCTGCCTCTCCGCTCAGATTGATTTTCTGTGCTTCCGGCTTCCAAGATGGCTACTGTAGTGGCATAGGAGGATAAGAGGGGCAGCACAATGGCTCAGTGGTTAGCACTGCAGCCTTGCAGTGCTGGGGTCCTGGGTTCAAATCCCACCAAGGACAACATCTGCAAGGAGTTTGTATGTTCTCCCTGTGTTTGTGTGGGTTTCTTCCCACATTCCAAAGACATACAGTAGATAGGGAATGTAGATTGTGAGCCCCAATGGGGACAGTAATAAGGTGCTGTGGAATTAATGGCGCTATATAAGTGAGTAAAATAAATAAGTAAAGACCCTATACAGTGTCAGCCCAATCCGCAGATCCTGATGGGTTCAGCCGACAGTCTGTGTCTGGAGGCGCCAGCCGACTGATGGTCAGGGTAGAACAGTGGGGTGCCCACGTAGAGGGGAAGCTCTTTCAGGGAACCTGGTCCCCAGAAATTCATGCAAGGTCCTCAAATTAGCGGGAATTACGAGCCGTGTGGGAAGTTCTCTGCCAGAACAGACCATTATTTCTGGGAAGACATATAACGGTCTTGTCAGACAACACAACAGCGGTGGCATTTCTGCGGCATCAGGGAGGCCCAAGACACCCATTACTGCAGAGCCTTTCTACAAAGATGTTTCTTTGTATAGAAAGAATAGCCCTATCTATAACAGCTGTACACTTAGCAGGGGCTCAGAATCAGAAAGCAGACTTCCTGCGTAGACCAAGGATATGTCCCACAGAGTGGGAACTGAATATGCAGGTCTTCCTCGACCTTACGCATCATTGGGGTTCTCCAGAAATAGACCTTTTTGCAAGCAGAGAAAATACCAAGGTCAGGAGATTCTATTCCCTAAATCCGCTAGACCAGAGTTCCCCAACTCCAGTCCTCAAGGCCCACCAACAGGTCATGTTTTCAGGATTTCCTTAGTATTACACAGGTGATAATTGCATCACCTGCACAGGCAATAATTCCATCACCTGTGCAATACTAAGGAAATCCTGAAAACATGACCTGTTGGTGGGCCTTGAGGACTGGAGTTGGGGAACCCTGCGCTAGACAATTCGGAAGGAATAGACGCCCTATCCCAGCAATGGAACAGGGGCCTGTTGTATGTATTCCCTCCGCTAGCTCTGATACCGAGGGTACTAAGGAAAGTGCAGGAAGACCAGGCAAGGATAATACTGGTAGTGCCCTTTTGGCCGAAGAGGAGCTGGTTTCCTCTATTGGCCAAGATGGCACTAGAAGACCCTGTCCAGCTTCCCTTGAGGAAGGACCTTCTCCATCAGGGTCCTGTGTTCTACCAGGAAGTAGACAGATTGCATCTTACGGCATGGATGCTGAAAGGCAGATCTTGAAGTCCAAGGGTCTTTCTGATCAGGTGATAACTCTACAGGCCAGTCGAAAACCGGTGACCTCGGCCATATATAGTAAAATTTGGAGAAAATTCTGCTCAGAATGTGGGGATTCAGCTATTGATGTTTCTAACCCAAATATCCCTAAGATTTTGGATTTTTTGCAGGCCGGGTTTAACAGGGGTTTAAAACCAAGTACTCTAAGAGTCCAGGTCTCTGCCCTGAGCGTATTCTGTGATATGCAATTGGCAGCGAATCCTTGGATAGCTAGGTTTTCCAAGGCGGTTCAGAGATTGAGACCGTGGGTTAAGAGATCTGTTACCCCCTGAGACCTCAATCTTGTACTTAATGCTCTTTGTAAACATCCATACAAAGGCAGACTCACCTTTAAGACAGCTTTCCTGGTCGCAATTACAACTGCTAAAAGGGTGGGGGAGATACAGGCCTTATCCACAAAGGACCCATACTTAAGGCCCCGTCACACTTAGTGACGCTGCAACGATCCCGACAACGATACGACCTGTCAGGGATCGTTGCTGCGTCGCTATGTGGTCGCTGGTGAGCTGTCAAACAGGCAGGCTCACCAACGATCAGGGGAGCAGCGACATCGTGGAAAGAATCTTTCTGCGGTGTCCTGCTCCTGGTTACGAGCCTGCTGAAGCAGGAGCAGGCTGGTAACCATGGTAAACATCGGGTTACTAGGGGCACACGCGCACCTAGTAACCCGCTGTTTATCATGGTTACCACTCTGCTACAGTGAGCGGGAGGTTACCGCTCACTTTAGCAGGCTGGTAACCATGGTAAACATCGGGTTACTAGAGGCACACGCACACCTAGTAACGCGTTGTTTATCATGGTTACGAGCCTGCTAAAGTGAGCGGTAACCTCCCGCTCACTGTAGCAGAGTGGTAACCATGATAAACAGCGGGTTACTAGGTGCGCGTGTGCCCCTAGTAACCCGATGTTTACCATGGTTACCAGCCTGATCACTGCTCCCGCTGGTCACACACAGCGATGTGTGCTGACCAGCGGGAGGGCAATAACTAAAAAATGGTCCAGGCCACTGCAGCGATCAGCGACCTCACAGCAGGGGCCTGATTGTTGCAAAGTGTCACACATGGCGACATTGCTGGTGAGGTCGCTGTTGCGTCACCAAAACCGTGACACAGCAGCGATCTCGCTAGCGATCTCACTATGTGAGACAGGGGCTTTACAGATTTATAAGGATAAAATAGTTCTTAGATTCAATCCATCCTTTTTACCCAAGGTTGCTTCTACCCATAATATAAATCAGGAAGTGGTACTTCTGTCCTTCTGCCAAAATCCTAAAAATCAAAAGGAAGACTTCTTCCATTCCCTGGATGTTAGACAAGCAGTCATCACTTATTTAGAGGCCACCCAAGATTGGAGAAAGGATCACAACTTGTTTGTCCAATTTGGGGGTAGAAATAAAGGTAAAAAAAACGTCAAAAAAGACAATTGCCTGGTGGATTGTCTACTATAGGTCTAGCCTATGTGGCAGAAGGAAAGTCTCCTCCTGTCGAATTGAGGGCTCATTCGACTCGCTCAATGGCCACTTCTTGGGCAGAGAGAGGGGGGGGCCTCGGTGGAGCAGTTTTGTACAGCTGCAACCTCGTCTAACCCAAGTACATTTTCCAGACATTACAAGCTAGATGTTGTAGCCAGTCAGAGAATGGCATTTGGCAGGAAAGTTCTCCATGCAGTGGTCCCACCCTAAAATCAATACTTTGGTATTCTCCATGGTGCTGTCAGGGGGACGTCCTGGAAAACGGTAATTAGTCTTACCTGTAATTGTATTTCCAGGAGTCCATCCTGACAGCACAGTTAGTTCCCTCCCTTTCATGTTATATACAGTGTGAAGTAACATTGTTATATAGAATTGTAATAAAACACTTTTTTGTTGTTGCAACCATCCTGGTGTGATACTTAGAAATAACCCTGAGGGGTGGAGGGAGGGGAGCGCTTTTAACCTCTGTGTTTCCTGTCCCTGTAAGGATAAGAAGGACGTCCTCCATGGTGCTGTCAGGATGGACTCCTAGAAATACAATTACCGGTAAGACTAATTACCGTTTTTTTTACCTTTCACATGCTTCAATAGTCTCCATGGGCAGACTGTTATACATAACAAAAAAAATGCTGTAACAGAAATGCTCATCTGCTATGACTGCGGCGTTCATAGCAGTTTGGCAATGAGAACCACAGGGGTTTCCTGCAGACGCCGCGTTGTCATGCCAACTCATCGGCGTCCCACGATCACGTGACAGTGGTGCAGGGAGACAGCTGGGACTAGTACCACCCCCCACTAGTGACATCACTAGTCTCCTGCATGCTGGGTATTCTGACATCATTCTGTTGCTGGATGATTATTACTGATCTGAGCCAACAACAGAGCAGACACTGTCAGTGTGCAGATCGTGCAGATCGCGCAGATCGCACAGCTCGCAGGGACGTGCACAACCACTGAAACAAGTGTCACTGATGACGCTTCGTGACAGGGGCTGTGACAGTGACCGCAGCCTCTGCCCCCTGATCTAATGATGCTTTGTTTGAGAAACCCAGTGCATGCTGGGATACTGAAATGAAGCGTCATTACACAGGAAAGAGGAAGAAAAGTTGTTAGGGAAGGATAGGACAATTTTAATACAAATATATTAAAAAATAGCTTAGGATTTGGCACTAAATAGGCAGGGATTTAGAATGAAATGCAATTGGACTTCAGACATCCCCTTTAAGCCTATGTGCACATGAAACGTTTTTTACTGCGTTTCTGCGGCGGTGTTTCCACTACGAAACCGCTTGTTAATAGGTCTGCCAACTATAGCAATGGTAATCCTGATGTGCTGTGCACAGGATGCGGAGATTTCCGCTCCTGATTACCATTGCGTTAAAAACCGAAGCATAACCATTGTTCGGGTGTTCCCGCCGCAAATTCGCGCCCATTGACTTGCATTGAACTTGGATGGCGTAAGTTTGGTGTCAGTTTTCATTATTAGATTGGATAGGAGAAGCTTTGCAATTTTGGCATGAGAAAATCACTGATGATAAAATCTAGATCAGTTGCATTTTTTTTCCCATATGCGAAAAGAAAAAAAAAGTGAGAATGAGGCCTAAATGAAACAGAGATCCTGGATGTTGCAGTGGGGGAGGGGTCCTGCAGTCAGTTTCCTAACAGACAGAAACTGTGCTTAGGGTTTATATAAGGAAAGGAAAAATAGTTTCCTGGAACGCTTATTAATAGGATTCTAACATATGTATAGGCTCTTTGCCATACCGGGAGTCTTATAACACGCGTTTTTCAAAGGCAAAAAAACAGCAATTATTGCAAAGATTTTTTGTGTGTGTTCTGAGTGCAGATAAAAACATGATAAATTAAAAGGGGGTTGTCCCATTTAAAATATATCATACATAGGCTCCGCAATATAAGATAGACTCACTGGGTCCAACACTGTTTCTGCTTTGGTCTTTGTTGATTGCAGCACTGTGTGTGACACTACTACTGCTGGCCATGTTTAAAGGGGTCTACGATTGGCACAGCTGTTTAGCTCAGTGATTGGCTGCAGCACTGTCAATGTGACGTCACCACTGCAGCTGATTAACAAAGCCCAAAGCAATGGTGAAGAGGCAGCGCTGGACCCTGGGCGAGTAAAAGCTCAATCTGTTATTTTATGTAAAATCACAGCCCCACTATCAGTATTTGGTCAGTATTCGGTCAGTATTTTTTCTCAGTAGTGGGAACCAAAACCAGTTGAGGAACAATCAGAGAAAAGGTATAATAGAAACAAGTCACCAATTCTGCATTTATCTCCCACTCCTGAGAAAAAATACTGACCGAATCCTGTCCAAATACTGATAGTGGGGCCGTGGCCTAACATTGAATATATGGGCTAATAAATATTTGAAACGGGATGACGCCTTTAACAGTTCTGGTCTTATAGGCTGACAGAAGTCCCCCTGTGACAATCTCTGGATGCTTGCAGGACCTGGCTGTAGATTGCAGGGGTGGTCCTGCTGCTGACGTACAGCGGTTATAAGTGGGGATATGTTGGGATTTCGTTTGTGTACTCTCTACACCAGGGGTCTCAAACACGTGGCTCGCGGGCACCATAGACCCCTTGACAATCCCGGCCCAGTGCAGGAGCCAACATCAGCGCTTTATTTCAGTTGAATGTGCACTCCTGGACGCACATTCAATTGAAATATATTGCCACGCAGAGACCAGCTTTCTGCACAGTAATACCAATGCAGGTCGTTGGCCTATCAGAGGCCAGCAGCTGACATCTGGGTCCCAGCGCAGCAGCGTATGACATCACTGCCACGAGCAGATGTCAGCTGCTGGCCTCTGACACGCTGACGGCATTGGTATTGCTGTGCAAGGTCGCACAATAAAGCGCTGCTGTCGGAGGCTCTTGCACCGGGTCGGGATCGTCAAGGGATCCATGGTGCCTGAAGGCCGCACATGCAGAAAGGACGCTGTGGGAACGGAGGACAGGTGAGAAGAATCCTTTTTTCTCGTATGTATATATGAAGAATGGCACAATTATTGGCCACACCTACAATATGGGGACCAGGATGGGGGGGGGGGGGGGCAGGCATGCATTACTACTACAAGAAAAGGACCAGGATGGGGGGGGGGGGGGGGGCAGGCATGCATTACTACTACAAGAAAAGGACCAGGATGAGGGGGGGGGGGGGGGGCATTACTACTACAAGAAGAGGACCAGGACCAGGATGAGGGGGGGGCATTACTACTACAAGAAAAGGACCAGGATGAGGGGGGGGGGCATTACTACTACAAGAAAAGGACCAGGATGAGGGGGGGGGGGCATTACTACTACAAGAAAAGGACCAGGATGAGGGGGGGGGGGGGGGCATTACTACTACAAGAAAAGGACCAGGATGAGGGGGGGGGGGCATTACTACTACAAGAAAAGGACCAGGATGAGGGGGGGGGGGCATTACTACTACAAGAAAAGGACCAGGATGAGGGGGGGGGGCATTACTACTACAAGAAAAGGACCAGGATGAGGGGGGGGGGGGGCATTACTACTACAAGAAAAGGACCAGGATGAGGGGGGGGGGGCATTACTACTACAAGAAAAGGACCAGGATGAGGGGGGGGGGGGGCATTACTACTACAAGAAAAGGACCAGGATGAGGGGGGGGGGGGCATTACTACTACAAGAAAAGGACCAGGATGAGGGGGGGGGCAGTACTACTACAAGAAAAGGACCAGGATGAGGTGGGGGGGGGGGTGCATTACTACTACAAGAAAAGGACCAGGATGAGGGGAGGGGCATTACTACTACAAGAAGAGGACCAGGATGGGGGGGGGGGGGGGCGGCATTACTACTACAAGAAGAGGACCAGGATGGGGGGGGGGGGGCGGCATTACTACTACAAGAAGAGGACCAGGATGGGGGGGGGGGGCGGCATTACTACTACAAGAAGAGGACCAGGATGGGGGGGGGGGCGGCATTACTACTACAAGAAGAGGACCAGGATGGGGGGGGGGGGGGGGGGGGGCGGCATTACTACTACAAGAAGAGGACCAGGATGAGGGGGGGGGGGGGGGGGCATTACTACTACAAGAAGAGGACCAGGATGAGGGGGGGGGGGCGCATTACTACTACAAGAAGAGGACCAGGATGAGGGGGTGGGGGGGGCGCTTTACCACTACAAGAAGAGGACCAGGATGAGGGGTTGGGGGGGCTTTACTACTACAAGAAGAGGACCAGGATGAGGGGTTGGGGGGGCTTTACTACTACAAGAAGAGGACCAGGATGAGGGGTTGGGGGGGCTTTACTACTACAAGAAGAGGACCAGGATTAGGGGTTGGGGGGGCTTTACTACTACAAGAAGAGGACAAGGATGAGGGGGTGGGGGCGCTTTACCACTACAAGAAGAGGACCAGGATGAGGGGGTGGGGGGCTTTACTACTACAAGAAGAGGACCAGGATGAGGGGTTGGGGGGGCTTTACTACTACAAGAAGAGGACCAGGATGAGGGGTTGGGGGGGCTTTACTACTACAAGAAGAGGACCAGGATGAGGGGTTGGGGGGGCTTTACTACTACAAGAAGAGGACCAGGATGAGGGGTTGGGGGGGCTTTACTACTACAAGAAGAGGACCAGGATGAGGTACATTACTGCAACTATAAAAAAAAAATAAACACGGCAAAAATGTTCAAAAGGAGTATAGATATACCCAGTCGAGTGTGAGACCCCTCTACACCTACCATTTCTGTACCTACTAACTGAAGCCAATTTTAGGTTTCCTCGAGCTATGTAAACACATTAATATAGTTGCCTTTTTCATACACATTTATTAAATAAAAGTTTATTAGACATATTTCCAAAAATGAGAACAAAAAGGCAACTTCACATTTGTATTAAAAAAAAGTTTGTATAGCAACTTCTGAGAACTAGAAGGTGAGACTACCAAAATCTCTGCGCTCCTGTATGAATGTGACAGCTCCTGGGCGTGATCATTGTCATAAATAAACAGTCTTGTCAATGGCTTCTTAGGAAGGCCACAAATCCAGGGAAACCGGAGAGTCGTCCTGTGCCGCTCACTCTGCTGTGTTCGAGCCGGTATCTACAGGGGAAAGAGCATTTCCATGGTTAGACTCGGGTTCTTCCATATAGGTCATGTAACAACGTAGCTACTCAGTTTTCACTTATAACCACATTATGAATCATGGCGTTCAGTACAAAGGCTTTTACTTACAATTCTTACTTTATTCACCAAACATTTTTTTTAGCTTTGAGCCATTAGGTCACAACCATCGTCAGTGAGGGCTTAGATAATTCTACCTTCTGTTTAATTAGTAGCTTAGGTTGATGCTCTATTCCTGCGCTATGCTTTACACTGCAGCTCAATCTGTCAAATAAACACTCCAGGAATTGTAATTATGTTTTGGCCCCAATAGTAAAAGAAATACTGAAAATAGTAGTGCCCTCAATTCATTTACCGATGCTGCATTCCTGATTTGTGAGCCTCCATTTTGTTCCTCGACAGTATGAAATAAACCTAAATCTGACCACCCAGATAAAACATTGTCCTTGTGAGTTATAGGAATGCAGAGAAATCGACTTTTAGCAGACAAAACTGATACAGTGTGAATGATCTGAGTAGTCGCAGTAAGGGTCAGGGGTAACAACCAGAAAGAAGTCTCTGAGAACAGGAATAGCGCACCCATAACAGGATTAAGGGCAATAACATTTACCAGACGTCTGGTAATTCTTTATCTTTGGGTCTTGACAGTAATAGGTTGCTTATTTAAAGCCAACACCCATCCACCCCAATGGCCCCCCTATCAGACCTAAAAACACTGCTCATTTGAATTAAATGATGGTCATGCATGTGAGCCACCGCTCAAGTCATTGGCCAGAAGACAGATGGAGGTCGTGAACGCAGAACTCGACTATCTCCAGCAATGCCAAAGACAATGCATGGAGCCCTGTGTTGGGGAATCAGTGATGGAACCCACCAGCAGGTTATCATCTATGCTGTAAAAAGGTGATAATTTGCTGACTTGGAACAAACTCTGCTACATATAGTGGCTTGCAAAAGTATTCACCCCCTTGGCATTTTTTGTTTTGCTACCTCACAACCAGGGCTGTGGAGTCGGTGTAAAATGGACTGACTTAGACTCCTAAAATATATAATAAATTGGGTACAGTTTGTAGGGAATATTTTTTCATAAGAATTTGGGAAAGTTATGAAATGTCCTATAAATGTCTGTCCTATTCCTGATCTAAGGGTCTAGACTTTTAGCTGAGATGAATCTGTGCTACAGTAAATGTATCACTTAAACATGAGCCATGCATAAGGGAGTCAGAGTCATGGAAATTGAGGAGTCGGAGGTTTGGCTTACTGACTCCACAGCCCTGCTCACAATCTGGAATTTCCAGGGTTTTTTTTGAGGGTTTGCATCAACTGTGAACATTTGGTTTTCTTGTTTTTTTTGTGAAGCAAACAAATAGGACAAAATAACTGAAAATTTCAGTGTGCATAACTATTCACCCCCCTAAAGTCAGTACTTTGTAGAGCCTCCTTTTGATGCAATTACAGCTGCAAGTAGCTTTGGATGAGTCGCTGAGCTTTCCACATCTTGCCACTGGGATTTTGCCCATTCCTCAAGGCAAAACTGCTACAGCATCTTCAAGTTAGATGGTGGCGTCTGGTGAACAGCAATCTTCAAGTCTGACCACAGATTTTCAATTGAATTAAGGTCTGGGTTTTGACTAGGCCACTCCAAAGCATTTACAAATTTCCCCTTAAACCACTGAAGTCTTGCTTTAGCAGTATGCTTTGGGTCATTGTCTTGGGGGAAGGTGAAGCTCCATCCCAGTCTCATATCACTGACAGACTGAAACCGGTTTTGCTCAAGAATATCCCTGTATTTCGCAACATTCATCTTCCCTTCAACTCAGACCATTTTCCCTGTCCCAGCTGCCAAAAAACATCCCCACAGCATGATGCTGCCACCACCATGTTTCACTGTGGGGATGATGAGCTGTGTTGCTTTGGCGCCAGACAAGGAGTTTACATTGGTGGCCAAAAAGTTAAATTTTGGTTTCATCTGACCACGGCACCATCCTCTATACATTTGCGGAGTCTCCCACGTATCTTTTGGCAAACTCAAAAGGAGCCTTACAATTTTTGTGTTTAAGTAAAATGCATTTTTCTGCCCACTCTTCCATAAAGGCCACTTCTTTGGAGTGTACGGCTTATTGTGGTCATATGCAGGGCTGTGGAGTCGGTAAGCCAAACCTCTGACTCCGACTCCTCAATTTCCATGACACCGACTCCCTCATACATGGCTCATGTTTAAGTGATAAATTTACTGTAGCACAGATTCAGCTAAAAGTCTAGACCCTTAGATCAGGAATAGGACAGACATTTATAGGACATTTCATAACTTTCCCAAATTCTTATGGAAAAATATTCCCCACAAACTGCATTGAATTACTGTACATACTCCGGTCTCTCCTTCAGGGTTACCTTTGGCCTCTGTGCTGCCTCTGATTAACACTCTCCTTGCCCGGGCTGGGAGTTTTGGTGGGCAGCTCTCTCTTTGCAGGTTTGTTGTGGTACCATGTTATTTCCATATGTTGATAATGGATTTGATGGTGCTCCAGGGGATCATCAGAGATTGGGATAATTTTTTTATTTTTTTAAATAACCCAACCCTGACTTGTACTTCTCCACAACTTTGTCCCTGACTTGTTTGGAGATCTCCTTGGTCTTCATGGTGTAGTTGGTTAGTGGTGCCTCTTGCTTAATGGTGTTGCAGCCTCTGTGGACTTTCAGAAAAGGTGTGTGTATACTGACAGACCATGTGACACCGTGAAAGGAAGTGTGCAATCTAAGCATGTGACTTATGAAGGCAATTGCTTGCACCAGCAATTTATAGGGGTTACATAGCAAAAGGGGTGAATATATATGCATATGCCATAGCATTTTTAGTTATTTGATCCCAGAAATTAAATCTGTGCCTCTATTTTTCTCACTTCACCATCTTAGACTATTTAGTGCTGATGCGTCACACGAATTAGACTACAAAAATATTTAAACACAGGTTGTAATGGAACAAAATAGGTAAAAAGCCAAGGAGGGGGTGGGGGGTGGTTGAATACTTTCGCAAGCCAGTACATAGCGGCTGGCCCATGACAAGTTCGGCATGAAGTATGGAGAGCCGATTATATGGCAATACACATGGAATTGTTAGAAATTACAAGCAACTTACAAGGATTAGCAAAACATGGCTACGTTCTTTCAAAAACAGCACCACCCCTGTTCATGGGTTGTGTCTGATATTGTGACTTAGCCCCATTGCGGTGAATGAAGCAGAGCTGCTACACCATGCACAACAAATGGTCAGGGGTGGTGGTTTCTGAAAGAAAGCAGGAGTGTTCTTCTAATCCTGGACAACTCCTTTAACCGCTAAGAAAAAATAAAGATCATAAAACAGAAGATTAACAGCAGGATCTTACTTTTTCCGTCACAGGCTACAATTTTTACTTTGTCCACCTTCACAAGATCCGTCACTTCTCTGAACTCCACATCATTTAGAACGAACGTCCACACGTTATCACAGAATCTGTACGTATTTAACGATCCCTGAATGGAAAAACAAGTATGGCAGATTAGATAGCGTTAATATAGTTTGCGTAAAGAAGGTAAAATGCTCGGGTGCACATACTGGATAGTGTCAGATCCCCATCTCCATGAGCCAGAACTGGGAAGTCCCAGCCGCGCGGCGTGCGCAGGGCCAGCAATGCGCCCAGCCGCGCGCAGGGCCAGCAATGCGCCCAGCCGCGCGGCGTGCGCAGGGCCAGCAATGCGCCCAGCCGCGCGGCGTGCGCAGGGCCAGCAATGCGCCCAGCCGCGCGGCGTGCGCAGGGCCAGCAATGCGCCCAGCCGCGCGGCGTGCGCAGGGCCAGCAATGCGCCCAGCCGCGCGGCGTGCGCAGGGCCAGCAATGCGCCCAGCCGCGCGGCGTGCGCAGGGCCAGCAATACGCCCAGCCGCGCGGCGTGCGCAGGGCCAGCAATACGCCCAGCCGCGCGGCGTACGCAGGGCCAGCAATACGCCCAGCCGCGCGGCGTACGCAGGGCCAGCAATACGCCCAGCCGCGCGGCGTGCGCAGGGCCAGCAATACGCCCAGCCGCGCGTCGTACGCAGGGCCAGCAATACGCCCAGCCGCGCGGCGTGCGCAGGTCCAGCAATACGCCCAGCCGCGCGGCGTGCGCAGGGCCAGCAATACGCCCAGCCGTGCGTCATACGCAGGGCCAGCAATACGCCCAGCTATCATGTAAGGCTACATTTCAGTTGCAATGGGACAAAGTGTAGCTCGACATGGCTTCCCCCAGTGATGACAGCTGGTAGGAAGGATGAACAGGCAGTACAGATGTCTGGCTCTTAGCTTGGCATAAACGCGGATTCTCTGAGCCAAGGTGGAGAGCCATGTTCACACACCAGGCCTTTCATGCATTACACAGACAGTCATAGATTTATACGGTCGTTATGTAATGCTACCATTAATATTGATCACATAAAAGAAATGCAATATGAACATGTAGTCAAGCCGCAGTGGTGTAAAAGGTACAAGCTCATTGCTCTGAAAACCATTAAATGGCTTATCCGGGACTATTTCATTTTTTTCCCGTTGGGCTAACCAGGGCTGTGGAGTCGGTATAACATGGACCAACTCTGACAATATATAATAAATTGGGTACAGTAGTTCAATGCAGTTTGTGGGGAATATTTTTTCATAAGAATTTGGGAAAGTTATGAAATGTCCTATAAATGTCTGTCCTATTCCTGATCTAAGGGTCTAGACTTTTAGCTGAGATGAATCTGTGCAACAGTAAACTTATCACTTAAACATGAGCCATGTATGAGGGAGTCGCAGTTGTGGAGTTGGTGTCATGGAAATTGAGGAGTCGGAGTCAGAGGTTTGGCTTACCAACTCCACAGCCCTGAGGCTAGTAACTGACAGGCAGGTAGTTACTAATTACCCGGCTCAGAGCAGTCACAGGCTGCTCCGGCCGGCTATTCTGCTGCAACACGTCAATAATGCCAATTGACAGCGGGATCCCACAGATTGACAGATGGCTCCCCACTGCCTATCAGCACGACGGCAGCAGTGACACCCCGTCAAGTGCAGACTGGAAAAGAAGAAGCAGCTGCTCTGTCAACGTGACACCACTGAGAGCCGCAGGAGCAGTCTGCGACCACTCTGAGCTGGCAGAGATTGACCCTGGAGACAACAGGCTCACAAGAAAAGAAAATTAAATAGTCCCAGATAACCCCCTTTAAAAAAGTATTCAAATTAAAAACAGTGGATACTCAGTTGCTGATCAGCTGCAGCGGTCACGTGACCCTACGGGAATAGCAGCGCCAACCTTGCTGCAACAGTGCCGCTGCTGGATGAGAGTATCCACTGTTTTCATTGTAAATGGGGCCCTGAAGTGATTAAGCTAGGGCTGTCCAATATTGGACAACCCCTTAACCAGTTTATGACTGGGCCATTTGCCCCCAACCTTCCCAATCGGTCATATTTTCAGGTTTTATTGTACATGCATTTTTAACGGCTGTAGATTTTTTTCTTATTTAGATATTCAAATAATTTTTGCCCATTTATTTTGCCATACATGGAGTTTAATATTTATGTCATTTTTATATTCCTTTTTTTCTCTGATAGAGGGAAAATGTAAAGAAAAATTAGGAAGTACGTGTCTATTTTTCATTTTATTTTTATGTTTTGACTACAAGAGACCACCAATAACCTTTCAAAATAGCGTTCCCCTTTCTGTATAAATTATTTTCATATATTGAACATATTTTTTGATGGGGGCGGGACTAGAGACAGCGATTCAGACTACTGGTGTCTTTTATTAGTTTTTTTTATTTAGGTTTCTTTTTCCTTTATCTTACACACTGTGCCCCCCCAAACAGATTTTAAAAGACCTTTGAGGGCATGTTAACAAATTAATATATTCTTTTCATTGACAATTTTTCCTGTAACAGGGACTGTACATTAGCCCCAGTTACAGGGAAATTTCAATTTCCCGCCTGCATCCCTTAGGACTAAGCAGCAACTGTTCGCCCCCTACACCCTGACACAACAGTGCTGCAGGGTTCAGCGGAGGAAGCAATGTCAGTGCTTCCTAATCTATAGACGCAAGTGTTCCCTTGTTCATCACCGTGTATACAGATTGTTTATTACCATGTTTACCTTCTCTGTGGGAAATCTGGCTGTGTCTGACAGTCAGCTCCCCACCCCCACCAGCTGTACAATCTGCTTATAGTGAATTGATGTGTGATAAAGTGTAGACTGTCCAGATATATAAAGTCCATGGAAGGACTAGAAGTAAATGAGGGATTTTTCCACTAGCTTTGGGCTTTCTAGATTATGCTGTGACCTCTTCCTCAGATCCAATGAAGCTCGCTACATAGCACCGAGCATATGTAGAGTAAGTCTATTGTGTTGATCTGTAAATGCTCATTGTAACCATGGGTATTTCTGCCAGCCTTTATACACAACATCAGCTATGGCAATCTATACAATGAGGTGGACAGTAGGAAATACAAGCAGCAGTTTTACGTGAGCCAAGGCACAATAAATAGATGCACTTGGGTGCAGTAAAGATATGTAAAAGTGTCTTCTATAGCAAAGCCTGATCAAGACTTCAGTGCTCCATTATGTAAAGAAGATGGTTAATAAGGCCTTATTCTACAAGAGCCGTGAAAACAACATTATATTATGCACCATAGTGCAGGACAGGGATTCACAGAACACAAATCTGAGTTTGAGTGTTGTGCTCCCCTTTAGACACTATACTAGACATAACACATCAGTTATTCTAGAGCAGAGATCCCCAACATGCAGGCCCATGATGTGTGGCTCGTAGCTGTCTGCCAGCTTGGTGAGCTATCTTGCCAGCTGTGAAGAGCAGGTCTCCAGATGGTGACTTTTGTGAGTACTGGTAGCCCCTCACAGAAAGGCAACCTGGATGTGCATATATTGATCCTGGGTTGAAGAGATACATTAAAGAGAACGTGGGGTTGGTTCCCTACAAGCTCTCTCCTTTGGCAAGTACTATACCCTAATCCGTGTATCTCCATATACACTTTATATACACTTGTATTTTTATATACACCACTACTTTTTCCTTGGAAGCATTAAGACTTACTACTTTGTCTATGCCTATCCTATTACTTGCTTACCTTACCTACTGTTCATGTGTTTATATTTAGGTACGAGTATCCTCTATAGGCACTAGCACCTTACATAACTAATGATCTCTTACTAGTGTTATTTTTTAGTACATGTACCTTCATTGTTTATGATCATTACTTGTAAGGGGATATATTCTTACCCAAACATTGGATTTAATGTTATTATTGCATGGTTGAGTGAGCTATTTTGTAGGGAACTCAAGGGTTCCTGCTTTTTTAGTATTTTTATTTTTGTTAGTCCTTTTATGTGTACATCTAAATAAAATTATACTTTTAAGTCATGAGTTTTATGCTTTCCTGCTGAAGCTGCACTAATTTTGTGGCAGTTTTTTGTGTCTCTAGTGTATTAAAGAGAACGTGTTAGCAGAAAAAAAGCGCTATTAACCTGGGGTTAATCTGCAGGTTAATAGTGATACTAACCTGTCCGGCGCCTGCACTTACCCGAACGCTGCTGGGAGAAAATTAACTTTATTCTCCACAGAGCTCTGGTTTCAGTCACCGGTTCAGTCACCACTGAGAATTCAGGGGGACTGCTGTAACCATTACCCCAGCCCTAACTGACAGCCAGCCCCAAAACAGAACCAATGTCAGTCAGTGCCAGTGACTGAAACAAGAACGCTGCAGAGGAGAGTAAAGTTAATTTTCTCCCTGCAGCGTTCGGGTAAGTGCAGGTGCCGGGTAGGTTAGTAACGATATTAACCTGCAGATTAACCTCACATCTACAGGTTATTTCTGATAACAAGTTTCCTTTAAGTAAATGCTAAACTGTAGATAGGATGATGCTGCCTAATAGACGGGGTGCTTGAAGCTGGATGTGATAGCGTGGAGGGAGTGCTTGATGCAAGAATACCCAATGGGTGTATGTTGGGATCCCCTGGATGCAAACATACTTCCTAAATGTTATTTCTGTGGGCAAGTTTTGGCTGTCATACCGATAATGGGGGATCTTGGTATCACTACTGTGGGAGAGGCGGAAGCTGGATGTCACTACCCAGCGGGAGGGCTCTGGATGAGGCTCGTAACCCTATCTCAGACCGGAATGTGGCCATCAATGTAAGAAAGGTTGGCGACCACTGTCCCAGAGTTTTTTCTGGATTTATAGAATTATTAATGGCCAACATTGATGATCGCAGGATAGGTTATCAATACAAGATTGGTGGGGGTTCAATATAGGCAGCCTCATTGCTTAGCTGATTAGCTTCAGCAGTGGACAGATGTAAGCAATGTGGACCACTGCAGCTTCATGGCCCCTGCCGAGTGCTGCACCTCACCTCCTGTTCAAGTAGAACTATATCCACTCCTTAGTTGAGAGCAGGACTAGGTATGAACACTTACAAGCCTCTGAACTTGCCCAATTTTTCATTCACTGACAGCAAAGGAATACCTTGAAAATGGTGATAAAAGTAAAAGCGCCTAATAGAAAGTTGCAGATTTTTTTCATTATACAGCCCCCTACATTATGCCTCATGGCCCCCATTATGTGGATTTGAGTACTAGACGGGCAGATTTATTTCAGCTGAGTAACCACTTAGATTTAGTACTGACCAGTCCACGCTCAGTGGAGCTGGATTATTGCAAATTACCGTTGGATTAACTAATATAAATTCCCTTTAAACAGAAAAAGGCCAGATCCCTCCAGCAGTGGATGTGTAAGCCTCTGAGCTGCTTACCCGGAAGTTGACTCTGTTTCTGACCCGGTGAGCCAGCGCTGAGTTGATTGCCTTGTCAAACTGTAGCAGCACTTGGAGAGCGAGTTGTGGGTTGATTTGCTGAGACTGGAACATAAAAGATAAATCAAATATATATTACTGATTATACACAATTAGCTCATCACCTCCTGCATGACTTTGCCCAACTGGGCCTGCAGTATTCCTGATGCAGGCACACTAGGAGCCAATATAATACAGGTATGTTTCACAGGGTGGGTGCAATTGGGGGAGCCCCAAACTAAAAGCCTGAAGAGACTGCCTCACAGACCGTTGTGATACTCATCAACGTGGACACAAATGCTGTAAAAATACCGAGGGTGCGAGGGGAACATAACCTTATGTTACCTATGCTCCATATTGAAGTGTAACTTGTAGATATATTATATGATGCAATAAGGATCAGAAAGTTAGAGGGAAATTTCCATTATTCCTAAACAGGGTACAGACATTACTGTATTAAAATGGTTTCCTGAGGAAACAGCAGTGAATAGGGTGCATAGCGGCCCTCAGTACAGCCAAAAGTTACTACTATTCCAAAGTTCACATAACTTTTCAGAATAAGCAGTCATGTGTGTACATGAGGAATACCACTACCTCTGGACATTATAGGACTTGCATACTTTACATATGTCCAGTTTTCCCATCTACAGGCTCCTTTGTTACTTTTCAGTTCTCTCTGAGGTAGTGGGTGAAAAATAGCTGCTATGCTCACACCCATGCACTAAACACAGATTCCTGCTTTTCCAGCACACAGAGAGAATCATGAAGGAAATTCTACATTACTACAGAGCTGTGTAGCTGTGAATCCAGCTCTGTGATAAGCTAGATAGAATCTGCACGCTCTCTCTGCTTAATAGAGTATAATATGAGGTGGAATCTGACATCCCTAGGGGCTGGGAGTCCGTTTTGCTTTGTCCAAGAACGATTTGAGCTATTTTTCATAGGAGACTGGTGAGTTCAAGGAAAGAGGAGGGGTGGAAAGAAGTCGATAGCTCTGATTATTCCAGAGTTTCTTATATTTGCTTGTGTTATTGATTTATGCAAAGTTTGTAGAAAGTACAGCTCCCATTTAGTCAGACCAATAATTCACAAACAAGGGATTAAAAGAGAGAGCACAGCCCGATCATCGCCAAGTGCTGCGGGATATGTTGGCACTATATAAATTTATAATTATACCAACAATCAGCCCACAAGGGAGCAAAATGCCTGCTCACTGTGTGATGATGATGCTGTACACGGACCGAACGATTGGATTAACGATCATTCTTCTCCAGTCTGCTTCTGTTGAGAGTGTGTGTGTGTGTGTGGGGGGGGGGGGTGGTGACACCTGCACCCATACACTGGCAGGAGAGTGGGGGAAGGGGTGGAGAGGATGACACCTGCACCCATACACTGGTAGGAGAGTGGGGGAAGGGGTGGAGAGGATGACACCTGCACCCATACACTGGTAGGAGAGTGGGGGAAGGGGTGGAGAGGATGACACCTGCACCCATACACTGGTAGGAGAGTGGGGAAGGGGTGACACCTGCACCCATATACTGGCAGGAGACCGGGGGAGGAAACACCTGCACCCATACACTGGCAGGAGAGCGGGGGAGGGTGACACCTGCATCCATACACTGGCAGGAGAGCGGGGGAGGGGTGTGTAAGGGGGGGGGGGGGGGTGACACCTGCCCCTATACACAGGCAGGAGAGCGGGGTGGGTGACACCTGCACCCATACACTGGCAGGAGAGCGGGGGAGGGGGGGGGTGACACCTGCTCCCATACACTGGCAGGAGAGCGGGGGAGGGGGGACACCTGCACCCATAGACTGGCAGGAGAGTGGGGGAGAGGGGGGAGTGACACCTGCACCCATACACTGGCAGGAGAGCGGGGGAGTGACACCTGCACCCATACACTGGCAGGAGAGGGGGGTGACATCTGCACCCATACACTGGCAGGAGAGGGGGGTGACATCTGCACCCATACACTGGCAGGAGAGGGGGGTGACATCTGCACCCATACACTGGCAGGAGAGGGGGGAGGGAGGGGGGGGGTGACACCTGCACGCATACACTGGCAGGAGAGGGGGGAGAGAGGGGGGAGGGAGGGGGGAGGGTGACACCTGCACGCATACACTGGCAGGAGAGTGGGGAGGGAGGGGGGGGGTGACACCTGCACCCATACACTGGCAGGAGAGCGGGGGAGAGGGGGGGGTGACACCTGCACCCATACACTGGCAGGAGAGCGGGGGAGAGAGGGGGTGACACCTGCACCCATACACTGGCAGGAGAGCGGGGGAGAGGGGGGGTGACACCTGCACCCATACACTGGCAGGAGAGCGGGGGAGAGGGGGGGGGGGGGTGACACCTGCACCCACACACTGGCAGGAGAGCGGGGGAGGGGGGACACCTGCACCCACACACTGGCAGGAGAGCGGGGGACACCTGCACCCACACACTGGCAGGAGAGCGGGGGACACCTGCACCCACACACTGGCAGGAGAGCGGGGGACACCTGCACCCACACACTGGCAGGAGAGCGGGGGAGGGGGGACACCTGCACCCACACACTGGCAGGAGAGCGGGGGAGAGGGGGGGGTGACACCTGCACCCACACACTGGCAGGAGAGCGGGGGAGAGGGGGGGGTGACACCTGCACCCACACACTGGCAGGAGAGCGGGGGAGGGGGGACACCTGCACCCACACACTGGCAGGAGAGCGGGGGACACCTGCACCCACACACTGGCAGGAGAGCGGGGGACACCTGCACCCACACACTGGCAGGAGAGCGGGGGACACCTGCACCCACACACTGGCAGGAGAGCGGGGGACACCTGCACCCACACACTGGCAGGAGAGCGGGGGACACCTGCACCCACACACTGGCAGGAGAGCGGGGGACACCTGCACCCACACACTGGCAGGAGAGCGGGGGACACCTGCACCCACACACTGGCAGGAGAGCGGGGGACACCTGCACCCACACACTGGCAGGAGAGCGGGGGACACCTGCACCCACACACTGGCAGGAGAGCGGGGGACACCTGCACCCACACACTGGCAGGAGAGCGGGGGACACCTGCACCCACACACTGGCAGGAGAGCGGGGGACACCTGCACCCACACACTGGCAGGAGAGCGGGGGACACCTGCACCCACACACTGGCAGGAGAGCGGGGGACACCTGCACCCACACACTGGCAGGAGAGCGGGGGACACCTGCACCCACACACTGGCAGGAGAGCGGGGACACCTGCACCCATACACTGGCAGGAGAGCGGGGGAGGGGGGACACCTGCACCCACACACTGGCAGGACAGCGGGGGAGGGGGGGGGGGGGGGGGGGAACACCTGCACCCACACACTGGCAGGAGAGCGGGGGAGGGGGGACACCTGCACCCACACACTGGCAGGAGAGCGGGGGACACCTGCACCCACACACTGGCAGGAGAGCGGGGGACACCTGCACCCACACACTGGCAGGAGAGCGGGGGACACCTGCACCCACACACTGGCAGGAGAGCGGGGGAGGGGGGACACCTGCACCCACACACTGGCAGAAGAGCGGGGGAGGGGGGGGGGGGGGGGGGGGGGACACCTGCACCCATACACTGGCAGGAGAGCGGGGGAGAGGGGGGGGGTGACACCTGCACCCACACACTGGCAGGAGAGCGGGGGAGGGGGGACACCTGCACCCACACACTGGCAGGAGAGCGGGGGAGGGGGGACACCTGCACCCACACACTGGCAGGAGAGCGGGGGACACCTGCACCCACACACTGGCAGGAGAGCGGGGGACACCTGCACCCACACACTGGCAGGAGAGCGGGGGACACCTGCACCCACACACTGGCAGGAGAGCGGGGGACACCTGCACCCACACACTGGCAGGAGAGCGGGGGACACCTGCACCCACACACTGGCAGGAGAGCGGGGGACACCTGCACCCACACACTGGCAGGAGAGCGGGGGACACCTGCACCCACACACTGGCAGGAGAGCGGGGGACACCTGCACCCACACACTGGCAGGAGAGCGGGGGAGGGGGGACACCTGCACCCACACACTGGCAGAAGAGCGGGGGGGGGGGACACCTGCACCCACACGCTGGCAGAAGAGCGGGGGGGGGACACCTGCACCCACACACTGGCAGGAGAGCGGGGGAGGGGGGGGGGGGGACACCTGCACCCACACACTGGCAGGAGAGCGGGGGAGGGGGGGGGGGGGACGACACCTGCACCCACACACTGGCAGGAGAGCGGGGGGACACCTGCACCCACACACTGGCAGGAGAGCGGGGGGGGGGGGGGGGACGACACCTGCACCCACACACTGGCAGGAGAGCGGGGGAGGGGGGGGGACACCTGCACCCACACACTGGCAGGAGAGCGGGGGAGGGGGGGGGGGGGGGACACCTGCACCCACACACTGGCAGGAGAGCGGGGGGGGACACCTGCACCCACACACTGGCAGGAGAGCGGGGGGGGGGGGGGACACCTGCACCCACACACTGGCAGGAGAGCGGGGGAGGGGGGGGGGGGGACACCTGCACCCACACACTGGCAGGAGAGCGGGGGAGGGGGGGGGGGGGACACCTGCACCCACACACTGGCAGGAGAGCGGGGGAGGGGGGGGGGACACCTGCACCCACACACTGGCAGGAGAGCGGGGGACACCTGCACCCACACACTGGCAGGAGAGCGGGGGACACCTGCACCCACACACTGGCAGGAGAGCGGGGGACACCTGCACCCACACACTGGCAGGAGAGCGGGGGACACCTGCACCCACACACTGGCAGGAGAGCGGGGGACACCTGCACCCACACACTGGCAGGAGAGCGGGGGACACCTGCACCCACACACTGGCAGGAGAGCGGGGGACACCTGCACCCACACACTGGCAGGAGAGCGGGGGACACCTGCACCCACACACTGGCAGGAGAGCGGGGGACACCTGCACCCACACACTGGCAGGAGAGCGGGGGACACCTGCACCCACACACTGGCAGGAGAGCGGGGGACACCTGCACCCACACACTGGCAGGAGAGCGGGGGACACCTGCACCCACACACTGGCAGGAGAGCGGGGGACACCTGCACCCACACACTGGCAGGAGAGCGGGGGACACCTGCACCCACACACTGGCAGGAGAGCGGGGGACACCTGCACCCACACACTGGCAGGAGAGCGGGGACACCTGCACCCACACACTGGCAGGAGAGCAGGGGAGGGGGGACACCTGCACCCACACACTGGCAGGAGAGCGGGGGAGGGGGGGACACCTGCACCCACACACTGGCAGAAGAGCGGGGGGGACACCTGCACCCACACACTGGCAGGAGAGCGGGGGACACCTGCACCCACACACTGGCAGGAGAGCGGGGGACACCTGCACCCACACACTGGCAGGAGAGCGGGGGACACCTGCACCCACACACTGGCAGGAGAGCGGGGGACACCTGCACCCACACACTGGCAGGAGAGCGGGGGAGGGGGGACACCTGCACCCACACACTGGCAGGAGAGCGGGGGAGGGGGGACACCTGCACCCACACACTGGCAGGAGAGCGGGGGAGGGGGGACACCTGCACCCACACACTGGCAGGAGAGCGGGGGAGGGGGGACACCTGCACCCACACACTGGCAGGAGAGCGGGGGAGGGGGGACACCTGCACCCACACACTGGCAGGAGAGCGGGGGAGGGGGGACACCTGCACCCACACACTGGCAGGAGAGCGGGGGAGGGGGGACACCTGCACCCACACACTGGCAGGAGAGCGGGGGAGGGGGGACACCTGCACCCACACACTGGCAGGAGAGCGGGGGAGGGGGGACACCTGCACCCACACACTGGCAGGAGAGCGGGGGAGGGGGGACACCTGCACCCACACACTGGCAGGAGAGCGGGGGAGGGGGGACACCTGCACCCACACACTGGCAGGAGAGCGGGGGAGGGGGGACACCTGCACCCACACACTGGCAGGAGAGCGGGGGAGGGGGGACACCTGCACCCACACACTGGCAGGAGAGCGGGGGAGGGGGGACACCTGCACCCACACACTGGCAGGAGAGCGGGGGAGGGGGGACACCTGCACCCACACACTGGCAGGAGAGCGGGGGAGGGGGGACACCTGCACCCACACACTGGCAGGAGAGCGGGGGAGGGGGGACACCTGCACCCACACACTGGCAGGAGAGCGGGGGAGGGGGGACACCTGCACCCACACACTGGCAGGAGAGCGGGGGAGGGGGGACACCTGCACCCACACACTGGCAGGAGAGCGGGGGAGGGGGGACACCTGCACCCACACACTGGCAGGAGAGCGGGGGAGGGGGGACACCTGCACCCACACACTGGCAGGAGAGCGGGGGAGGGGGGACACCTGCACCCACACACTGGCAGGAGAGCGGGGGAGGGGGGACACCTGCACCCACACACTGGCAGGAGAGCGGGGGAGGGGGGACACCTGCACCCACACACTGGCAGGAGAGCGGGGGAGGGGGGACACCTGCACCCACACACTGGCAGGAGAGCGGGGGAGGGGGGACACCTGCACCCACACACTGGCAGGAGAGCGGGGGAGGGGGGACACCTGCACCCACACACTGGCAGGAGAGCGGGGGAGGGGGGACACCTGCACCCACACACTGGCAGGAGAGCGGGGGAGGGGGGACACCTGCACCCACACACTGGCAGGAGAGCGGGGGAGGGGGGACACCTGCACCCACACACTGGCAGGAGAGCGGGGGAGGGGGGACACCTGCACCCACACACTGGCAGGAGAGCGGGGGAGGGGGGACACCTGCACCCACACACTGGCAGGAGAGCGGGGGAGGGGGGACACCTGCACCCACACACTGGCAGGAGAGCGGGGGAGGGGGGACACCTGCACCCACACACTGGCAGGAGAGCGGGGGAGGGGGGACACCTGCACCCACACACTGGCAGGAGAGCGGGGGAGGGGGGACACCTGCACCCACACACTGGCAGGAGAGCGGGGGAGGGGGGGGGGGACACACCTGCACCCACACACTGGCAGGAGAGCGGGGGAGGGGGGGGGGGGGACACCTGCACCCACACACTGGCAGGAGAGGGGGGAGGGGGGACACCTGCACCCACACACTGGCAGGAGAGGGGGGAGGGGGGACACCTGCACCCACACACTGGCAGGAGAGCGGGGGAGGGGGGACACCTGCACCCATACACTGGCAGGAGAGCGGGGACACCTGCACCCATACACTGGCAGGAGAGCGGGGGAGGGGGGACACCTGCACCCATACACTGGCAGGAGAGCGGGGACACCTGCACCCATACACTGGCAGGAGAGCGGGGGAGGGGGGGGGACACCTGCACCCACACACTGGCAGGAGAGGGGGGAGGGGGGACACCTGCACCCATACACTGGCAGGAGAGCGGGGGAGGGGGGACACCTGCACCCATACACTGGCAGGAGAGCGGGGACACCTGCACCCATACACTGGCAGGAGAGCGGGGGAGGGGGGACACCTGCACCCATACACTGGCAGGAGAGCGGGGGAGGGGGGACACCTGCACCCATACACTGGCAGGAGAGCGGGGGAGGGGGGACACCTGCACCCATACACTGGCAGGAGAGCGGGGGAGGGGGGGACACCTGCACCCATACACTGGCAGGAGAGCGGGGAAGGGGGGACACCTGCACCCATACACTGGCAGGAGAGCGGGGAAGGGGGGACACCTGCACCCATACACTGGCAGGAGAGCGGGGAAGGGGGGACACCTGCAACCATACACTGGCAGGAGAGCGGGGGAGGGGGGACACCTGCACCCATACACTGGCAGGAGAGCGGGGGAGAGGGGGTGACACCTGCACCCATACACTGGCAGGAGAGCGGGGGAGAGGGGGTGACACCTGCACCCATACACTGGCAGGAGAGCGGGGGAGAGGGGGTGACACCTGCACCCATACACTGGCAGGAGAGCGGGGGAGAGGGGGTGACACCTGCACCCATACACTGGCAGGAGAGCGGGGGAGAGGGGGTGACACCTGCACCCATACACTGGCAGGCAGGAGAGCGGGGGAGAGGGGGTGACACCTGCACCCATACAGTGGCACAGGAGAGCGGGGGAGGGGGGTGACACCTGCACCCATATACTGGCAGGAGAGGGGGGTGACACCTGCACCCATACACTGGCACAGCAGAGCGGGGGAGGGGGGGGTGACACCTGCTCCCATAAACTGGCACAGGAGAGCGGGGGAGGGGGGGGGTGACACCTGCACCCATACACTGGCACAGGAGAGCGGGGGAGGGGGGGGTGACACCTGCACCCATACACTGGCACAGGAGAGCGGGGGAGGGTGGTGACACCTGCACCCATACACTGGCACAGGAGAGCGGGGGAGGGTGGTGACACCTGCACCCATACACTGGCACAGGAGAGCGGGGGAGGGTGGTGACACCTGCACCCATACACTGGCACAGGAGAGCGGGGTGACACCTGCACCCATACACTGGCACAGGAGAGCGGGGGAGGGGGGTGACACCTGCACCCATACACTGGCACAGGAGAGCGGGGGAGGGGGGTGACACCTGCACCCATACACTGGCACAGGAGAGCGGGGTGACACCTGCACCCATACACTGGCACAGGAGAGCGGGGGAGGGGGGTGACACCTGCACCCATACACTGGCACAGGAGAGCGGGGGAGGGGGGTGACACCTGCACCCATACACTGGCACAGGAGAGCGGGGGAGGGGGGTGACACCTGCACCCATACACTGGCACAGGAGAGCGGGGGAGGGGGGTGACACCTGCACCCATACACTGGCACAGGAGAGCGGGGGAGGGGGGTGACACCTGCACCCATACACTGGCACAGGAGAGCGGGGGAGGGGGGTGACACCTGCACCCATACACTGGCACAGGAGAGCGGGGGAGGGGGGTGACACCTGCACCCATACACTGGCACAGTAGACCTGCACCTATAATAGTGGCTCCCCGCACACCACTGCTCCGCTCTGATGGACCCACCTGGATTAGCTCGTCCAGGCTCTCCTGCAGACTGTTGCCCAGAGTGGTATTCCTATACAGCTGGTAAGCCATGACTTAAGGTGGTCAAACCCCCGTTGACCAGCCCCTACTTAGCTGCCAGCGGTCCTGGTGCTGCTCGCGCTCCCCTACGAACAAACGATTCTGGCAAAAGGTAACGGCTAAAAATCCCGGCACTTCCTGCAAAACACAACACCGGAAGCTCTTGGACACTCAGCGAACAGTAGTGCGCATGCGTCCGGCACTTTCGCGTTCTTCTCATTTCCGGCGCATGCGTAATTGGCTATCCCTGAGGGTCATTTCCTGACGTCCTCACCCAGAAGCGAATCAGCGGCCTCTGCTGGTCACGTGTGTAGCGTAACCGGAAGTAAACTAGTGTAAAGACGTCCGGAAGGTAGACAGGCATTGTGGGGAACTGTGCTGTCTGGAGTGTTCCCCCCATTTGTACTTGTTGTGCTGGTGGTCGGCGCTTCGCTGTTGTTCTGCAGCAGTGTCTCCTCATTTCCTTTCATAATACTTGAATTTAGCGCACACTGCTATTTTCTGTGGCGGACGCCTCATATTTTGTAGAATGTCCAAGCCCTTAAAGGGGTTGTCCACCTCAGCGTGTAATATATATATAATAGCTTTTCTTAGCTGCATGTATTTTGTACTGAAGATAATGTTTACAGTTGGGTTTCATTAGAAACGTTGCGCTGTTTTTCATCTACAGGCTCCTGGTTTCCTGCATATTCAACATTGATAAGGTCTGTGGTCAAAGATCTGCTGAGAGGGGGCAGAATAGATTTACAAACTATTAGGGAGTCAGGATGGGCTCACCGAGGGATTCTCAGATACCTCATTCTGCAGCCTGCAAGAAACAGTGGACCACATTGTAGAAGGTGAAAAGTGCAAAAGCTTTAATAAAACTTCATTGTAAAAATTATTTTTAGCTGACAATACCTGTATCTATGTAAGAGAAATTGCCCCCAAAACGTCTGATGATGCTATAAGCAGTAATAATACGTTACCGGCTACACCACCTGGTCACTGGGCGCCAGCAGAGATGCCATCACAGGAGTGGTGAGGTGTGGGCATAGGATGGGGTGGGCGCAGGGGGGGTGTGGGCAGAGGTGCAGGGGGGGTGTGGGCACAGGAGCAGGGCAGTGTGGGCACAGTGGTGATATGGGCACAGGTGCAGGGGGGGGTGGGCACAGGGAGGTGTGTTGTCGAAGAGGTGTGGGCATAGGGCGGGGTGGGCACAGGATCTGGGACAGGTGTGGGCATAGGGCAGGGTGGGCACAGGATCTGGGACAGGTGTGGGCACAGGAGCAGGAAGATGCGGCAAGGGATGAGCACCACATTGTAGTTCCTGTTAGAGAGTCAGACATTCTCTTTACTCCACAATGACTATTTTTCGCATTTTGCCCCTTTCAGTTATAACTTCTTTTTTTAAGACTCTTTTTTTTCGTTACAGCAGTATAAGGGCTTATTTTTCTGGGCGAAATGTAGTTTTTATTGCAGGGCTGTGGAGTCGGAGCCCATTTTGGTGGAATCGGAATCAGTATAAAATGGACCAACTCCTAAAATATATAATAAATTGGGTACAGTAGTTCAATGCAGTTTGTGGGGAATATTTTTTTCATAAGAACTTGGGAAAGTTATGAAATGTCCTATAAATGTCTGTCCTATTCCTGATTTAAGGGTCTAGACTTTTAGCTGAGATGAATCTGTGCTACAGTAAATGTATCACTTAAACATGAGCCATGTATGAGGGAGTCGCAGTTGGAGTCTGTGTCATGGAAATTGAGGAGTCAGAGGTTTGGCTTATTGACTCCACAGCCCTGTTTGAATGACACCACTCATTTTACCATACAATGTACTGAAAATCAGGTGAAAAAAATGCAATTCCTCCATTGTTTTTTGGGGTTTTGGTTTTCACAGTGTTCATAGTGCAGGTAAAATGACCTGGAAACATGATTCTTTAGGTTAGTGCGATTATGGCAATACCAGACTTGTCAATTTTTTTTATATAGTTTGGTGGTTAAAAAATTATTGGTTTGTGTTTTATTATTTTTAGAGACCTGTATTTTTTTTCGTCCGTAAACCCATGTAAGGGTTACTTGTGCAGGGAGTTGTTTTATTGGTTCCATTTTGGGGTGTTTGCAGCATTTTTATTGCATTTTGGGGGAGGAACAGTGACCAAAAAAGTCTTATGTTTTCAATGTCGTTTATCTGATGGCTTTTATATTTTCATAGATCAGACTTTTACACTCAGAAATAGCACATTTATTATTTTCAATTGCTTTTCTGAAGGGGAAAAAGTGGAGATTGGAATTTTTATTTCTTTTACATCTTCAAAACTTTTTTTTTTAGTATTCTTAGGAGACTTGGTTGGTGATATACATCATGCTTATTAATAAAGGATCATACTAAGAAACGAATATTCGCATACTCGTGGTTAGAACCTGACTGCAACTAAGCAAATCGGATGATCGGTCATGTCACAACTGTTGAGACTGTGGAAGGGCAATCTTATCAGTGAGCACATTACAGTGACTATTCCCCATAGTAGACAAGATGCCTAACTGTGACATGGAAAACCCAATAGGGCCATGTTCAGATATGGATTCCCCACTGCAAAAAACAGCCATTTACATTATTGTCCATTTTCAAACCCCCATCCATATCTAGTAACTCCATGTGGATGGTTTTCGTTTTGTGGATCAGGGTGTAATTTGCAGCAAAATCCAGTTGTGCCACTTACGCACTTACTCTGGAGGGAAGACTTGAGATATAGGCAAAATGTAACTTATTATAAAAACTACAACATAGGAGACAGAAACATTTGCAGTTTTTGTGACATCAAACATCTACACGTGGTAATAAGTATGATGGATTGTTTCTGTGTAAAAACAGGACTGTTGGCATCTGATAAAAAAAAAACCTCTGTTCAAATCCTCCTGCAGTGCTGGCACTATCTCCAAACCTTCTGTTCATCTGGTCTCGGCTCTTGGCACGCTCCCATATTCATAGACTGTATAGACACTTTCATAATTGGAAAGCCATTGCCGACAATATATTGTAAGCAGTCTCCTCCCGTGCTTGGGGATGTGGTGCAGGCACAATGAATTATACTATGTAGTAATGTCCTAAGCAAAGCGATTCTCACACTTAGGCCCCATTCACATGTACATGTAGTATCCATTGTCACACGTACCGGTGACACGTATACACACGGACCCAGTATAACCTATAGGGCTGCGCATATATCCGAGTTTCTCACATGGAGACATGTCCATTTTTTTTCCGGCAGCATGGATGAAAAGGGTTGATACGTACAGCACACGGATGACGTCTGTGTGACATGTACCGGAATAGAACGCAGAATAGAAATTCCTGATTTTTGTGTGTTAAGATGTACAAAGATAATAGATATGGGGTAAATAGATGATAACTAGAGATCCGTGAGATACATAATTTGTGCCTTGCATGTGTAACTAATTGTAAATGTGTCACTGCGGGGAAGTGTAGACAGTCATTGGCTCAATTTTTTTCCTATGCTGAAGGGAGGACAAACCCGTTAAGAGTTATTAAAGTCATCAATTTTAGATCGGTGGAGTTTTGACTCTCCCCACTCCGGTCAATCAGCAGTTTTTACTTTAACCTTGTTATTGTGTGCATCTGTTTTACAATTGTACACACTTGCACACACACTTTCTGTACTTCTAACTGCAGCTTTTCTCTATTAAAAGGAATCTATCAGTAGGCTTTTGCTATTTAGTCTTAGAACAGCATAATATAGGGAAAGAGATCCTGATTCCAGCGATATATCACTTAGTTTACTGGGTGCAGCACTTCTTAGATGTAGCATATCACAGAAAGCTTCCGCCCCTACACCAGACTCTGTATGCTCATCACAGGAGGGGGTGTAGTAGGACCTGGGCTTACACCTGCTGTAGTCCAGCAACAAGTATCTCCTAGTGCTATGGCCTTCACTGTAAGTAAACACACGGGCGCTAATAAGTGACATCACTCAATTCTGTGTCTCAGCCCCTATCTCATGCTGTCCTCAGATTACATAGCAATAACCTGCTGACAGATTCCCTTTAAGGCGTCATTTAATGATTTTTCTCATGCACAAAAAAAACTGACCGATTTTCATCAGTGGTTTCTATCAGTTTCTCTCATCTGCAAAAGAAAAAAAACAATCATAGAAGTTTCCCAAGCTTCTATCTGTTGGTGACAAATCAGACAGTGCACAGATGGCATGCGAGCGAGGTCCAATATTCTTACTGACCATAAACGTGTATTGGTTAGTGGGATCTGTGATTCAGATGAAAATCAGACATCTCTCCATAATTGTGTGTGGACCACTTCAACAGCAAAAAATACACAGATATAAGACATGCTCCATATACCGATAGGTACGAGTTCTATTCCTGAAAAACACGGCTAGAACTTGTTTGTAAAACACTGAAGTCTGAACGGACCCTACGAAAACTACATTGTGTGCAGGTCTGAACCTGCCTAAAGCCCGATATAACCAATGAAGAGGCTGCACAAGCATTGCAGAGCCTTCAAGCTGATCGCCAGGGAATATTGATGTCCTATTCTAAGAATTTTGAGTCTTGTTAACCTCATTAAACCTACATATTTGTCACTGATTCTGCATACACCAGAAACATGCAAGACAAATATGGAAAAGAAAATCATCAAAAGCTAATTTTTATTAGGTTAGAGATAAAACCAACTTCGAATAAAAGTATAAAACCGCACAGATGAGAAAACAGTGACAAAGCAAGATGAAATAACCTGGGTTACTGTACATGCAGTGTGCATGCACATGGGGGCAGCAAAGTGAGGATGGAGTGAATGTAAAATCAGAATTAGATCAGAAACCAGAGAGATGACAGAGGAGAACGTAGGGGTAGACGTGCTCTATTAATGATCAAATGCTCCAAATAGCAGCCCTCCATTGAGTCACTTCAGAACTGATGGAACACAATACAACAAAATAAAGAATGACCCACACCAACAAAAACACCTACAAATGTAGATGCAAGATGTGGGCTCCAGGCACCCCGGGGGGCTGTCTCTCCTACGTTTAGAGGAGTTGAGTTTGATGGCGTACAGTAATCCAGGATGTCCCAGCTTGTTGTCTCTTTGTGACAGTTTCCGCTCATCTGTACAGTGTGACAATACTCTAGTGTATGCCAGGGAGGCTTGGTACTTAGAGGGGGTTTTTCATATGTAATGGGCATGTTTGACACTTTTGTAAATCTGATGGTATGTGAACTGCAAGATGATGAACAGAAAAAAAACACACCCGACAAATGTAAAATTCTCTGCTAGGAGCTCTTACAACTCCTGCGGAGGCTAATTAATCACATTTATGGAAGAGTTGCTAAGAAATTGCTATCACCCTTGGAAACTCAGGCCTGTAGTGGACAGGTAAAAAATAAAAACCCACATGACTTTAGCAAAAATAGATGTTTTGACCCAATAAAGACGTTTAGTAGAGTTGAGTAAATAGATTGACACAACCCTGGTCCAGCATCTACATGGGTACTCGTGAACAGCGAGACAGGGCAGTGTGACACTTCAATGCCAGCATCCTGCGCACCTCCAGGATCCCACATAGTACAGAATCATGACAGCTTCGTAATCATAAGAAGCGCCCAGGATGCCAGCATTCTTGTGCAGGATGAGGAACTTCGCACTGCCCTGGTCCAGCTGCCAAGGAGCACTGATGCCAGGCCACGGTCCTGCAAATCTAATTGCTCAATGCTATGGTCTACCCCTAGAATGACCTAATGGCGATTAACGAATGAGTGGGGCTCAAACAATCAAAGTTGGCGTTTTCTACCAGAATATCACCACACAATGCCATCAGAGAGATACCCTAATTTACATAAGATCATCTGGAATGTATTGCTATCTTGCCAGAGCGCTGATCATCATTGTCTACTAGGAGAGGATTGAAAAACCTTCATCAGTTTGTTTTTTTTCCTTTCTCTTTACGTTTGGTACGAACTGTTACAAAGACCAAACACCGATGAAAATCTGATCCCACACATTGAAAAAACAAATAATGGCATACCCTCTCACACAAATGTAATATTGGCTCACTTCTGCACCTAAATTACTGGTGGAAATGTGCCAATACTCGCAGTCAGGCCAGGATTTCCACCTGTAAATAAATGTCAGTATTGTAAAGATCAGGATGGGATTTGTGGACCAGGCAGACACCAGAATGTTCCCATATTAACGTGAAGTTTACCGAAAGGATTTTTGCATTAGACAGCCCAAACTTTTTTTTCTTCTTATAACTCTATATAGATGTTAAAGGGGATGTCCACCTCTGGAGACAAGTTTTTCTATCACTTAAGTGCACGTACTTTGGGGCTAAAAGTCATTTTTGCAGTTGGGCTTCCTTATAAATTTTGCATTGTTTGGCCCATATAGGCAATTGCTTCCATGCACATCAAGTTTGACGTGGGCTATAATCATAAACCAGCTGAGAGGACTGATAAATGGGTTACACTGTCAGGCCGTCATAGTGGGCTGACTGACACATTCTCAGAACTCATTCACACGCACCACAGACAATCTGGACACATTTTTAACAAAGCCCAATTGCAAAAATTATTTTTTTTTTTAGCTCCACTTACATACATTTAAGGGGAAAAAATGAAAATGACCCCAAAGATGGACAACCCCTGTAATTCAAGTGTGTTTAAAGTTTTCATTTCCTGTTGGGTTGTTATTTTGCGTGTGTGGAATTCATGGTTTTGCATATTATTTACACATAACCTTTAGGTCAGGTTCACACATTGCATATTTGTTGTGCACCATAATTTCCGTACAATGTAGTTGAACAGGTTTTGACACACTATTCACTAATAGCATACAAGCTGTCGGCATGCCCTATGTATTGCAGAAGATCCACCTAGTTTCACCTCATATTTCACCTATTACAAAGCAATGGGTAAAATCCTTGGATAAGTCAGCGTATAACATGGGGTACTTTTTGTCAATCTTCTTACAGATTTCTAGACTATTACATTTCTATAGCTTCCCATTGCTGGGTATCCATATTCGGGACCCGGTCCTGCTCAGCCCTTATTCACATTGACGCTACTTTGACACATGGAAAGGTTTCAATACTAGAGGTTAGGACCATCCTGTTTGGGTACACATTCACGCTGGTGGGATGGCTTTTACAATTTTTTTTTTTTTTTTTAAATCAAAACCAGTGTTTATTAAGTTACCCCATGTTATTTATATGCACTATTGCCTCTTTACTTACAGCAGGGTATATGTTCATTTTGTTTCTGTCTTAGGTTTTGTAGTAGATTTCTAGAGTAGTTTAACAGTAAAATAATTAAAGAGACGTGTAAAGAAGAATGGCAAAATTTACAGTTGAGAACCTGTAAAAAAGTGTTTAAATGTGGAGCCAAGATCGGTGATTGGTCGCGGCCGATATTTAAATTTGGCGCCCAAATCGGTGATTGGTCGCGGGCAGCGCCAGCGACCAATCAGCGATTTTTAACACAAATGTCCGGACCTTAGTAACACCATGCAGATACTGTGGGGACATCAGCGGCTAGGGTGTCAAGGGAGGACCGGGAGCGGCGCTGCGGGTCAGGATACTTCTGCTGCGAGCAGTCGCTCATGTCCCGGCTTCTCGCAGCGGAAGTAGCGGTACAGGCAGCGGCGCTCCCCGCTCCTCACCAATACGATTCGCTGATTGGTCGCGCTCTCCACACGCTGCCCGCGACCAATCACCGATTTGGGCGCCACATTTAAATAGCGGCCGCGACCAATCACCAATTTTGACGCCACATTTAAACACTGCTGTGCTAATTGGTCACGTACGCCAGACGCGTCCAATCTGCGAAATTGGCGCCAAATTTAAACGCCGCTCTGCTGATTGGTCGCGGCCGGCCACCACGACCAATCAGCAGAGCGGCGTTTAAATTTGCCAGCGATATCGCTGATTGGTCGCGATGGCCGGCAAATTTAAACGCCGCTCTGCTCACTGGTCACGGTGGCCGGCCGCGGCCGCGACCAATCAGCGAGATGGGCGGCACATTTAAACGCAGCTCTGCTGATTGGTCGCGGTGGCCGGCCGCGACCAATCAGCGAGATGGGTGGCACATTTAAACGCCGCTCTGCTGATTGGTCGCGGCCGCCGGCCGACCGCAACCAATCAGCGAGATTGGCGCCAAATGTAAACACCGCTGTGCTGATTGGTCGCGGCCGCCAGCGACCGCTACCAATCAGCGATTTTGGCGCCAAATTTAAACAAAGCTCTGCTGATTGGTCGATTTTATCGCCAAATTTAAACAAGCTCTCCGGTCCTCACTAACACAGTTCGCTGATTGGTCGCGGCCGCCACCCGTGACCAATCACCGATATTGCCGCCAAATTTAAACACCGTTTTGCTGATTGCGCCCGGTTGGCCGCATACATATTCTAGAATACCCGATGCATTAGAATCGGGCCACCATCTAGTAATAAATATAATCCTTTTGTTTTTGGTGATATAAGCCAATCAAATAAAGAGCACAGGAGCACTCAGATGAGCCAAGTGTTCCTGTTTATGGGAGTGTCAAGAGAGATAGTTGTCAGCCGAATAAATGGCTTTTCTGATAGCCATCTAATGTACATGGGGATCTTTACGCCTTCTCCCTGCCCATTGAACTAGACTGCCATGTTCTGCCCTATGTGTGCGTATAAGGTGACATTTAAGGTCAGGCCCACTTATCCTGGCATGCAGACTCCAATGCAAGTAATTGCTGACATGTATTGGAGAAGGTTGCTATGTGTGGCTAAGACTTGTCCAAGCCTGTATGACAATATTACAATCCCATTACTCTGTCATGTAGGGCACAGTACAGAGCAGTATGGTTTTATTTTTGTGTTTTCTTTTCGTCAATGTCAAGAGAGGATCCTAAAGAACTATGAAGGGGAGATTTCTACCTCTGTTTGTCTCCTCTCCATGCTTTGACAAAAAAAAAACAAAAAAAAAACATTATGGGATTGTCAAGTGAAAACAAGTATTCACCTCCCCAAAGGATAGGTGATAAATTGCCGATTGGCGGGGGGTCTGACTGCTGGAACCAGAAAGGGGAATTTGTTGCTAGTCAGAATGGAACGGCAGTGTGCATGGTGTGGCCCCCACGCCATTCATTCCCTATGAGCCCGCTCAGTGGTGCACTCCGCTTTTCCTAGGCAGCCCCTTAGTGAATGAATGGGGAGGCAGTCAGGCGTTTAAACTTGGGTCATTTTGTAACCGGGATAAATAGTCTTTGATCTGCCAATCAGTGCAGTGCACGTCCCAGGTAATAACTTCTTTTCAGTGGACAATCCCTTTAAAAGTCATATAGTATGAATCTGGCACATTTACTCTTGGGCATTATAACTTCTGATCTTAGTGGGAAAAATAAATGCCAGTATTATTCACGGACATAGCTACATTTTTCAGATATCAAATTCCTACCAAATCTTGGAAAACAAAAAGGACAAAATTAACAAGTGTCATAAATCAGATATTCTAAGAAATTGATTAAATATCGGAGATTCTTTTCAGCTAAAACATTTTGAATAATAACCCGTCCCATAAAATGGCAGCGCCAACTGTATAAGGAGTATGAACAGTAACTCTGTGACGATGTCAATGTGAAAAAAATTAAAATATTTCCTGACAGAATTTTATTATTTGTAATAAAAACAAAAAAAGGAAATGAGCCAAACCGTTATATTTGTGCCTGCCCAGTATAAAGGGATCATAAATGAGCAATTTCACAGATAATGCACATTTGTAAGAACAGAAACATTGTCTGATCATAGCTGCATGTACAATTCAGCCAAGTAGGGTTTGTGTCTTATTACAACAGACAGAGGGAACACTTACCTGGGGCAGCGAGTACATTAGAAAATATTGTTCACAAAAATGTCATAAAAATATATATTAGCTCTGTCCTTTCCATTTTATGAATATAAATATTTCAATAAAGAACATGCATCCTCCAGGTAAAAGTTGCAGAGTGCATTCTATATACATAAAAGAGCAAACAAGAGAAGAACGGGATTTGCCATTTTACATTATAAAATATAAAACAATACAATATTAAAAGGTAAACACATAAAATAGCGATTTCCTCTGAAAGCGTCTAACATCCACAGAGTAACTAATGAGAAGCTTCAGAGATGCAACTTTACTTTCCAATATCTTTGGGATCTAGGCTCCAAGGGTTAATGTCCCTTCTAACCAGTCATTTCCCTGTAGCATATTGTGGAACCACCAGTGATAGGATCCAGATATACGGGCTGTCTAATCATGAAGACACCTAGGAGCCATCAGACCTTCTGCATTGGTAGAAGGGTTCCCATTTGGAACTCCTCTCTGGTTCTAGATGTTCTCTGTAACGCAACATTTCACTTGTAACAGAAAAAGGGTAATGGCTCCTTTTTCCGTCAATCATTTCACCAGAGGAACATTAAAACTACAAAGTGGTTCAGGCTAGCCAATTCCTTTACAGTAGCCGGCTCTTACATACGTGTGTGTAGGGTATAACGCCTATGTATCTATAGAATTCCTAACACAAGACACTATGGCCATTATTCTCCTGAGCACACTCGCCATCGCCTGGGGGTACGTAGCTTTAAAGGAAAAAATAATTCTACAGGTTTTACAATAGCCCTTCATAGTAATTGGGCATACTATATGTTTCACCTTTGTGTTAAGATATAAAAAGGATGGGATCACACAGATCGGGTCATCGGTCTATCACCAACCACGGCAGACATTAGTGACCAGTGACCATCCAAAGCCTCTCCTGTAAGCGATTTCTGGGTAATAAATTAGGCTGGAAACTCAGACACTGTTGTATTATAAAGTCTGCGTGTGCAGACACTGTACACAACTATTAAGGGGAACCTGACCAGCATGCATCAGAAACAGACTTCATTATTGCAGCCGTGTATGTTTTAGGCCAGATTCAGATGGGAGTTAATTTATTTAAGTTTTTCAGTACAAAAAGTGAAACTCATTATATAAAGTCATTAGAGTGCTCTATTTCAAGTGTTTATTTCTGTTAATGTTGATGATTATGGCTTACAGCCAATGAAAACACAAAAGTCATTATCTCAGTAAATTAGAATACTTTATAACACCAGCTTGAAAAATGTTTTTAAAATCCGAAATGTTGGCCTACTGAAATGTATGTTCAGTAAATGCCCTCAATACTTGGTCGAGGCTTTTCTTAAGTTAGAATAACAAAAAAACACTGGCAAGGGCTTCCTAAGAGTTTAAAAAGGTCCTTTAGTCTGTTTCAGTAGGCTCCACAATCATGGGGAAGACTGCTGACTTGACAGATGTCCAGAAGGCAGTCATTGACAAACTCAACAAGGTCCCAGAGTTCCAATGTTCATTTGGAAATCAAGCTCCCAGAGTCTGGAGGAAGAGTGGAGAGGCACACAATCCAAGCTGCTTGAGGTCTTGTGTGAAATTTCTACAATCAGTGATGGTTTGGGGAGTCATGTCATCTGCTGGTGTAGGTGCATTGTGTTTTATCATGACCAAAGTCAGCGCAGCCGTCTACCAGGAAATTTTAGAGGACTTCATCCTTCTCTCTGCCGACAAGCTTTTTGGAGATGGAAATGTCATTCTCCAGCAGGACTTGGCACCTGTCCACACAGCCAAAAGTACCAATACCTGGTTTAAAAACAACAGTATCACTGTGCTTGATTGGCCAGCAAACTCGCCTGACCTTAAACCCATAGAGAATCTATGGGGTATTGTCAAGAGGAAGATGAAAGGACAGCAGACCAGACAATGCAGACGAGCTGAAGGCTGCTATCAAAGCAACCTGGGCTTCCATAACACCTCAGCAGTGCCACAGGCTGATCGCCTCCATGCTGCGCCACAATGATGCAGTAATTGATGCAAAAGGAGCCCCGACCAAGTATGGAGTGCATTTACTAAACATACATTTCAGTAGGCCAACATTTCAGATTTTAAGCCCCGGAGCATTTTCCGTTTTTGCATTTTCGTTTTTGCTCCCCTTGTTCCCAGAGCCATAGCGTTTTTATTTTTTGGTCAATATGGCCATGTGAGGGCTTATTTTTTACGGGACGAGTTGTACTTTTCAACGTCATTACTAGTTTTACCATATCTTGTACGGGAAAACGGGAAAAAAAATTCCAAGTGCGGTAAAATTGCAAAAAAAGTGCAATACCACAGTTGTTTTTTATTTATTTTTTTTACCACGTTCACTGAATGCTAAAACTGACCTGCCCTTCTTATTCTACAGGTCATTACGAGTTCATAGACACCAAACATGTATAGGTTCTTTTATATTTAAGTGGTGAAAAAAAATTCCAAAATTTGGTAAAAAAATAAATAAAAAAATAGCGCCATTTTCTAAGACCCGTAGCGTCTCCATTTTTCATGATCTGGGGCTGGGTTAGGGCTTATTTTTTGCGCACCGGGCTGACATTTTTCTTGATAACATTTGGGGTAGATCCGATGTTTTGATCGCCCGTTATTGCAATTTTGCGGCGACCAAAAAACGTAATTCTGGCGTTTAGAATTTTTTTCTCGTTACGCCGTTTACCGATCGGATTAATTCTTTTTTTAGATTGATAGATCGGGCGATTCTGAACGCGGCGATACCAAATATGTGTATGTGGGGTTTATTTTTTATTATTTTATTTTGAATGGGGCAAAAGGGGGGTGATTTAAACTTTTAGATTTTTTTATTTTTTTTTATATTTTTAAAAACTTTTTTTTTTTTACTTTTTGCTTTCTTCTATAGTCTCCATAGGAGACTAGAAGCAGCAACTATCCGATCGCCTCTGCTACATACAGGGGAGGAGCAGGTCCCCTGCATGCAGCAGAAATGGTCCTGTGCTATGAGCGCCGACCACTAGGTGGCGCTCATAGCGACAAGATCATGACAACCACAGGCGTCTGCTGCAGACCCTGGGTTGTCATGCCCACCCATCGGCGACCCGCGATCACGTGACGGGGTCGCCGGTGGGCGGTGCTTATGACGCGCTACCCGGAGGCGCGCGTTAAATGCTGCTGTCAGAGATTGACAGCGGCATTTAACATGTTAACAGCCGCGGGTGGATCACGATTCCACCTGCGGCTGTTGCGGGCACATGTCAGCTGTAAGAATCAGCTGACATGTGCTCAGTTCAGTGAGGGCTCAGCGCAGCAGCCCTCACTGAACGGGCAGTACGCAAATATGCGTACTAATACGTCCCCCGGTAATTAAGGGGTTAAAAACATTTTTCAAGCTGTTATTAAGTATTCTAATTTACTGAGATAATGACTTTTGAGTTTTCATTGGCTGTAAGCCATAATCATCAACATTAACAGAAATAAACACTTGAAATAGATCACTCTGTTTATAATGACTATATATAATATATGAGTTTCACTTTTTGTATTGAAGAACTGAAATAAATTAACATTTTGATGATATTCTAATTTAGTGAGATACACCTGTATGTCACGGTCTTTCAAGGACTTCAATGCTCGGACTTATATACTCATGTGTGTCAGTGAGGCCGTAAGTCTGGGTCGGCAGATGCAATGTCAGCCCGGGCATTGGGGTCTGCATTCAGACAATGAAATACGCCTGTCTGAACCAGACTTTATAAGAGAAAACATACTTTTAAAATTTGTCTGAGGCTAGACAACTGGTCAGTGGCTGTTCCCTTGTTGGCTTCTCTCCTAGCAGGAAAACTCTTTGCTATGAGTGTATATAGGAAGAGATCAGCCAGTCAAGAGGAGCAGGGCATGGACAAGCCACCGGGGGCCGGCTCTTGGATTTGTCATCATCCCCAGTCGACTTTTTAAACTAAGTTTTTTCGGATACGTGGAAGATTTTCAGAGTATAAAGCAGAGCTGGTCTCCAGAGGGTAAATTCCCTTTAAAATGCTATTTGCTACTATTCCACCCGGCCTAAACTTTAATAAAGCAATGTGATGAAAGTCTGGCAATGTCTTGTAGGTAGGTGTCAGGTGCAGTCTTCAGATATACCCTCTAGCGGTCAATGTCCCTCATCACTGCACATGACATGCAGTAACACGTGTACAATGGCTTTACGTTAATGAATTGCGTGCGTGTACGCGGTCCGTAAACAATTTGTTAAGCTTACATATTTTTACAATGTTCATAAGTCACATAGCTAAATAAGACTATTGCTAAAAAATTACTTGAAGAAACCCAAAAGGGGCAGTTTTCATGGCACCATGAGTAGTATAGGATCTAGGAACAAAGATGACAGAACAACAACTAGTTATACTCTCAATGCATGAGAAAATATAGGCATTGATAAAATAAAGGAGAAATATTAAAGCAGTAACATGACTAGATGAATTTCTTATATTACAATATCTGGAATCCTTCCACTTCACAATGAATGCTCTCCAATAATACAGATACCAATGCACATGCACCAGTGCTGCTGGTGGTCAATGAGCGCGAAATGGCTACAAACTGGTGTGTGTCTGCAGTAAGCGATGGACAACTCAAAATTCCTCACAGCCATAAGTATAAAAGGCAGACTTCACGCTGCGTCTGACCAATAGATCCACGCTATGTGCAGGGGAAAGTTCACGGTGTATATGGCAAAGAGGGTGACCAATGTCTTGTTATCTTTACAGATGCGCTATAAGTAGTATAATGTACAACTTACTAATATACTGTTATCAGCAGCACAGTCCCACTGGTAGTACAGTCAGGTCTATGGGCTCACTGGTCCTAAACATGGTAGCTAAGGTAAAGGCATGTTATCAAACCCATCCATAAGCAGCCTCCACCGAACAGCATTGTGCAGCATGCGGCAAACTAGCGCATGCACAGTGCTTCCAAGAACAAGACGACATCTGGGCTGACAAGCCGGTTACAGTATATTAATAAACTGAAAAAAAAACAAAAACAAGGAAGTGTCCCAACTTGTTTAAATCTAGCAAAAAGGCTTCTTTAACCAAAACCGCAAAACGGTCTCCTTTTGACCTGTCGTGATGGGCTACCATTTAACAGCTCTATGGGGGAGTATAGCATACTGCACTTTCTTATAGGGGACTAAAGGAAATAAAAAAAAACATACAGTGCGGATATTTTTCCCCCCAATAAGACCCTATGAGCGACTTCTGACACTATGTGCCTATACACTGGCGCATTTTGGAGTCTTCAGTCTGAAATACAAGTCATGAGCATACGATGGAAGGCTTCAGACCACCCGCAATGTCCCATGTGTTGGAAGGGATAATTCTGGTATCCATATTGATACATGTTCAGTGAGGAGGTATGTGGAAGACTGATTCACTTTGACTTGTAAGAACTTCAGGTATGTTCATTTACCGCCTATTTTACTACTACTACTACAAAAGTTGGCAATAGAAAACAAAAAATAGGAAAGCAGATATTTGATATGCTTGAAATAATGAAGCAATTAAGTGAAATGCAAGCTACCAAACAATGGGATAATCTCTCACCTAGGCTGACACTAGGTCAGGCACTAACAATGGAAACTCACAAGTTATACTCTTTGCACATGAAACCCATAACGCTTTCTACGCGTCAAACAAAGCTTTTCTTATGTCAACATTCAGATTTTGTGCTCAATGACAAGCACAAGGTATGTGTCCCCTAATGTAACCCACTGGACATGCAATGTATATCACCAAGAGATGTATCATACAAGTTAAATATGACAAAAACCATTATAGCAAAAGTGCATCTAAACAACCCAAACGGCAACATCTGAACACTTACTCAGTGGCCTAAAACCAACTTCTACAACAATGACTTGTGGTGTCTACTTCACAATCGGCTTCTTCTCTGGTATAACCATGTGGTGTGGGCACTTTCACTGTCACTATCACATACATTAACTATTCAAAGGGAGGGCACCAGCAATGGGTTAACAGTCAATATATTGCAACATGTCCAGTGCCTTTGTATATTTGTAACAGTATGAATAAAGATCAAGATTCCTTTTCAAAGAAAACCCAGTCACATCTGAAAGGCACATTTCAGAGCAGGAAAAACTTTGATAACAGTATACTGCAAACAGGAGAAAAGGACACGTGTCCCCATCTTGATAGAAGTTCTATGGTTCATAGGACGTCATCTACAATCTTATTGCTCATTGGTTTGGTCTTCCGTCTTCTTATCAAGTTCTTTATCAACACTGGATAAAAAAGAAAAAATTAAGAAGTTAACGTTTGATATTTGCTTAAAAAGAAAATGTAAAATGACTCCGTCTAAGTGGAACTGCACTTGTAGGAAATTGTTAAGTCATTTGCCAAAACGGAGGGACAAAAGCTCTAAGCTGGAAGCTGCTCTCCTCCGGGACTGAATACTTTCTACTGAGCCTCTCTAGTCTGCGAGCAAAGCTCTCTGCTGGTCGCTTCTGCCCATCCGATTTAGTGACCATCCAAGGTCTCAAACCCCCACAGATTAAAACTGTTGAAACTCTACAACTATCGTAAAACGAGTGTTCCTATGAAGGCTTATTCAAGCCATGGGAGTGGTGAATATTCATGGCCTTTAATAGCGGGCACACTGACAGCTGAGCGCAGCAGAAGCCACGCTGCAGCTAAAATGTGCGCTATTAGGGAGAATGAATGGTCACTGCTCCCCACAAATGCAGTCCCGGCATGGGGAGCAGTGACTATTCCGGCACAGAGCGGGACACAGCCCTGGAGGAGAGAGGTGAGTATGAAAGTTTATTTTTTTTCTGTGCAGCGTGATGGGGATCAGGGGGTGCCAAGCATACTTGGATGAGGGGGCCATACATACAGGGATGAAGGTTGCCATACATACCAGGAGCCGCGCTGCGGGCACAGTGTGCCAGTTATTAAGGAAAATTAATATTCACTGCTCCCCATGCCCATGGGCGTGGAAAGCAGTGAATATGCATTTTCTTTAGCAGCGGGCACAGTAAGCTGCAGCAGGCGGCTGCTGCCTCCTGTGCACCGCTACTCCGCCACTGTCGCTTCCACCACACCTCCCACTACCCACAGTATTTATGTATGTCGGACTATAAGACGCACCCCCCACTTTCCTCCAAAATATTGGAAGAAAAAAGTGCGTCCTATAGTCCGAAAAAATAAGGTAATATTTCATCACAGCATCACCAGGCAACAATGCTTAGATACCTAGATGACCATGGCTTACAGCTAGGAGGCTTCTGCACAAATAACACACTGCAATACAATACAGCACAGTATGTGCCGACATATGGGTCAATGCAATCACCGACTAAAGATTTCTTTCTGAAGTCCCTTTAAATAAAGTGGGGTTTAGCCCATCGGGATGATCTTGTTCATTTCAATACAACTTTGTATCACACTGATGTAAGCGAATTTTGTGTGCAGACTAGTTTATCAACTGTTACAGGCTCAGTGCCGGTCATTAGGCCGTCTCATTGTGCCAGTATCATGGTGTGGTAGCTGAAAAGTCTCAACGGAAAAAGTCCTAAAAGAGGATAGAGTCTCACACAGTGGCTGAAAACCACACTGATATCCTGTTTGGCATGGTTACCAATGGTAAAATGGAACAGCCACTAAGTGTCTATTCATCATATACCTAGTGGCCTTTAAAGGGAGTAAGTTGTCAGAAAATTATCTATTGTTTAAATTACGTTTTTGTGTTACATGTATTTTCTTAAAAATGTTGGCTATATATACACTACTCAAAAAAATAAAGGGAACACTAAAATAACACATCCTAGATCTGAATGAATGAAATATTCTCATTGAATACTTTGTTCTGTACAAAGTTGAATGTGCTGACAACAAAATCACACAAAAATCATCAATGGAAATCAAATTTATTAACCAATGGAGGCCTGGATTTGGAGTCACCTCCAAAATTAAAGTGGAAAAACACACTACAGGCTGATCCAACTCTGATGTAATGTCCTTAAAACAAGTCAAAATGAGGCTCAGTATTGTGTGTGGCCTCCACGTGCCTGTATGACCTCCCTACAACACCTGGGCATGCTCCTGATGAGGTTGCAGATGGTCTCCTGTGGGATCTCCTCCCAGACCTGGACTAAAGCATCCGCCAACTCCTGGACAGTCTGTGGTGCAACGTGACGTTAGTGGATGGGGCGAGACATGATGTCCCAGATGTGCTCAATCGGATTCAGGTCCGGGGAACGGGCGGGCCAGTCCATAGCTTCAATGCCTTCATCTTGCAGGAACTGCTGACACACTCCAACCACATGAGGTCTGGCATTGTCCTGCATTAGGAGGAACCCAGGGCCAACCACACCAGCATATTGTCTCAAAAGGGTTCTGAGGATCTCATCTCGGTACCTAATGGCAGTCAGGCTACCTCTGGCGAGCACATGGAAGGCTGTGCGGCCCTCCAAAGAAACGCCATCCCACACCATTACTGACCCACTGCCAAACCGGTCATGCTGAAGGATGTTGCAGGCAGCAGATTGCTCTCCACGGCATCTCCAGACTCTGTCACGTCTGTCACATGTGCTCAGCGTGAACCTGCTTTCATCTGTGAAGAGCACAGAGCGCCAGTGGCGACTTTGCCAATCCTGATGTTCTGTGGCAAATGCCAAGCGTCCTGCACGGTGTTGGGCTGTGAGCACAACCCCCATCTGTGGACGTCGGGCCTTCATACCACCCTCATGGAGTCGGTTTCTAACCGTTTGTGCAGACACATGCACATTTGTGACCTGCTGGAGGTCATTTTGCAGGGCTCTGGCAGTGTTCCTCCTTGGACAAAGGCGGAGGTAGCGGTCCTGCTGCTGGGTCGTTGCCCTCCTACGGCCCCCTCCACGTCTCCTGGTGTACTGGCCTGTCTCCTGGTAGCGCCTCCAGCCTCTGGACACTACGCTGACAGACACAGCAAACCTTCTTGCCACAGTTCGCATTGATGTGCCATCCTGGATGAGCTGCACTAACTGAGCAACTTCTGTGGGTTGTAGAGTCCGTCTCATGCTACCACGAGTGTGAAAGGACAACCAACATTCAAAAGTGACCAAAACATCAGCCAGAAAGAATTAGTACTGAGATGTGGTCTGTGGTCCCCACCTGCAGGGCCACTCCTTTATTGAGTGTGTCTTGATAATTGCCAATAATTTCCATCTATTGTCTATTATATTTGCACAACAGCATGTGAAATTGATTGTCAATCAGTGTTGCTTCCTAAGTGGACAGTTTGATTTCACAGAAGTTTGATTTACTTGGAGTTATATTCTGTTGGTTAAGTGTTCTGTTTAAACTGTTTTTTTTTTCATTAAAAAAAAATGGTAATCTAATTGTTACACTGGCTGATGGGGTCATTTTTGATTAATACTTCCTGCCATTTCTAGAAGAGTTTCCAGCAGGCTCCAGATCAGGAATACAATAACAGATAACTCCTCTATACACAGCTGATACCACCGGATCCACCAATAGGTTAGGTCACAGCAGACACTGCTCCCCCTCCTTTCAAAATGACCTTTGCACATGCTAATTTGATGCTTCAATCTAAAATATGGGGTCTGAGGCGGTTCATTGTGGCTAATGTCTATTGCCTCAATTCACCAAGACCTGAGATGTTCTCGCTAGTCTTAATGAGGTGGTGTGGGGGTGTCAGCACACATTTTTATGAATATACAGCATTTGAGGTGTGGAGTGCGCCACGCTAGAAATCTTAAAGACTACAGCTCGTTATTAATTAGAGCTTTGGCGTCACGCCCCCGTTCTGTGTAAACGCCAAAAGTTGCAACATTTTTGCGCAACTCTGCATTGTGCCAAAATTATGCAACTTTTCAAAGCAATTTACCCCAGAATTCTGGCAAAATTGCTTTGATGAATCAGGGCCTGTGTGTTGTTTCCTGAAACAACAAAGTTTTGATGGTTATATGTCCACACTGAGCTTTTGGAGGAGTTCAAAAACCACGAGTTTTCAAGCAGAAACTATTTCCGGAAACTTTCCATATTTAGGTTATGTGAACACAACATTTTTTCCAGCGTATTCTGCCTGGAACCCGTCTGAAAAAGCGCCACAAAAAGTGAACATAACGCACAGCAATAAAAAAGGCTTTTCCTGAAGTGGCTTTGCCTAGGAAAACCTTAGCAGCTGCACCGGAGTCTTAAGCCCCCGTCTCACATAGCGAGATCGCTGCTGTGTCGCGGTTTTGGTGACGCAACAGCGACCTCACCAGCGATGTCGCTATGTGTGACACTTTGCAGCGATCAGGCCCCTGCTGTGAGGTCGCTGATCGCTGCAAAGTGTCCTGGACCATTTTTTGGTCGTTGCCCTCCCGCTGGTCAGCACACATCGCTGTGTGTGACCAGCGGGAGCAGCGATCAGGCTGGTAACCATGATAAACATCGGGTTACTAGGGGCACACGCGCACCTAGTAACCCGTTGTTTATCATGGTTACGAGCCTGCTAAAGTGAGCGGTAACCTCCCGCTCACCGTAGCAGACGCACATAGCGACGCAGCAACGATCCCTGACAGGTCGTATCGTTGTCGGGATCGTTGCAGCGTCGCTAAGTGTGACGGGGCCTTTAAAGATGCCTTGTGCACATATGTTTAAGAAGTTTTTGGAGATTTTTCTTTTACTTTCCCTGAAGCTGTTTTGTAGATTTTGGACTAGTTTTTTCTAATGGACATTGCCTAGTTTAGAGCAGTTTCCAACACAATCAACTTCAAAGAAGTGGCACGCACTTATTTCTTTTCCACTAGGCATTTTTCAAAACCTATTCAGAAAAGGAATCATGTGAACAGCAAAGAGGATTTTTCATAGAAATGAATGAGAAGTTTTCCAAAAAATGTTGAAGAGGATTATGGTGAGGATCCACTAAGAAAAAAACCTCAGTGAGAACATATCCTAAAAAGCCTCAACGGGCAGTTTGAAAATTGCGAAATTGATAATTTTTAATACATTTTGTGATATCAAAAAAACAATTGCCAAAAAAAAAAAAAATAATAATAATTACATTTCACACAAAATCTTGATTCAAACAAAAAGGTCATTTTCTGATGACACATTCCCTTTAAAAATAGCAATATACAAGTGCATCTCACTAAATTAGAATATCATCAAAATGTTAATTTATTTCAGTACTACAATACAAAAAGTGAAACTCATATTATATAGAGTCATTACAAACAGTGATATATTTCAAGTGTTTATTTCTGTTAATGTTGATGATTATCGATTACAGCCAATGAAAACACAAAAGTCATTATCTCAGTAAATTAGAATACTTTATAACAACAGCTTGAAAAATGTTTTTAAAATCCGAAATGTTGGCCTACTGAAATGTATATTCAGTAAATGCACTCAAGACTTGGTCGGGGCTCCTTTTGCATCAATTACTGCATCAATGCGGTGTGGCATGGAGGCGATCAGCCTGTGGCACTGCTGAGGTGTTATGGAAGCCCAGGTTGCTTTGATAGCAGCCTTCAGCTCGTCTGCATTGTCGGGTCTGGTGTCTCTCATCTTCCTCTTGACAATACCCAATAGATTCTCTATGGGGTTAAGGTCAGGCGAGTTTGCTGGCCAATCAAGCACAGTGATACTGTTGTTTTTAAACCAGGTATTGGTACTTTTGGCAGTGTGGACAGGTGCCAAGTCCTGCTGGAGAATGAAATTTCCATCTCCAAAAAGCTTGTCGGCAGAGGGAAGCATGAAGTACTCTAAAATTTCCTCTTAGACGGCTGCGCTGACTTTGGTCTTGATAAAAAACAGTGGACCTATACCAGCAGATGACATGGCTCCCCAAACCATCACTGATTGTGGAAGCTTCACACTAGACCTCAAGCAGATTGGACTCTGGGACCTTGATTTTCAAATGAAAATTGGAACTCTGGGACCTTGTGGAGTGTGTCAATGACTGCCTTCTGGACATCTGTCAAGTCAGCAGTCTTTCCCATGATTGTGGAGCCTACTGAAACAGAATAAGGGACCTTTTTTAAACGCATTGAAAGCCTTTGCAGGTGTTTAATTATTCTAATTTACTGAGATAATGACTTTTGTGTTTTCATTGGCTGTAAGCCATAATCATCAACATTAACAGAAATAAACACTTGAAATATATCACTGTTTGTAATGACTCTATATATGAGTTTCAGTTTTTGTATTGAAGAACTGAAATAAATTAACTTTTTGATGATATTCTAATTTAGTGAGATGCACCTGTATTAACCCAATATCTCACAAGGGACTGAAGCTGACCACAGATTTGTAAGACATTTTTTCAGTATTAATTTGTACAATTTATCTTAAAAAGTACCCATCATTATAATATGACATCAATAAATACCCAGCTCCTCAGCTCCGTCTGCATGTGGCACATTTCTATCACTAAGGAGGTGCACACGGAAGACAGAATTTAAAGGGGCTCTCTAGTAATTGGAAAAAAATAACTAAAGAAAATGTCAATATAAATAAATTCCTAAATACTTTTTAATAGTAAATCATACTCATTTGGTCTAGGGAAATAATCACTATAGAATTAATATGGCCGCTGTCTTGTTCCCCTGATAGAAACCTGTCCTAAAGCTGAGGGGCATGTGAGCATGTGCAGTGGCTGGCTCAACATTCTAGGACAAGTTTCTTTCAATGTAACAAGGCGAGTGGACAAACTATTAACATTTGCCAATTAATAGGAATCAGGAATTTATTTATAATGACATTCTCTTTAGTTATTGTTTTCTATTCCTGGAGAACCCCTTTAATGAGCCTGTAAAAATTGCTGTGCAACACTGTTCAATAACTATTGTATGGTTATACAAATTCATAGAAAGAGAATGGTGAGTAAATGAAAATAAGATGAAATTATCTTAAAAGCATTTGAGATGTGGCATTTATGTAAAATAACTGGAAGGGATTGTGCTTCTAATTAAATGATGCACCAATATTTCATTAATATAATGGACTCATGCAAGCTGGGGGAATTTGGTAACAGCATGTCAATTACAGGCAGGGGGACATAATGCAGACTGGATAGTGGCCGTGTCTCTGCCGGCCGGCCGGCTGCATGGAAGCTGGGGGAGAAGTGGAGAGAAGGGTCAGGAGCAGACTCCACGTTGGTGTATTGGTTAGCCTGAACACTCCAGCACGGCAAATACAAACATTGCACTGGTTATATACATTGTTATCATGTGTGCCCACAATCATAGGACAGCAAAGAGCAGGCCATGCAATATATACCTCTGTATCATTCCACAGCATGCTGATACATGTACATGGAGACATGGCTTTAGGCTCCTCTGCATCAAACCAATTACATACTGGGACCATTAGTGAATGGAATAATAGATGGATGGCAGGAAAAGACCACGATGTCCATCTGGTCTGCCCTTCTACCTTTATCCCAGGAATGATTATGTACAATGTAAGATTGCGTATATGGTGCATGTTTGTATTTACTAATGCAATATGGTATTCTCCAAGCCGACCAAGAAGGGAAGGGTTAGTTTGTGCAGAGCAGATGGACTTGTCTTGGTGCAACCCACAGAAGGTGTGCAGATACCTTTTGTGTTTCTTTTTACTTTTTGCGTCGTCAAACCTTAGTAGGAGAAAGTGGGAATTCAGTAAACAGAAACAACGGCTAGATAACGTATATGACAGAGGAGAATTTAGTTAAGAGAAATCAGCACAATAATCCAAACCATAAAGCTAGATGCTTCCATACTTTCAGCACTTTATGCTATAAGGAATATCACCAGTCTAGAGTTCATTCAATATGGAGCATTGACATGCAGGAAGCACATCAATCAGAGAGTGACGGGGCATCTGCAGGACACTACGAAGTGTCACAGAGCTAACACGTGACCCACACCTTCATATCTAGTAACATGGATAAGCAGCTGGTGTGTGGGGACACCGATCTGACTAGTATCAGATACAATAAAGAGTCACTGACATAGGCCATCACTGGTTTTTGTGTAGTAAGATGTAAAGTAAAGAGGTTCTCCAATCCAAACTGTTTCACTAGAGAATACTGGAAAAAGGCATTATGTGCAGGCAGAACTACTACACTGCACTTATAGAGAGCCTTACAGCAGATTCATGCTGCCCGAATCACAGGAATCAGACACTGGCGGAGCCATTAGCCATGTAGGTTTTGCTCTTAAACTTTGCAGCATGTCAGAGAAAGCTTATTTTTAAAAGCCAGCGTGGGATTGTGCTTTGGGTGACTAGTCCGATGCAGGTCCCTGGCTGCTTTTCTCCACCCCTCTTCTCCATGACAGACAGGTCTCAGTCAGGAGAGAGACAGAGTCAGGGAGAGAGACACAAACCCCTGCCAGTCTGGGGGACCGCGAGGGACTAGTTTTGGACTAGTCATCTGAGACACATAGTCCCTGGCCGGCTTTTCTAAACATTTTTTTCTCTAAAACGTTGCTGTATTTCAGAGAAAGGTATGCACCGCTGCAATAACACGGCCAGCACATGATTCCTGCTGCCCATGCTTCATGGTTTGGGTGGCATGAGTCAGCTGACATGTTCATGTGTTGTATTTAGATAGTAGAAATATATACATAGAGACCAAGTAATATACATCATTATAAGGTGTAACTCTACATTCCTGCAAAATTACAACTTCCAGTATTCTCTGAAGACCTGTCGCCATCATGGACCGCTGGGAGTGATATTCTTGCAATAACTGGTCAGCCAAAGGCTGGAGATCACTACTAATAAATTAAAACATTTGCTCAATAAAAGTCCAAAAACATAAGTATCACATACTCTTTAATGCAGTCTGGTATGACGACATACTCCATAGGAATAAGCTCGGCTAGTTCTACCAGGCTAAACACATACTTAATCTTCTGACTGAATTTCGTGCTAAAGAATGGAGAAACAAAAAGCAAAAGAAATAATGAGGACACACAAGTTGAACAGGTTACAAAATTCTTGTATAAAACAGGCCAATCGGCATTACCTGATGAAGGGCTTGGTAATAGCGAGCAGTGTTCTGATAAACCAGGATGGATGGACTATGATGAGAGACTTCAGATTTTTCCGTAGCCTTCAAAAAAGGAACATCATGTTATTGAAGAAAAACACAAGTGTACACACACAAAAAAAATCACATCTCAAGTTTACATGACTTTCACCTGATGGGCTGGGGAGGTCCTCGGAGTCAGGGGGCTGGTACATATAGAAATGTGCTACTGACGTCTGACTACGTTTCTATGGATGTCTATCAAAGACCTTGTTGCCTGGCTGTTACAGTTAACTCATGGAATGATGTTATTGTCAATTAATTGTATCAGCAATGCCATCTGGACCACCAAGATTCCTGGGAATGGACAGGTGTGAATCCCTAATGTATATGTGATCATTGGAAGGAATGGGAGTTACTTTATTTTTCAGACTATAAGACGCACCGACCATAAGACGCACCTAGGTTTTAAAGGAGGAAAATAGGAAAAAAAATTTCAGCAAAAAATGTGGTCATGATGCCCTGTTATGGGGGAGGGGGTCTGCTGCTGACACTGGTATTGGGGTAATGTCCCCAATTCTGTTAATATCCTCTATCCTGGTATGTATGGCCCCTCCTTCCTGGTATAAGTGGCCCCCATCCCATCCTGGTATGCCTGGCCCTCAACCCCATCCTAGTATTCATGACACCCCTTTATCCCCCATCTTGGTATGCATGGCACCCCTTTATCCCCCATCCTGGTATGCATGGCACCCCTTGAGCCCCCATCCTGGTATGCACGGCACCCCTTGAGCCCCCATCCTGGTATGCATGGCACCCCTTGATACCCCATCCTGGTATGCATGGCACCCCTTGAGCCCCCATCCTGGTATGCATGGCACCCCTTGATACCCCATCCTGGTATGCATGGCACCCCTTGAGCCCCCATCCTGGTATGCATGGCACCCCTTGAGCCCCCATCCTGGTATGCATGGCACCCCTTGAGCCCCCATCCTGGTATGCATCGCACCCCCTGGTATGCATGGCACCCCTTGAGCCCCCATCCTGGTATGCATGGCACCCCTTGAGCCCCCATCCTGGTATGCACGGCACCCCTTGAGCCCCCATCCTGGTATGCATGGCACCCCTTGATACCCCATCCTGGTATGCATGGCACCCCTTGAGCCCCCATCCTGGTATGCATGGCACCCCTTGAGCCCCCATCCTGGTATGCATGGCACCCCTTGAGCCCCCATCCTGGTATGCATCGCACCCCCTGGTATGCATGGCACCCCTTGAGCCCCCATCCTGGTATGCATGACACCCCTTGATACCCCATCCTGGTATGCATGGCACCCCTTGAGCCCCCATCCTGGTATGCATGGCACTCCTTGAGCCCCCATCCTGGTATGCATGGCACCCCTTAAGCCCCCATCCTGGTATGCATGGCACCCTCTGAGCCCCCATCACGCTGCCTACAAAAAAAAAATAAACAAAAACAATCATACTCACCTCCTCTCTCCTCCAGTGCTGTCCCGCTCTGCTGCCGACACTCTCACTGTGTGAGCCGCGCATGGCGTCCCTGCCATGCGCCCTCACACAGTGCGAGACGCTGTGCTGGAATAGTCACTGCTCCCCACGCCGGGACTCTATGCGTGGGGAACAGTGACCATTCAGTCTCTTAAATAGCCGGCGCACTGTCCCGCAGCGCGGCTCCTGCTGCCGCTCTGCGGTCAGTGTGCCTGCTATTAAAGACCATGGATTTCACTACAACCCATGGGAGTGGGTTGTAGGGAATATTCATGAGCTTTAATAGCGGGCACACATACGGCAGAGCGGCACCAGGAGCCGCGGCTCCAGTGTGCCGGCTATTAAGAGAAATGAATATGGGCGTGGGCGTGGGGAGCAGGGAATATTCATTTTCTTTAGTAGCGGGCACAGCGTAGGCTGCAGCAGGCGGCTGCTGCCTCCTGTGTCCCGCTGATCCCCCGCTGCCACTCCCCCACACCCACGTATGTATATAGTATTCGGACTATAAGACGCACCCCCCACTTTCCTCCAAAATTTTGGAGGAAAAAAGTGTGTCTTATAGTCCGAAAAATACGATACATAGTATTTGTTTTCAGCGGATCATATACAGGGGCAAAGCATAAAGGAAATACTTCTTCTACAACTTTCTTTTTGACAGAATTCCTGAGCGCTTGCACGTACAATAGTGTTGTGTGCACAGTCACCTAACTTTACATAGTGTGATTTTGTTATGCTATGGTACAGTCATTTTGTCCACCCTCTCTGGAAGAAATAATGCAGACATTAAGGATCTCTATTGCTTTATCATATGTTCCTTGTAATGAGTGATATGTGCTGCTCTTGTGTGTACATACAAATATAGCTTAAATGCTTAAACTGTAGCTAGAAAATATTGTAAGCAGCGATGACTGTGAAAAACAACTAGAAAACACTTATGAATTAAAAAGCAAAAATTCTCAAAAAGAAAAAAGGAGGAAATAATTGTAAAGCAGCCTTACCGTCTATCGATTTGCTGATAGCATTTCCGCAGCCAGCCAAGACTTGGCATTTTTCTCCTGGTTGTGGCTCCATTTAAATAAACTATCATGTAGTTCTCTGCAACTAGCATTTCCAAAGTGCCAATGACATACCTGCCAAAACAGTGTCCACAGGCTTTTTACATTGCTGGAAATCAATAGACCGACGCCAGAATGTATGACTGCTGCATGTGCGTGTGAGAGGTGAAGGTCAGTAACATTCTAGTATTCCTGTCATCTGGTGTCCTGGGGCCCCGACAGTGCAGCAGAGCCACATATCCTCCGGGGAGTCAGATTGTAATGATAACTATGCACCTGCTGCAGAAACAACTCTATTGGTACAAGTGTCAGAGGACACAATGTGCCACATGGGACTTCATCCTAATGTGTTCCTACAATGCACAATCTGCAGTGTGAGCATGGCCACATAGCGGTGCAGGGAGAAATCATTCACATACACCCCAGCTACATGTTATCCCACACATGAACACTTACTTGAAGAGATTGTCCATTAGATATCGATAGTTCGGTTGACTGCTGTCTGGCATAAAACACACAGCAAACACAATAATGGCGTTCAAGCCATCGCCATAGTAACCTAAAAACACAATGGAACAAGTTGGACAAAATCTTCCAAAAGAAATGCAATGTATATAACGGGTTTATATTTTTAGAATATTTTACATGTAGAAAGTAACATTTCTGAACATAGACCCCTGGTAATTAAACCAGTTCTGCCAACCATCAGCACGTTTTTCTGACACAAATAATAACAGGTGCCAACTGATGGCAGATATCTGATGAAAAGTTGACCTGCCATGGTGAATTTTTTTTTAATAGTAACAACTAATAATATTCAAACCCGCTAGTCTATACAAACATCCCAGGAGAAAAAACGTGCCATACTGGGATATGAATGCTGCATCTCCACCAGGTAAATTTGCTTTTGTGTTTTTTTAATTTAAAACATTTTCTGCTGTCAGTTTTTACTTTCGGATAACTCCTTTAAAAGTCCACCATGCTGTCCTATCAATTTGGCAGCAGAAAACAGGTGCCTGTACATTGTGAACTGTCTGTAAGCAGAGCCCATGTATAAAATCTGTCATTTTGGTATTACATGAAAGCGCATGATCTCTTGACTGTGTGCGGTTCCATTACGATGCAGAGAATATGCAGTTTAGTGGCGGCTCTGGATGCTGTGTACAAATATTTTGACACCATGACAGCACCTGCGAGAGTGGGATCCACCCCTATCACTGGACAGCAAACCAAGAGCACAAAATAAAAAGGCAACTCCCTCTTCCTCCTTCAATGGGGTTTCCTGTCCTTTGGATGTAGGAGTCTTGAGTACATGGCTGGAGTAGCCGTGAATCATAGAACACAATAGGGTGTTCTATAGCAATCTCCAGTAAGAATGGCAGTGAGTACAGAGGCCCAGATGGGAGCTGAAATGTTAACATCAGTTTGCAAGAATCTACATTTAATGCTTCAGTGCCTACCTATGTTTGAAGTCTGGTCTAGGGCCTTGTGTTTCAGTAGTCCTGTGGCCTTGTGATTCTAACATGCCGTGTGGCCTTGTGATTCTTGCATGTCTTGCAGCCTGGTGTGTGTCCTGCAGCCTGGCATTTAGCCTTGCCTTTCTTGTTTAGCTTCTGGGACTTGGTTGGTTAAAGTGCCTGTCTTGTCAACAGATCCTGTATTCGAATCTCAGCATTGTCTGGCCTTGTGTCTCGTGTGTTGGGCCGTCTGTCTCGCATCTAGCCTCATGTTTTGTGTGCTGGGCTGGCCACCTCGAGTATGGCCTCATGTCCAGTGGTTGGCCTGCCACTACAAGTCTGGCCTTATGTCTCATGTTTGGAATGCCAACTCATGCCTTGTGTTTGGCCTGCCTGAAAAATTTCCAGCCGCTTTGTAGTTGTTGAATAGCCTGCCACCTCAGGTCTAGGGTTTTCTTTGGCTGCCTCTACCTCATGGTGTGACTTGATGGGGCCTTCGGTTAATAAAATACAGTCCTGAGGGTAGCTAGTCAGTCCAACAGATTTTCCAGTCAATCCCTCATACTTGAATAGCATACTGATCTGTACTGCATTTAACATCTGTGTCCCAGTTTGTCCTCTTGGTAGGAGGTGTAAATTAGGCATGACTAAGCAGAACAAAACCAGTATAAGCCCATTTGATCCTCCCAGTCTGGTGTCATAACATGGACTAATAAGTATTTAAGTTGATAAACATCTACATTTCAGTTTACCCTCCTAGTTGGAGGTCCAAGATAGACATGGCTACGCTAAGCTGAATAAAACCATCATAAGGCCATATAGGGCTCCTAGTTGGAGTCACACAATGGTCTTGTGGACGCTAAGTGATCAAATGCTCAATGCCCCAATTTACCCTACTGGTATAGAGTGGTAAGATGAATTTGATCGTGCCAAGTTGAGCAGCACTATACCGGTCTGCCCTCCAAATGGAGGTACGAGTTGGACTCACCGGTATGTGGCTGATAAACCATCAATTGCCCCAATGTACCCTCCTTATTGGAGTTGCATGACACACATTGTTATACCGGATCTGGTAAAAATAGTCCATTCCAAGACCAGTGCATCCTCCTGGTGAAGTCGAAAAATGGACTCATTGAAAATTAAGTGGGTGGAGCCATTATACTCAATAAATATTTTGGGATTAAAGTCATAAAACTGATAGATTGAACTAAGTGGGAAGTTGGTTAAATATCCAGTCAATGCGCTTTTGGAGTGATAAAATGGTAACTCTGCAATAAACCTGTAAGGGGACGAATCAATGGATGAGTTAAAATGTCCACTTACCTGTCGACCCTCCTGTGGCGAAGGAGGAACATCTTTGCTAGTCAAGACAAAAGCCTTTGCACTGAGGTATGACTGTTCTGATTATTACTCAAAATCAGGATGATACGTCCATAAAAAGGTTAATGGTTGAGGGGATGAGGTTCTAATACCTTGGTTTAAGACCATCTGAGCTTTGACTAATACCATATGAGGTCTATATTTCTTTCTGACTGAGTGGCTTCCTCATGGGGGAAAAAAAAAGTGATGTATCAAAGGTGATGGTTATCACTTAGTTTCTTAATCTCTTTGCTCGAAAACTAATCTAATTTTATATTGAACGGTTTTCAACTAACAATCTTCATGGTTGGATTGCATTATTAGAATCCATTTAAGTTGCGGAATTTATGCCATTATAGAGAATAGGATAAATTCTATTATCCCTAAATGAAGATTTGATTGTGGTTCTTCTTTATATGGAATAGCTCAAACTTCTTTTTTGCCTGTTCTAGTTGTATCAGCTCTTAGTCCTTGGCTAGGATGCTGTAACCAGAAATTCTCTAAGGCCACGGCCCCACTATCAGTATTTGGTCAGTATTCGGTCAGTATTTTTTCTCAGCAGTGGGAGCCAAAACTTGGTGAGGAACAATCATAGAAAAGGTATAATAGAAACAAGTCACCAATTCAGCATTTATCACCCACTCCTGGTTTTGTCTCCCACTCCTAAGAAAAAATACTGAACGAATACTGACCAAATACCGATAGTGGGGCTGTGGCCTCAGTTGGAAATCTGGAACTACAGCAGTCTGTTTCGACTTAAATACTACACTACACTTGATAGCAAAGAATTGGGTAGATATTTTGAACCATTGGGTGATAATTGACAGTAGAAGGGTTTCTTAAGGTCAAGATCTTGGCTCAGATCTTAGGGGGGGGGTTTTACTGCAATGGAAAATGTCAACAATATTGGGTTTGACGTTACGTAATAATTTAAGCAGGTGCAGTTTCTGGGCCCATCGACCACTAGGAACCCTACTCAAGGCCAATTGTTACGTTTATCAGGCTCTTTAAATCACTTAACTTTTGCTTCCATTAACATGCCAAGTCTTCCTATGTACTTCAGTTGCTGGTTAGGTGATTTAACAAGTACTGAATATATAATTAAATCCGAGGAAGATAACCAACTATACATATAGGTGAAGTTTATAAATATAGACTCTCTCAAAGAAAAGAAAAGAAAAGAAAAAAAGTTGTTATAACCAGTATGAGAGATCCTTTTTACTCTGGTTGGTGCTTTTTTGTTGGAGCTCCAAATCGATAAGACTTTCTTGATTGATATCTAAAACTTTCACAATCTTCCTTCCTGAAGCACTATCAGTTGAATGAGAATATTCTTGGGATCTTTCCTCAGGTGTAATATCTTACACCTATCAGAGAATTCCTTGGTCATCTTCTCTCAGGTGCTGTCATAGGTGAGGGGAAAAATGGTAACATACCGGTAATTTGATTTTCCTGAAACCCATTAAAGCACCCCTATTTATTCTCTCCCTGTGGCTTATGGTGGTTCTCAATCTTTTCTTCTCACAATGAGGAATGGGCTTGAGTGAATGTATAAATCGTAATAAGATTAATTATAATTTAGGTGACTTCTTGGAAACCCCATTGAAGGAGAAAGTGGGAGTCGCCTTTATATTTTGTGCTCTTGGCTTCCTGTCCAGTGATAGGGGCGGATCCCACTCGCTCACGTGCTGTCATGGGTTTCAGGAAAATCAAATTACTGGTAAGTAATTATCATTTTTAAGGCAAGTTTCACATGTCAGACCCTCACGCTCTGAGCATGTAATGCAATGTTCAGACCGGCAGCAGCTCTCTTGACCTGAATACAACAACCTCATATGATTTTGTGATTTCAGGTTAGGACACCCATGGCTGGTCTGTACATCACACCACACTCTGAAGCAGTCAAAGCTGAATGTGTGAAAACAGCCTTACATGTGCTTAGAAAGTATAAATTAGACACTTGCGTGAATGTATGTTGGATATATACGTCAAAAGAAATGTTGAAAAATCCACCCTCTAAATTTTAAAAAAAATTAGATTCATGCAAATCTCAATACTGGAAATCTTGTAATTGCTGAGAACATACACGTGGGAGGGAGAAGTGATAGACCTGCTGACCATAAGAGCTTACGCTCTACGAGAGGAAGAGTGAGAACAACACTGGCCATAAGGAGAGAGACCTCGAGAACCCCGCTGATCATAAGATAGAGAGAACCCCATACACAGAGTGAGAGAACCCCTCTGACCATAAGAGCTTAAACACTAAAGGAGAGAGACTTCTCTAATAACTCTAGAAAACAACTCTGCTGTACGAACTGTGCTCCGCTGGGAACCGCTATGGCCTCAGTACTGGCCACCACTGTATAAGGTGTCTGTAAGATGTCATGGCTGCAGAGCGTTATGGGGAAACCAGCGCAATAACTTAAAATAACATTAGCCTGTTCTCTGATGCTTCAACAGTGTACGAAATGGTGCCAGGCTTTTTTTTTTTCTATTGCGAACTGAATCTCAAAATGTTCCTATTTGCGTGAAACTGTGAATTTTAGGAAATACGACTCAAAATCGACCCTCTGTGAATCGATCTGCTCATCTCTCTTGACAGGTGTACCTTGAGGGAAAGGAGTAGTAGTATCTACTCTCTCCACCTCCCCTGGAATGTACGCACTGCGGCCTCTTTGCAAGTCAGGAGGAAATATAAATAACCCAAAGCTATTTGTAGGCTTGAATCCACAGAGCTAGAGTTGCTCTAATGTTGGTGTAGTGACTAAAAGGACTGATCTGCACATTCAGGTCACGCCTACAGTGCTGCGAGAGACTACTACATGTTGTGCACTCTCTAAATTCACAAACTTTAGAGAGCCCATTGAAGTCCATAAAGAGCCAGAAGGCAAAACTAATGGATGGAAACTGTTCAGGTCTCATTATGTCAGGAGATAGATTGCTCTTGGTCTTTTTTATGTACCATGCATAAAGGTGGTTATTGTACACATCCTCCATCTCTCCATGCAACACATCTCTACAAATATGTACTGTTCCCATTATCCTCATAGCAGCAAGAACATTGGGTAATGATTTTGAAACTCAATTACACAGAGTGCCAGGTGACCACACTCAGACCATTGTCCAGATTACCTCCATGGCTAATGACTTTCTTGTAAGGCTCGATGGCTGACATGTCCACTCTATGATCCTGCTCTCCAATCCTGAACATACGCCAGCGTCTGCTCTCCTCCTTCTCCTCGGCAGCACTGTACTCTGGGATTGACCCTTTTGGAAGCACTTCAGCAGATTTTGGCTTTGGCAGGTCATCTGTTAAAACATAGATTAAAATGAAGATGCGCACTTCCAGCGATATCATGTGCTGGGATCTCTAACCACTTTCCTGAGGGTCTCTGGGAACAATGCTCTCTGTGAGAATTCTTCTTTTCAGTTAACCACGAACATGGTTACTTGTGTTGAAGTGGGACATTACCGACAATCTGTAATACACTTCATACACAGCACACCATTTATAAGGAACAGTGCATTGATCTTGGAAGACAACACTGTGCTGCCTATAATGACAAGGACTTGTATCACCAGCAGATCTCATGGTGCCACTGGATGGAGGGGCCGCCTTTGCTAACATTTTAGTATCTATATAATACAGAGAGGGAATAACATTACCAGTAAGCCATTTAGCGCACATTAAAAAATACTGCCTTGGTAATAAGGCAATCTCGGATATAAAACACTTACTTCACCCCTTATTTTCTGTTATCCAATAGTAAGACTTCTTGGTATTTTGGAAATATTTTCTCCCCTAACATATTCATGGTGTTGTCTCCCAAATTCAAGACATGGAATTGGTGGATGATTGGACATATTCTTATAGTTTCCAGAGTCCTTTCGCAGAGAGTGATTACTTGCACACACGGGGGCTATTAACTGCTTATCGCACAAGACATACTAATGGTGCTGTGTAGCAGGCAAGCAAACGATCAGATATGAATTAACACGTGGACATGCGCCAGATCACAGCTAGGTATATACACTGACAAAGCATCCCATTACAGGGTACACAGTATTTTGGTTGATTATGTGATTAATTGGAGGATTTCATGATTTTGGCAAACCAAGAAGCCTGCGGCCTTACCACAAAGCACGGAGGAAACGACCTACTGTTAGTTGCCGCTTTCGAAGGCTTAGCTGTTAAAGTATACTATCCTCCACGGCAATGGAAACAGCAGCATAGAAGATAAAACAACAAATAGAAAGGAACCCCTTTACAGTGTCTTTAAACGAAAGGGAACACCTTGGGCTGGTTATTGGCATCATGGCATGCCGGAGAGGAGCCATGAAAGCATTAAACAGCTCAGTACATGAGTACCATAACAAGTAATAGACAAGCCACCCAGTACATGATACAGTTGTGCTCAACACCATAAGCGTCCCTGAATATAGGTACATCATGTAAAACATCTCCTGAAATAAAGGGTTTAGTGACAATGCTTGGAGATATACATTTAGGGTATGTGCACACGCTCAGGAATGGCAGAGGGTTGGACGCAGCGCACTTGAGCCACGTGCAATCCGCAGCGGCCAGCTCTTACAGCATAGTGGATAGGATTTCAAGAAATCCCATGCCCACTACACGTCTCCGTGCTAATGCGGATCACCTGCGGACACGGATATGTGGCGGGTCTTTCCAGACCGCAGAATGTCAATTTCTCTTACCGAGACGCTAGTCTCCCCAAGAGAAATTCTATCAGTGCAATGTATAGGATGCGGTGAATCCGCATGGTTCAATGAGCACATGCGGATTCACCTGCGTGCAGAGCTTTGTACGCAGCATAAAGTATCCTGTGCTCAGAGCGCTGCCAGAAAGAATCATGCGCACATACCCTCATTCTTTTTGGGTCTTGTGCAAACTTGGCAGAGGAAAAAGAAACAGAACTGAAAGCAATGCAGAGGCACGATTAACCCCTTGCCTCCACAGCCAATTTTCGTCTTTACGTTTGCATTTCTTACTTTCCTTCAAGAGCCATAACTTTTTTTTTCTCCATCAACCTAGCTGCATCAGGGCTTGTTTTTATTTTGCAGGACGAGTTGTAGCTTTTTTAATAACTCTGTCCATTTTATCATACAATATACTGAAAAATGTGAACAAAAATTCCAAATGGGATGAAATTGTGAAAAACAAATGCAAATCTGACATTGTTTTCTGAAGCTTGGATTTACTAGCATAGATTTAAATTTTTTTACAATAAGTGGTGAACAAAAATTCAGGAGGTTTGCAAACAAGAAATTGGGGCGTTTATGTTATCGACATCTCTATTGCCATTTTCCTGACAATATTGCAGTGTGAGGGCTTGCTTTTCGTGCAGCGAGCCAATTGTTTTCTGGGTTACATACAATGCAGTTTATTTAGGGAGGGAGGGGACAAAAAAAAAAACACAATTCTGGCATTTTGATCTTCATGGCATTTATTGTTTCCTCTTATACCTTGATAGACTGGACTATTATGGATGTAGTGATACCAAATATGTTGTTTAATTTAATTTTAATTTCTTTATTTTTAATGTAAGACAATGGGAATGGGTGTAATGCAAATTAATACATATTTTATACTTTTTTTTTCTTTATAATTGACTTTCTTTTTAAGTCCCCTAACTGGATTTGAACCTGTCACAGGCCCTGAACCTGCAATACCACAGTATTGCAGTACATGTTGTGCATCTATGGAGCGACAGGGGTCTTCAGCAGGTGCCTGGCCGCCATGGGAACCCTGTGGAGCCCTCGCTGTGGGCAGATGGGAGCCAGTGCATGTGCACCCGCAGCTGCTCCATTAAATGCCTCTGCCAAAGATTAGGTGGCACTCAGGTGGTACAGTACAACATGGTGAATGGTAGGTAAGCTTTCACCTAGAAGGTGGGAGATGGCACCAGAAGAGAACGCGCTCAGGATTGAGCTGGTTGACAATAAAGGATTTGTCATTCTGTGGAATCAAATAAAGGTAACATTATTTGTCAAATATTGTACTCTCTATCATTACTGAGCAGCGTGCTGCATTTTTTTCTGAATCCTTTATCTTCTGTCAGAGGTTAAGCCATCTAAATAGTTAACAGTACCTGAGTGCCAATTGCACCTGTTAAGAGACAGATGACAGCTATGTAAATCGCCGACATCTACCACGTGTGGAGGGAGCGCTGAGTCTGACCACAGCACTCACATACTTGTAGGTCATTTTACGCTAAGGGGTAAATGGCATTCGCAGATCAGTTTCAAACAAAAGACAATATCAGACTAATCTGTAATTACGGTATCTACAAATTAGACTCCCCTACCCAATATTGTTTGGGTACGGCCAGATGGAGCGGCCAATTACTGCCGTTTGATTTTGCGAAGGAAAAGCTGTAATTGGCTGTATGGTTTTGCAAATGAAACTGCTGTTTCCCTGCAAAAATCAAGTGATTGCTGCTTAAACGATGGCCCAGATTCATAAAGACCAGGTATTTTCTCTTGAAGAGGGGGCATGCTGCTCTTAAGGAATCAGTAGCGCCTAACCAGTGACGTGCATCTCCATGTGCCACACCAGAAATCTTACTCTAGTCTCTGACTACTTGGGGTAAGATTTCTTGGGTACGGAATGCCACAGCTTGTCATGAATTATATGAGCGGTGGTATTACACCTCCACTGTGCCCCCTCCCATCTAGCTCTGTCTATTTTAGCAGAGATGGGAGAAACTTGTGTGAAAATGCCAAAAGTCACAAAAGTTTTATGCAACTCCAAGTTGCTTAAAAATGTAGCAACTTTTCAAAAGCAATTTACGCTAAAATTCCGGTGAAATTGTTTTGATGAATTGGGACCTATAGATCCGTTTACAACGCACATTTGTTGACTTCAGATGCACACTGATCGTTTGTAGGAATGCTCCTTTCACGATAATTGTGCAGACTAAACAAGATTCCCATCACCCAATGAATGAGCAAAACACTCTTTCGAGTGAAATAATATTGCACAAAAGATAATCATTCTTGGCAGTGCATCATGCTGTGTAAACAGGACTCACACTGCCAAGAACAATAGCAGCCGATGTGCACTGAACAATTACAGATCATTCAGTGCACATCTGAAACTGGGTCGGCCAGTGTAAAATAGCATCTATATATATAATCGTCTTATCCCGTCTGTCTGTCTGTCTTTCTGTCTGTCTGGGAAATCCCGCGTCGCTCATTGGTCCGGCAGCGGCCAATCAGCGACGCGGGATTTCAGAAAAAAGATGGCGGCCGTTAGCGGCTCATCTGCGGGACGGAGATGCAGCCGGGAGATGACCGGCGCGAGGCGCTCATCTCCCGGCCGGTAGCAGCAGAAGGACCTCGACCGCCGGCGCCGCTGAACTCCATGCGGAAGGGAGGACCGGGGAGCGGCGCCTCTGGTCGGGATATTTCTGCTGCGAGCAGCCGCTCATCTCCCGGCTTCTCGCAGCGGAAGTATCCGCACAGGCAGCGGCGCTGACATCCATGCGGCTAGGGTGTCAAGGGAGGACCGGGGAGCGGCGCTGCGGGTCGGGATACTTCTGCTGCGAGCAGCCGCTCATCTCCCGGCTTCTCGCAGCGGAAGTAGCCGCACAGGCAGCGCCGCTCCCCGGTCCTCACTAATACGATTCCGCTCCCCACCAATACGATTCGCTGATTGGTCGCGGCCGGAGAGCGCGACCAATCAGTGATCTTGGCGCAAAAGTTAAACACCGCTGTGCTGATTGGTCGCGGCCGCTGCCCGCGACCAATCACCGATTTGGGCGCCACATTTAAATAGCGGCCGCGACCAATCACTGATCTTGGTGTCACATTTAACCACTGTTGTGCTGATTGGTCGCGGACACTGCCCACGACCAATCAGCGAGATTGGCGCCAAATTTAAACAACGCTCTGCTGATTGGTCGCGGTTGCCGGCGGCGACTAATCAGCATTATTGCCGCCAAATTTAAACGCCGCTCTGCTGATTGGTCGCGGTCGTGACCAATCAGCGATTGTGGCGCCAAATATAAACACCGCTCTGCTGATTGGTTTCGGTTGCCGGCCGCGACCAATCAGCAGTATTGGCGCCAAATTTAAACCCCGCTCTGCTGATTGGTCATGGTTGCCGGCCGCGACCAATCAGCAGTATTGCCGCCAAATTTAAACCCCGCCAAATTTAAACCCCGGCCGCGACCAATCAGCAGAGCGGTGTTTAAATTTGGCAGGAATACTGCTGATTGGTCACTGTTGCCGGCCGCGACTAATCAGCAGAGCGGGGTTTAAATTTGGCGCCAATAATGCTGATTAGTCGTGGCTGGCAACCGAGACCAATCAGCAGTATTGGCGCCAAATTTAAACCCCGCTCTGCTGATTGGTCATGGTTGCCGGCCGCGACCAATCAGCAGTATTGCCGCCAAATTTAAACACCGCTCTGCTGATTGGTCGCGGTCAATCAGCGATTTTGGCGCCAAATTTAAATCCCGCTCTGCTGATTGGTCGCGGCCGGCAACCGAGACCAATCAGCAGAGCGGGATTTAAATTTGGCGCCAAAATCGCTGATTGACCGCGACCAATCAGCAGAGCGGTGTTTAAATTTGGCGGCAATACTGCTGATTGGTCATGGTTGCCGGCCGCGACCAATCAGCAGAGCGGGGTTTAAATTTGGCGCCAATACTGCTGATTGGTCTCGGTTGCCAGCCGCGACCAATCAGCAGTATTGGCGCCAAATTTAAACACCGCTCTGCTGATTGGTCGCGGTTGTCGGCCGCGACTAATCACCATTGTTGGCGCCAAATTGCCGGCCGCGACTAATCAGCATTATTGCCGCCAAATTTAAACACCGCTCTGCTGAATGGTCCCGGCCATGATCAATCACCATTATTGGCGCCAAATTTAAACCCCGCTCTGCTGATTGGTCGCGACCGCCGGCCGTGACCAATCAGCGATATAGTCGCCAAATTTAAACACAGCTTTGCCGATTGGTCGCGGTTGCCGGCCGCGTCCAATCAGCGATTTTGGCGCCAAATTTAAACACGCTCTCCAGTCCTCACTAACACGGTTCGCTGATTGGTCGCTGCCGCCGCCTGCGACCAATCACCGATATTGCCGCCAAATTTAAACACCGCTTTGCTGATTGCGCCCGGTCGGCCGCATACATATTCTAGAATACCCGATGCGTTAGAATCGGGCCACCATCTATTATTCAATAACGGCCAAGCATGTTGCCGGTTGGCGGATATTTAACACTGCTAATTGTGTAGTATATGTAGATCGTTCCATCCTGGCTTCAATGTCTCAAAATGTTAAGAAGCTTGCTACTCGCAGAAAGGTCAAGAACTTTCTAGGATGTGGAACAAAGAAAATTTGATGGTGGAACCCAACATTTGGTCGAAATGTGGCAAAGAAACCATGTACAACATTCAAATAACTTCAGGTTGATTGCTTTCATGCTGTATTATACGAAGCACACTGAGCAACACCCGCCTGTATGTGCAAATGAATGTCAGACAGAACTTTGGCTAAAGACACATAGAAAAAGCACAATAATTTTGGGAAAACATTCTATGGACAGATAAAACTAAACTAAAGATTGCTATGTTTACAGACAATGAAATAAAGCCTATAAAGAAAAGTGCACACTACATATAGTGAAACATGGTGGAGGATCCATAATGCTGTGAGGCAGCCTTACTGCATCTGGAGGCCTTGAATGTGCTACAGGAACAATGAAATCAGAGATTCAATAAAGCATTGTAGTGATATGTGCGCCCAAGTAGCAGAAATCTAGGTTTGAGTGGAACAAAATGGGCCCTATAGAAGCATAATGACCCACAGCACACACGCAAAAGCACACAAGAATGATTTAAAAAAACAAAACAAAAAGGATTGTTTTATTCTGTCTATCAAATTCAGATCGCATTCCAATGGAAAATCTTTAGAGAGATGAAATCTATTTGGAAAAAGTATTCTGCAAACAATCAGGAGCTTGAGAAATGCAGTGGAAAAAAAATACGTGCAGAAATGGGCAAGGAGCTTACAGAGGCGGGTATTGTTGGCAAAGCTTGAACAACTGTGTTAGTGAAGGATGCTTTAAATCCCATCCATGCCATGTACTATGCTGCTTTATTTTGTTTTTTGAATTGACTGCATGTATGGTGATAGGACATCCTTTAAAATATTCTAACACACAGGGTGTAAGTAACCTATTCTTTCTGAAGATACTGAACATTAATTATGAATAAGCAAGGGTGCCAGTAATGTCAAACTCAACTGTATATTCCATGTATTCATTTGAATGAACAGAATAGACCCAGACTACAATATCATCAATCACCACCAGGCTGTGCCACCATGTCGTCTACATGATTACAGACGGATCGGAGGCTGTAGCAGTCAAATGGGACATAACGTTATCACGAGACCACAGTGACATTTTCTGTAAGACCCGCACTATTTGGTGCTAGTCTGCTGCTGACTTCCTGAGAGGAGAATACTTATAGATTTGCTGTGGAACGCGATCCCCAGCAATGTGTGAACATACCCTTACAAAAAAAGCAGAGTGTTACAACACAGCTCATATTTTGAGGCTGATAGATTAGGTTTGGCCAAAAAATATTGTTTGGGCACCACAGATGAACAGTTTATCAGAACAGATGCATGTTATTGTCTCTATGGCCTATGTAGTAGCCTGAAATGTACCTATTTTCATCTTCAGAAATCATTAATACATGTGAATACATGAAGATTTGTAATATATCTTTTTAGACTTTACAAGTCTGTAGGTTCTCTTCAAGGGTATGTACACATGACGTCTTTTAAATGCCGGCATACCCGCATAGTTATTGAAGCAACTTCTTTCACATCTTTTTTTCACTACAGAGTATAGTGAAACCACCTGAGGAATGGTCAGATTACTACTTTTAAAGCCTGAGGTGGTTAAAAGAAGAGAATAGATGAAACATACGCACAGCAATTCATTTTGAAGATAGCAGAAGAGAGGTTACATCAGACAAAGCTTTGGCCTACAGACTCCACAGCTCCTCATCATAAATACTCAGCCCTCCTCCTCCAAAACCAACTTCTCCACCATTACGGAAGATCAACTTTCCTCTCTCCTCTCCAGGTCACATCTCACCACCTGTGCACTTGACCCGATGCCATCCCACCTCATCCCAAACCTCACCAGTCTTTATCCTAACCCATCTCTTCAACGTGTCACTAACAACTGATGTCTTCCCCTCTTGCTTCAAACATGCTTCGATCACACTCATCCTCAAAAAGCCCTCCCTTGATCCATCTGCTGTGTCTAGCTATCACCCCATATCACTTCTCCCCTATGCCTCAAAACTACTGGAACAACACGTCCACCTTGAACTGTCCGTCCCACCTCTCCTCCTGCTCCCTCTTTGACAGCTTACAATCTTGCTTCCGACTGCATCATTCCACTGAAACTGCGCTAAGTACTGTAAAGTCACCAATGACCTATTAACTGGCAAATCCAAGCGTCACCTCTCCGTCGTCCTACTCCTGGACCTGTCATCCGCCTTCGACACAGTGGACCATTCCCTCTTACTACAGACTCTCTCTTCTCTTGACATCACAGACTTGGCCCTATCTTGGATCTCTTCATACCTAACAGACTGGACATTCAGCATCTCCCACTCTTACACCACCTCATCTCGCCCCCCATCTGTCGGTGTCGCCCCAAGGTTCAGTCCTAGGACCCCTGCTCTTCTCCATTTACACCTTCAGCCTGGGACAGCTCATTGTCTCACGGCTTTCAGTATCACCTCTATGCTGATGACACATAGATCTACCTCTCTCGACCCGATATCATCTCCTCACTAACCAGAATCCCACAATGTCTGTCAGCTATTTCATCATATTTGCTCTCTGCTAGATTTCTAAAACTTAACATGGATAAAACAGAATTCATCATCGTTCCCCCAACTCACTCAACCCCTGAAACTGACCTATCCATCATAGTCAATGGCTGCCCACTCTCCCCAGTCCTGTAAGCTCACTGCATCGGAGGAACTCTGGTCTCTGATCTCTCCTTCAAATAAGATATCCAAGCCCTTTCCACTTCCTGCCGACTCCAACTCAAAATTATTTCCTGGATCCGCAAATTTCTTAATCAAGAATCTGCAAAAACACTAGTGCAAGCCCTCATCATCTCCTGCCTCGACTACTGCAACCTCCTGCTCTGTGGCCTCCCTTCTAACAATCTCGCACCCCTCCAATCTATCCTAAACTCTGGTACCCGACTAATCCACGCCCCCCTCCGCTATTCCCCGGTCTCTCCTTTCTGTCAATCCCTTCACTGGCTCCCCATTGCCCAGAGACTCCAGTTCAAAACCCTAACCTTGGCATACAAAGCCATCCACAACCTGTCTCCTGCATACATCTGTGACCTAGTCTCCCAGTACTTACCTGCACGCAACCTCAGATCCTCACAAGATCTCTTTCTCTACTCCCCTCTTATCTCCTCTTCCCACAATCGCATACAAGATTTCTCCCGTGCATCCCCCCTACTCTGGAACTCTCTACCCCAACACATCAGACTCTCGCCCACCGTGGAAACCTTCAAAAGGAACCTAAAGACCCACCTCTTCCGACAAGCGTACCCCTACCTACTGTATCCTCACCCACCCCTTATAGATTGTGAGCCCTCACGGGCAGGGTCCTCTCTCCTTCTGGACCAGTCGCTGACTCGTTTTGTTCAAGATTATTGTACTTGTTTTTTATTATGTATACACCTTTTCACATGTAAAGCACCATGGAATAAATTGCGCTATAATAATAAATAATGATCATTTTGACATTGCTGTGCATATGTTCATTATTTTGGCATTTTTTTAGCGCTTTTACAGGTGGATTCCAGGCAGAATCCGCCAGAAGAGAAACGATGTGTGCACATACCCCAAGTGTTCAGAAACCTCCTTATTTTATAAAAAGGCTGTCTGCTGTAGACAGGAGGTAAGAGGGAGGAGGGGTGTGCAGGTGCAGCTTCTTTCCTCAGTGTGTGAGACTGCATGAGGAGGGGGAGCAGCAGCTGGAGCGGAAGGGCTCAGAGCAAACAATACAGCTCTTGCATCTCACCAAGAAGAGCCCACCCCTTCAGCAAGCATGGAAAGAGAAAAAAACGTCCATTAGCGAAAACCGGCAGAGTGAAGGAAAAAGACCAAAATCATTTCTTGTGGTTAGATGTAGACAGAGACAGACAAAACCATGACATTTGCATGTTATATCTGTTGCATCTGGAGGAAAACCGGCTTCTCTATGAGCAAGCTGCCTTCAGAGGATTAACACTAATCCAGCTCTGTGTATTCAAGGTCTCCCTAAGCCATGCAGCTCATGAGTTAAGCGCCTCTGGCATCTAAAAGCCATTATATACAGCATGTCCGCTACAGTAATGGCTTATCTAAGATACGGGGAATACTATCGACCGGGTCACTACCAGCACTAAAATAATTGCATGTAAATGATATTAAATACACAGCATAAAATAAATTCATTACCTTCCCATTCAAATTCATTGCTGTTTTCAGAGGGTGTATCTAGATCATCCAAATCCAAATCTCCACTTTCATCCAAGTCTTCCGATAAGATGGAGCCGTCGCTGCGATCCAGAGTTAAGCTTAAGTTGGGAGCCATGAGTTTCTTCTTTGCTTTTTTACTGCCATTTATTTCCTCTGGACTAGGTACTAATAAGAAAATGCCCAAAGTGATATATGTGTAAGTGTCACATATAAGTTCTGAAAAGCCCCATTGTCTCAACATATACATAAATGTGTGCATCACTACATGGGAGAGCATGAGTAAGAAAGGTGGGATGGGAAGGCTTCTTGCGGAAAATAAAAGCATGAAAAACCATGAAGTCTGTTATCTGCGACTGCTATTGGCATGCAGAGGTCGTGACATTGCCTTAGAGAAGATGCTTGTGAAACATCATTTTAGTAAAAGGTAGATTGCATCCAAATAATAGATAAAAAGGTTCAACCCAACAGCTGAAAAAGAAAAAAAAACAAAAAAAACCACAGTACTCACCTCTTTGCCCTAACAATCCGATGCAGTCAGTGGACGCAACAGACAACTACCATAATGTACTGGCATCACTGCTTAGCCCTGAGGTATGATGACCGTAGCAGGGCACATGACTGGTCACTTGTAAAGACCGGGACCCCAGGAGTTAATCTGCAGGATCAGTCTGCTGCGCTTTCCTTTACAGTACAAAAAAGGTATCCAAAGCATATTACCCAAACAGTGACCAAAAGGACACCCTTGGCCTGTGTTGACTGAATGGGGCCCTACGGAAATACAGGCCAAATGCAGTGTGCACACAGAGGAGCTGTATGGGAAGGCGCACTCCATCCCTATGGCTCCATACTGCAGAGCTGAAGGCATCATGGGAGCCACAGCATGATGCCTTTGTAAGGCGCCGGATTCCAAGAGTATTCTAGATACAGCCATAATATGAAATCAAAAGGCATACGGAGGTACAGGAGGCCCCAAGTCATAAGATGTGCAGAGGCATAACATGGTCCTGTCCATGAATGGAGTTTTGTGCGCCATATATCCTTAGAAAGTCAAATGTTTAGGCATAATCTTTCAGAGCCAACAGTCTCCTAGAGGACAAAATGAGGCATAAACTGCAAAAATATATCCACATGTATATACTATTATACATGTAGGTTACAGAATGTGATCTACAGCGCAGGTGTCTCTATGAGTGAAGTCATGCGTTGTCATAATCTTCTTCAGAAGGAAGTGAGTCAGGACGGTGCAGACACAAGGACAAACCACAGATGGTAGTTAATAAAGCAGGCACAGTTAGAGAGCATGCAGATATAGCTAGGAAGTAGATACTTGCGTGAGTTATGAGATGCTGAGTAAGGGGTACAGTAAACTGACTGATCCAGCACTGGAAATGCCCAAGCTAAAGCAGACACACCGGGTCCACAGACAAAGGAACACAAAACAAGACGTATATTATAGGAGGAGGACTAAGTAGCAGAAATGTTTCTAAGACCAATTTACAGAGAAATAATCACTTTATAGCCCTGTTTCGTATTACTTGAGATTCAGCTTAAGCTTAAAATTCTACTTCTCATTGACCATGTATGGATCTTTGGCTCAGCAATGAATTGCTATCTTAAGGCTATGTTCACTCATCATGTTTTTTTCAGCTTTTTTTTATGCAGTTTTTTATGCAAATTTTCAGCTTCCTTTTGCAGTACCAGCAAAAGTCTACGAGAAGCCAGAATTCTCTATTCACACATCATGCTTTTTCTTTGTTCAGGATTTTGTGCCTTGCATGGTTTTTTTGGAAAATGGAGCATGTCACTTCTTTCAGCGTTTTTTCACACATAGGAAGTAATGGGTGGTGAAAAAAATGCATCAAAATTTATATCAGCGTTTTTGATGCCAAAATAGAATGGGGTTCTTTTTTTTTTTACAGAACTTTATGCACATGTATAAAAAGAGACAGAAGGACAGTGAAAAAAAATGCTGAAAAAACGCACCAAAACCACATAAAATAAGCACCAAAACTGCAAGAAAAATCCTGAACAAAATGCCCTTGAAAATCAGGTTTTCCTGCAGAAAACGGATGCCAAAAAAAGCCATGATGTGTGAACATAGCCTTAGGCTTTCCTGGATTGTCTGGATAACTGAACAGTGTTTCCTAGAACAATTCTGATTTTAGAAAAAAAGACCCATCAAACTGAGAATCAGCCTAAACTGGACACAGATGTTTCTACAATTTTACTTCTGACAGTTTATAGAAGACATGGATATAAGGAGGCCTCACATGAGGATTTAGATGACATTTTGGCCAAAGTGTGATAGATGTAGCCAAAATGTCCAAATGCTGCAGTCTGAGGGTATGTGCACACAATGTCTTTTTCAGGTGGGTCGTGCATATGTTCAATCTTATGACTACTGCTTCAGAAGTGGGCTGATCATTCTTCAGGCATCTTCCACTCAGAAGACACGCTCAACTTACAATAAAAGTCTATAAGAAGGCCCAAAAGACGCCCAGAAGATGCCAGAGTATACTTTTGAGCTGTTTCTCAGCATTTTCATTTCAGAAAATAAAGGGACCGGAAAAACACGATCCGAAAGACGACCCAAAAATGCTATAAAAATGCTCACAAACCACTGGTGGTCAAAATTGGAGACGTGTCCAGAAACGTCTTTCTCTTAGAAAACTCATCGGGTTTGATATATGTGGAAGACATCATTTGCACATAGCCAATTCTTGGGAACAAGGTGTTGTTAGGAACATTTGTTTGCCAATAGTCAGGTTGCCTAAACAGGCCACCAATCATCTAACAATCAAGCAAAACGCTTGATTGGCGGATGAAATATTCATCCTGAAAACAGGACATGAGATGTGATATTCTATGTGCACAGAAGGATCATATTAACGACTGTTCTGTGCAGACGGGAGTGTGGTTGGCCTGTCTAAGCCTGCAGGCTATTAAACAACAGAAGATTAACTTCTATGTAGATGACCGACGATTCTTCTAACAACCGCAGGTTAGTCCGCCTAAATGTATCCAAAGAGCAAGACAATGGCAGTCAGTGTTCTGACCGGTCTGAAACGTGTTCTCCGGTACCACGAAGCAGATGAGAGCACCAAATGAGGCGGAGCTGGAGTATGCCGAGGCCAATGGAAAGTTCTGATAACACCGTACCGCCGTTACTGAAGACAATACTGCATTTAAACAATCTCTCCAGATGTCCAAGGATCTGTGATGTGCCACAACAAGCATAAAAAAATGCCACCAAAAAACAATGATATCACAATTTCCATGTGCATTTTGAAAGTTATAGTAAAAAGAACATGGAGAAAAATGCCTGAAAAAGCAACATACCCAGAGCGTGCTGCAACTTGGATAGAAACCCCATCAGCGTGAAAAAAAAAAAAACACACCAAACTGCTGTGTACGGAACTGGCCTAAACATATTTATTCCAATTTTGTGGAAAAAAAAAAGTAACTTATAAAGACAAAGTTTGACAACAAACAAAAATGAGCAACCCTGCCGATTATACTAACAGACAAAAAGTCCAAAATGATACTATGGCCATGTTCACATGCAGCCAAAACCTGCTCTCAGCAGTAATAACGCTGCGTTCAAAACGCCCGTTTTGCAGCGTTATCCTGGCATTACATGTGTACTGTGTCTACAGCACATGTTTAATAAAATCAGTTTTATTCACCAAGAATGCTTCAAAAACTGTTTCAAAACACTGCAATTCAGGAAAAATAAGTTAATGGGGTTGTCTGGTCCAAATCGAGTGTACACTTGTATGGAGGTACACTCTAGTCGGCCATGTCACTTGACGGGGCATGGCCTTGCTTAATACAAGTATATGGAGTGAGGCTGTGTCCATGAGTCAGGCTCTGGCCGGGAGTATGTATAACACATACATACCCTCCGGTCCCATGGGTCCTTGCTCTGGCCGGGAGTATGTATAACACATACATACCCTCCGGTCCCGGGTCAGAAACAGGCGAATCCCCGCCACACAGTGCATACGTTGGGGGGGGGGGGGAATTCATAAGTCATCAGTCACACAGAATGACTGCAGGTTTATTCATTTGGACCGGACAATCCCTTTACGTGTGTGCATGAGATTTCCGAACTCTCATAGCTTTTGCTGGTACTATAAATGCAGCAATAATGCAATAATAATATGAATGTATATGACATGGTGGTGGGCAGCCACTCAGGGTCACTGGCACAGGCACTAGGCTGTTGTTGCTCAGCCTCGTTGTTGCACAATGAGGAGAACAGTGAAGAACACCCCACAACTGCTGATAAATAGGTGTGTGTGGACATACGGAACATACAACTGTTTTGTTTGGTGTTGGGGGGGGGGGGGGGTAAATGTAAATTTGGTTTCAATAATTCTGGCTTTTTTGTCCTTTTTCTTTTATGTGTAACACAAATAGGAAGGAAACTATATGTACCTGAGCGCTAGACTTAAATACTGCAATTAACGCTCAGCCTAAATTCACCTAAAACTGCTCCATACAAAATTAACACCAGCTACAACAGGCCATAATTACCTACCATACCAATTTTTTCCCAACATTTTTTATAAACAGAGAAAAATTTAAAAATAAAGAAAGCAAAAGCAGCAGGGAGGGAGTTTGAGGTATGAGGAGGGTAAAAAGCATTAAAAAGGGGTTAAATCAAATCTTTTTTTCCCACTTGATGACAGAAGAACAAGCTCCTCAACAGCACAGCCAGGAGTGAGGCCAAGAGAGATGGGATAGCTATTTCTCCGGTCACCATGATGATTAGCGCTGTGATCGGTCAGTCATCTTCTGACTAAGCAATCAAAGATTGATGAGCTGTGATTGGTATGGCATCTGAGCGCCGTGATGATCAGCTGTCTGCCTATACGTGCACGGAGACAGAGACCTGTCAATCATTGTCAGCGGTGGGGAGAATGCAGCGGGGACCTGCCTGTACGACTAGTCCCCGGCAGCGATTAAAAGTGTATTTTTAGTAAAACATACATGGTTGTGATCGCACAGCCAAGGGCTGATGCATGCTGCCCAAACCGTAGGCAACATGTATCAGCTAAAAGGTTCCCTATAAATGAAATAAAAGGCAGTTTATAAAAACATCTTTCTGTCTCGAATACTCAAAACAAGCAAGAAATGTGGTAAAATGAATTGCAGGATCTAAAAAAATACAAAAAAAAAAATGGCAACTTTTTCTAAAATCAGTGTCACTCTGGATGGTGTGCCGTACGGCAGCTTGGGTTCATTCATGATTCAGCTGCAAAAAAAGCCTCCACATCTTTATGATCTAATACAAGACCTTTAACAGGACCAAAAATGTTCATCCTCAATGTACACAAATGATCCCCTATTCACAAGATTGCCCCTTTAAGAAAGGCTTGCAGTCAGACCTTTTCTTTCAGGAAAATATGCCTATAGTCAAATAAAGATACTCCTTTAGTAAAACAACAGCGTTAAAATAATAATCCCTACAATTTTTTTTATATGGGTTCAATAATATGGATGCTGGTATTTCTGAATGTGTACACATAAAATTTACATAGCGATATAGGTGGCATTATTATTGCCAATTCCTCCCTTACCTGGCCTGCCATCTGCTCCAGATAAGAAACCCCCTTCGATATGGTCATCTTCTGGAAGTGGTCTATTTAAAAGTACATAGCAGGATGATTAGTTAAAAGCCCACAAAGAGTAGACCTTGTACAGAAACTAAGGGTTTCAGGAGGCATCTATAACGCATGTGATCTAATCACAACCAAGTTGTGTACAACTGCACTGATAAGACTGATGACAGGAGAAAAATGAAGGATAAATACATATAAAACCTACATCGAAACTAGGAATAGCTCCAAATACAACCTTGGCTAAAATATGACTGCAATTTTCAAATCAGAATTTAAAGGGATTCATCCAGGAACATTTTTTTTTTTTTTATCTAACTTGCTGTAACCAAACACTGGGCTCAGCGGTAATGCAGATGACAGTGATTGGCTGCAGTAGTCACATTACTGCTGCAGCCTGTCAACAAGAACCAGAGCAGAGGCTGAGAGACAGTGTTGGAGGGTGAGTAACTGCAGAGCTTGTTATTTTCAACAAAAACAAGTCGATGGGACCTACAAAAATTATTCCCAGAAACACTCTTGAAAATGGCATCTAGGACAAATGTTATATACCGCCCTATATGAGCCAGACGGAGGAACAGAAAACTGCTCTACTAGGCCTGTGCATGCGTAACAAGGGATGGCTGGCATCTGATGGGAAGTGTCCCAGCAATAAAGACTTCATCTTTTACATAGGGTATCAGCAAGAAGACAAGCTGCATAATACATAGCTATGGTAAGAAATACACACTTACCTGGGGAAATCTTCGTCCTGCCATTCCTCCTTAAGCTCTACGCCTTCCATCCTGAGCCTTGCTTCAGTTGTAGCCACAGACTCATGTCTGTCAAAGGATCCAGAAAACGTGTCTTGCCTAAAATATATGAGTGAATAATACAATTAGAAGAGGATATTCAGAAGATGAAACTATGAAATAAATGTAGAGTGAAATAAATCTGGCATAAAGCTATCACGTGTGCACCAAGCAATGTGAAGGCTTCATAGAAAGCCACCCAAACTGAGATAAGGCTGCATTCACACATCTGTATGCAATGGTATGTGATGCATGGCCCGGGCAAGAGTCTCATGACCCGAGCTCAACAACCCCAGAGGCATATAAGAGGCTGTCACGTTATCAAGGTCAGGAGAGCGCTGGCCTGTAGTGCACACGTGTCACTCCGCCTGTAGTAAGACTTCTCTTGCAAATCCTTTTCTCCACGCAAAACCACTCCAAATTTAAGTCTATATGTCTGCGGTAGTGAAAACTGAACACATGACAGATCAGCAGAATGTAGATTTTGGTTTCTCATAAGTTGCTCTGTCCAGTAATGTATGCCAATCTGACGAAGAACAAGAGAACACTCTTTGGGCCTTTGTCTGGTGAATATGGTCCTATGGGTACATCAGACATATGTACCAGGAATTTTACTGCTACATGTGGTAAGAGTATGAAAGTAGCTTCATATGTATCTAAGACATATCAGATGGAAATTTTAACTGTATTCCCCTCTAAGCACAGCATACAGAAGGGTCTTGCCCCATGTTTGCAGCCTGGAGCACTCAGCTTGAACGACAATTCAAATAGTTTCAAAGAACCTTATAGAAAGGAGGAACTGAGAATCACGAGAAGATGCACCAGATAATTAGGAGGCAGCACACATGGGTGGTAGCTCACACCTAACTGGTCTGCAGCCAAGCGTCAGCTGTCCGGTCCTGATGCTCAATGACTGCAGCTGTACAGATCTGGTATAAGGCAACCATGTATAAGCGATAACATATCAAATGCAAGGGCATGACACAGACTGTTCACACATGGCACTCGTCCAGCACATAGTGGCACAACGCACATCAGCGACGCGCATCCAGCACATAGCGGCACAAAGCACATCAGCGACGCGCGTCCAGCACATAGCGGCACAACGCACATCAGCGACGCGCGTCCAGCACATAGCGGCACAACGCACATCAGCGACACGCGCACATCAGCGACACACGTCCAGCACATAGCGACACAACGCACATCAGCGACGCGCGTCCAGCACATAGCGGCACAACGCACATCAGCGACGCGCGTCCAGCACATAGCGGCACAACGCACATCAGCGACACGCGTCCAAGCACATAGCGACACAACGCACATCAGCGACACACGTCCAGCACATAGCGACACAACGCACATCAGCGACACGCGTCCAGTACATATCAGCACAACGCACATCAGCGACACGCGTCCAAGCACATAGCGACACAACGCACATCAGCGACACACGTCCAGCACATAGCGACACAACGCACATCAGCGACACGCGTCCAGTACATATCAGCACAACGCACATCAGTGACACGCGTCCAGTACATATCAGCACAACGCACATCAGTGACACGCGTCCAGAACATATCAGCACAATGCACATCAGTGACACGCGTCCAGAACATATCAGCACAATGCACATCAGTGACACGCGTCCAGAACATATCAGCACAATGCACATCAGTGACATGCGTCCAGAACATATCAGCACAACGCACATCAGCGACACGCGTCTAGCACATAGCGACACAACGCACATCAGCGACACAACGCACATCAGCGATACGTGTCTAGCACATAGCGGCACAACGCACATCAGCGACACGCGCACATCAGCGACACGCGTCCAAGCACATAGCGACACAACGCACATCAGCGACACACGTCCAGCACATAGCGACACAACGCACATCAGCGACATGCGTCCAGTACATATCAGCACAACGCACATCAGCGACACGCGTCCAGTACATATCAGCACAACGCACATCAGCGACACGCGTCCAGTACATATCAGCACAACGCACATCAGCGACACGCGTCCAGTACATATCAGCACAACGCACATCAGTGACACGCGTCCAGAACATATCAGCACAACGCACATCAGCGACACGCGTCTAGCACATAGCGACACAACGCACATCAGCGACACAACGCACATCAGCGATACGTGTCCAGCACATAGCGGCACAACGCACATCAGCGATACGTGTCCAGCACATAGCGGCACAACGCACATCAGCGATACGTGTCCAGCACATAGCGGCACAACGCACATCAGCGATACGTGTCCAGCACATAGCGGCACAACGCACATCAGCGATACGTGTCCAGCACATAGCGGCACAACGCACATCAGCGATACGTGTCCAGCACATAGCGGCACAACGCACATCAGCGATACGTGTCCAGCACATAGTGGCACAACGCATATCAGCGATACAACTGTCATGTAATTGTCACCGATAATAAACGACTACAGTGAGATTTGCAAAATAATTCATTCATTGTATCCATCCATAAGAAGCAGTGTCCTCCAAAGAACAATGAAGCCCTCCACTAGAGCAACAGGTTGGGAAATACTCCAGACACATCTCAGAGAGAAGGCTATAGCCATAGAGGACAAAGCAAACATTAACACAGATAGGGTTTCTAAATAAAACCCAGCTTGGTTTCAGTGTTTGGAGATGGTTGGTGGATGACCAGTACGAAGTAATGTGATGATGGCCAAGTGGAGGTAGTTTCTCTGGCATTCTATGTTGGAGCATGCTCTATTTCTGAACAGACTTGTGTACAGGCCTAGAGGGCAATGATCTCTTCCTGCAGGTAAAAAAAAGCTCTTATACCGGTTTATCACAGATCTTTTCAAATTGATCCCTCCGATAGCCATGTGCAATGCAGCTCCTCATGTAACTATATCATATACTGGGAGTCCTCCATAAAGTTGAATATTTTAGTGTACGGTATATCTGCCCCCCAATAAGCGATAGAGTCCTCCAAATGACAGGGTGGGACAACTTTCTGCCTGGGACTTCCATAAGCATTCCTTGTGCAGGATAGGACGCTGATCTTGAAAGCAGGAAAAGCATCAATTCCTCTGTGCAGAAAACAGCCCAGAAAGGTACACAGGAGAGGAACTTTTCCACAGATATGGACACACTATCGTACTATCTGACCAATGCATTATACATGTTAACCTAGAATAAAACCAATATGTGTAGGTAAACTGTAGTAAGCAAATAATAGTAACACATGTAAGAAATATAGGGTGCCTATTTTACATTTTTTTTAATCAAAAAAGTTTACAAGCCATGCCACCGAGAAAAGATGTAAAGAATCAGTATGTGCCAAACAGGCCTCAAGATGGACAGGGGCAAAGCAGAGCCAGCTTCTGACTGTGTTGGGATCGGTCTGTGGAATGCCAAGTAGGTTAGGCTATGTTCACACATTCCGTTTTTGCTGCGTTTTTTTCTGCAGCAAAACCTGATCTCTGGAGGTTTGTTCAGGATTTTACTTGCTTTTTGGTGCATTTTTTCCACTGTTCTTTTGTCTCTTTTATGCATGCACAGTGTTCAGTGAAAAAAAAAAAAATCATTCTGGTTTTGGCAGAAAAACCGCTGAGGGTATGTGCACACAGTCTGGATTTGTTGCGGGTTTGACACTGCACGAACGAAACCCACATGTTTGGCCAGATGTTATAGCATATGCGTATATAATAATAATCTTTATTTTTTAATTTTATATATCACTAACTTATTTCACAGCGCTTTACAGACATTATCATCGCTGTCCCCATTGGGGCTCACAATCTACATTCCCTATCAGTGTGTCTTTGGAGTGTGGGAGGAAACCCACACAAACACGGGGAGAACATACAAACTCCTTGCAGATGTTGTCCTTGGTGGGATTTGAACCCTGGACCCCAGTGCTGCAAGGCTGCAGTGCTAACCACTGAGCCACCGTGCCGCCCATACATATCGGGGCACTTGCGGATCACCCGCGGACACTGACATGTGGTGCGTCTTTCCAGAGCGCAGCATGTCAACTTCTCCTGCGTGTCCGCATGCAGGCTTTCCCCATAGACCTAGCCTCTATGAGGAAAGTCCGCATGTGAAAAAATGTAGCGTAAAACCCACAGACCTGGATGCATCGTAGGCACATACCCTGAAAAACCTGACACTTGTGTTTTTGGTGCGTTTTTTTCACCACCCATTACTTCCAATAATGGGTGAAAAAAAACGCTGAAAGAAGTGACATGCCTTATTTTGCAAAAAAACATGCAAAGCACAAGATCCTGATTAAAAAAAAACATGATGTGTGCATGAGATTTCTGGAATCTCATCGACTTTGCTGGTACTGTAAAACGCAGCTGAAAATTTGCATTAAAAAAAACGCATCAAAAAACAAGATGTGTGAACATAGCCTTACGGTGTACAGACAAAGAGGCCGCCACACTCCCATACTGAACACAAGAAACTAAAGCAAAACCAAAAGCCAGGGCCAGCAAACCTGGTAATATGAGTGCAATATGCAGGGAAACAAATGGTACTTAGGTAACTTTTTACATCTAAAACAGTGGAAAAGCCATCCAACCGCAAGAGATATTTCTAGAACTTTTTTTTATAATGTATCTCCGACAGGAACACTAACTTCTAGTGTGATCAATGAGCTTAGGCTTCAAACACACTTATCAGCTGTACAGCTGTAAAACAGGAAACCCCAAAAGGAAAACCGCTATACAGTGCTGGTGCCTGAGAGGAAGCAGGAAAGCAGCAAGGACTGGCCAGCTACACTGGGAACAGCCTCCTGTGTGCACACAACCATAACAGAATGGCCTGCCTTAACATGCAGATTTATATACAGTTGCTTCTTAACTCTATTTAAGACCAGTCACCTCTCCTAATGTCTCTGTATTAATAAACGTTATTTTATGTAGAACACTCACAATTCTAGAACATTTTTCAGAACTCTATATTGCCCAACCCTTGAACCAGCCTTGCAATATGATTATAGATGTTAGCTAAACTAGACCATCTACACTTCGCTGTTCCAGGATACTTACCCCTCATCAGAGTAGTTATCGCAAGTAAGTGTCAATAACAATATAGAATTCTCCTGGAAGGAAAGAAAACTAGTGTGTGTTATCGGTGGGGCATTTCCAATGAGTCTCCATATTTAGTGGAAAATCCCTTTAGGAAAACTGTGTGACCAAATGATTGTATACTTGCAAGACAATAAAGATACTAGTAATGAGCAAGCGTGTGGTGTTGTTAACCCTGTTGGCAAGCACGCTCGGGTGCTCGCCGAGTATTTGCGGCATGCTCGGCATCTATGTTAGTGCCGCCACATGTGTTAAACAGCTGTGACACATGCAGGGATTGCCTAACAAACAGGCAATCCCTGCATGTGTCACAGCTGTTTAACAGCCGTGACACATGCAGCAGCCGCGACTCAATCCTAGATGCCGAGCATGCAGCAAATACTCGGCAAGCACCCTAGCTCAATACTAATAGATACTACTCACCCTACTCAGGTCCAGTGCCGGCTCCTTGACGCTGCTCCGTTCTCTGTAATGTCTGCAGTGGTGACATCTACATCAGCAAAGCAGCTGAGCTGAAGGATTGTCTGCAGAAGTGATAAGCGCTCTAGCTGTGATGTTACCACTGCAATCAATATATAAAAACCAGCGCAGCGTTGGAGAGCCGGCATTGGACCCCAGGAAGGGCGAGTACCATCTGTGTTTCTTGTTTTTACAAGTATACAATCATTCAGACACAAGTTCTTTTATAGTGAAAAGCCCCTTTAAGAAGAGACATTCTATCTTCCCAAAACTCATCAGACATAGAAATCTACAGGTAAAGTGAGCCCCTCTAGAATAGGACACACATGCATTTTTGGTCTAATTGTGACTGTATATTAGTTGGCTGCTTATATCCTGGAAGTCATGAAATATTTATTTTGCTATTCTTATTTATCATAGTCATAGGTAAAATGCATATTCATTAAATATTAATGCATGAAATAAAGTCCATCAATTATGTAAAGTGCACTGCTACATAATATACTATTATATACTAAAATAAAAGCTGCACAAAATAGTCTGCCACCAGCACGGTCCAACGTTGGTCAGCCACCGGCTCGTAAATTACACAAGAAAAACCCTCAAAAACAAACAGTGTGAATGAGCATGAACAAATACAACCACAGATGTGTTCTAAGAATGTGAACCTATGAAATACGTAATTAGGATCCAGAATTCATCAAAATATATTTTTATGTGGTTATACTTAATTAAAGAAGCAAACCCATTAAGTTTTCTATTCATGAAATGTGTGTATGTGCATGTAATGTGTGAGAGTATTAAAGAAGTTGTTCACTACTTTTTATTACCCCACCGGGGCCCATAAGTGTCTTTGTAATTACCTTGTGTTGCAGTTACTGCCTGCGAGCGGCGCTATCGCTGGCCGCTCAGAGGCATCACGTGACCCGCCATAGATGTCACGTCAAGTGAGGCGTGACATCAGTGACGCGGTCCCCGTGGTGGATGCTGGGTTGTGGGCGGGGTTATTCCCCACGTCACAGCCAGCATCCACCACGCGCTTTCCCAGTAAATGAGAGGGAGAGCGCGCGGTGGATGCCGGGTGTGATGTGTGGGGTAACCCCGCCCACAACCCAGCAGCCACTGTCGAATGCAGAAGAGAGAGACCCCCGGATGGAGCCGGAACCATGACGTGACATCAGCGGATGTCAGAGCCGGCGGTCACGTGATTACTGTGAGCAACCACCGATAGCGCCGCTCATAGGCAGTAACTGCAACGCAAGGTATTTCCAAAAACCCTTAGGGGTCCCGGGGGAATACATAGGGGGGGGGGGGGTAATAAAAAGTAGTGGACAAGCCCTTTAATACAGGGTTCCCCAACTCCAGTGCTCAAGGCCCACCAACAGGTCATGTTTTCAGGATTTCCTTAGTATTACACAGGTGATAATTGCATCACCTGCACAGGCAATAATTCCATCACCTGTGCAATACTAAGGAAATCCTGAAAACATGACCTGTTGGTGGGCCTTGAGGACTGGAGTTGGGGAACCCTGCTTTAATATACTCACTTACCGACGCTCTCTCCGTTGACCAGCGCCGTTCTTCTCTGCTTCAGTGCAACTAACCGGCTCACTCTATGCAGTATAAAAGCCACCTCTGGGTCACGCTGAGCGTAGTCACCCGGGGAGTCTGCAGAGCGGTGACGTCACAGAGAAGCATAGAAGAACGGCGCTGGACACCGGAGAAAGCAGGGGTAAGTGAGTATATTAATACACTCACACTACATTACATGCATTTACACACATTTACTGAAAAAATATATACCGTATATTCCGGCGTATTAGACGACTTTTGAAGACTGAAAAATCTTCTGTCTAGTCTGGGGTCGTCTTATACGCCGGTAATGCTTTTGAACTTTCAGAAATTGACATGCGGGGATACTCTGGGGGTGTTAATAAGCTGCCGTGGCCGTATCCCTGCCATGTCGGAGTTAATATAAGGTGGAGGGAGTTAAAATATGGCGGCGGTAGGTCCAGACAGTCAGCGCTTCTGTGCTGAAACTGACACATCGCAGTGTCTTCCCAGCTCTGGACACAGCGCAGGGCTTCTGTGCCGACAGCTTTCACTTGTCACAGAAGCGCTGAGCTGTGTCCGGAGCTGGGAAGTTCGCATCGCTTCTGTGACAATATATAAAAAGCCGGCAATTCAGCAGCGGCGTAAGCCGGCACCCGACAATTTAGAATAGAAAGAATAGAGCTTCACACATAGATTAGATAGATAGAAACATGTCAGTCACATATATATGAAGTACAGTGACAGTATTGCTTACTGTACTTGTCATTTAGTGTAAAGGATTTATTAAAACAAATAATAGTGTTTTCATGCACCGTCTCTTTAAAAAAGCCGGCCGGCAATTCAGCAGCGGTACCCGACAATTTATAACAGACAGAATAGAGCTTCACACATAGATTAGATAGATAGAAACATGTCAGTCACATATATATGAAGTACAGGGACAGTGCTGGTTACTGTACTTGTCATCTAGTGTTAAAATAACGGATTTATTTAAAAAAAAAATTGGCGTGGGGTTCCCCTTAATTTTAGTCTCTAGCGGAGGTTAAGCAGATGTTTGAAGCCTGGGAAGGGGGTAATACCCACGGAGCTTCCCAGGCTACTAATATCAGCCCCCAGCTGAATACCTAGCCTTTACTAGCTATTAAAATGGGGGATCCCAAAAAAATGACGTGGGGTCCCCCCTATTTTAATAGCTAGCAAAGGCTAGGCAGACAGCTGGAGGCTGATATTAGTAGCCCAGGAAGGGTGCCATGAATATTGGCCCCCTCCCAGGCTAGAAACACCAGCCGTCAGCCGCCCCAGAAATGGCGCATTCATAGGATGCGCCAATTCTGGCACTTAGCCTCGCTCTTCCCACTGCCCTGTAGCGGTGGCAGTGGGGTAATAGGGCTGGGGTTGATGTCAGCTTATAATGCCAGCTGACATCAAGCCCAGGTTAGTAATGGAGAGGCGTCTATAAGACACCCCCATTACTAACCCCATAGTCAAAGTTAAAAAAAACACAAACACCCAGAATAAAGTCCTTTAATTGAAATAAAGACACAAATCTTTATTGTTCTAAATTAAACCATACTTACCATCACGCCCATTCCAGCTGAAGCCAACGATCTCCTGTAATAAAAATAAAATAATAAAGCAACCTCATCCTTACCTTTCCATGGTTCCCAGGACAGCTCCAGCTCTGCTACATCGAGATGACAGGCTGGACCGCAGCAGAACGCCGCCATCCATCCTGTCATCCCGCAGACACTGAGAAGCGCAGGCATGCTTCCGCTCCTCAGCGTCTCTCTGTGACGGCATCCAGATGAGCCGACAATGAACTCAGCTCACCTCCTGGACGTCCGTCACTGACAGCGTGGGAAACTTCTACTGCGCATGCGGGGAGCAGGAGAATTTTCCCACGCTGTCAGTGACGTGCATGAGGTGAGCCGAGTTCATTGGACATGATCTCGGCTCATCTGGATGCCGTCACAGTCAGACACTGAGGAGCACAAGCATGCCTGCGCTTCTCAGTGTCTGCCGCATGGCAAGCTGAACGGCAGCGTTCTGCTGCGGTGCAGCCTGTCATGTGAATGTAGCAGAGCTGGACCGGTCCTGGGAACCATGGAGAGGTAAGGATGAGGTTGCTTTATTATTTTACTTTTATTGCAGGAGATCGTTGGCTTCAGCTGGAATGGGCGTGATGGTAAGTATGGTTTAATTTAGAACATTGAAAAATTGTGTCTTTATTTCAATTAAAGGACTTTATTCTGGGTGTTGTGTTTTTTTTAATTACTTTACTAGAAATTCATGGTGGTCATGTCTAATATTGGCGTGACCCCATGAATTTCGGGCTTAGGGCCAGCTGATAATGCCAAGCTGGCCCTAACCCCTTTATTACCCAGTGAGCCACCGCACCAGGGCCCTGGATGAGTTGGGTACAGCGCCAGAAGATGGCGCTTCTATGAACGCGCCATTTTCCGGGGTGGCTGCGGACTGCAATTTGCAGCGGGGGGGGCCCAGAAAGCTTGGGCCTCCCTGCGCTGCGGATTCCAGCCCCCAGCTGCCTAGTTGTACCTGGCTGGACACAAAAATAGGGCGAAGCCCCACGTATTTTTTTTTAAATTATTTCATGAAATAATTTAAAAAAAAAAGGGCTTCCCTATATTGTTGTGTCCGGCCAGGTACAAATAGGCAGCTGGTGGTTGGGTGCAGCCCGTTCCTGCCTGCTGTACCTGGCTGGACACAAAAATATGGCGAAGCCCCACGTCAACATTTTTGGGAAAAATTAATTACAAAATTAATAATTTAGGGACTGCATCTTTATTAACCCCTCAATTGTCATTTAGTGTTAAAATAAAGGATTTTTTAAAAAGAAAATTGGCGTGGGATCCACCATCATTATAGTCTCTAGCGGAGGTTAAGCAGACGGCTGGGGCAGATGTTTGAAGTCTGGGAAGAGGGTAATACCCACGGAGCTTCCCAGGCTACTAATATCAGCCCCCAGCTGAATACCTAGCCTTTACTAGCTATTAGAATGGGGGACCCCCCCAAAAAATGACGTGGGGTCCCCCCTATTTTAATATGTTTATGAGTGACAGTTTTCCTGCTATATACCTGCATGTCATAAGAATTTAAATTAAAAAAAGGACCATGTTAAATTCAAATCTGTTTTTTTTTAATTTTTACCGGTGTTTGGTATGCGTTGGAAAAGGGGTAGTCTTATACGGTGAATATATCCTAAACTCGATATTTTAACAGGAAAGTAGGGGGGTCGTCTTATACACCAGGTCGTCTTATACGCCGGAATATACGGTACATGAGAGGGCTTCATTAAAAAACACTGAAAAACCTCAACAAAAAATAAATAACCCCCTTTAATCCAGGAAACAGCAATATGTGAAAATTCAGTGGACCAGAATCAGAAAACTGTACAAAGATAATTAGGAATTTTCACTATAAAACGCTAATATATGCATGTGCATATGTGACATTTAATTTCAGCTTGTCTCACTAAAGGTTCTCAGACCATCCAAAAGAGGATTATATGGAGGGGCTCTATGAAGTAGAACATTTGGTGTTAAATGCAGCCATTATCTATAGACAGACTACACTCCCCAGGTCAGCAGATTTTACACTGTTGCCTCACAACTGACCTCTTATCACCTTTAATCAAGTACATTAAAATTATTGTAAAAAAAAAAAAACCCTTTGCAGAAAATCTACAAGTAGAAATTAGCAGCCGAAAACATATGTCTAAAAGAGGACTGTATCTTCAATATGTGCAAGTCAAAATAAAGCAAAGTAGGACACAGTCTATCAGATCATGTTCTGTGCCCCTTTCTTCCTCTTTGCAATTTCAAACATTGACCGGCAGCGCAACCAGGGCTGTGGAGTCGGAGCCCATTTTGGTGGAGTCGGTATAAAATGGACCAACTCTGTCAGCGGGCGCGTGACCTGTCACATGACTAAATGACATCATGGAAGACCCTTTTACACCACCGCGAGCTGCCCAAGACACAGGACGCACCAGAGAAGGAGACCGGGGGCCATCAGAAGGCGAGTATAATGTTTTGTTTTTACCATTTTTATTCTTTTTTTTAACTATTAACTTGGTCACACTATATAAATCCATGCCGTTTGCATGGATTTATATAGTGTGACCAAGTTGTCAAGCAGTTTTCCAAGTGATGCTAAAATCGCTTGGAAAAGTGCTTGATAACCCGCATGCAGAAATGCATGCAAAAACGCTTGACAAACGCTTCTACCTGGCAGGAAAAACGCATGTAAAATCCACATGCGTTTTTCCTGCCAGGAAGATGCGGAAAAAATCAGGAGCATTTCTGCATCGTGGGCACTTAGCCCTTAGGGTATGTGCCCACAATCAGGAGCAGCTGCGGGTTTATACAGTGTCACATGTTACAGCATAGTGGATGAGATTTTTAGAAATTCCATGTCTCTGGGCACCTGCGGAAACTGACATGCAGCGCATCTTTCAGACCTGCAGCATGTCAAATTCTCTTGCGGGTCCGCATGTGAAAAAAATAAATAAATCAAGAGGCTCATTTGATTAAAATGAGGGCGGAAGCCGCGCGGCTTTTCCGCAGTGTCAGGGCGGCAGGTGGCTCCTGACCGCAGGCACACACTTTTTATATGTCTTGCAGCAGTTTTGAATAGTTTTTGCAGAATTTTTTTGTGTTTCTTTTAGCAGCTTTTTGATTGGTCCATGACTAGTTTGGAACGGACGGATGTTGTCAGCAGAAGTGTCATGCACTTTGTTTTTTCCAGGCAAGCGTTCTTCAAAGTCTGAAAAAAATGCTGGAAAGACTGAACAGCAAAGTGACTTCAGCACAGAGATGAATAGGAAGGGTACGTACTCACAGTCCGGAGCCGGCCCCGACACTGCGGAATAGGCTCTGCTCAATATGCAAATGAGTGGCGACCTTTTTTTTTAATTTTTCACTTGTGTACTTTCCTCATAGGAGGTTAGGTCTATGGGAAAAGTCCACATCTGGACCCACAAGAGAAATTGCTGCAGTCTGGAAAGCCGCGTCCGTGTCAGATCCACGGGTGCACAGAGATGCACAGCAGACATGGGATTTCTACACATCCCATCCACTATGCTGTAACATCTGGACGTTGCGGGTTTGGAGCTGCACGAGTCCGCAGCCGGTTTGGCGCTGCACGAGTCCGCAGCCGGTTTGGCGCTGCACGAGTCCGCAGCCGGTTTGGCGCTGCACGAGTCCGCAGCCGGTTTGGCGCTGCACGAGTCCGCAGCCGGTTTGGCGCTGCACGAGTCCGCAGCCGGTTTGGCGCTGCACGAGTCCGCAGCCGGTTTGGCGCTGCACGAGTCCGCAGCGGCTCCTGATCGTGGGCACATACCCAGAGTCTTTCAAGAGTTTCTGAAATGATCTTTCCGGAGAGTTTTAAGCCAATGGCTCCAAATAACGCCTCAAAGTATTCAGCCATTTACAGCGGTTTCCTCTACTAAACCCACCAAACCGCTGAACACAATGGCCGCCTGCAAGTCTGTATAAGACCACCGCTGTTCTCATCTTCAGGCTATTTACCGGCTTTCAGCCACTTCAGGTCTCCAAAGACGCCAAGAAGATAAAGGAAGTGCCGGACCGTTCTCCCACCGCCCTGAAGACGCCTCATACTTCTATGTTATTTTAGAATGGAGTTAGAAAAAAAGTCTGGGACCTGGCAGGAGGAAGGGCGCGGGAAAGTGCTGAGACAAAACAGAGAATACCTCAGAGGTGAAAACAGAAGGAGACAACAAATAAAAGCCGCTTCAGGAAGAAACCGCCAGCGTTATGTGTATGAATAAGGAGTCCCACAGCCACCAGGCCATCCCCAGATGTGCCAGCACCACTGTGGGCGCAGCCTCCGGTAGGCCACCCAGGTACGGAGCACATGTACGGGAGGAGGCAGCCGGTGCAGGCGAGCACCTCCGCCACTGCGGGCTAACGGCAGCACTCACTCGGCATCCTGTACGTCCGGCTCCTCGGCAGACATGACTGCAGCTCCGTCCCCATGTATCATGTCATCGGCGGCGGCTCCGCACACAGCAGCACAGGGAGGGGCCCGGACCCCGCAGCGGACACGGCCTCCCGGAGGGAGCGGGCGGCAGTTCCTACAAGGACCTTGATGACGTCACGGCCACATGACCGTGATGTCAGCACCACGTGACCGCGCACTGGGGGCTGTTCTGTCAATGAGGGAAGCCGCTGTGGTGTTCTGTAATGGGGGGCGACCAGTATAGAGTGTGCATTGGCTCTACGGAGGGTGCGTTTCATGGAGGGATTCAGATTAGCTGCAGGGAGTGAAAAAAGTAAAAAAAAAAAAAGATTTTGACCATTTTCCATCTGTGGTTTATGTTTCTGTTCACATAGCAGCCTCCATGCAGTTTAGGTTTATTCTCCGGTTTACTTCTTTTTCACAATGTAGACATGTTTTGAGCTGTGTGAGGCCTTGTTTCTTACACATAAATATGTAGTGTTTATTCTGTGTCATTCTGGGCACACCTAATGTTTTTGGGAGACAGGACGAAGACCAGGCTGCCGGTGCCCTGAGCTCGGGTCATTGGGGGTCTGATGGGCCCCCAGAGAGCCCCTCTCTCATGCCGTGGTCCTGAGCGCAGCACCTGAGGGGTTAAGCTGGCCCGTTCAGTGTTACAAGGTCCCTGCGGTGTCAGTAATCTCTCCTGGTGGCCGGTGCCAGGTCCGGTTAAGCGGCTACATACATTATTTACTTTACTTACTCGCTTTTTCATCATACCAACACACAAAATAGTGAATAAAAAGCGATCAAAGGTCATATGTAAAAAAAATAAAAAATGATTGAAATGAAAACGCCAAAGCGTCCCGCAAAAAACAAGTAATATGGCACGTTCTGCGAAACAATAAAAGTTACAGCTCTCGGATTATGCCGATGCAAAAACAAATCAGATTTTGTAAAATACAGTTTTTAGTCTGTAAAAGTAGCAAAACATAAAAAACAATATAAATCCAGTATCTCAGTAATCGTACCGACCCAAAGAATAAATCGGTTTTACCGCACGGTGAACGGCACAAAAAAGTCTGAAAACAATAACTGAATTGCTTGTTTTTGTTGATTCTGAGTCTGAACAATCTGAACTTAACACGTTCAGTAAAAATTGCATAATAAAATTGTCCTGTCCATTTTCTCCTATTACACCTCGTGTAAAACTTTGAGGCCAATGTAAAATTTTAGTGGAAAAATCCTACCTTTTTAGTTTTCACAGCTTGATGTTCTGTGATGAAGATTGTAGGTTAAAATACCACTCCCATAGATGAATTCATTATGGGATATAGTTTGCCAAATTAGATCACTTATGGGTGTTTTTTGCTCTTTTGGCTCCTCAGGGGCTCTGCAAATTCAACATAGTGTCCAAATTAGCGTTCCAAAAATTAAGTAGCTCTCTTTGCTTTCCGAGTTTTGCCATAAGCTCAGTCACACAGCACTTTCACAGGGAAAAACACTAAGGAACGAAAGTGTAAAGCCGTGAGGCAACAAAGTAACATGAAGACACCAAGGGAAAAAGGAAAGGCTTCACCAAACACCGCTCGCAACAACTTTGGCATAACGACCAGTTAACAAGGATGTGTCCACCTCTCCTGACCAGGATAGACTAACTATAGCTGGCATTACCTGCATAGCAAAGCCAGCATATATAGAATAAGAGCAAACATGACTGGTTCTCCCACAACAACAACATTCGACTAAAGGAGATTAACAACTTTAGCTCAGCAAAGATTTAACTCTTGCTAACCTGCCTATGATCTGCAGCTCTTTGAGTCAATGCCCAAGTCACCCTGCACTGATCATAGCTATTAATGGCGTTAGAAGAAAGAGTGTAAGGACCCATTCACATATTCAGTATTTGGTGAGTTTTATACCTCAGTATTTGTAAGCCAAAACCAGAAGTGGGTGATAAATGCAGGAGGGGTGACGTGTTTCTATTATGCCACTGCCCCACTATCAGTATTTGGTCAGTATTCGGTCAGTATATTTTCTCAGGAGTGGGAGCCAAAACCAGGTGAGGAACAATCAGAGAAAAGGTATAATAAAAACAAGTCACCAATTCTGCATTCATCACCCACTCCTGGTTTTGGCTCCCACTCCTGAGAAAAAATACTGACCCAATACAGATGGTGGGGCCGTGGCCTTATACTTTTCCTTTGACTGTTTCACTGCTGGTTTGGGCTTACAAATACCGATTTAAAATACTGACCAAATGCTGAAAGTGTACATGTGGCCTTAGACTATGTGGATTGCTCAGACCCTGACGCCGCCATCACAGTTGGTGTTACTTGCAAAAACCTACTTGTGACAGTATCCCTCGCTCTAAGAGGGGCCTCTGGACCCTCATAATCCGGTTTATCCGGATGAAGACGATGAAAAGACCTAACCAGATGTTCAGCATGGATATCAGAGGCTCCAAGTCCTCTCCTCAGGGCCATAACCCTGCCAATTAACCAAATACTGCAGTAAACGGAGAATGAAATGAGAAATGACAATTTTGGATACCAGAAACTCTAATGGCACATCGACTAGGACCAGAGGCGGCGGTTAGAGAATAGAGTTTTCAGAAGGCACTTATTTTTTTTTAAAAAAGACCTGTGAAAAACATTATGGATTTTAAAGTGCACCTGTCAGCAGCATTGTGCTCAATAAACCACATACACGGTCAGGTGGGCGACATTACATTGATTAATATGATACCTGAGTTGATGAAATCCATCCTGTGGTTCTTGTGTAATCTTTACTTTCAGTTTGGAGATAATGATATTCTCATGCTCCAGGGCTGTCTGTGGGGGGGCACTCTATCAGGTGCTCTGCTTACTGACCTGCCTCCCATAATGCATCTAGTAGTGCGGGGCTAGGTAAAATAGGAGGCAGGTCAGTGAAGGCACAGTGAGCTGTCATAAGAGCATACAGATGAATAAGTAAGCAGAGCACCAGATAGAGCGCCCCCCCACAGTTCACCCCGGAGCACGAGCATATCACTATCTCCAAACTGAAAGTAAAGATTACACAAGAACCACAGGTCGGATTTCATCATCCAAGGTATCATTTTAATCAGTGTAATGTTACCCACCCGATAGTGTATGTAGTTTACTGAGCACAATCCTGCTGACAGGTGCACTTTAAATGATGCAGGTAATGCCAGATGGAAAGCAACAGGACTAATGACCGTTGTAACTTTATACGAATTAATAAACTGGTGTCCTAACTTCAGCGAAGGTACTTTAAGTTTAATGTTCTTGGTAGACAACCACACCAGATCACCCACACACAGGTCCAGGCCCGTCACACGTTTACAATCAGTCGAACGTTTATATTTGGAACTTATGTCATGCAATTGTTGCTGAACACTTTCCCATGTAGACGATAATGAAGAAACAAACTGATCCTCCCCAGGTGATCCCGACAAATTTCCTTCCTGCAATGTACAAAATTGAGGATGCCGGCCATAGACACAGAAACAGAGTGATACATTCATGACGACGATTATTAATGGCTAATTATGCAAGAGGAAGATAAGAGGACCACTCTTTGTAACGGGTCTGGGTGGTGGAACCTCTGTGCCTTGGAACAAGGAGTGAGCCAGAGGGTCAGGTGCTACTCTGGGGACGACCTTGTAAAAGAGCAGGTGGCTCCCACGGGTCAGATAGCTGGGACTGACCGGTATAGCGGGTGGACACAACAGGCAGGCAGCCGTCTCTGGGTTAGCTGACGGGTGGTCACGGTACGTGACCGAAGAAGTCTCTTGACTAGCAAGCAGGTGGTCACGGCAAGTGACGGCAGAGCAGGTAGAAGTCTCTTGGCTAGCAGGCAGGTGGTCACAGCATGTGACGGCAGAACAGGTAGAAGTCTCTTGGCTAGCAGGCAGGTGGTCACAGCATGTGACGGCAGAACAGGTAGAAGTCTCTTGGCTAGCAGGTAGGTGGTCACAGCATGTGACGGCAGAACAGGTAGAAGTCTCTTGGCTTACAGGCAGGTGGTCACAGCATGTGACGGCAGAACAGGTAGAAGTCTCTTGGCTAGCAGGCAGGAGGTCACGGCATGTGACGGCAGAGCCTCCAGGTAGGCCAGCAGGCGAGTAGCAGACGTGCGCTCCCAGGTGAGCGGGCTAACAGGTACGGCAGGTAGCAGGCAGGTAACTGGCTGGTGCTTCCTGGTATGCAGGTGGACTCGCCCATAGACAGACTGGCGGATGATTGGAGACAGACTGTCGGGCTGGAGAGAAGACAAGCTGGCAGACAGGACTGCTAGTCAGGCTGGCAACGGGACCTGAGGGCTGAAGCAGAGGTGAGTATGCTTTGCAACAACTTTGCTCGGGCACCTCCATTTTGGAGGAGATGCTTTATATATGGGAGGTCCTCCGGCCCTTGGCCGGGGACTCCTTAGGACGGCGCGCGCGGTCCCTTTAAGAGAGAGGGAGTGCGCGCCCTAAGCACAGAGCCCGGTAAGGAGCGCACGCCGGCAGCAGCGAGGAGGGGAGCGCAGGAGGACGCCGCGCCAGGAGCGGGAAGATGAGAGGGACGGCATCTCTGCTTAGCAGTGGGCAGAGATGCCGATGCTACAGTACCCCCCCCTTTAGGCCCCCCTTTTTTAGGCCAGAGAGAAATTTCTCAAGAAGAAGCGGGGCATTGATGTTCTCCCTGGGTTCCCACGTTCTCTCCTCAGGACCAAACCCCTTCCAATCCACCAGAAAAAAAGTTCTCCCCCTTACCCTTTTGGTGGCCAGAATACTCTCTACCTCAAAGACGTCCTCAGCAGAAACCGGAGCAGGAGGAGTACCTGGATTGTTGGAAAAAGTGTTAAGGATAACGAGTTTGAGGAGAGATACATGGAAGGAGTTGGGAATGCGTAGGGTGGCCGGGAGTTTTAATTTGTAGGCTACTGGATTAATTTGCCTGAGGATTTCGAAAGGACCGATGAATCGAGGGCCCAACTTGTAGGAGGGTACTTTGAGCCGCACATGTTTGGAGGAGAGCCAGACCTTGTCTCCTGGACGAAATAGAGGCGGATCCAGACGTCTCTTATCAGCATAACTCTTCATCCGCTCGTAAGACAGAAGAAGAGCGGACCTAGTACTCTCCCAAATGGTAGAAAATTCGCTGACAAGAGACTCCGCAGCAGGGTTGTCCACAGAAGCGGAGACGGGAACCGGAATCCGGGGATGTTGGCCACAAACTATAAAGAACAGGGACTTGGAAGATGATTCGCTCTCATGGTTATTATAAGAGAACTCGGCCCAAGGTAAGAGTTCCACCCAATCGGAATGGTGGGCATTAACGAAGTGCCGGAGGTAGCTGGTAAGGATCTGATTGATCCGCTCCACTTGACCATTAGATTGTGGGTGGTAAGCGGAGGAGAAATCCAAGGTGACGTCCAGCAGCTTACATGTGGCTCTCCAGAAGCGTGAGGTGAACTGAACCCCACGATCCGACACGATGTGGAGGGGTAGGCCATGGAGACGGAAAATGTGGCGGATAAAGTCCTTAGCCAGCTCGGGTGCAGATGGGAGACCAGGCAGGGGAATGAAATGGGCCATTTTAGAAAAGCGGTCACGACCACCCAAATGACTGTACACCCGGCAGAAACAGGAAGGTCGGTGATAAAGTCCATAGCAATGTGCTGCCATGGAGCAGCGGGTACGGGAAGGGGCAGAAGATGACCGGCTGGTAGATGTCTGGGAACTTTGTTGCGGGCACAAGACGAACAGGCCGTGACGAAGTCTACAACATCCTTATGCAGGGTAGGCCACCAGTAATGCCGGGTAATGAGCAGGAAGGTCTTCTTTTGGCCAGCATGGCCAGCTAGTTTAGAAGAATGACCCCAGTGAAGAACCTTCTCACGATCTGGTACAGCTACAAACGTCTTACCGGGTGGAAGACGAGTCAGATCCAAGGGGGCCACATTCATCACCTTGGAGCGGTCGATGATGTGCATAGGCTCCTCCTCTTGATCGGAGGACAGGAAGGATCGGGACAAGGCATCAGCTTTGACATTCTTGTCCGCCGGGCGGAAATGTAAGATGAAGTCGAAGCGGGCAAAAAACAAAGACCACCGGGCCTGACACGAATTAAGTCTCTGGGCATTTTGGAGATATGCCAGATTTTTGTGATCCGTGTAGATGATCACCGGGTATAGAGCCCCTTCAAGCAGGTTACGCCACTCCTCCAGTGCCAATTTGACGGCTAGCAATTCTCAGTCTCCTATGGAGTAGTTGCGCTCAGACGAGGAGAAGATTTTGGAGAAGAAGCCGCAGGTTACCATTCTCCCAGTAGAAGATTTTTGGGTGAGTACCGCTCCGGCTCCGGAGGAGGAGGCCTCAACCTCCAGGCAGAATTGTTTATTACAGTCTGGACGGTGCAGGACTGGGGCAGAGGCGAAAGCTTTCTTTAAGGAAAGAAAGGCCTCCTCGGCTTTGGGCGACCATACCTTGGGATTAGCCCCCTTACGGGTGAGCGCAGATATGGGAGTAGTCCGGGACGAGAAGTGTGGGATGAAGAGACGATAGTAATTGGCGAAGCCCAGGAATCGCTGTATCGCCTTCAACCCCTCTGGACGGGGCCACCTCAGGACAGCAGAGAGATTCTCGGGATCCATTTGCAAGCCTGTCTGGGAGATAACATAGCCCAAGAATGGAAGGGAGGTCTGGTCGAAGAGGCATTTCTCGTACTTGGCATAGAGGTGGTTCTCCCTGAGCCTAAGCAGGACCTGACGAACATCCCTCCGGTGTGTGGGGAGATCCGGAGAGAAGACCAAGATATCGTCCAGGTATACCACCACGCAGGAGTACAGGAGATCGCGGAAGATGTCGTTGACCAGTTCTTGAAAGACGGCGGGAGCATTGCAGAGACCGAATGGCATCACACGGTACTCATAGTGACCGTCCTGGGTATTGAATGCTGTCGTCCACTCGTCTCCTTGACGGATACGGACCAGGTTATATGCTCCCCGAAGATCCAGCTTGGAGAAGATCCTGGTGCCTTTGAGGCGATCAAACAACTCGGAGATGAGCGGCAGGGGGTATTTGTTTTTTACCGTGATTTGATTGAGTCCTCTATAGTCAATACAGGGATGTAGCGAGCCGTCTTTCTTTTTGATAAAGAAGAATCCGGCTCCAGCCGGGGAGGTAGATTTTCGAATAAATCCCCTAGCCAGATTCTCTTCAATGTATTCAGACATGGCCCGGGTTCGGCCGCAGACAATGGGTAGATACGCCCACGGGGCGGAGTGGCTCCAGGTACCAGGTCGATCGGGCAATCATATGGCCTATGGGGTGGCAACGTCTCTGCTTCGTTTTTACCGAAGACGTCCGCATAGGGCCAGTATGGAGCCGGGAGACCGGGTAGATTAGCTGGAGTAGGCGGAGGGCGAGCTGGGTGGACCGGAACCAGGCAGGTCTTATGGCAGTCTGGTCCCCACCGGAGTACTTCACCGGATCGCCAGTTCAATACGGGTTCATGTATCTGTAGCCAGGGTAGACCAAGCAATAGGGAGTGAGAGAGTCCGGACAGCACATGGAATGAGATTTCCTCAGAGTGCAGCATTCCCACCTGCAGGGTTATGGGTTCAGTGACGAGCAGGATGGTCACCGGGAGAAGTCTTCCATCCACGGAGGCGGCTGACAGTGGTTCAGCCAGGGGCTTGGTGGGAATACGGTATCTCTCTACCAAAGACTGGGAGATAAGGTTTCCAGCAGCTCCAGAGTCCAGGTGGGCGATTTCGAAGTGGCGATTCTCTCCCCAGGAGGTAGAGACAGACAAGGTTAGAGATGGAGAGGGCTTACTTTTGTCTAGGACGACCTCTCCAAGCGGACCTAGACACTGGAGTTTTCCGGCTTCTCTGGGCAGGAACGGATCAGGTGCTTTTTACTGCCACAATAGAAACAGCTCCCCTCGGCTCGGCGTGACTCTTGGCGAGATTTGACCATCTTGGTCTGGTCAATCTGCATGGGCTCGGGTGAGTGCGCCCGGGGAGTGACAGATGAAGAGACAGGTCTCTGGAAAGTAGGAGCAAGGCGGGGAAACCTCCTCTCACGGGTGATCTCTTTGGTAAGTTCCTGGAACCGGATGTCAATCCGGGTAGCTAGTGTCACCAAGTCATCCAGGGTGGTTGGAATGTCCCGACCGGCAAGTTCGTATTTAATCCGACCGGAGAGGCCCTCCCAGAAGACGGACACCAGGGCCTCGTTATCCCAGGCAAGCTCAGAAGCGAGGGTACGGAACCGTATGGCATATTGGCCCACGGTGAGACTCCCTTGGTGGAGACGTAGCAGAGAGGAGGCTGACGAGGTCTTTCGTCTCGGTTCATCGAAGACTTTCCGGAAAGCAGTGAGGAAAGCTGACAAGTTGGATACCAGGGGATCCCCTCTCTCCCACAGGGGATTTAGCCAAGCCAGTGCTTCCCCAGTGAGATGGGACATGATGAAGGCCACTTTGGCCCGGTCGGTGGTAAAGTGATGTGCCAAGAGTTCAAAGTGCAGGGTGCACTGGTTAATGAAGCCTCGAGCAAAGGCGGGGTCTCCACCAAAACGAGGCGGTGCAGAGAGCCGGGGACCCGGACCGGGTACCATGGTATTGATGGGCAGCGGCGCTGCTGGGGCGTGAGTCGTACGACTGGAGGCAGGTCCTGGTGGAGCAGTCAGTGTGTCCAGGCTGGAGTTGACATTACGCAGGTGGTTCAGGATGGATTCCTGTTGGGATATCTGACGGGAGACTTCGTGGAACAGGTCAGAGAGCGAGGGAGCTTGGGTGCCACCGGGTTCCATGGCCCGAGCAAACTGTTACGGGTCCGGGTGGTGGAACCTCTCTGCCTTGGAACAAAGAGGGAGCCAGAGGGGCAGGTGCTACTCTGGGGACGACCTTGTAAAAGAGCAGGTGGCTCCCATGGGTCAGATAGCTGGGACTGACCGGTATAGCGGGTGGACACAACAGGCAGGCAGCAGTCTCTGAGTTAGCTGACGGGTGGTCACGGTACGTGACGGAAGAAGTTTCTTGACTAGCAGGCAGGTGGTCACGGCAAGTGACGGCAGAGCAGGTAGAAGTCTCTTGGCTAGCAGACAGGTGGTCACAGCATGTGACGGCAGAACAGGTAGAAGTCTCTTGGCTAGCAGGTAGGTGGTCACAGCATGTGACGGCAGAACAGGTAGAAGTCTCTTGGCTAGCAGACAGGTGGTCACAGCATGTGACCGCAGAACCGGTAGAAGTCTCTTGGCTAGCAGGCAAGTGGTCACAGCATGTGAAGGCAGAACAGGTAGAAGTCTCTTGGCTAGCAGGCAGGAGGTCACGGCATGTGACGGCAGAGCCTCCAGGTAGGCCAGCGGGCGAGTAGCAGACGTGCGCTCCCAGGTGAGCGGGCTAACAGGTACGGCAGGTAGCAGGCAGGTAACTGGCAGGTGCTTCCTGGTATGCAGGTGGACTCACCCATAGACAGACTGGCGGATGATTGGAGACAGACTGTCGGGCTGGAGAGAAGACAAGCTGGCAGACAGGACTGGTAGTCAGGCTGGCAACGGGACCTGAGGGCTGAAACAGAGGTGAGTATGCTTTGCAACAACTTTGCTCGGGCACCTCCATTTTGGAGGAGGTGCTTTATATATGGGAGGTCCTCCGGCCATTGGCCGGGGACTCCTTAGGACGGCGCACGCGGTCCCTTTAAGAGAGGGGAAGCACGCGCGCGCGCGCCCTAAGTGCAGAGCCCGGGGAGGAGCGCGCGCCGGCAGCAGCGAGGAGGGGAGCGCAGGAGGACGCCGCGCCAGGAGCGGGAAGGTGAGAGGGACGGCGTCTCTGCCTAGCAGTGGGCAGAGACGCCGATGCTACACTCTTCCTGGTTTTCAGATACAAAGCAACATAAATATTGCTCCTGATTTTGATTCACGTTTTCCGTTTGCCCATTAGACTGAGGGTGGAACACCAAAGAATGGGATAGCTTAATCCCAAACCGAGAACAAAAAGATCTCCAGAATTTATCAACAAAGTGAGTTTCTGTATCCGAGACAATATTAGAAGGAATATTGTGGAGTTTAACAATCTCCTGAACAAAAACCTGAGCCAAAGTTTTGGCATTTGGTAAAGATGGGAAGGCGATAAAATGTGTAATTTTAGAAAACCTATCAACAATCACCAAAATTAGCGTATTACCAGCAGAGGAGAACAAATCAGTCATAAAATCCATGGCAATGTCTGTCCTTGGTTTACTGAGAATACTCAAAGGCAGCAGACATCCAGCAGAATAAGAATGAGATGCCTTAGAGCATGCACAGGTAGAAACATAGGCTACCACATCCTCCCGAATTTTAGGCAACCAAAAGTGACGCAATAAGAGATCAAGCATTCTTTTAATCCCAGGATGACCAGCGAGTACCGAATCATGATGTTCCTCCAAGACCGTAAGACAAAGATTCAGGGAAATAAATGATTTGTCCATCGGAAACCCCAGATGGTGCACTACATTGAGCCATTGCAATCTCAGACTCAAAATCAGTACAAAGTGTCAACACCACCACTCCCTTCTGAAGGATAGCCACAGGATCTTCAAAGGATTCCCCCCAGGAAAACTAGACGAAGGATCGGCCTTAATGTATTTAGAACCAGGGCGAAAGGTAACAAAGAAATTAAACCTACTGAAAAACAGTGACCAACGATCTTGTCTCCGTGCAAGTCGTTTTGCAAACTCAAGGTAGAGAAGATTCTTATGATCTGTAATCACTGTAACAGGGTGGATAAGCGCCTTCCAAAGAGAGGAGTCCAAACGCAAGTTTGATCCTAATTCCCTAGCACCAATATCATAATTGCGTTCAGCTGCTCAGAGTTTCTTAGAGAAAAAGGCTCATGGAATGCAGCATATGAAAAGACCGGCCCTGAGATAATGCTGCTCCCACTTCAGACACATCAACCTCCACAGTAAAAGGCTGAGACACATTTAGCTGTATCAACACAGGTGCCGACAAAAAGCATTCTTTAAGATGGTTAAATGCATACAAAGCATCCTCAGACCATCTAGAGAAATCCGTATCTTACTTAGTCATGTCAGTAAGAGGTCTTGCTATAGCGGAAAAAATTGTAATACATTTTCTTTAATAATTTGTAAAACCCATAAAAACATTGCAGTGCCTTAAGGTTTCCAGGACGGTCCCATTTTAATATAGCCTGTAATTTAGTGGGATCGATCCGAAAACCAGCAGCAGAAATCACATAACCCTGAAAAGGAAGTTCCTGTACGGCGAATACACACTTCTGGAGTTTAGCATACAGTCTGTTCTCTCTGAGAATACGTAGTACCTGCTTGACATGCTCAATATGAGACTTGTAATCCCGTGAGTACTGTATATAAGAATGTTATCTAAGTAAATAATTATAAACCTCCTTAAAAGCTGAGAAAAACATCATTAACAAAATGTTGGAATACTGCAGGTGTGTAGGTAAGACCAAAAGGCTTCACAAGGCTTTCGAAGTGCCCCTCCGGTGTGTTAAAGGCCGTTTTGCACTCACCCCCCTGTTTGACCCGAATCAGATTAAAGGCCCACCTAAGGTGAAGTTGAGAGAACCATTTAGCACCAGAAATCTGATAGAAATGTCAGGAAAGAGTGGAAGAGGATACGGATACCGAACCATTATTTAATTGAGCTCCCGAAAGTCCAGGCACAGCCGTAATCCACCATCTTTCTTTTTGACAAAGAAGAACCCCTCTGCTACTAGTGAGGAAGACGGCCTAATGTGACCCTTAGCTAAACTCTCAGTTATATGCTGCTTGAGAGCTTGTGGTAACCGCAGAAATACAGTTTCCTAAACAGTGGTCCTTAGAATACTTGCTCCATTTAGTTATCTCCTGAATTTGCCAATCAACAGTGGGATTATGGAAGGCTAACCAAGGAAACTCTAACACTGCTTGTGCAGGAAGGCCCCTAAGGACATGACACGATATGCTCTCCGAATGAAGTACCCCTTTTCGGAGTTCCAGCCCCTGTACGCACTCAGAAAAGCCCCACCTGAGTCAGAGGTGACGAATCAACGGCAGATATCTGAACTGGATTTGATAATTTTTTCAAACCCAACCCTGAAGAAAGGGCGAATATTTACCCCTGAACCACTATCAAGAAAAACAGAAATGGAAATTTCCTGGCCCCCAATCTTAATCCTGGCAGGTATCAAACATTGAGACACCATAGTGGAGGATATACGTAACCACTGGTTGGGATCCACCGAACAACCTGGGTCTAGGAGTTTTCCAGATGCTGTCTCTCCCTGGGCACCGAGGGACAGGTACTGATAAAGTGTTCCTTTTTACCACAAATAAAAGCAAACTCCACCCCTCTTGCGTGGATTAGAGGTTCTCCCCCCACGGAACGTCTCTCCTAGCTGCATGGGCTCAGTGAGGTCTTAGAAGGTAATGCAGGTACAGAAGTATTTCCCCAGGTTGTTTTAGTTTCATGGGACCTGTGATGTACCGCCAATGACGGCAGACCACGCAACTGCTATGGGGTCCGTGAGCCAAGGGGGCCCGATGTCAGCGCCCACACAGCCAGCGCTGCCTCCCCAACCCGCATTCAACTGTTTCGGCCGATGCTGATACAGTTGAAAGCAATGATGGAGGAGGGAGCATCATGTGACGCTCCCTCTCCCATCATTCCTCCTGTGCGTCTGACGCAGCAGCGCGCGCTGGTGGGTCAGGCAGTGGAGGTGTGGCGACATGCTACAGAGACCAAAGCAGCGGGGGAACGAGGAGTGGTGTGTATTTATTTATTTAAATTTGGTGCCCATATTACTGGAGGACTTTGGCTGCACTATACCCTATGGGGGCCCGCACTATGCCCTATGGGGACCCGCACTAAGACATATAGGGCCGCACTATGCCCTATGGGGGCCGCATTATACTATATGGAGGACCATGGGGGTGCATTATACTGTATGGAGAACAATGGGATGCATTATATTGTATAGAGGACCATGGAGGTGCATTATACTGTATGGAGGACCATGAGGACCGTATTATATTGTGCGGAGAACCATGGGGGTGAATTATATAGTATGGAGGACTATGGGGTACATTATATTGTATGGAGGACCATGGGGACGGCATTACATTGTGTGGAGGACCATGGGGGTGCATTATATAGTATGGAGGACTATGGGGGTGCATTATACTGTATGGAAGACCATTGTGGTGCATTATACTGTATGGAGGACCATGGGGTGCATTATACTGTATGGATGACTATGTGGGGTGTATTATACTGTATGGAGGACTATGTAAGGCCATTATACTGTATGGAGGACCATGGGGATGCATTATACTGTATGGACGACCATGGGGGTGCATTATACTGTGTGGAGGACCATGGGGTGTGCATAATATTGTGTGGAGGACCATGGGGGTGCATTTTATTGCATGGAGGACCATGGTGAGTGCATTTTATTGCATGGAGGACCATGGGGCTCATTTTATTGTATGGAGGACCATGGGATGTGCATTATATTATATGGAGAACCATATAGTATAATATATGTCTACATGAGTGTGGTCGTAAACAAAAATATAATCTCTTTGAAAGTAATGAACCGGCTGAGCTCCCTAGAAAATCTTTCTGGGAGAGGCAGTTTGGGTTCGAAATTCCAGTCACCAGAGCAGATTGATCTGATGTGGCGGACTGAGCATGCTGCTAAATGCCCCTTTTAATTCAGCCACCTGAAGACGCAAAGCCTGCATTTGCCAGTAACCGGATCCATACTGGAGTGCCGAGAAAAGTTGGGCCCGCTATAATGTCACGGTGTTACTGTGGAATAGCAAATTGGCTCCTATACTGTTCCTCAGACTTGGGTCCCTAGCTATCCCTGTCCCCAGGATTACCACTGATGGTGGGGAGGTCTCATTCCTCACTATGCTCCTGAGTAGCACTAATCTGTTAAGTGTATGTGGGGAACACAATCAATACAGAGCAAAGCAGAAGTACAGTCACACAGCACTTTCACAGGGAAAAACACCAAGGAACAAAAGTGTGGAGCCCATAAGATAAATAATAAAGTAAAAGCAAAAGGGAAAAGGAAAGGCTTCACCAAACACCACTCGCAACAACTTTGGAATAACCACCAGTTAACCAGGATGTGTCCACATCTCCTGACCAGGATAGCCTAACTATAGCTGGCATTACCTGCGTAGCAAAGCCTTCATATATGGAAGGAGAGCAGACATGACTGGTTCTCCCACAACAACATGTTACTAAAGGAGATTAACAACTTTAGCTCAACAAAGATTTAACTCTTGCTAACCTGTCTAGGAGCTACAGCTCTTTGAGTCCACAACCGAAACACCCTGCACTGATTATAGCTATCAATGCAGTTAGAAGGAAGAGTGTAAGAATCTGTGGATTGCACAGACCCTGACACCGCCATGACATTTGGTGATACTTGAAAAACCTCCTTGTGACAGTATCGCTGTGTTCGGGAGAAATTGCATAAGAAATCACGAGGTCCACTTTCTCTTATTACACCTTGTGTAAATTATAAATCTGGTGCTAAAACAGTGTTTTAGTGGAAACAATTTTTTTTTTGTCAATAACCTGTAAGTTAAAAATGCCAAGTACACCATGGGATGAATTCCCTGAGTGGTCTAGTTGCCAAAATGGGGTCATTTGTGGGGGCGATGGTCTAGTATTTTGGCATGTTGGGCTCTGAAAATGTGACATGATATTCACAATATATTTCAGTCAAATTTATTCTCCAAAAATCAAATAGTGCTCTTTCCTTTCTGAGCCCTACCATGTTCCCAAACAGCAGTTTTTGACCACATATGGAGTATCCTTGCATTTGGGAAAAATTAACAAATTTTAGGGTACATTTTCTCCTGTTGCATTGTGAAAATTACAAATTTAGGGCTAAAACAACATTTTACCAGAAAAATGTCATTTTCATTTTCACATCCACATTTTAAAAAGTGTGAAGCACGTACAGGTTCTGCAAGCTCAGCACAAACCTAGATGAATTCCTTGGGTCTCGTTTCCAACATGAGATAATTTTTGGGGTTTTCTGCTATTTTGAGATCGCAGGGACTCTGCAAATGAGACATGGTGTCTGCAATCTATTACAGCCTGATTTACATACCTAATGTCGCTTGTTCCTTTCCAAGCCCTACCGTGTGTCCAAACAGAACTTTTTGACTACATGTCGGGTATCGCTGCGCTAAAAGAAAGTAGGTAACAAACTCTAGGGACCACTTTTTCTGTTACCTCTTGCAAAAGTGAAACATTGTGACTAAAGCAACATTTTCTTGAAGAAAAATGAAAATTTCAATATGACAACCTAGTGTTATCAAATTCTGTGTAGTACCTTTGACTTCAAAATTCTCACTATACTCCTGCATAAAATCCTTGAGAGGTTTAGTTTCCATAATGGGGTCACTTGTGGGGGATTTCTGCTGTTTAGGCACCTTAGGGGCCCTGAAATGCGACATGGTGCCCGCAATCTATTTCAGCCAAATTTGTGTTCCAAAATTTAAATGGTGCTCCTTCCCTTCTGAGCCCTGCTGTTTGTCCAAACAGAGGTTTATGACCACATGGGGGGTATCAGCGCGCTCAGAAGAAACTGGGTGACAAATTTTGGGGTCCATTTTCTCATACTATTCCCTGCAAAAGTGAAAAAATGGGGCTAAAGCAACATTTTAGATGAAAAAACACAATTTATTTTACATTACACTTTGCATTAATTCATGTGAGGCACCTGAAGCATTAAACCATTTCCTGACATCAGTATTGAAGTATTTGAGGGCTGCAATTTTTTAAATGGTATCCATTTTGGGGAGTTTCCAATATGTAGGCCCCTTAACCCTTTAACCCCCGAGGATGGTTTGCACGTTAATGACCAGGCCAATTTTTACAATTCTGACCACTGTCACTTTATGAGATAATTACTCTGGAATGCTTCAACGGATCCCCCTGAGACTGTTTTTTCATGACATATTGTACTTCATGATTTTGGTAAAATTTCTTTGATATCACTTGCGTTTATTTGTGAAAAAAAAAATTTGGTGAAAATTTTGAAAATTTAGCAGTTTTCAAAATTTGAATTTTTATGCCCTTAAATCAGAGAGATATGTCACACAAAATACTTAATAAATAACATTTCCCTCATGTGTACTTTACATCAGCACAATTTTGGAACCAAAATTTTTTTTTTTTAGGGAGCTATAAGGGTTAAAAGTTGACCAGCGATTTCTCATTTTTCCAACAAAATTTACAAAACCATTTTTTTAGGGACCACATCACATTTGAAGTCACTTTGAGAGGTCTTTATGACAGAAAATACCCAAAAGTGACACCATTCTAAAAACTGCACCCCTCAAGGTGCTCAAAACCACATTGAAGAACTTTATTAACCCTTCAGGTGCTTCACAGGAATTTTTTGAATGTGGAAGAAAAAAATGAACATTTAACTTTTTTCACAAAAATGTTATTTAGACCCAATTTTTCTTATTTTCACAGGGGTAACAAGAAAAAATGGACCCCAAAATTTGTTGTGCAATTTCCCCTGGGCACGCAGATACCCCATATGTGGGGAAAAAACACTGTTTGGGCGCACGGCAGGGCTCGGAAAGGAAGGAGCGCCATTTAACTTTTTGATTGTAAAATTTGCTTGAATAATTAGCGGACGCCATGTTGCGTTTGGAGAGCCCCTGATGTGCCTAAACATTGGAGCTCCCCCACAAGTGACCTCATTTTGGAAACTAGACCCCCCAAGGCACCTATCTAGATGCATAGTGAGCACTTGGAACCCCCAGGTGTTATACGTCAGGTTGTGTACTTTTATTGTTTTTTTTGTTGTTGTTTTTTTATAATAATATTTATTGATGGGTACATTATATTTTTATTTTTGGTGGATTATTTTTTTTTAAATATTTTTACTATTTTTTTTTTTTTTTTCACTTTCTGACAGTTTTTACCTTTTTTACTCTGTTCCACTCTGGGACTTTCACTTTTTTTATTCTGATTGCCTGCACAGCATAGGGATGGAGCACCATTCCTGTGCCGTGCAGGCTGTCAGCGCTGGACAGGGAGAAGATAGTTTGGAGATGCACTGCGCATGTCCAAAAAATCTTCCTGCTGTCTGGTGACCCGGATGTTGTCATGACGACATCGGGTCGTCATGGCAACATCCTGGTAGCCACGGCAGACAGCGCTGGAGGCCGGAAGAGGAGGTGAGTATCTGCGATCACCTCCCCTTGCCACCGCAATGCTGCGATCGACTTCGATCGCAGCATTGCGGGGGTCAATGTGCTGGGAGCGGTGCGGGACCGCTCCCTGCACATAGTACCGGGTGTCAGCTGTGACAATCAGCTGACACCCGGCGACGATCGCGCCCGCACAGCCTGTGTGCGCGCGCGATCGCGATGACGTACTAATACGGGTCTGGCTCTTAAGTCCCAGGGCACAGACGCGTATTAGTACGTCTAATGTTGTTAAGGGGTTAAAGTCCATTTTAGTTTGAATAGGTCCCTAACAAAATAAAATGACATTTGAAAAATTATGCAGATATTAAGTAGACATATGGAAAATGTTGTTTATAATTATTTTGTACAATATGACTAACTGGTTTAAGAATATACAAATTGAAAGTTTGAAAAATGTGAATTTTTCTAAACTTTCACCAAACTTCTGACATTTTCACAAATAAACGCAAAAAATATTGACCTAAATTTACCATTAAAATAAAGTACAATTTGTCATAAAAAAGCATTCTCAGAATCACTGGGATACGTTGAAGTGTTCCAGAGTTATTATTTACCACATAAAGTGACACTGGTCAGATTTCTAAAATTTGGCCTGGTCACGAAGGTGAAAATCGGCTCTGTCACTAAGGGAGAACACCAACTCACACAAAATCCAATATTAAGTGTGTGCAAAAGGATTAAGTATATACCCTGCAGAATAGTGCCACACTTTATTAAGAATTAAAATATATAATTTATTACATTGCTTAAAAACATATCATATCAAAGTACGGTATATATGTATACAAACTCCAGGAAAATAGTGAGCACAAAAAGGTGTATCAGGAGATAAGGGTGTGTTGGTAATAGAAATAATGATAAAAAGAATCCTATATTCAAAAATTATTGTATATAAAGTAAACATAAATTAATTAAACCATACATACATCTGTTAACTGGGAGAAAATTTGTATAAATCAAAAGTGCAAGTGCATGGATATTACCATACTGAGTGATACAAAGTAAGATATCGTAATTGTATGATAAAGCATATAGAAATATTACAGAAACATAATTAAATGAGAAAAATTCCTATAAATAAAAGTGCAAGAGCGAGTGCATAGGTACATGTACAGATAAAATAGTGTCAAGCAATATTATATCATCCAATGCATTGATGTAAAATGGTGAATGAATAATTACCCAGAACAATCTCCGATTACCCACGCCCCATGCACTTAGTCTTATACTCACCATCCGCCGCGGTCCGTCTTTGGCAGGTTGCCACCAATCCAGAAATCCCAACTTAATGCAAGTCTATGAGATCCTCTTTCTGGCTTTCATAGACTTACATTGAGAGCCTGTGACTGTTACCTCTGACTTCTGGTGAGTCTGAAGTTGCAGTCACGAGATGGTGGCACGGGACCGTAGTGGTGCCAGGAAGAGCTGAAGACGGCCTACGGTGTGTATGATAGTAGATGCAGGGATCTTATGTTAATGACACCACTCCAGCACTGCAATAAAAAAACAACTAAACTGGAGTGGTGCTTCAAAAAGTTCCTATCCTTTTCTCCCTACTCTCTCTGTTTTATCTTTTTTACCAACTTCCTGTTTGATGGCGCTTCGTTTAAAAACCTCCAGTACATGATGTGTCATTCATCAACTGCACTAAGTTTCTTTGGCCGAACACCGCATCTATGGTCCTCAACATTGCATATTTCTAGGTGTCCTGAATGCTGAGAGGCCGATACCTGTCTATCATACAATACCATGAGGGAAACATCTTTTTAACTCCAAATTTATTATGCAGTAGGACAATGACCCCAAACATAAAGTCAATGTAATTAAGAACTTTCTTCAGCCTAAAGAAAGACAAGGATTCCTGGAAGCAATAATGGGGTCCCCAAGCAGTCCTGATCTTAACATCAAGTCTGTCTGGGATTACATGAAGAGAAAGAAGGATTTGTACAAACCTACATCCACAGAAGATCTGTGGTTAGTTCTCCTAGATGTTTGGAACAACCTCCCTGCTGAGTTTCTTCAAAATCTGTGTGTAAGTCCTCCTTCACACGTCTGGTTAAAACACGTACTGTATGTGAAAAACTGGTACTGGTATCACAAGTGTTTTCCATTAGTGTGTCATCCATGTGTCCGTTTTTACTATTCGTGTGTCATCAGTATTTTTCCGGTATGGTTCACCGCTTCATAACATATGACTTAAACTTTGTCATAGGTTGTGTCTCTGCCTTTGATTTGGGCTAGCACACTGAGCCGACATCTTTTCTCACACATGATGGCTGATTTTATCCATTTTCTGCTATTACCCCTTGTTTGCATTAAAACTTGAGGCTTAAGTAACATTTTAGCAGAAAAAAAAAATTTTTTTGTTCTCATGGTCCAACTTAATAAAATTATGTGGTGGGTTAAAAATACTCAGCACACCTCTAGCTGAATTCCTTGTGGGGTTTAGTTTCCCAAATGAGATCTCTAGTGGGGTGGATAGCTCTCCAAAAATCAAATACCTCTCCTTGCTTTCTGTGCCCTACCGTGTGTCCAAACATTAGTTTTTGTCCACATATGGAATATTACTGCTTTCGGGTAAAATTGCGTAACAAACTATGGGATCCAATTTCTCCTATTAATTCTTTGTGAAGATTACAATTTTGGCGCTATAACAGAACAAAATTTTCTTTTTCGTCTTCATTTCTAAATGTTCTAAAGTTCAACGAAGCATCGGTGAGTACAAAATGATCAATACGCCCTTAGTTGAATTTCTTGGGGCTGTAGTTTTAAAAATGTAGTGACTTGTGGGACTTTCTGCTGATTTGGTACCTCAGGGGCATTGCAACATGGCATCCACAATCTATTTCAGCCAAATTTAAGCCATGAAAATAGCACTGTTTCCTTTATGAGCCCCTCCGTGTGCGCAAAGTAGTTCTTGACCACTTATAGGGTATCACAGCATTTGGGAGAAATTAAGCTATGAACTATGGGGTCCATTTTTTCCTTATACAGCTTGTGTAAATTAGAAATTTGGGGCTAAAAGTACATTTCACTGGAAAAAAAGTTTCATTTTTAATTTTCAAGTCTAAATGTTAAAAGAATTTTGTTAATTACCTGTGGGTAAGAAATGGTCAAATCAACCCCCTATATAAATTCTTTGAGGGGGTGTAGTTTTCACAATGGGGTCACTTGTGGGGGTTTCTGATGTTTAGATACCTTAGGGTCTCTGCAAATGCGACATGGTGTTTGCAAGCTAAATTATTCTCCAAATAGCACTTCTACTCTTCTGAGCACTACCCTGTGCCCAAAGAGCAGTTTTTGATCACATATGGGATATTGACATGTTCAGGAGAAATTCTTTAATGCATTTTAGGGTTCACTCTTTCCTATTACCCTTTATGAAAATGAAAAATTTGTCACTGAAGCAATATTTTAGTGAAAAGAAAATGTCATTTTTAATTTTTTCTTTCCATTAACAAAGCTTGCCTGCATTTATATCATTTCACCACTAGATGGCAAAGGTGATAATCAGTGGTTAATCAAGTGCAATCTTCAGAAGCTCCACATGGTGGCAGAAGAAGATTTAAAGTTAAGGTAAGCATATTTGTAACGGAGAAAAAAACGCTCAAATGTAAGGCCAGATGCCAAAACCAGCTGCCCTAAAAAGAGCACGAGCAGCTTTATTAACATCAAACAAATGTTGCTAATACAAGCAAAATCTTCCATAAAAGAGCTGTACTAAGGATAACCGGTTTACTGGGGTAATAACACGAGGCACTGGCATTTATCAGACACATTGCAGAATCAACAATTGTATAATGTTAGTATTTCTTCAATTTTGTACAACTTTGTACAAGAAATAATTAATACTTATTTATTTTATGAAATACTCTATAAATAATGTATTATTTCTCACCAATATGTCTGCACAGGAAAGTAGTGCAGTTGAAACCAGAAGTTTACATACACTGTATAAAAAGAAACATATGCATGTTTCTGGCATTTGGCAAATATTAAAAATTATGGTAATCCTAATTGACCTAAAATGGGAAAGGTTTATTCTGATTTCATGTCAGATATTGAGAAAGACATGCATATGTGTCTTTTTATATAGTGTATGTGTGTCACCCCAGGCCTGGATACCACAAACATTAAAGGCTGTGTCTGAGAGCAGGAGGGACCATTAGCATGCAGCACCTCCTGTCCCAGGCCAGTAGGGGGAGCAGGCTGCCCCTATAAAAGCTGGAACTGAGGGCAGGGTTAGGGAGACCAGGACCCACTTCTGAAGCATCCAGAAGGGTTCCCAGAGGAAAGGGACAGGTCAGCAGCAGCTGAGGAGTCCGGGAGGCAAAGGAGGAACAGCAAGCCAGGGACTGAGGCGACGAGAGCCGGTCCTGGCTTAGAGAGAACTACGCAACCGGACACTGGGGTCCGAGGCTGTCAGGGTTGCAAGCCCGGCAGCAGATAACCAACCCGCAAGGGATTTCAGGTCCCTTGGCCTAAGAAGCCTGGAGGCTCCGCCACACATAGGGACCGGTACAGCACAGAGGAGCAACAGGTACCTAAGGCCCGAGTCGCAAGCCATACAGGCGTAGTACACGGCCAGCTCAGGGATGTGGGCTATCACACCACGAAAAGGGGGATAGTCAGCAAGGGCAGAGAGAGAGCGGTAGGCCTACCCACTCACCCTGACCAGTGGCTCTCGCCCGAATGCTCTCACACACCCAGGCCCATTCCTGCCCTGTACTCCTGTTGGGTCATTAGTACTAACTACAATAAAGACCCTGGACTGTTTGAAGCAGACTCTGAACCCTTATTATTGCGGCCTGCACCATCACCCCCAGCATCCTATCACACTGCCCTGAGGCTACACTCTTACCGTGGGTAGTTATCCTATCCCTGTGCTGCATACCAACATCAGCCTCAGCGGTCTGCCTTGCAGCGGCTGTCATCCCTGACCGCAATCCACGGGTGGCGTAGTCGGACATTCAAAACCCTACAAATAGACTGTCACAGCATTTGGTCTGACCACCCTGAGCCACGGGATCGGGTTGCCACTACTACCCCCATCATTGCACAGAAGCACTGTTCTGGGTACCCCACGGCCCAGGGGGCGAGTCAGCTTTGGCGTAGTCGGCAGGATTGTGACCAACCCGCCACAAACGGGTATTGCGCGCCTGAAAAAGACTGTACACGTACCTCAAAAGGAAGTTTCCCGCCATTCGGAGCCGTTTCCTGCCATCTTCAGCCGTTTTCCCGCCATCTTCAGCCGTTTTCCCGCCATCGGACGCCATCATTGGGACGCCGCGCGGGAAGAAGAGGGGCGTGAACGTCCAAACCACGTGAGACCTGAAGCCCTGCCCTACGCACCGACGCTGCGCAAGGTCCTGGAAGGAGAGAGAGCGACGCTGACATCACCAGGACGCGACGCAAGGTCCTCGGCCGGAGCAGCACCAGCGGAGCCGCGGCCTACGGAAGAGGATCAACGGAAGGTAGGCCTCGATTAACTAGGGGGGGAGGAAGATGACGGACGCGAAGGGACCTTCTACCACCAGCGTGGCTGCAGCAGCGGTGATGCCGTTCTCCATGCCCTACATCCCTGGAGCAGCCTGGCTGCCCCAATACTCAGGGGAACCCCATACATTAACTGACTTTAAGGAAAGACTGCACAGTTTATTTAAAGTTTATCCCCTGACAGAAGAACAGAAAGTGAGCATTCTGACGGGGCAGCTCACCGGTGCAGCCCAGCGGGAAGTGAAATCATGGTCAGATGAGGAGAAAAGGACTGTAAAGGACATTCTGACCCGGCTGCGGAGTACCTTTGATACCCGTACCTCAGCAGAAATCAAAATGTGGTTCTATGGCTGTAAGCAGCGGGCCCAAGATAGTATAAGAGACTATGCCTTGAACCTGCAAGAAGCTCTGGGAGCAATCAAGCAAGCTGACCCTGGCAGCGTGCAGGACACTGATAAACTGTTGACTGACCAGTTCATAGAAGGTCTGCTGTCCAGCGCCCACAGAACCCAGCTGCGCCTCATGGCCCTACAGAACCCCGATTTGACTTTTGCGCAGTTCAAAGATAGGGCCATCCGGGTGCTCCGAGAACCCGCACCAGGTGGCGCTGTAGCTTCCCGGCGCCCTGCCATCACTTACCACCACGGGGCGGTGCCCTACCCCGCAGACCTTGTGGGGGCTGATGCGCAGGCCCTAAATCCATCCCAGCCTGCCGACTTGCACCAACAGGTCCAAGAGCTAACAAAGAGTGTGGCCGCATTGACTAGGACCGTACAGTCGTTGAAGGTGGAACCGTCAAGACCAATCAAGCTGGCTTCCAGTCCGGAGGATGTCCCATGGCATCGACAGAGGAGGATCCCGTCGTTCAGAGGGAGGCCCGCCGACCGTTACACTGAGGATGGACAGCCAATTTGCCGCCGTTGCAGCCAGCCAGGACACATAGCAAGGTACTGTACTTTAAATGGGTCCGACCTGGGGCAGAGGGCCAACCCCCAGGCATAAGGTCACCAGGCCCGTCTAATTGGCGCGATAAGTACGTGGGGGGACGCCCGGTCTTACCCGTAGTGCTGGACGGTATCCCCATGAGTGCACTACTGGACACCGGGTCTCAAGTGACTACTATCCCCTACGTACTTTTCAAGCGGTACTGGAGTGATGCCGACATAACCCGCTATCCAGACGATGACTTAAGCATCATCGCCAGCAATGGCCAACCCATGCCGCAGGTGGGGTTCAGAGAGATGACCATCAAGATTGGTAAGGTTGAACTGCTGGCACAGGGAGTGATCATTGTGGACATTGACCGTCGTGAAAGTCACCCTAAAATAACCTTGGGTACTAATGTGATTGAAAACTGTCTTTCAGAAGTAATTGTGATTTTGCAGCAGATGGCGATGAATGCGAGCTCCAGCCAACAGAGGGTCCTCCAGAAAGAGATAAGAGCCCTGATGAGCAACAGGTAGAACAGTCTGGTGGTGAGATCGGTAGCGTGAGGATGAGCGACCCGTTCCCCATTGCCATGCCTCCCAAAAGTGAAATGATGATCTGGTGTCGGACTGCAATCGGGTTAAGAGGGAGAGACTACCAAGCCATGGTAGAACCCGTGTACTCAGACAGCAGGCCCACCATTTTGACAGCCCGGGGGGTTGATGTCCGCCATGGAAGGGTGCCCGTCCGGATCCTAAACATCGGGGAAAGGGAAGTACACTTGCCCCGGTACGCTACACTAGCCAAATTATTTGCCGTCGAACACAGTGCTATCAGGGTCGTGGAACCCTTGCCTCCATCTTCCCCGGTGGAGGGTAATGGCTCCCAGAAACACAAGGAGGACTGGTGCCAGAAACTCCATGTGGGTGCTGACTCCACTCCCCTGCACCAAAAACAAGGAGTCTACCGGGTGGTTCAGGAGTACGAGAGAATTTTTAGTAAGCACCCGCTAGACTTCGGCCGAGTAAAGGGAATAGAACACCACATCCCCACGGGGAGCCACCCACCAATAAAAGAGAGACACAGACCTGTACCTCCTGCACATTATCAAAACGCAATGGGTATGCTGAGAGAAATGAAAGAAGCTGGGGTCATTAGAGATAGCTGTAGCCCCTGGGCCGCTCCCTTAGTTTTGGTAAAAAAGAAAGATGGTACCATGAGAATGTAAGTGGACTATAGAAAGGTCAATCGTATCACCCATAAAGACGCTTACCCGTTACCTAGGATAGAGGAGTCTTTAGCAGCCCTAAAATCAGCTAACTTCTTCTCTACTTTGGACCTTACTAGCGGGTACTGGCAGGTTCCTGTGGCAGAGGCTGACAAGGAGAAGACCGCCTTCACCACCCCGATGGGATTGAGCGAATTCAACTGTATGCCCTTCGGGCTCTGCAACGCACCAGGGACCTTCCAGAGGCTGATGGAATGCTGTCTAGGGCATCGAAACTTCGAGACGGTCCTACTTTACCTGGACGACGTGATTGTCTATTCGAAGACTTACGAGGACCATCTAAAGCACCTGGCCGAGGTGTTCGAAGCCCTGGCAGGCTATGGACTGAAAGTGAAGCCTTCAAAGTGCCACCTGTTAAAACCGAAGGTCCAGTACCTAGGACACGTGGTGAGTGCCGAGTGAGTAGCCCCCGACCCCGACAAAGTTACAGCCATCAAGAGCTGGCCAAGCCCCTCTAACATCAAAGAAGTGAGGCAATTCCTCGGGTTGGTAGGCTACTACCGAAGGTTCATCCCCGGGTTCACTAAGATGGCAGCCCCTATGCAGGACCTCCTGATAGGGCAATCTAAATCCAGAAGTCACAAGCCACCCTTCAAGTGGGACAAGCCGGAAGAGGAGTCTTTCCACCAGTTGAAGATGGCCCTCACGGGGGATGAGATCCTGGCCTACCCCGATTATGGCCAGCCTTTTATCCTCCACACAGACGCCAGTAATGTGGGGCTGGGAGCCATGCTGTCGCAGAACCAACAGGGCAGAGAAAGGGTGATTGCGTACGCCAGCCGGAAGATGAGGCCCACTGAAAGAAACCCGGAGAATTACAGCTCCTTCAAGCTAGAATTCTTGGCAGTGGTGTGGGCCGTCACAGAGCAGTTTAAGCATTACCTGGCCTCCACTGTGTACACGCTGACACACCTGGACAATGCAAGACTAGGTGCCCTAGAACAGCGGTGGATGGCCCGGCTATCCAATTATGACTTCACAATCAAATACCGGGCAGGCAGAACCAATGCCAACGCAGACGCCCTATCAAGAATGCCCCACCTACCTGAAGGAGAAGACGACTCGGAAGAGCTGGGGGAAATAGAGCTCCCTGCCTTCCACCGGTATGGGGCCACTCAGTATTCTCACCGGGTAAGAGACAAAGACTTAACCACCGTCATGTTCAACTCCTTACCCCACCACGACTGGGCTGAAACGCAAGATAGTGACCCAGCAGTTCGCCTGGTGAAAGACCTGTTAACCCAGGCAGACGCTAGCCCTGGCCCGGACGCTCCAGAGGAAGCCAAGCAGATATGGAAGGAGAAAAGCAGGCTATTCCTCTACGAAGGTAAGCTGTGCCTACCATGACAGAGCGGGACACTTCGGGTGGAAGAAACTGGAGTTCCTACTGAGAGAGCTGTTCTACTGGGTCGGTATGAGAAGGGCCATAGAGAAGTGGAGCAGGGACTGCGGCCCATGTCACCTCAGAAGGAAGGACCGTACCAGCCAGCAGACACCCTTGAGGGTCATCTTCACCAGGCAGCCTCTTGAGCTGGTAGCTCTGGACCATGTGAAATTGGCTCCAAGCCGGTCGGGCTACGTGTATGCCCTGACAATTGTGGACTATTACTTCCGGTTCCTGGTGGTGGTTCCTGTTAAAGACCTGACAACCCAAACAGCGGCCAGAGCCTTCCAGCAACACTTCTGCCGTCCACATGAGTATCCGGAACAGGTCTTGACAGATCAAGGTCCAGCCTTTGAGGCTGAAGTATTCCAGGAGTTCTGCAACCTCTACGGCTGTAGGAAGATTCGGACAACGCCTTACCACCCGCAAACCAACGGGCTGTGTGAGAAAATGAACAATATTGTCATTGATCTCCTCAAGACTTTACCCCTGGAAGAACACAGCCTGTGGCCGGAGAAGCTGCCAGACCTGATTGACTTGTACAACCATATCACGGTGAATGCTACAAATTGCACCCCGGCTTACCTGATGCGAGCAAGACCAGGTAAGCTGCCGATAGACCTGGAGATGGGAGTCCTGACACCCGAGGACAACTCCCCAGACGCGGACTGGGATACGGAACGGCGGCTACAGTACAAGAAGGTGCAAGAGAGTGTGGAGAGGAGTCTGGCTCAAGCGAGGGAAAAGCAGGAGAGGCTCTTCAACCAACATGCCCCTGCTGGTCCCCTGGAACCTGGAGAGCAGGTCCTGAAGTGGAAAAGAAGGCTTCACAAGCTGGACGACCAGTGGGAGAGAGACCCGTACACAGTACTGCAGTCCGACCACGACAACCCGAAGGTATGTGTGATTACCAAGGATGGAGGAGAAACCACTAGCACCATCTCCAGAGACCACCTAAAACAGTGCCCCGAGCAACTACAGAGTCCAAGTGAAGATCAAGATGACCTTGAACCCGCAGAGGACAAGGAAGAAATGATCAGCACAGTTCTCGGAGAGTTCCCCTGGACCTGGACTCAGATAAATGGCGCGATAGTGGTACCCGTCCTACACTTCCTTCAGCCTACCCAACAGGAGCCTACAGGAGAGCAGGAAGAACAAGCAGCCCCAGAGGCAGAAGAACCCATGCCAGCAGCCCAGGAGAGTCAACCCTCTGCTGACAGTGAGCCTGCCATGCCTGCGGTAAGCCAAAGGACCTGCAGACAGCTGCCCGCCCTGCCTGTAAACCCAGCTAGTAGCGGTACCCTAAATACTAGTGGGGAAAGCCAGGGTAGACCACCACCAGACAGTGGGTTACGGAGGTCAACCCGGAGCACTAGGGGTCAAATACCTGCTCGCTGGAAGATCTAAATGTATAATGTATATATTTAATGTGTTATGTTTGTACCCTGGTTATTAATAATGTTTCTCCAGTTTTCCTAGATGCAATGGACTGACAGGTTATGGACAGTGAATAACCGGAACTACCATGTAGATAGTTGCACCTGGTGCCCTCTTGTGAAGTTGGCCACAGAAGAAAAACCTGTCCGGCGTGGCCCCCTTGTGGCCCAAAGTAGGTAGCTCAGCCTTGTCGCCACGCCTAAGGCCAGGAACTTGGGGTTTATGGAGACAAGTCCCCACATTGCTCAAAAACTTCGCCTTATTGGGTGAAATGGACACCCGGTCACGGATCATACTGTGACCTAAAGAACTCAATATGTGGTGTTGTTTGTTATTTCCTTCTCTGTTGTGTTTATGGTCATGCATTTATACCCTGTATTTGTGTTTTCTGTTTAGTCCCGGAGTACTTAAATTTTACTAGGGGGGAATGTGTCACCCCAGGCCTGGATGCCACAAACATTAAAGGCTGTGTCTGAGAGCAGGAGGGAGGTTCCCTGGTCAGGGACCATTAGCATGCAGCACCTCCTGTCCCAGGCCAGTAGGGGGATCAGGCTGCCCCTATAAAAGTTGGAACTGAGGGCAGGGTTAAGGAGACCAGGACCCACTTCTGAAGCATCCAGAAGGGTTCCCAGAGGAAAGGGACAGGTCAGCAGCAGCTGAGGAGTCTGGGAGGCAAAGGAGGAACAGCAAGCCAGGGACAGAGTCGGTCCTGGCTGAGAGAGAACTATGCAACCGGACACTGGGGTCCGAGGCTGTCAGGGTTGCAAGCCCGGCAGCAGATAACCAACCTGCAAGGGATTTCAGGTCCCTTGGCCTAAGAAGCCTGGAGGCTCCGCCACACAGAGGGACCGGTACAGCACAGAGGAGCAACAGGTACCTAAGGCCCGAGTTGCAAGCCATACAGGCGTAGTACACTGCCAGCTCAGGGACGTGGGCTATCACACCACGAAAAAGGGGATAGTCAGCAAGGGCAGAGAGAGAACGGTAGGCCTACCCACTCTCCCTGACCAGTGGGGCTTGCCCGAATGCTCTCACACACCCAGGCCCATTCCTGCCCTGTACTCCTGTTGGGTCATTAGTACTAACTACAATAAAGACCCTGGACTGTTTGAAGCAGACTCTGAACCCTTATTATTGCGGCCTGCACCATCACCCCCAGCATCCTATCACACTGCCCTGAGGCTACACTCTTCCCGTGGGTAGTTATCCTATCCCTGTGCTGCATACCAACATCAGCCTCAGCAGTCTGCCTTGCAGCGGCGGTCATCCCTGACCGCAATCCACGGGTGGCGTAGTCGGACATTCAAAACCCTACAAATAGACTGCCACAGCATTTGGTCTGACCACCCTGAACCACGGGATCGGGTTGCCACTACTACCCCCATCATTGCACAGAAGCCCGATTCCGGGTACCCCACGGCCCAGGGGGCGAGTCATATGCAAACTTTTCAACTATAAGTCCCTGATAAGAAAAGCAGTTAAAGTGTATGTACATGAATCAACTTTTAATATAGACTTGTGTTATGCTCCTATGCCTACCTATGTGTGTTCATGATTACAACCTGTAAAAACAACCTTATGCAGTTTGATCCTGTAGTCATAAAGTTTGCTTGTAGGCTCTTACTATGGAAACATATAGGTCTGAATAGAAGCTGTAGCTATAATCTAGTTGAATATTTTTAATAAGGTTTGCAAAGTTGATCTTTGATCAGATGGATTTTGAATTTTGAATCATCAATATTAAACCATTTTTAAGTACACCCTACTAGGTGTTTTTGACACTACTAGTGCCTTGTCCCACAGGAAGAGAAGATTTTACCAAAAAAGTGCATAGTCTAGCATAACGGGGAGTGGTTTAACATAAAATACCATGCCAAAATAATATTTTTTTTATGAGAAAATTTCTAGCACATAGGTGGTGTAAACTACGTATAGGCTAACTAATAGGTGGTGTAAACTTAGATTAGACAGCATAAAAGTCCGACAAATTTATCAAACAGCAGGACCTACTTTGATAAGTTTGCCGCATTTTAAAACTGTCTAGTCTACGTTTGCATTGTCTAAGAGTTTGACTGTATTAATTAAATTATTAATTAATATATTTGCCACAATATGTTTAATTTTAATTTTTGCAATAGTATTCTTCTATTTAGAAACAAGTAATGACCACTACGTAGAACTGTCTGAATTGAGGCCACACTGATGAATGACCATGCCGGTATCTGGATAGAGGAGCATTCACTGGGGTAGACATTGTTCCTGATTTCACATTTAGGCCACTGCTCCACTATCGGTATTTGGTCAGTATTCGTTCAGTATTTTTTCTTAGGAGTGGGAGACAAAACCAGGAGTGGGTGATAAATGCAGAATTGGTTACTTGTTTCTATTATACCTTTTCTCTGATTGTTCCTCACCTGGTTTTGGCTCCCATTCATTAGAAAAAATACTGACGGAATACTGACCAAATACTGATAGTGGGGCCGTGGCCTTAGGGTGAAATCTGGAGCAATTGACTTGTGGGTATGGTCTCAATTCAGATTGTTCTATGTTCAGCAGTCATCACGTGTTTCTTTTTTTTTTGCTTTATTAAGGGTTCGCTCACACTGGCGTATATTCTCATGCGAGAGAATCGGGACGATTATGCTAATGACACTCGACTCAAACTCTGTCAAAGTTTGAGCTGAGTGTGATCTGATTCTTTCCCATGAAAGAATCGCATCTCGGGTGCGGAGAAGATGGAAAACTTAATTTCTCCATCTTCTCCATTGTCTTTGTGAGCGTTCATCGGACTGCACTCAGATAACCCAGACTTGTATCGATGTGCGTGATCTGAATATCAGAGCCACATACAGCATGCATCTATTGTTTTCTCATGTCTAATCGGATCTGTACTGTCCCATAGTATAACATTGGGCCGAGTGCTATCCGATAAAACATCAGATAGCATGCGGCTGTGTTATACGCCAGTGTGAGCGAGCCCTTATAGTGATATTTTTTGTGGGCTCTTGCTCCAAGTTGTGAAGTTGTGACCTGCTCCACAAAGACTTTGCTACTTGGACTTTTATTATTTTTCTTCTTACACATATTTGATGTTTTTTTTTAAACTGCATGTATCAGGCACTAGCTGTATGAACACAGCCAGATATATTTGACTCTCAAATGCTGCAACGTTTCAAAGAAAAATATACTTTAACCCCTTCATGACCTTGCGATTTTCCGTTTTTGCGATTTCGTTTTTTTTTCCTCCCCTTATTCCAAGAGCCATACATTTTTCATTTTTCTATACCCATAGCCATATGAGGGCTTGTTTTTTGTGGGAAAAGTTGTATATTTTATCATGTGATGCACTGGAAAGCAGAAACAAAATTCCAAGTGCGTTGAAATTGCAAAACAAAGTGCAATTCCAAACAAAATGTTTTTTTTTTTAATTACCATGTTCTTTATATGGTAAAACTGACCTGGTAATATGATTGTTCAGATCAGTATGAGTACTCAGATACCAAACATGTATAGTTTTTTTTTTTATTTAAGTGGTTAAAAAAAAAATCTGAAATTTGTAAGAAAAAATCAGCTTATGTCACCATTTTTGAGAGATGGGGGTGATTTGAACTTTTGCGGGTTTTTTTTTCATATTTTTAAAAACTTTTTTTTTTACCTTTGACTGAATTTAATAGTCCCCTCAGGAAACTTGAAGCTGCGATCGTTCAATCCCCTGTGCTATACATAGCATATGTATAGCAGAAATCACAATCGCCTATGAATGTCAGCCACGAGCCAGTGTTCACAGCAGTATCGTAATGACTGGCACAGGGGTCATTAGCAGACTCCCGGCTGTCATAACAACCCATCGGAGCCCCATGATCGCGTGACAGGGGTGCCAATGGGCAGGATTGCAAGAAGGAACAAGTGTACAACAACGGGAAGAGGGGGAAGGGCGCCCAACAATTAGGGAAAGGGGGAGTGGAGACCCCTAGGCAGATCTAATATCACCCTGACTACCCTATCGTCCCTATATTGGTTCCTCACCTATCGCTGAGCAGGAAATCTAATCCCTGAATGTCCCTAGAGCTAGGTCTTAGGTAGGGAGGGGACGGGGTGAACACTAGTCAGGCCCCACTGTAACTAAAGACAACAAGGTAAACAAACAAAGGGGATACACTTAGCTTGAGAAGACACCAGAGAGATAACGCCAGCTGTCCTCCAAGGGAAGTCCAAGAAGAAACTAGCCAACTACTAGTACTCCAGGCATGGACAGAGCAACATAGAACTACCACCGGCGACTCTCTGAAGACACCGAGAGCCTGGAGTTAAATCCCACTGTCGGTGATTAGAAAGTCATGTGTTGGGAAAGATGTGGGCTCAATGTGCGAGCCCACATCAAAGGCAGGTGCACTAACTTTGACGTAAATATACATTAAAGGTTGTAAAAAGGTAAACCCCTTCACGACCTTGGCTGTACGTATGCCCTGGTTGGGAAGGGGTTCCCGACCTAGGATGTATGGGTAAGTTCTGGCGATTGTGCGGGCACAGGAGGTGTGCGACGAGACCTCGGCTTACATGACAGCTGAGACCCACCTCTCACAGCCAGGAGCGGCTATTTAACCCCCTAAATGCCACAATTGATATCAGTTGCAATATTTAGGAGGCTGGGAGAGCGACGTCTTCGCAAGGGCCCGATCATTGCCATGGCAAACTGAGGTCTTCATGACGACCCTCGGGTTACCCAGCTGTGGAAAGTCTGTTAGACCATGCCCAGAGCATGATCTAAGAGGCTTCTATCAGTGCAGCACTGACAGGTATAAAGCATTGCAATGCTGGTACATTGCAACGCATTATACCATCAATAAGAGTGAAAAAAGTTGCAGTCCCATAGAGGGACTAAGTAAGAAAGTAAAAAAAAAAGTTAAAAAAATGTAGAAATATTTTTAAAGAATCACCAAAAAATAATAATAAAAAAATATATATAGTGGCCTGCAAAGGTATTCACTCCCCTTGGGTTTTTACCTATTTTGTTACATTACAACCTGTGTTTAAATATTTTTGTAATCCGATTTGTGTGTGATGCTTCAGCACTAGTTTAACTTGGTAAAGTGAAGTGAGAAAAATATAGGCATAAATTAAATTTATAGGATCAAATAACTAAAAATTGGCATGTGCATATGTATTCACCCCTTTTGCGATGAAGCCCCTAAAATTTCTGATGCAAGCAATTACCTTCATAAGTCACATGCTTAGTGAAAGGTAGTCCACCTGTGTGTACACACACCTTTTCTGAAAGGCCACAAAGGCTGCAACATTATTAACCCCTTAAGGACCGAGCTACTTTGTAGATTATTTTTTAATTCTGACCAGTGTAATTTTATTTGGTAATAACCCTGGGATGCTTCAATGGATCACAGTGATTCTGAGACTGTTTTTTTGTGACATTCTACTTCATGACAGTGGTAACATTTTATTCGATATGACTTGCGTTTATTCGGGAAGATATCGTAAATATGAAAAAATTTTGAAAATTTCACAATTTTTAAACTTTTAATTCTTATGCCCTTAAACCAGAGAGTTATGTCATCCAAAATAGTTAACAAATAAGATTTCCCACATGTCTACTTTACATCAGCACACTTTTTGAAACATATTTTCTTTTTGTTAGAAAGTTAGAAGGGTTAAAAGCTGATCAGCAATTTCTCATTTTTCCAACAAAATTTACAAAACCATTTTTTTAGGGACCACATCACATTTGAAGTAACTTTGGGGGGCTTATATGACAGAAAATACCCAAAAGTGACATCAATTTAAAAGCTGCACCCCTCAAAGTCTTCAAAACCACATTCAAGAAGTTTATTAACTCTTCAGGTGCTTCACATGAATTAAAGCAATGAAGAAGGAAAAACTTAACATTTTACTTTTTTTCACAAAAATGTTAATTTAGCCCCACATTTTTTATTTTCACAAGGATAACAGGAGAAAATTAACCTCAAAATTTGTTGTACAATTTCTCCTGAGCATGCTGCTACCCAATATGTGGAGAAAAACTACTATTTGGGCGCACGGCAGGGCTCGGAAGGGAAGGAGCGCAATTTGACTATTGTGGCGCAAAATTAGCTGGAATCATTAGCGGACGCCATGTCTGGTTTGGAAAGCCCCTGATGTGCCTAAACAATGGAAACCCCAACAAGTGACCCCATTTTGGAAACTTGACCCCTCAAGGAATTTATCTAGATGTCTGGTGAACATCTTGAACCGCCAGCTGTTTCACAGAAATTTATAAGGTAGAAAATAAAAAAACAACTAAGGTCCGATTATATAGGACAATAGTCACACAGGTGAACACCACCAATTAGACAGTAAATCATAAGGGAAGGGGAAAAGAGGGAGAAGGTTGTGAATAGAATTAAAATTTAACTTTTATTATGTATCTAAAATCTGAATGAACACATTTATAAAATATTATTAATTATGTAATTAATTATGTACTAAACCATACATCCTATGTGGATGTATATAGGGTCACAACTGAATAGTTGTATCATTCGGACGCTGTAAATCCTGGAATATGTGAAACAGCCAGTAAAATTATTGTATAGTTCCACCACCAGTGTCCCTTTAAATTAAAGGTGGGGAAATATGTCATTCCAGTGCCCCAGTTATATTAATTCCCCAAAATATCCAGAGTCAGTAGAAAGTTACAGGGAGATTAAGACAATGTGGGTCCCCGCTGCAATCCTCATAATCAGGTTAATGAATTACCTGTGGATCACTATATTGTGTAACCACTGTAATGTTGTCAGTGATATATAAACTGACAGATCTTAAATAAAAGTCGCTTTTATGTTACAGGCGACAATATGCATTAATGAAGCGGGACCACACTAGGAATCCCCGCTAGAGGATTCTCCCTTGATGACTGGACAGGGTGCAGATGTAAGTTGACCCCCTTATATGTAAGTTATACGGGGCCACAAAATCTCGACCTCCACAGCAATATCGCAGAGCAGGCAGAGCCTTATCATGAGCGGCTGACCATAGGGCTGCACATTCGCTCCTGACGCCGGCAGTGCAGTCTCAAGCATAGATCGCTTGCACGTGGTACGCACGTGGTCTATGTGCCTTGGAGCTATTAAGCTCCAAAGAGACACTATAGCAGCTTATGTTTCAGAGGCATAGCCGGCATATGGGGACGGGGCATAAAGGTTCTGGTTTCCAGGCCCAGAAGAGGCCATAAAGTGGCTAGATCAGCATGAAAGACAAATACGTCATAACGCCACCTGAAGCTGCTGAGTAATTAAGAGAGTGGTGGAAGAAGATGTAGCAGTGCTGCTGGTTCATGCTTATGATTTTATATAGTAGATACTCCTGATGGGGGTGGTTATCAGACTTGAAGTTATTATAATGTTTTTTCTTTTCCCTCCCTTGATTTAGGTTTACTTGATTTAGGTTGGTGTGGTACAATATAATGAAACATATGCAGAGATAGATTTAAAGGCAGGAAGTTTACCTGAATTTTAAAGGTGTTAATGTTTGCTGTCCTGCTAATTGCACTAGAAGTATTTTCCCCTCCTCTCTGGGCAAGAGAGGAAAACAATACTCCACTGTTTGAAAGGGGGAAGGGAAGGTTATTTGTTATGTATGAGGGGGCATTCACAGGATGAGTCGTTGAGGTACTGGCATGTTAAAAAAAGGCACAATGTAATGGCTTTCACAACAAGATCCTAAGTACAATATATGATCCTTGCAATAATGGCTGGAACAATTGAGATTATAAGCTGGAACATCAGAGGCCTTTCAGATGAGACAAAACAAGCAGCGATCTTTCAATATATTCAGTCACAAAATCCCTCCATAATATGTTTGCAAGAAACACACCTCACAAAAGGAAAGCTTTATACTATGAAGAAGAGATGGATGCAGGCGAGTTACCACTCCATCTTCTCATCATACTCCAGGGGAGTCTCTATAATGATTCACACTTCTTTGACGTTTAATCTAATTAAAGTAGATATAGATGCAGAAGGACGATTTGTATATTTAACTGGTAAGATATTTGATATAGTGATCTCCATAGTTTCCGTCTACGTCCAGGCTCCTTATTCTGGTAAGGTTATGCAAAAATATTAGCTTTATCTGCGTCTAATCAGGGGACTCCGCTCTTGATTATTGGAGATGTTAACAACATTATGGACTCCCATTGGGATTAAGGGAAACATCACCCCATTAGAAAAGAAGGGTATATAACACCTTTTGGGTCCTCTATTAAAGAGGCTGCACCAGTAGATTTATGGAGAAATAGATTTCCTGATAACTATCAATACTCGTGTTATTCAACATCACAATTCCTTGTCATGCATAGATTTGGCGCTGGGGAATATGGCTATGGATCGCTTGGTGGGAGATGTTCAATACTTACCTAGAGTTATCTTGGATCACAGTTATCTTCGGGTTTCACTCAAATTGGGCCTAAACTCCCCTAGGCTCTGGAAATTAAATCAGTTCTGGCTACTGATCATAAATGTAGAAAAAGTGGCCATAGACCTAAAAAGAGTTTTTCCAAATTAATAATGGAACAACATCTCCTCCAGTGGTCTGGGAGTCTATGACGGCCTACCTGAGAGGAATATTTATTAGAGAAATAAGTAGGAACAAAATGAAAACTAAAAAAACAGATCAGGCAATATTTCAGGAACTGAGGCAGGCTGAAATTAACGTGATAGATAATCCTACACCTGATGCTCAAAGAAGGCTTAAAGCAGCCCAGTCCCTGGCTACAAGGACGGTATTGCAAAAAGCTGAGAGGAAGAAAGCCTTTCAGGGAATCACCTTTTTTGAAGAAGGTGAAAGAGTAGGGCATTTACTATCTCTTGTTAGTGCAGCGCAAAGGGATCCGTCCTATATTTACAAGCTTCGCTCTCAAAATGGGAGTTGGGCAGAGTCTACGGGGGAGATTCTGGAGGTTCTGCTTTTATTTTATGAGACATTATACTCTTCAAAGGTTAGACCCCTGGAAGGAGAAATTTCAAATTTCTTAGAAATGGCCAGGTTGCCCACATTGTGTGAAGATGAGCGGAGGGCTCTGGATGGTCCCCTGTCACTGGAGGAACTAGAAAAGGATCTAACTTCTACTCCAGGTGGTAAAGGTCCAGGCGTAGATGGCCTCCCTGTGGAGGTGTATAAACTGTTTAACAAGATATTACTCCCAAATTTGCTGCAACTTAACAACCACTCCCTTGCATTGAGATTGTTACCATCTTCCATGAGAGAGGCAATTATTACTATTATCCCTAAAAAAGGGAAAGATCCTCAGCTCCCTGAGTCATATAGACCTATTTCTCTATTGACGGTGGATATCAAAATATTGGGTAGAATATTAGCTAATAGGCTGTCTGGAATTATGTCTAAAGTGATACATCCAGACCAAACGGGCTTTATGGCCAACAAATCCACAGCAATTAATTTGCGCCGCCTCTTTTTGAATATGAAACTCCCAGCAGATAACATTGGGCATACAGCGGTCCTGTCGTTGGATACAGCAAAGGCATTTGATAGCATAAAGTGGAACTTCCTCTGGGAGGTGTTGGAAAAAATGGGGTTCGGACCCGCGTTTATATCATGGGTACAGTTGCTATACTCCTCCCCTACAGCTAAAATCAAAGCAAACGGTGAGCTGTCTCAAAGCTTCAAATTATATAGAGGCACAAGACAGGGGTGCCCTCTGTCCCCATTATTGTTTGCCATTGCATTAGAACCTTTAGCTGCAGTAGTGAGGAATTCTTCTGAAGTTAGAGGATTTCAATATGGGAACATAGAAGAGAATATTGCATTGTATGTGGACGACCTTCTGCTATTTCTGGGAGACTATGGTAGATCCCTGAATAGTGTAATGGATATACTTAAACAGTTTGGGTGGTTGTCAGGTCTGACTATTAACTGGAATAAATCTGTACTATTCCCCTTAGATGGCCCAATAGACCGTTCAGAGATTCAACATAGCCAGAGAGAGGTGGTTTCCCAGTTCAAGTACTTAGGGTTGGTAATATAGTCCCCTCTTAGAGATTATGAAAAACAAATCTACTGCCTCTTCTAGACAAAATTAAATGCAAAATAACGGCATGGTGTAAACTTCAACTCTCTGTGGTGGGCAAGTTAAATCTTATTAAGATGGTGTTAATGCCTCAGATTTTAGATATTCTATATAATGCTCCCATTTGGCTCCTACTACCTAGATTCCATAAGATAACACACTTTTCGGAGATTTGATCTGGCGTAAAGGGCAATCCAGAATAAGACTAGAAACTTTGCAGAGACCAAAAGACGATGGTGGCCTGGCAATGCCAAATGCATGGTTATATTTCCTGGCAGCTCAATGCCAACATATGAAGGGATGGAAAGAAAATGACATGGGCAGTTCGGTCTGCAAAAATTATTCAAAACACTGTGGGACAGAGGCCCCTTGTGGAAAGCTTGGAGGCAGGGGGGTTTGGGTCTCTCAGTCTCAGTATACCCTACATTGGACTTAATTTTCAAGGTTTGGTGTAAAGTCAAACAAATAAGAGAGGTCATACACTTATCAATGTACACACGTATTTGGAATAATGACTTACTTTCAGAATATGCCAAATTAACTGAGTTCGGGAACTGAAAGAATATGGGTATACAGTACATTCACCAAGTGATCGACAATGAGGGGCTTAAATCCTTTGACTATCTGCAAAAAGAGTTCCATCTACCTGATAGTTGCTTCTACCAATACTGTCAACTCAACATGCTTATAGAGCCCAATGTAAAGTGAAAGATGTTAAAACTCAGAGAGATGTGGTATTGGACACTATTTGCTCAAAAGAGCCACGAAGAGGGTAATATCCAGTGTCTACAATGAACTTCTCTTTGTCTTCCTTAAGAACTTCCCTCTGTTGGTTAAACGGAAATGGGAGACGGATATTGGTGTTATCACAGATGATGAGTGGGCTTTGGTGCTGGAATACATACCTAATCTTTCGCTTAGTGAGCCCAAACGACTCTCGCAGCTCTATGTCATTCAAAGAGTGTACAAAAAACCTAAAGTGATGTTTAAAATATGTCTTAGAACTGATTCTGGATGTACGAGGTGCGCCCAACAGGAAGCAGGAATATTGCACATGTTATGGTCATGCCCGCGTTTACACACATATTGGAAGCAGTTTTGGGCTATATAGAGTCAGCCTATGGGTGCGTGGTGACTAGTAACCCTCTAACCCGCATACTGGGATATGTAGACGAGATGAGTACTGTTGAGACTGGGAAATTTGGCATAGCGCAATTATTATACATGGCTAGAAAACTGATTGCTAAAAACTGGATTTCTGCAACTCCCCTGACAGGCAGAGAGTTTATTAAACAAGTTGAGACCCTTATATCATTGGAAAAAGGGGTATACCTCAAAAGGGATAGAAGTAAATATTTTGATAAACTGTGGGGTCCCTGGCTTGGAGACAACCTGTTATCAGCCTTGATAGGGTCTTTTTAGATGTGTACCAGTTGTTATGGGATCACTACACATTGTGCCTTTCGACTTGGCTGGTCTTGATTGGCCTGATTTATTCTGATTTGTGTGGACATATACCTACGATATGGTATTCTGAATAACATATGTTGGGGGTGGGGTTTCAGGGTATGGGGGAGGGGGTTAAGCACATTGGTTGAGAATGTTATTTGTATATGTGCAACTGTTATAAAATGAATAAAATTTTACTTGATTAAAAAAAATGACATTTTCACCACAATAAAATTATTTTAGCTCCAGATTTTACAATTTCACATAGGGAAATGGGTAAAAATGGCACCAAAATTTGACACACAATTTCTGCTGATCGTGGCAATATCCCATATTTTCCTGTACAGTACTGCTTAGCCACACAGCGAGACTCGGGAGGGATGGAGCGCCGATTTTCCTAGAATAGTTTGCAGACACCATATACAGAGCCCCTAAGTTCTAGAAGAGCAGAATACCCCCCTCAAGTGACCCCATTTGGGAAATTATACCCCTGCCAAACATGTGGACACTAAATTGTGCCTAGCTCATGCTTTTGGAGACAAGGACACCGTAAATTAGGCAGGCTCTCATCGCTACAGAAATGTCAAACGTGAATGGTAAATGTGGTTTAGGCACACTGTGGGTCTCAGAAGGGAGGGATACATTTCGATTTAGGAGCGCAGAGTTTGCTGAATTTCTTTTGGGAGGCGAGGAACCATAGCAGTTTTCCAGAGCCTTTGTACTACCATTAGCGTGGAAGCCCCATATATTTCCATTGACAGATGACAGACCTGAGTGGGGACTTGCTTTTTTTGTGGATTGAGTAGAAGCTTTTGTTAAGAACATTTTACATAACGTTTGGGATCACATTTGTCCTGCACTCTACACTGAGTACTTACATCGTGGTTTCCATCTAACTCTCCAAATGACATGATTCAGATGAAAAACCTGAGAGATCCATTCACTATAATGAGGAAGCACAGTTACTCTGGACTCCATCTGGCCTCTGGTCTGCATTGTCCTTCTTTTCAGAAGTGCACAAAATTGTGGTCGACTACACATTTATGCACACCTAAAAAGTCGGACACCGTCGGATCATAGGCCAGAAGGCGTCCACAGTGTCTCCATCTGCCTCACGTATTTCAGAGATTTACACGGAAATCCCAGTGTAAGCGCTCAGCGAAATGTGAATAAATAAATAAATGTCAGCCGAGCCATACTGCGATCTTTGGGAGGCAGAATGAAAAAATCAACAGCAGGTGAAGAATTGGTTTTATTTTTTACGCTGTTCCTCGTGCGGTGTAAGTGATTAGACGACTTTATTCTTCGGGTCGGTGCGATTACAGCGATATCAGATTTATATTGGGTTTTTTTCTATTTGGCTGCTGTCACACACTAAAAGACGCTTTTTTTTTTTGCAAAAACTAGATTTTGCATTGCCATAGTTTGAGAGCTATAATTTTTCTATATTTCTGCCGACAGAGTCATGTGATTGCTTATTTTTTGTGGGACAAGTTGACGTTTTTATTGGTACCATTTTCTGGCACCTGACATTTAGTAATTGCTTTTTATTCTGATTTTTGGGAGGAAGAATGAAGAAAAACCAACAATTCAGGAATTGTTTTTTTGTTTTTTTTTTATGTCGTTTTGCGTGTGGTAAAATTGATAAGGCAGCTTTATTCTTCGGGTCAGTACGATTACAGCCATACCCCGTTTAAATAATTTTTCTATGTTTTGGCACTTTTATACAATAAAAACATTTATAGAAAAAATTATTATTTTTGCATCACTTTATTCTGAGAGCTATAACTTAAATTTTTCTGCTTACGGAGCTGTATAGCAGCTTGTTTTTTGCGGGACAAGATGATGTTTTCAGCTATACCATTTTTATTTACATTCGTCTTTTTGATCGTGTTTTATTCCACTTTTTTTACAGCGATATGATGAAAAACCACAGTTTGCCACTTTTTTTTTACGCCGTTCACTGAATGGTTTAACTAGTGTGATAGTTTTATAGATCAGGTCATTCCGGACACGATGATACCAATTATGTGTACTTTTCTTATTTATGTTTAATTTTTTACATAAAAATGTGTATTTATTGGTGTAATATTTTTTTTTATTTTGTATTTTTATATATATATATATATATATATATATATATATATATATATATATATATATTTACAATTTTTTTAGAACTTTGTTAAACTTTTTTACTTAGTTCCTCTATGGGACTTTCATTTTTTTCTCTTTGATCACAGGCATAATGCATTGCCATGCACAAGCATTGCAATGCATTATACCTGTGCAGAAAGCTTCTTAGACAATGGTCTGAACATGGTCTAAGCAGCTTTCTGTAGCTTGATGTAAAATGTTCCCAATAAAAGTTTCAACTCAATCCACAAAAAAAACAAGTCCCCACTCAGGTACATCATCTGTCAATGGAAATATAAGGGGCTTCCATGTTACTGGTAGCACAAAGGCTCTGGAAAAGCGCTATGGCTTCTCGCCCCACAATAGAAATTCAACAAATTCTGCTCTCCCAAATGCCATCCTCCCTTCTGAGACTCACAGTGTGCCTAAACCACATTTAGCATTCACATTTGGCATTTCTGTAGCAATGAGAGCCTGCCTAAATTACTGAATCCTTGTCTCCAAAAGCACAAGTTGGGCACAATGTATGGGTACTACAATGTATGGGCACTACAGTGGCAGATTTCCACTCAGCAACATTCACTGCTGCTTGTTTTTGGCCATGGAGTAAAAATCGTCACTAGACCAGTAGATAATAATAATCTTTATTTATATAGCACTCTACAATTCAGAGGTTCATGTACAACAGTCATAAGTAACATAGCTAAAGATAGTACAATAATTAAAGCAAAAATAATGACGACCCTGCTCTTAAGAGCTTACAATCTACAATGAGGTGGGGGTGACACAAAGTACAGGGGCTTATTTAAAATGATGGTCCAGCCTTCATGAGGGGTTGAGGGCTAGATAAAGGCTGCATGAGCTCGTCACCAGCCTGTATCTGTAGTGCTTTTGGGTGCGGTGGAGTTTGGTGGAGACTTATGTTTGAAGAAATAATGAATGGGCTATAAAAATATAAAAGGACTTTGATTAAGGAACGTGAAAGGCCACCCTAAACAGTTGTGTTTTTTTTAGGGAGCGCCTAAAACTGTGTAAGTTGTGGTTCGTCCTAATTTCTTGGGGTAAAGCATTCCAAAGAATAGGTGCAGTTCGGGAGAAGTCTTGGAGCCGGGAGTGGGAGGTACGGATTAGTGCGGATGTTAGTCAATAGTCGCTTGCGGAGCGTAAAGAACGCTGATAAAATGAGGGAAGAGATGTAGGGTTGTGCCGTACTGTGGAGAGCTTTGTGGGTGAGAACAAGCAATTTAAATTGGATCCTATAATGTATGGGCAGCCAGTGCAATAACTGGTACAGAGGTGAAGCGTCCAAGTAATCCTGGCTGCTGCATTAAGGATGGACTGGAGAAGGGAAAGTCGAATGAGGGGGAGGCCAATTAATAGAGAGTTACAGTAGTCAAGGCGGGAGTGGATCAGGGCAACAGTGAGGGTTTTTATTGTTTCCAAGGTGAGAAAGAGGCGGATTCTAGAGATGTTCTTCAGGTTTAAGCAACAAGAGTGGGGAAGAGATTGTATATGGAAGGTGAAGGAAAGGTTGGTGTCAAACACAATACCCAGACAGCACGCCTGCTGGCTCGGCGTTATTGTGGTGCCACACACGGAGAGGGAGATGTCGGATTTAGGGAGGTGAGTAGATGGTGGGAGCAGAAGAAGTTCAGTTTTGGAAAGCTTTCAGATAGAGAGCGAACATGATGTTGGAAACTGCTGCCAGACAGTCACTGGTGTTCTGTAGTACAGTGGGGGTAAGGTCAGGGGATGAAGTGTATAGTTGTGTGTCATCAGCATAAAGATGGTATTGAAAGCCAAATTTGCTGATGGTCTGTCCAATTGGGGCCGTGTAGAGAGAGAAGAGAAGAGGGCCAAGGACTGGACCCTGAGGAACCCCAATAGTTAGAGGAAGGGAGGAAGAAGTGGAGCCAGCAAACGATACACTGAAAGAGCGGTCAGATAAGTAGGAGGAAAACCAGCAGAGAGCAGTGTCCTTTATGCCGATTGAGTGGTAGTCTCCGTTATGTTTTGCTGTCAGAAGGTCATTGGTTTCTTTGATGAGTGCAGTTTCTGTAGAATGTAGGGAACGGAAGCCGGACTGTGATGGGTCTAGAATAGAGTGAATGGAGAGGTAACGGGTAAGGTGGAAGTAGGCCAGGCGCTCCAAGAATTTAGAGATGAAGGGGAGATTGGAGACTGGTCTGTAGTTGTTTGTGAAGGAAGGGTCAAGAGAGGGCTTTTTTAATAATGGAGTAATGATGGAGTGTTTGAAGAAGGGGAAGATACCTGAAGAGAGAGAGAGGTTGAAGATTTTAGTTAGGTGAATAGTGATGACTGAAGAGAGAGACTGGAGTAGGTGTGAGGGAATGGGGTCAGTGGTGCATGTAGTGTGATGAGGAGAAGAGAGGAGCCTGGAGACTTCTTCTTCTGTGACTGGGTCAAATGTGGAGAGTGATCCAGAGGAGATGTGGTTATGGATGGGAGTCACGGCATTTGGTGGCTGGGAGCTGATTTCCTGACGGATGTTCTCTATTTTCTCTGTGAAGTAGGAGGCCAGGTCCTCAACACAAATGTCCATGATAGGGGCCTTTAGGACTAAGGAGGGAGTAAAAGGTGTCAAAGAGTTTTTTTGGGTTGTTGGATAGTGAGGAGATCAGGGTGGTGAAGTAGGACTGTTTGGCGAGGTGAAGGGCAGAGTTATAGGTTTCTAACATAAATTTATAGTGGATAAAGTTTTCTAGTGTTCGAGTTTTCCTCCATAGGCGTTCGGCACTCCTAGAGTATCGCTGGAGAAATCGGGTTTGCGGTGTGAGCCAGGGCTGTTTTACTCTGTGTTTAGAGGTTCTGAGGGTGAGGGGCGCTACTTGGTGCTTCTGAGAGTGTCACTGTAGTGATTTACAGCCTGATCAGTACAGGAAAAAGAGGAGATTCTGGACAGTGATGAGTGCAGAGAGTCTGTAAGTGTATGATGGTTAATGGCTTGTAGATTTCTGAATGTGTGATAGGTAGGAGAGTGCTGGGGTGGGCATGGATTTGTGAGCGTGAAGGAGAGGATGTTGTGGTCAGAGAGTGGAAGAGGTGAATTATCTAGGTAGGGGATGGAACAAAGCCGGACAAAGACCAGATCAAGGGTGTTTCCGTCTTTGTGTGTCTCAGAAGTTGAAAGCTGTGAGAGGCCAAGAGAAGTGGTTAAAGATAGAAGCTGGGATGTGGATGGGGAGGTGGGGCTGTTTATGGGGATGTTGAAGTCTCCCAGCATAAGGGTTTTTAAATCTGAGGACATGAAGTGCGGCAGCCCGGCAGAAAAATGGTCAAGGAACTGGGTGGGTGAGCCTGGGGACGGTATACAACCATTACTCTGAGGGAGAGGGGATGGAAGAGCCTGATGGTGTAGACCTCAAAAGAAGGGAATGAGAGTGATGGAACTGGGGGATGACCTGGAAAGAGCATTGTGGGGACAGGAGTAAGCCGACTCCACCACCAAGTCTGTTCGCAGGTCTCGGGGAATGGGAAAAATGCAATACGTCATGAGAAATAGCGGCAGGGCAGACAGTGACAGAATCCTGAATCCAGGTTTCAGTGAGGGCCAGCAGATTGAGAGAGTTGGTCAGAAAGTAGTTGTGCAGTAAAGGAACTTGTTGCATACAGACCATGGATTCCACAGTGCACAATTGAAAGAGGGAGATGAAGGAGTACAACTGATGTTAATAAGGTTAGCAGGGTTTCGATGTGAGGTGGGGGAGAGGTTGAGGTTGGTGGAGCGTGGACCGGGGTTAGGAGAAATATCCCCTGAAATAAGTAGTAGCAGTAAAAAGAGAAAGAGCAAATAGTTTTTTGGATTTGTGACAAGGTTTATTGTGCAATATCTTTGGATAAGATAGAGTGAGATTTTTCGGGAAATTAAAAAGAGCTTGGGAGCTTTACATGGGAGAGGGAAGGAGGGAGGGGCACATGCAGATGAAAGGTGATGGAGGGGGTATAGGGCGGTGGATGTGGATGAAAAAATCACACAAAAATATAGACGCAGGAATAAAGTACATAGTTAGAAGAGAGTACAAAGTGTGGGTTACCTGACTCCTGCCCTGACTGACTGCCATTGAAATGACTGTCAGAGACACTTGTCGAATAGGACACTTTGCTGAAGAGGACACGTGCATGCATCCCACACCACGTGCACCCCTTATGATGCATCAAGATTTATAGGAAGGACTATAGCATCAGGTGAGAGGGATTGTGGGAGCTGCTTGTGGAGAAATTAACAGCTGCTCAACACACCAGGGAGTGGAGAGCTGATCAAAGACACAGGCCAAACACACTATGCCTGACACAGTATAACACCTTCCATCAGATAGATGTCTGTCCTTCCATCATTGTAAACTCTATCAGTAAATATTGAATAAAATGCAACAGATAACAGCACAAATACAGCAAGCAGAGATGTTATACCATACAAATTGTTTCAAGATGAGAATTCAGCAGATTACTTAGATACAGCAAGCGGAGATGTTATACCTGTGTGAAGATAGAAGAGATGGATGGACGTTAGTCAGTTGCCATTGAAATGACTGACAGAGGCCACTTTGCATTCCCAGAGGAGAATGATTTCCAAAATGGGGTCACTTGAGGGGGATTCTGCTCTTTTGGTACCTCAGGGGCTCTACCAATGTAACATGACACCCTCAAACCATTCCAGCAAAATGTGTACTACAATATGGTGCTCCTTCCCTTCTGAGCTCTGCACTGTGCCTCAAAAGTAGTTTTTGTTCATATATGAGGTATTGACATACTCAGGAGGAATTGCGTAACATATTTTATGGTCCACTTTCTCCTATTATCCCTTTTGAAAATTTAAAACTTTGGGCCAAAGTAAAATTTTAGTGGAAAAAATTGTAATTTTCCATTGACTCAGCCCAGTGTCATTCAATTCTGTGAATTGCATGAGGGCTAAAAATGCTCACTACACCCTTAGATGAATTCCTCAAGAGGTTTAGTTTTCAAAATAGGGTGGGAGTTACTGTTGTTTTGGCATGTCATGGGCTCTTCAAATGTGACATGGCATCTGCAATCTGTTCCAACCAAAATTGCACTCCAGAATTCAATTGGCGCTCCTTTCCTTCTGAGCCCTGCTATGTGCCCAAACATTAGTTTTCCACCACATATGGGGTATCAGTGTACTCAGGACAAATTGCACAACAAATTGTACTGTCCATTTTCTCCTGTTACCCTTGTAAAAATGAAAAGTTTGGAGCAAAAGGAACATGTTTGTGGGAACAATGTATTTTTTCATTTTCACAGCTCAAAGTTACAAAAATTCTGTGAAGCACCTGTGGGTTCAAGGTGCTCACCACACCTCTAGATAAATTCATTGAAGGGTCTAGTTTCCAAAATAGGGTCATTTGTGAGGTGTTTCCACTGTTTAGGCACACCAGGGTCTCTGCAAATGCGACATGGTGTCCGCTATCTATTCCAGCCAATTTTGCGCTCCAAAAATCAAATGGCGCACCTTCCTTTCCGAGCCCTGACGTGCACCCAAACAGTAGTTTTCCTCAACATATGGGGTATTAGCGTACTCAGGAGAAATTCCACACTAAATTTTAATGTTCATATTCTCCTGTTACCCCTGTAAAAATGCTAAATTTTGGGGCAAAATGAACAATTTTATGTGAAAAATTTAAATGTTCATTTTTTCCTGCCACATTGCTTTAATTCCTGTAAAGCGCTTAAAGGATTAATAAACTTCTTGAATGTAGTTTTCAGTGGTGCTATTTTTAGAATGGTGTCAGTTTTGGGTATTTTCCGTCATATAGCTACTCAAAGTCACTTCAAACGTGATGTGGTCCCTAAAAAACTGTTTTGTAAAATTTTCTTGGAAAAATTAGAAATTGCTGATAAACTTTTATCCCTTCTAACTTCCTAACAAAAAAATTATGTTTCAAAAATGATACAGATGTGAAGTAGACGTGGTAAATTTTACTTATAAATTACTATGTACAGCATGACTAAGTGGTTTAAGTTTATGAAAATGTAAAGTTTTAAAATTGCGAATTTTTTTAGAGTTATTACCTCAGTGACACTAGTCAGAATTGTAAAATTTGGCCTGGTCAGGAAGGTGAAAACAGGCTTTGGGGTGAAGGGGTTAAAAAAAAACTATACAAATTTGTTATCTCTGTAATTATACTGACCTGGAAAATTATGTTACCACTTCACTTTAACTGCATAATGGGCTCCGTAAAACCAAAACCTAAGGCCACGGCCCCACTATCAGTATTTGGTCAGTATTCGGTCAGTATTTTTTCTCAGGAGTGGGAGCCAAAACCGGGTGAGGAACAATCAGAGAAAAGGTATAATAGAAATAAGTGCACAAATTTTGCATTTATCACCCACTCCTGAGAAAAAATGCTGACCGAATACTGACCAAATTCTGATAGTGGGGCCGTGGCCAAAAAGTCATTGTGGAATTGCATTTTTTTTTCACTGCATTTGGATTTTTTTTTGTCTTCAGTACATTGTATGCTGAAATGAATGGTGTGATTCAAAACTACAACTTATTTTGCAAAAACAAACTCTAATATCTATGCCTACAGAAAAATAAGTTATAGCTCTCAGAAGAATGGGAGAAAAAAATTGAAGTGCAAAAACTAAAAGCTGGTGAAGTGTATGGAGGTGCAAAATTTGAACACAACATGAAGCAGTTTATACTGTACTTTAGACAGTTGTATCTCTTCAAATTTTAGAAAAACCCATGTAATGTGTACAGTCAATATGTATAAATATGGAGTCACTGCTGCATCCATATTACCTTAGATTTAGTATTAAATCATAAATAATGAAATCCTGATTTCTAAGCTTAATGAAAGTGTTTCCACTTGAATGAAAATCTCCTGGTTTCCAAATAGGCTAACTCTCTTTCAGCGCAAATTGCAGGAATGTAAAACTATTGCTACGTGGCCTTTTAAAGCAGACCTTGACAGCTCCCTCATACTACTTACCCTATGTGCTGTGATAAGCATTTAAACGTATGCTGGAACTGATAAATCATTGTTTAGCAATGTCTAAAAGGGCCAGTAAATGGTATGAAATTGCAGCAGTGCACTAAATGGTTATTTGATAATGAATGAAATTGTTTGAAAATACCGTTAAAATGTCAAGTTCTTACATACAGGCTATTACTCAGAAGGGGAATGCAAACACAGAAACAGCACTGACATCATAAATATACTGCTACAAGTGCATTTATTTGAACAGAGTAAATTGCACGTGCCTGGTATAAAGCCTTATAAATGGATACCTGAAATCATTTAAATCTGTGAATGTAATTGCATTGGTTTAACTTATTTAACTCTCTTTACAATATCATTTATAGAAGGATATGTAAGTAAAGATAGAAATGATGATAAATTCATAAAACACTCAGGAAATAGGAATTGTTTTCCAATGTAATTATATTGCCATATGAAATAATTATTCAAATGCATGAACAGGACAGTGAATATACATTAAAAGTCTATTACTACGGACACAGATATGTTTTGGAATTTTACTCAACTCTAAAAGATACTTCTCTGGAATGGGAAAAAATAAAGTTTTTTTGTAAAGTTAAAGGGAATCTGTCAGGTAATACATACTGTTGCTTTTCAGAGAAAACATAGGCCCTGATTTACAAAAGCTTTTACACCCAATAAATGGCGTAAAAGCTTTGAAAAGTTGCAGGTTTTGATACAACTCAGAGTTGAGCCAAAATTTTGTGACTTTTGGTGTTTTCACGACAGTTTCTCCTAGTTCCGCCAAAATGAGCGGAACTGGGGTGGGACCGGGGCATAACTCCACAGCTCATCTAATTCATGATGATCTATGGCATTACCTATCCCAGATATCTCAATACAGTCAAGGACTGGAGTAAGATTTCTGGTGTGGCACATGGACGCGTACCCCACTCGTCAAATGCTCTAGATTCATGAAGAGGCATGCACCTCTTCATGAATCCGGAGCGTCTGGCTCCACCGTCTCCCCTCATCAAGACCAGCTACAAAATTACTGGTCTTGATGAATTGGGGCCTCAGGTTAAAAAGAAGTCAATGATGTCAAAACTAGTCATCTCCCAACATGCCAATTTCTCCCTGCACGGCCTAACTTGATTGAGAGGTCTCTCCCTGTTTGCAAATAGGGTGAGACCTGCCAGTCAAGCCCATCTAGGTAGGGGAAAGCTGGCAGGGAACCATATAATGCTAACAAATAAAGTAGCACTCTGCAACGCTAAGTATGCGAACATGAAATATATGAAATTTGAATAGCATCACTGCTCTAAAAAATAAATGAGAAATCTTAGTGCATAAATTGGCCTATTCATGTGTACCTGGTAGCCACGGTAAGGAATTTCTCGATACCAATGTGTATCCTCTTAGAGACTAAAGTCTGCATGTGTATGGGAAGGTAAGAACCTGCTGGAATTAAAACCGCCTGTGGCTTAGAGGTGGAGTAGTCATTCAGAAAGCCTATGCATATAAACAAAAAAGACTGACCGTCACTTCCAAAACAAGAAATAGGTGTGTACAGGTGCTTACTAGGAGCAGCCACCTCAATATGCAACTAACAAATAAAGTAGCACACTGCAATGCTAAGTATGCGAACATGGAATATATGACATTTGAATAGCATTACTGCTCTAGAAAATAGAAATAAATGAGAAATCTTAGCGCATAAATTGGCCTATTCATGTGTTCATGTATATGCAGATGGCTGCGCCTAGTAAGCACCTGTACTTACCTATTTCTTGTTTCGGAAGTGACGGTCAGTCTTTTTTGTTTACCACCATATAGTCTACTCAAAACGGGAAAAAAAAACAAGTGCAGTGAAATAATGAAGAAAAAAAATGCCATTCTACCATTGTTTTTGGAGTTTTGTTTTTACTGCGCTCATTTTGTAGTGAAAATTACCTGGCAACATAATTATTTAGGTCAGTACGATTGGGCTGATACCAAACTTGTGTAGTTATTTATATTTTAGTGGCTAAAAAAATTCAGAACTTTGTGAAATTAAAAAAAATGGGGATTTGTTTTGTGATTCAGCCATTGCAAAAGCAAGCTGTAAAGGTAAGACAGAGTGTTATACCTGAGCCAAGCGATGATACTCTGTCTTACTTTTACAGCTTGTTTGTGTAATGGCTGAACTATAATATAAGCATTACCTATCTCCTGGCCTTAACATTGATGATATTGCACAGAGGACTTTAGCATAAATGAATGGTGAGTACTAGTTAGTAGTGTTGAGCGAACATGCTCGACACTGCTCGGTACTCGCCCGAGCATCACGCTACTCGGGATGTTCGGCGAGCACCGAGCATTTCCGGGTTACTCGGGCGGGAGCTCGGGTCTCCGCCCTGCATGTTTGGCGCTCTTTACAGAGCCAATGAACATGCAGGGATTGCCAGCCAGTCACTGTAATGCTGCAGCCATGTTGGTTGTGGGCATTACAGTGATTGGCTGGCCGCACAGCGTCACCTCGAGTATTTAAAACGGGGCGCCGCCATCTTGGACACAGTTGCTCCGGATTAGACAATGTAGGGACAGCGATGCTGATTTAGGGAGAGATATAAACTGTGAAATAGTTAGTGTAGGGTCTGTAAAGGCTGCCAGATCAAACAAACAGTCCTTTTCAGGACTAATATCCATCCCAGATACCAGGCAGGCAGGCTGTATAGGAGACACAGTGGTTATACAAGCAAACGCTGCATTACAGTCATGTGTGCTCCTGTTGCTGAAATTGCTGGACTTAGCACCAGGTGTCGGGGGCCAGGAAAAATCCTTTTTTTTTCATCTAAATCCTCCTTTTTTTTTCCTCCTTCACACTGTACAAATACCCGTCTTATTAAACTTTTGGTGTCCCCTCCTCCCCCCCAAAAAAAGCGTGTCTCTGATTTTTCAGACGCAAATATAACTGTTGAAAATAGTCTGGTGTAGGCTAGAGAAACAGAAGTGTTGTTTTGCACTTCCACGGTTCAAACCTCTGTGTTATCCACTTTGGGCCATTTATATCTAAAAAAAAAACAGTTTGAGTGTGTCGCTCACTGTTCAGCCGCAAATATCTCTATTTAAAAAAGTGTGGTATACCCCAGTAAACAATAACTGTGGTTTTGCCATCCCACGGTAAAAAATCTCTATTATTCAGGTTTTGGTAGTTTTTTCCGTAAAGAAAAACAGTAGTGTCTCCTGACTGTTGTGACACAAAAATATATCTGTTGAAAATAGTCTTGTGTAGGCCCGACATCCCAGTGTGGTTTCGCAGTTCCACGGGTCAAATCGCTGTATTATCCAGTTTTGGGCCTTTGGTATCTAAAAAAAAAAGCAGTTTGAGTGTGTCGCTCACTGTTCAGCCGCAAATATCCCTATTTAAAAAAGTGTGGTATACCCCAGTAAACAATAACTGTGGTTTTGCCATCCCACGGTAAAAAAATCTCTATTATTCAGGTTTTGGTAGTTTTTTCCGTAAAGAAAAACAGTAGTGTCTCCTGACTGTTGTGACACAAAAATATATCTGTTGAAAATAGTCTTGTGTAGGCCCGACATCCCAGTGTGGTTTCGCAGTTCCACGGGTCAAATCGCTGTACTATCCAGTTTTGGGCCTTTGGTATCTAAAAAAAAAAGCAGTTTGAGTGTGTCGCTCACTGTTCAGCTGCAAATATCTCTATTTAAAAAAGTGTGGTATATCCCAGTAAACAATAACTGTGGTTTTGCCATCCCACGGTAAAAAATCTCTATTATTCAGGTTTTGGTAGTTTTTTCCGTAAAGAAAAACAGTAGTGTCTCCTGACTGTTGTGACACAAAAATATATCTGTTGAAAATAGTCTTGTGTAGGCCCGACATCCCAGTGTGGTTTCGCAGTTCCACGGGTCAAATTGCTATACTATCCAGTTTTGGGCCTTTGGTATCTAAAAAAAAAGCAGTTTGAGTGTGTCGCTCACTGTTCAGCCGCAAATATCTCTATTTAAAAAAGTATGGTATACCCCAGTAAACAATAACTGTGGTTTTGCCATCCCACGGTAAAAAATCTCTATTATTCAGCTTTTGGTAGTTTTTTCCGTAAAGTAAAACAGTAGTGTCTCCTGACTGTTGTGACACAAAAATATATCTGTTGAAAATAGTCTTGTGTAGGCCCGACATCCCAGTGTGGTTTCGCAGTTCCACGGGTCAAATCGCTGTACTATCCAGTTTTGGGCCTTTGGTATGTAAAAAAAAAGCAGTTTGAGTGTGTCGCTCACTGTTCAGCCGCAAATATCTCTATTTAAAAAAGTACGGTATACCCCAGTAAACAATAACTGTGGTTTTGCCATCCCACGGTAAAAAATCTCTATTATTCAGCTTTTGGTAGTTTTTTCCGTAAAGTAAAACAGTAGTGTCTCCTGACTGTTGTGACACAAAAATATATCTGTTGAAAATAGTCTTGTGTAGGCCCGACATCCCAGTGTGGTTTCGCAGTTCCACGGGTCAAATCGCTGTACTATCCAGTTTTGGGCCTTTGGTATGTAAAAAAAAAGCAGTTTGAGTGTGTCGCTCACTGTTCAGCCGCAAATATCTCTATTTAAAAAAGTGTGGTATACCCCAGTAAACAATAACTGTGGTTTTGCCATCCCACGGTAAAAAATCTCTATTATTCAGCTTTTGGTAGTTTTTTCCGTAAAGTAAAACAGTAGTGTCTCCTGACTGTTGTGACACAAAAATATATCTGTTGAAAATAGTCTTGTGTAGGCCCGACATCCCAGTGTGGTTTCGCAGTTCCACGGGTCAAATCGCTGTACTATCCAGTTTTGGGCCTTTGGTATGTAAAAAAAAAGCAGTTTGAGTGTGTCGCTCACTGTTCAGCCGCAAATATCTCTATTTAAAAAAGTGTGGTATACCCCAATAAACAATAACTGTGGTTTTGCCATCCCACGGTAAAAAATCTCTATTATTCAGGTTTTGGTAGTTTTCCGTAGAGAAAAACAGTAGTGTCTCCTGACTGTTGTGACACAAAAATATGTCTATTGAAAATAGTCTTGTGTAGGCCCGATATCCCAGTGTGGTTTCGCTGTTCCACGGGTCAAATCGCTGTACTATCCAGTTTTGGGCCTTTGGTATCTAAAAAAAAAACAGTTTGAGTGTGTCGCTCACTGTTCAGCCGCAAATATCTCTATTTAAAAAAGTGTGGTATAGCCCAGTAAACAATAACTGTGGTTTTGCCATCCCACAGTAAAAAATCTCTATTATTCAAGTTTTGATAGTTTTTTCCGTAAAGAAAAACAGTAGTGTCTCCTGACTGTTGTGACACAAAAATATATCTGTTGAAAATAGTCTTGTGTAGGCCCGACATCCTAGTGTGGTTTCGCAGTTCCACGGGTCAAATCGCTGTACTATCCAGTTTTGGGCCTTTGGTATCTAAAAAAAAAGCAGTTTGAGTGTGTCGCTCACTGTTCAGCCGCAAATATCTCTATTTAAAAAAGTGTGGTATACCCCAGTAAACAATAACTGTGGTTTTGCCATCCCATGGTAAAAAATCTCTATTATTCAGCTTTTGGTAGTTTTTTCCGTAAAGAAAAACAGTAGTGTCTCCTGACTGTTGTGACAAAAAAATATATCTGTTGAAAATAGTCTTGTGTAGGCCCGATATCCCAGTGTGGTTTCGCAGTTCCACGGGTCAAATCGCTGTACTATCCAGTTTTGGGCCTTTGGTATCTAAAAAAAAAAGCAGTTTGAGTGTGTCGCTCACTGTTCAGCCGCAAATATCTCAATTTAAAAAGTGTGGTATACCCCAGTAAACAATAACTGTGGTTTTGCCATCCCACGGTAAAAAATCTCTATTATTCAGGTTTTGGTAGTTTTTTCCATAAAGAAAAACAGTAGTGTCTCCTGACTGTTGTGACACAAAAATATATCTGTTGAAAATAGTCTTGTGTAGGCCCGACGTCCCAGTGTGGTTTCGCAGTTCCACGGGTCAAATCGCTGTACTATCCAGTTTTGGGCCTTTGGTATGTAAAAAAAAAGCAGTTTGAGTGTGTCGCTCACTGTTCAGCCGCAAATATCTCTATTTAAAAAAGTGTGGTATACCCCAGTAAACAATAACTGTGGTTTTGCCATCCCACGGTAAAAAATCTATATTATTCAGGTTTTGGTAGTTTTTTCCGTAAAGAAAAACAGTAGTGTCTCCTGACTGTTGTGACACAAAAATATGTCTATTGAAAATAGTCTTGTGTAGGCCCGATATCCCAGTGTGGTTTCGCTGTTCCACGGGTCAAATCGCTGTACTATCCAGTTTTGGGCCTTTGGTATCTAAAAAAAAAACAGTTTGAGTGTGTCGCTCACTGTTCAGCCGCAAATATCTCTATTTAAAAAAGTGTGGTATAGCCCAGTAAACAATAACTGTGGTTTTGCCATCCCACAGTAAAAAATCTCTATTATTCAAGTTTTGATAGTTTTTTCCGTAAAGAAAAACAGTAGTGTCTCCTGACTGTTGTGACACAAAAATATATCTGTTGAAAATAGTCTTGTGTAGGCCCGACATCCCAGTGTGGTTTCGCAGTTCCACGGGTCAAATCGCTGTACTATCCAGTTTTGGGCCTTTGGTATCTAAAAAAAAAGCAGTTTGAGTGTGTCGCTCACTGTTCAGCCGCAAATATCTCTATTTAAAAAAGCGTGGTATACCCCAGTAAACAATAACTGTGGTTTTGCCATCCCATGGTAAAAAATCTCTATTATTCAGCTTTTGGTAGTTTTTTCCGTAAAGAAAAACAGTAGTGTCTCCTGACTGTTGTGACAAAAAAATATATCTGTTGAAAATAGTCTTGTGTAGGCCCGATATCCCAGTGTGGTTTCGCAGTTCCACGGGTCAAATCGCTGTACTATCCAGTTTTGGGCCTTTGGTATCTAAAAAAAAAAGCAGTTTGAGTGTGTCGCTCACTGTTCAGCCGCAAATATCTCAATTTAAAAAGTGTGGTATACCACAGTAAACAATAACTGTGGTTTTGCCATCCCACGGTAAAAAATCTCTATTATTCAGGTTTTGGTAGTTTTTTCCATAAAGAAAAACAGTAGTGTCTCCTGACTGTTGTGACATAAAAATATATCTGTTGAAAATAGTCTTGTGTAGGCCCGACATCCCAGTGTGGTTTCGCAGTTCCACGGGTCAAATCGCTGTACTATCCAGTTTTGGGCCTTTGGTATCTAAAAAAAAAGCAGTTTGAGTGTGTCGCTCACTGTTCAGCCGCAAATATCTCTATTTAAAAAAGTGTGGTATACCCCAGTAAACAATAACTGTGGTTTTGCCATCCCACGGTAAAAAATCTCTATTATTCAGGTTTTGGTAGTTTTTTCCGTAAAGAAAAACAGTAGTGTCTCCTGACTGTTGTGACACAAAAATATGTCTGTTGAAAATAGTCTTGTGTAGGCCCGACATCCCAGTGTGGTTTCGCAGTTCCATGGGTCAAATCGCTGTACTATCCAGTTTTGGGCCTTTGGTATCTAAAAAAAAAGCAGTTTGAGTGTGTCGCTCACTGTTCAGCCGCAAATATCTCTATTTAAAAAAGTGTGGTATACCCCAGTAAACAATAACTGTGGTTTTACGATCCCACGGTAAAAAATCTCTATTATTCAGGTTTTGGTAGTTTTTTCCGTAAAGAAAAACAGTAGTGTCTTCTGACTGTTGTGACACAAAAATATATCTGTTGAAAATAGTCTTGTGTAGGCCCGACAACCCAGTGTGGTTTCGCAGTTCCATGGGTCAAATCGCTGTACAATCCAGTTTTGGGCCTTTGGTATCTAAAAAAAAAGCAGTTTGAGTGTGTCGCTCACTGTTTAGTAGCAAATATCTCTATTTAAAAAAGTGTGGTATACCCCAGTAAACAATAACTGTGGTTTTGCAATCCCACGGTAAAAAATATCTATTATTCAGCTTTTGGTAGTTTTTTCCGTAAAGAAAAACAGAAGTGTCTCCTGACTGTTGTGACACAAAAATATATCTGTTGAAAATAGTCTTGTGTAGGCCCGACATCCCAATGTGGTTTCGCAGTTCCACGGGTCAAATCGCTGTACTATCCAGTTTTAGGCCTTTGGTATCTAAAAAAAAAAGCAGTTTGAGTGTGTCGCTCACTGTTCAGCCGCAAATATCTCTATTTAAAAAAGTGTGGTATACCCCAGTAAACAATAACTGTGGTTTTGCCATCCCACGGTAAAAAATCTCTATTATTCAGCTTTTGGTAGTTTTTTCCGTAAAGAAAAACAGTAGTGTCTCCTGACTGTTGTGACACAAAAATATATCTGTTGAAAATAGTCTTGTGTAGGCCCGATATCCCAGTGTGGTTTCGCAGTTCCACGGGTCAAATCGCTGTACTATCCAGTTTTGGGCCTTTGGTATCTAAAAAAAAAAGCAGTTTGAGTGTGTCGCTCACTGTTCAGCCGCAAATATCTCAATTTAAAAAGTGTGGTATACCACAGTAAACAATAACTGTGGTTTTGCCATCCCACGGTAAAAAATCTCTATTATTCAGGTTTTGGTAGTTTTTTCCATAAAGAAAAACAGTAGTGTCTCCTGACTGTTGTGACACAAAAATATATCTGTTGAAAATAGTCTTGTGTAGGCCCGACGTCCCAGTGTGGTTTCGCAGTTCCACGGGTCAAATCGCTGTACTATCCAGTTTTGGGCCTTTGGTATCTAAAAAAAAAGCAGTTTGAGTGTGTCGCTCACTGTTCAGCCGCAAATATCTCTATTTAAAAAAGTGTGGTATACCCCAGTAAACAATAACTGTGGTTTTGCCATCCCACGGTAAAAAATCTATATTATTCAGGTTTTGGTAGTTTTTTCCGTAAAGAAAAACAGTAGTGTCTCCTGACTGTTGTGACATAAAAATATATCTGTTGAAAATAGTCTTGTGTAGGCCCGACATCCCAATGTGGTTTCGCAGTTCCACGGGTCAAATCGCTGTACTATCCAGTTTTAGGCCTTTGGTATCTAAAAAAAAAGCAGTTTGAGTGTGTCGCTCACTGTTCAGCCGCAAATATCTCTATTTAAAAAAGTGTGGTATACCCCAGTAAACAATAACTGTGGTTTTGCCATCCCACGGTAAAAAATCTCTATTATTCAGCTTTTGGTAGTTTTTTCCGTAAAGAAAAACAGTAGTGTCTCCTGACTGTTGTGACACAAAAATATATCTGTTGAAAATAGTCTTGTGTAGGCCCGACATCCCAGTGTGGTTTCGCAGTTCCACGGGTCAAATCGCTGTACTATCCAGTTTTGGGCCTTTGGTATCTAAAAAAAAAGCAGTTTGAGTGTGTCGCTCACTGTTCAGCCGCAAATATCTATATTTAAAAAAGTGTGGTATACCCCAGTAAACAATAACTGTGGTTTTGCAATCCCACGGTAAAAAATCTTTATTATTCAGCTTTTGGTAGTTTTTTCCGTAAAGAAAAACAGTAGTGTCTCCTGACTGTTGTGACACAAAAATATATCTGTTGAAAATAGTCTTGTGTAGGCCCGACATCCCAGTGTGGTTTCGCAGTTCCACGGGTCAAATCACTGTACTATCCAGTTTTGGGCCTTTGGTATCTAAGAAAAAAGCAGTTTGAGTGTGTCGCTCACTGTTCAGCCGCATATCTCTATTTAAAAAAGTGTGGTATACCCCAGTAAACAATAACTGTGGTTTTGCCATCCCACGGTAAAAAATCTCTATTATTCAGCTTTTGGTAGTTTTTTCCGTAAAGAAAAACAGTAGTGTCTCCTGACTGTTGTGACACAAAAATATATCTGTTGAAAATAGTCTTGTGTAGGCCGAACATACCAGTGTGGTTTCGCAGTTCCACGGGTCAAATCGCTGTACTATCCAGTTTTGGGCCTTTGGTATCTAAAAAAAAAAGCAGTTTGAGTGTGTCGCTCACTGTTCAGCCGCAAATATCTCTATTTAAAAAAGTGTGGTATACCCCAGTAAACAATAACTGTGGTTTTGCCATCCCACGGTAAAAAATCTATATTATTCAGGTTTTGGTAGTTTTTTCCGTAAAGAAAAACAGTAGTGTCTCCTGACTGTTGTGACATAAAAATATATCTGTTGAAAATAGTCTTGTGTAGGCCCGACATCCCAGTGTGGTTTCGCAGTTCCACGGGTCAAATCGCTGTACTATCCAGTTTTGGGCCTTTGGTATCTAAAAAAAAAGCAGTTTGAGTGTGTCGCTCACTGTTCAGCCGCAAATATCTCTATTTAAAAAAGTGTGGTATACCCCAGTAAACAATAACTGTGGTTTTGCCATCCCACGGTAAAAAATCTCTATTATTCAGGTTTTGGTAGTTTTTTCCGTAAAGAAAAACAGTAGTGTCTCCTGACTGTTGTGACACAAAAATATGTCTGTTGAAAATAGTCTTGTGTAGGCCCGACATCCCAGTGTGGTTTCGCAGTTCCACGGGTCAAATCGCTGTACTATCCAGTTTTGGGCCTTTGGTATCTAAAAAAAAAAGCAGTTTGAGTGTGTCGCTCACTGTTCAGCCGCAAATATCTCTATATAAAAAAGTGTGGTATACCCCAGTAAACAATAACTGTGGTTTTGCCATCCCACGGTAAAAAATCTCTATTATTCAGGTTTTGGTAGTTTTTTCCGTAAAGAAAAACAGTAGTGTCTCCTGACTGTTGTGACACAAAAATATATCTGTTGAAAATAGTCTTGTGTAGGCCCGACATCCCAATGTGGTTTCGCAGTTCCACGGGTCAAATCGCTGTACTATCCAGTTTTAGGCCTTTGGTATCTAAAAAAAAAGCAGTTTGAGTGTGTCGCTCACTGTTCAGCCGCAAATATCTCTATTTAAAAAAGTGTGGTATACCCCAGTAAACAATAACTGTGGTTTTGCCATCCCACGGTAAAAAATCTCTATTATTCAGCTTTTGGTAGTTTTTTCCGTAAAGAAAAACAGTAGTGTCTCCTGACTGTTGTGACACAAAAATATATCTGTTGAAAATAGTCTTGTGTAGGCCCGACATCCCAGTGTGGTTTCGCAGTTCCACGGGTCAAATCGCTGTACTATCCAGTTTTGGGCCTTTGGTATCTAAAAAAAAAGCAGTTTGAGTGTGTCGCTCACTGTTCAGCCGCAAATATCTATATTTAAAAAAGTGTGGTATACCCCAGTAAACAATAACTGTGGTTTTGCAATCCCACGGTAAAAAATCTTTATTATTCAGCTTTTGGTAGTTTTTTCCGTAAAGAAAAACAGTAGTGTCTCCTGACTGTTGTGACACAAAAATATATCTGTTGAAAATAGTCTTGTGTAGGCCCGACATCCCAGTGTGGTTTCGCAGTTCCACGGGTCAAATCACTGTACTATCCAGTTTTGGGCCTTTGGTATCTAAGAAAAAAGCAGTTTCAGTGTGTCGCTCACTGTTCAGCCGCATATCTCTATTTAAAAAAGTGTGGTATACCCCAGTAAACAATAACTGTGGTTTTGCCATCACACGGTAAAAAATCTCTATTATTCAGCTTTTGGTAGTTTTTTCCGTAAAGAAAAACAGTAGTGTCTCCTGACTGTTGTGACACAAAAATATATCTGTTGAAAATAGTCTTGTGTAGGCCCAACATACCAGTGTGGTTTCGCAGTTCCACGGGTCAAATCGCTGTACTATCCAGTTTTGGGCCTTTGGTATCTAAAAAAAAAAGCAGTTTGAGTGTGTCGCTCACTGTTCAGCCGCAAATATCTATATTTAGAAAAGTGTGGTATACCCCAGTAAACAATAACTGTGGTTTTGCCATCCCACGGTAAAAAATCTCTATTATTCAGCTTTTGGTAGTTTTTTCCGTAAAGAAAAACAGTAGTGTCTCCTGACTGTTGTGACACAAAAATATATCTGTTGAAAATAGTCTTGTGTAGGCCCGACATCCCAGTGTGGTTTCGCAGTTCCACGGGTCAAATCGCTGTACTATCTAGTTTTGGGCCTTTGGTATCTAAAAAAAAAAGCAGTTTGAGTGTGTCGCTCACTGTTCAGCCGCAAATATCTCTGTTTAAAAAAGTGTGGTATACCCCAGTAAACAATAACTGTGGTTTTGCCATCCCACGGTAAAAAATCTATATTATTCAGGTTTTGGTAGTTTTTTCCGTAAAGAAAAACAGTAGTGTCTCCTGACTGTTGTGACATAAAAATATATCTGTTGAAAATAGTCTTGTGTAGGCCCGACATCCCAGTGTGGTTTCGCAGTTCCACGGGTCAAATCGCTGTACTATCCAGTTTTGGGCCTTTGGTATCTAAAAAAAAAGCAGTTTGAGTGTGTCGCTCACTGTTCAGCCGCAAATATCTCTATTTAAAAAAGTGTGGTATACCCCAGTAAACAATAACTGTGGTTTTGCCATCCCACGGTAAAAAATCTCTATTATTCAGGTTTTGGTAGTTTTTTCCGTAAATAAAAACAGTAGTGTCTCCTGACTGTTGTGACACAAAAGTATATCTGTTGAAAATAGTCTTGTGTAGGCCCGACATCCCAGTGTGGTTTCGCAGTTCCACGGGTCAAATCGCTGTACTATCCAGTTTTGGGCCTTTGGTATCTAAAAAAAAAAGCAGTTTGAGTGTGTCGCTCACTGTTCAGCCGCAAATATCTCTATATAAAAAATTGTGGTATACCCCAGTAAACAATAACTGTGGTTTTGCCATCCCACGGTAAAAAATCTCTATTATTCAGGTTTTGGTAGTTTTTTCCGTAAAGAAAAACAGTAGTGTCTCCTGACTGTTGTGACACAAAAATATATCTGTTGAAAATAGTCTTGTGTAGGCCCGACAACCCAGTGTGGTTTCGCAATTCCACGGGTCAAATTGCTGTACTATCCAGTTTTGGGCCTTTGGTATCTAAAAAAAAAGCAGTTTGAGTGTGTCGCTCACTGTTCAGCCGCAAATATCTCTATTTAAAAAAGTGTGGTATACCCCAGTAAACAATAACTGTGGTTTTACGATCCCACGGTAAAAAATCTCTATTATTCAGGTTTTGGTAGTTTTTTCCGTAAAGAAAAACAGTAGTGTCTTCTGACTGTTGTGACACAAAAATATATCTGTTGAAAATAGTCTTGTGTAGGCCCGACATCCCAGTGTGGTTTCGCAGTTCCATGGGTCAAATCGCTGTACAATCCAGTTTTGGGCCTTTGGTATCTAAAAAAAAAGCAGTTTGAGTGTGTCGCTCACTGTTTAGTCGCAAATATCTCTATTTAAAAAAGTGTGGTATACCCCAGTAAACAATAACTGTGGTTTTGCAATCCCACGGTAAAAAATCTCTATTATTCAGCTTTTGGTAGTTTTTTCCGTAAAGAAAAACAGAAGTGTCTCCTGACTGTTGTGACACAAAAATATATCTGTTGAAAATAGTCTTGTGTAGGCCCGACATCCCAATGTGGTTTCGCAGTTCCACGGGTCAAATCGCTGTACTATCCAGTCTTAGGCCTTTGGTATCTAAAAAAAAAGCAGTTTGAGTGTGTCGCTCACTGTTCAGCCGCAAATATCTCTATTTAAAAAAGTGTGGTATACCCCAGTAAACAATAACTGTGGTTTTGCCATCCCACGGTAAAAAATCTCTATTATTCAGCTTTTGGTAGTTTTTTCCGTAAAGAAAAACAGTAGTGTCTCCTGACTGTTGTGACACAAAAATATATCTGTTGAAAATAGTCTTGTGTAGGCCCGACATCCCAGTGTGGTTTCGCAGTTCCACGGGTCAAATCGCTGTACTATCCAGTTTTGGGCCTTTGGTATCTAAAAAAAAAGCAGTTTGAGTGTGTCGCTCACTGTTCAGCCGCAAATATCTATATTTAAAAAAGTGTGGTATACCCCAGTAAACAATAACTGTGGTTTTGCAATCCCACGGTAAAAAATCTTTATTATTCAGCTTTTGGTAGTTTTTTCCGTAAAGAAAAACAGTAGTGTCTCCTGACTGTTGTGACACAAAAATATATCTGTTGAAAATAGTCTTGTGTAGGCCCGACATCCCAGTGTGGTTTCGCAGTTCCACGGGTCAAATCACTGTACTATCCAGTTTTGGGCCTTTGGTATCTAAGAAAAAAGCAGTTTGAGTGTGTCGCTCACTGTTCAGCCGCATATCTCTATTTAAAAAAGTGTGGTATACCCCAGTAAACAATAACTGTGGTTTTGCCATCCCACGGTAAAAAATCTCTATTATTCAGCTTTTGGTAGTTTTTTCCGTAAAGAAAAACAGTAGTGTCTCCTGACTGTTGTGACACAAAAATATATCTGTTAAAAATAGTCTTGTGTAGGCCCAACATACCAGTGTGGTTTCGCAGTTCCACGGGTCAAATCGCTGTACTATCCAGTTTTGGGCCTTTGGTATCTAAAAAAAAAAGCAGTTTGAGTGTGTCGCTCACTGTTCAGCCGCAAATATCTATATTTAGAAAAGTGTGGTATACCCCAGTAAACAATAACTGTGGTTTTGCCATCCCACGGTAAAAAATCTCTATTATTCAGCTTTTGGTAGTTTTTTCCGTAAAGAAAAACAGTAGTGTCTCCTGACTGTTGTGACACAAAAATATATCTGTTGAAAATAGTCTTGTGTAGGCCCGACATCCCAGTGTGGTTTCGCAGTTCCACGGGTCAAATCGCTGTACTATCCAGTTTTGGGCCTTTGGTATCTAAAAAAAAAAGCAGTTTGAGTGTGTCGCTCACTGTTCAGCCGCAAATATCTCTGTTTAAAAAAGTGTGGTATACCCCAGTAAACAATAACTGTGGTTTTGCCATCCCACGGTAAAAAATCTCTATTATTCAGCTTTTGGTAGTTTTTTCCGTAAATAAAAACAGTAGTGTCTCCTGACTGTTGTGACACAAAACTATATCTGTTGAAAATAGTCTTGTGTAGGCCCGACATCCCAGTGTGGTTTCGCAGTTCCACGGGTCAAATCACTGTACTATCCAGTTTTGGGCCTTTGGTATCTAAAAAAAAAGCAGTTTGAGTGTGTCGCTCACTGTTCAGCCGCAAATATCTCTATTTCAAAAAGTGTGGTATACCCCAGTAAACAATAACTGTGGTTTTGCCATCCCACGGTAAAAAATCTCTATGTTTCAGCTTTTGGTAGTTTTTTCCGTAAAGAAAAACAGTAGTGTCTCCTGACTATTGTGACACAAAAATATATCTGTTGAAAATAGTCTTGTGTTGGCCCGACATCCCAGTGTGGTTTCGTAGTTCCACGGGTCAAATTGCTGTACTATCCTGTTTTGGGCCTTTGGGATCTAAAAAAAAAGCAGTTTGAGTGTGTCGCTCACTGTTCAGCCGCAAATATCTCTATTTAAAAAAGTGTGGTATACCCCAGTAAACAATAACTGTGGTTTTGCCATCCCACGGTAAAAAATCTCTATTATTCAGCTTTTGGTAGTTTTTTCCGTAAAGAAAAACAGTAGTGTCTCCTGACTGATGTGACACAAAAATATATCTGTTGAAAATAGTCTTGTGTAGGCCCGACATCCCAGTGTGGTTTCGCAGTTCCACGGGTCAAATCGCTGTACTATCCTGTTTTGGGCCTTTGGTATCTAAAAAAAAAGCAGTTTGAGTGTGTCGCTCACTGTTCAGCCGCAAATATCTCTATTTAAAAAAGTGTGGTATACCCCAGTAAACAATAACTGTGGTTTTGCCATCCCACGGTAAAAAATCTCTATGTTTCAGCTTTTGGTAGTTTTTTCCGTAAAGAAAAACAGTAGTGTCTCCTGACTGTTGTGACACAAAAATATATCTGTTGAAAATAGTCTTGTGTTGTGCCGACATCCCAGTGTGGTTTCGTAGTTCCACGGGTCAAATTGCTGTACTATCCTGTTTTGGGCCTTTGGGATCTAAAAAAAAAGCAGTTTGAGTGTGTCGCTCACTGTTCAGCCGCAAATATCTCTATTTAAAAAAGTGTGGTATACCCCAGTAAACAATAACTGTGGTTTTGCCATCCCACGGTAAAAAATCTCTATTATTCAGCTTTTGGTAGTTTTTTCCGTAAAGAAAAACAGTAGTGTCTCCTGACTGATGTGACACAAAAATATATCTGTTGAAAATAGTCTTGTGTAGGCCCGACATCCCAGTGTGGTTTCGCAGTTCCACGGGTCAAATCGCTGTACTATCCAGTTTTGGGCCTTTGGTATCTAAAAAAAAAGCAGTTTGAGTGTGTCGCTCAATGTTCAGCCACAAATATTTCTATTTAAAAAAGTGTGGTATACCCCAGTAAACAATAACTGTGGTTTTGCCATCCCACGGTAAAAAATCTCTATTATTCAGCTTTTGGTAATTTTTTCCGTAAAGAAAAACAGTAGTGTCTCCTGACTGTTGTGACACAAAAATATATCTGTTGAAAATAGTCTTGTGTAGGCCCGACATCCCAGTGTGGTTTCGCAGTTCCACGGGTCAAATCGCTGTACTATCCAGTTTTGGGCCTTTGTTATCTAAAATAAAAAGCAGTTTGAGTGTGTCGCTCACTGTTCAGCCGCAAATATCTCTATTTAAAAAAGTGTGGTATACCCCAGTAAACAATAACTGTGGTTTTGCCATCCCACGGTAAAAAATCTCTATTATTCAGTTTTTGGTAGTTTTTTCCGTAAAGAAAAACAGTAGTGTCTCCTGACTGTTGTGACACAAATTATATCTGTTGAAAATAGTCTTGTGTAGGCCCGACATCCCAGTGTGGTTTCGCAGTTCTACCAGTGAAATCGCTGTACTATCCAGTTTTGGGCCTTTGGTATCTAAAAAAAAAGCAGTTTGACTGTGTCGCTCACTGTTCAACCACAAATATCTCTATTTAAAAAAGTGTGGTATACCCCAGTAAACAATAACTGTGGTTTTGCCACCCCACGGTAAAAAATCTCTATTGTTCAGCTTTTGGTAGTTTTTTCCGTAAAGAAAAACAGTAGTGTCTCCTGACTGTTGTGACACAAAAATATATCTGTTGAAAATAGTCTTGTGTAGGCCCGACATCCCAGTGTGGTTTCGTAGTTCCACGGGTCAAATCGCTGTTCTATCCAGTTTTGGGCCTTTGGTATCTAAAAAAAAAGCAGTTTGAGTGTGTCGCTCACTGTTCAGCCGCAAATATCTCTATTTAAAAAAGTGTGGTATACCCCAGTAAACAATAACTGTGGTTTTGCCATCCCACGGTAAAAAATCTCTATTATTCAGCTTTTGGTAGTTTTTTCCGTAAAGAAAAACAGTAGTGTCTCCTGACTTGTGACACAAAAATATATCTGTTGAAAATAGTCTTGTGTAGGCCCGACATCCCAGTGTGTTTTCGCAGTTCTATGGGTCAAATCGCTGTACTATCCAGTTTTGGGCCTTTGGTATCTAAAAAAAGCAGTTTGAGTGTGTCGCTCACTGTTCAGCCACAAATATCTCTATTTAAAAAAGTGTGGTATGCCCTAGTAAACAATAACTGTGGTTTTGCCATCCCACGGTAAAAAATCTCTATTATTCAGCTTTTGGTAATTTTTTCCATAAAGAAAAACAGTAGTGTCTCCTGACTGTTGTGACACAAAAATATATCTTTTGAAAATAGTCTTGGGTAGGCTCGACATCCCAGTGTGGTTTCGCAGTTCCACGGGTCAAATCGCTGTACTATCCAGTTTTGGGCCTTGGGTATATAAAAAAAAAGCAGTTTGAGTGTGTCGCTCACTGTTCAGCCGCAAATATCTCTATTTAAAAAAGTGTGGTATACCCCAGTAAACAATAACTGTGGTTTTGCCATCCCACGGTAAAAAATCTCTATTATTCAGCTTTTAGTAGTTTTTTCCGTAAAGAAAAACAGTAGTGTCTCCTGCCTGTTGTGACACAAAAATATATCTGTTGAAAATAGTCTTGTGTAGGCCCGACATCCCAATGTGGTTTCGCAGTTCCACGGGTCAAATCGCTGTACTATCCAGTTTTGGGCCTTTGGTATGTAAAAAAAAAGCAGTTTGAGTGTGTCGCTCACTGTTCAGCTGCAAATATCTCTATTTTAAAAAGTGTGGTATACCCCAGTAAACAATAACTGTGGTTTTGCCATCCCACGGTAAAAAATCTCTATTATTCAGCTTTTGGTAGTTTTTTCCGTAAAGAAAAACAGTAGTGTCTCCTGACTGTTGTGACACAAAAATATATCTGTTTAAAATAGTCTTGTGTAGGTCCGACATCCCAGTGTGTTTTCGTAGTTCCACGGGTCAAATCGCTGTTCTATCCAGTTTTGGGCCTTTGGTATCTAAAAAAAAAGCAGTTTGAGGGTGTCGCTCACTGTTCAGCCGCAAATATCTCTATTTAAAAAAGTGTGGTATACCCCAGTAAACAATAACTGTGGTTTTGCCATCCCACGGTAAAAAATCTCTATTATTCAGCTTTTGGTAGTTTTTTCCGTAAAGAAAAACAGTAGTGTCTCCTGACTGTTGTGACACAAAAATATATCTGTTGAAAATAGTCTTGTGTAGGCCCGACATCCCAGTGTGGTTTCGCAGTTCTACGGGTCAAATCGCTGTACTATCCAGTTTTGGGCCTTTGGTATCTAAAAAAAAAGCAGTTTGAGTGTGTCGCTCACTGGTCAGCCACAAATATCTCTATTTAAAAAAGTGTGGTATACCCCAGTAAACAATAACTGTGGTTTTGCCATCCCACGGTAAAAAATCTCTATTATTCAGCTTTTAGTAGTTTTTTCCGTAAAGAAAAACAGTAATGTCTCCTGACTGTTGTGACACAAAAATATATCTGTTGAAAATAGTCTTGTGTAGGCCCGACATCCCAGTGTGGTTTCGCAGTTCCACGGGTCAAATGGCTGTACTATCCAGTTTTGGGCCTTTGGTATGTAAAAAAAAAGCAGTTTGAGTGTGTCGCTCACTGTTCAGCCGCAAATATCTCTATTTTAAAAAGTGTGGTATACCCCAGTAAACAATAACTGTGGTTTTGCCATCCCACGGTAAAAAATCTCTATTATTCAGCTTTTGGTAGTTTTTTCCGTAAAGAAAAACAGTAGTGTCTCCTGACTGTTGTGACACAAAAATATATCTGTTGAAAATAGTCTTGTGTAGGCCCGACATCCCAGTGTGGTTTCGCAGTTCCACGGGTCAAATCGCTGTACTATCCAGTTTTGGGCCTTTGGTATCTAAAAAAAAGCAGTTTGAGTGTGTCGCTCACTGTTCAGCCGCAAATATCTCTATTTAAAAAAGTGTGGTATACCCCAGTAAACAATATCTGTGGTTTTCCCATCCCATGGTAAAAATTCTCTATTATTCAGCTTTTGATATTTTTTTCAGTAAAGAAAAACAGTAGTGTCTCCTGACTGTTGTGACACAAAAATATATCTGTTGAAAATAGTCTTGTGTAGGCCCGACATCCCAGTGTGGCTTTGCAGTTCCACGGGTCAAATCGCTGTACTATCCAGTTTTGGGCCTTTGGTATCTAAAAAAAAAAGCAGTTTGAGTGTGTCGCTCACTGTTCAGCCGCAAATATCTCTATTTAAAAAAGTGTGGTATACCCCAGTAAACAATAACTGTGGTTTTGCCATCCCACGGTAAAAAAATCTCTATTATTCAGCTTTTGGTAGTTTTTTCCGTAAAGAAAAACAGTAGTGTCTCCTGACTGTTGTGACACAAAAATATATCTGGTGAAAATAGTCTTGTGTAGGCCCGACATCCCAATGTGGTTTCGCAGTTCCACGGGTCAAATCGCTGTACTATCCAGTTTTAGGCCTTTGGTATCTAAAAAAAAAGCAGTTTGAGTGTGTCGCTAACTGTTCAGCCGCAAATATCTCTATTTAAAAAAGTGTGGTATGCCCCAGTAAACAATAACTGTGGTTTTGCCATCCCACGGTAAAAAATCTCTATTATTCAGCTTTTGGTATTTTTTTCCGTAAAGAAAAACAGTAGTGTCTCCTGACTGTTGTGACACAAAAATATATCTGTTGAAAATAGTCTTGTGTAGGCCCGACATCCCAGTGTGGTTTCGCAGTTCCACGGGTCAAATCGCTGTACTATCCAGTTTTGGGCCTTTGTTATCTAAAAAAAAACGCAGTTTGAGTGTGTCGCTCACTGTTCAGCCGCAAATATCTCTATTTAAAAAAGTGTGGTATACCCCAGTAAACAATAACTGTGGTGTTGCCATCCCACGGTAAAAATTCTCTATTATTCAGCTTTTGGTAGTTTTTTCCGTAAAGAAAAACAGTAGTGTCTCCTGACTGATGTGACACAAAAATATATCTGTTGAAAATAGTCTTGTGTAGGCCCGACATCCCATTGTGGTTTCGCAGTTCCACGGGTCAAATCGCTGTACTAACCAGTTTTGGGCCTTTGGTATCTAAAAAAAAAGCAGTTTGAGTGTGTCGCTCACTGTTCAGCCGCAAATATCTCTATTTAAAAAAGTGTGGTATACCCCAGTAAACAATAACTGTGGTTTTGCCATCCCACGGTAAAAAATCTCTATTATTCAGCTTTTGGTAGTTTTTTCCATAAAGAAAAACAGTAGTGTCTCCTGACTGTTGTGACACAAAAATATATCTGTTGAAAATAGTCTTGTGTAGGCCCGACATCCCAGTGTGGTTTCGCAGTTCTACGGGTCAAATCGCTGTACTATCCAGTTTTGGGCCTTTGGTATCTAAAAAAAAAGCAGTTTGAGTGTGTCGCTCACTGTTCAGCCGCAAATATCTCTATTTAAAAAAGTGTGGTATACCCCAGTAAACAATAACTGTGGTTTTGCCATCCCACGGTAAAAAATCTCTATTATTCAGCTTTTGGTAATTTTTTCCGTAAAGAAAAACAGTAGTGTCTCCTGACTGTTGTGACACAAAAATATATCTGTTGAAAATAGTCTTGTGTAGGCCCGACATCCCAGTGTGGTTTCGCAGTTCCACGGGTCAAATCGCTGTACTATCCAGTTTTGGGCCTTTGGTATCTAAAAAAAAAAGCAGTTTGAGTGTTTCGCTCACTGTTCAGCCGCAAATATCTCTGTTTAAAAAAGTGTGGTATACCCCAGTAAACAATAACTGTGGTTTTGCCATCCCACGGTAAAAAATCTCTATTATTCAGCTTTTGGTAGTTTTTTCCGTAAAGAAAAACAGTAGTGTCTCCTGACTGTTGTGACACAAAAATATATCTGTTGAAAATAGTCTTGTGTAGGTCCGACATCCCAGTGTGTTTTCGTAGTTCCACGGGTCAAATCGCTGTTCTATCCAGTTTTGGGCCTTTGGTATCTAAAAAAAAAGCAGTTTGAGTGTGTCGCTCACTGTTCAGCCGCAAATATCTCTATTTAAAAAAGTGTGGTATACCCCAGTAAACAATAACTGTGGTTTTGCCATCCCACGGTAAAAAATCTCTATTATTCAGCTTTTGGTAGTTTTTTCCGTAAAGAAAAACAGTAGTGTCTCCTGACTGTTGTGACACAAAAATATATCTGTTGAAAATAGTCTTGTGTAGGCCCGACATCCCAGTGTGGTTTCGCAGTTCTACGGGTCAAATCGCTGTACTATCCAGTTTTGGGCCTTTGGTATCTAAAAAAAAAGCAGTTTGAGTGTGTCGCTCACTGTTCAGCCACAAATATCTCTATTTAAAAAAGTGTGGTATACCCCAGTAAACAATAACTGTGGTTTTGCCATCCCACGGTAAAAAATCTCTATTATTCAGCTTTTGGTAATTTTTTCCGTAAAGAAAAACAGTAGTGTTTCCTGACTGTTGTGACACAAAAATATATCTGTTGAAAATAGTCTTGTGTAGGCCCGACATCCCAGTGTGGTTTCGCAGTTCCACGGGTCAAATCGCTGTACTATCCAGTTTTGGGCCTTGGGTATATAAAAAAAAAGCAGTTTGAGTGTGTCGCTCACTGTTCAGCCGCAAATATCTCTATTTAAAAAAGTGTGGTATACCCCAGTAAACAATAACTGTGGTTTTGCCATCCCACGGTAAAAAATCTCTATTATTCAGCTTTTAGTAGTTTTTTCCGTAAAGAAAAACAGTAATGTCTCCTGACTGTTGTGACACAAAAATATATCTGTTGAAAATAGTCTTGTGTAGGCCCGACATCCCAGTGTGGTTTCGCAGTTCCACGGGTCAAATAGCTGTACTATCCAGTTTTGGGCCTTTGGTATGTAAAAAAAAAGCAGTTTGAGTGTGTCGCTCACTGTTCAGCCGCAAATATCTCTATTTTAAAAAGTGTGGTATACCCCAGTAAACAATAACTGTGGTTTTGCCATCCCACGGTAAAAAATCTCTATTATTCAGCTTTTGGTAGTTTTTTCCATAAAGAAAAACAGTAGTGTCTCCTGACTGTTGTGACACAAAAATATATCTGTTGAAAATAGTCTTGTGTAGGCCCGACATCCCAGTGTGGTTTCGCAGTTCCACGGGTCAAATCGCTGTACTATCCAGTTTTGGGCCTTTGGTATCTAAAAAAAAGCAGTTTGAGTGTGTCGCTCACTGTTCAGCCGCAAATATCTCTATTTAAAAAAGTGTGGTATACCCCAGTAAACAATATCTGTGGTTTTCCCATCCCACGGTAAAAATTCTCTATTATTCAGCTTTTGATATTTTTTTCAGTAAAGAAAAACAGTAATGTCTCCTGACTGTTGTGACACAAAAATATATCTGTTGAAAATAGTCTTGTGTAGGCCCGACATCCCAGTGTGGTTTCGCAGTTCCACGGGTCAAATCGCTGTACTATCCAGTTTTGGGCCTTTGGTATCTAAAAAAAAAAGCAGTTTGAGTGTGTCGCTCACTGTTCAGCCGCAAATATCTCTATTTAAAAAAGTGTGGTATACCCCAGTAAACAATAACTGTGGTTTTGCCATCCCACGGTAAAAAAATCTCTATTATTCAGCTTTTGGTAGTTTTTTCCGTAAAGAAAAACAGTAGTGTCTCCTGACTGTTGTGACACAAAAATATATCTGGTGAAAATAGTCTTGTGTAGGCCCGACATCCCAATGTGGTTTCGCAGTTCCACGGGTCAAATCGCTGTACTATCCAGTTTTAGGCCTTTGGTATCTAAATTAAAAGCAGTTTGAGTGTGTCGCTAACTGTTCAGCCGCAAATATCTCTATTTAAAAAAGTGTGGTATGCCCCAGTAAACAATAACTGTGGTTTTGCCATCCCACGGTAAAAAATCTCTATTATTCAGCTTTTGGTATTTTTTTCCGTAAAGAAAAACAGTAGTGTCTCCTGACTGTTGTGACACAAAAATATATCTGTTGAAAATAGTCTTGTGTAGGCCCGACATCCCAGTGTGGTTTCGCAGTTCCACGGGTCAAATCGCTGTACTATCCAGTTTTGGGCCTTTGTTATCTAAAAAAAAACGCAGTTTGAGTGTGTCGCTCACTGTTCAGCCGCAAATATCTCTATTTAAAAAAGTGTGGTATACCCCAGTAAACAATAACTGTGGTTTTGCCATCCCACGGTAAAAATTCTCTATTATTCAGCTTTTGGTAGTTTTTTCCGTAAAGAAAAACAGTAGTGTCTCCTGACTGATGTGACACAAAAATATATCTGTTGAAAATAGTCTTGTGTAGGCCCGACATCCCATTGTGGTTTCGCAGTTCCACGGGTCAAATCGCTGTACTAACCAGTTTTGGGCCTTTGGTATCTAAAAAAAAAGCAGTTTGAGTGTGTCGCTCACTGTTCAGCCGCAAATATCTCTATTTAAAAAAGTGTGGTATACCCCAGTAAACAATAACTGTGGTTTTGCCATCCCACGGTAAAAAATCTCTATTATTCAGCTTTTGGTAGTTTTTTCCATAAAGAAAAACAGTAGTGTCTCCTGACTGTTGTGACACAAAAATATATCTGTTGAAAATAGTCTTGTGTAGGCCCGACATCCCAGTGTGGTTTCGCAGTTCTACGGGTCAAATCGCTGTACTATCCAGTTTTGGGCCTTTGGTATCTAAAAAAAAAGCAGTTTGAGTGTGTCGCTCACTGTTCAGCCGCAAATATCTCTATTTAAAAAAGTGTGGTATACCCCAGTAAACAATAACTGTGGTTTTGCCATCCCACGGTAAAAAATCTCTATTATTCAGCTTTTGGTAATTTTTTCCGTAAAGAAAAACAGTAGTGTCTCCTGACTGTTGTGACACAAAAATATATCTGTTGAAAATAGTCTTGTGTAGGCCCGACATCCCAGTGTGGTTTCGCAGTTCCACGGGTCAAATCGCTGTACTATCCAGTTTTGGGCCTTTGGTATCTAAAAAAAAACGCAGTTTGAGTGTGTCGCTCACTGTTCAGCCGCAAATATCTCTGTTTAAAAAAGTGTGGTATACCCCAGTAAACAATAACTGTGGTTTTGCCATCCCACGGTAAAAAATCTCTATTATTCAGCTTTTGGTAGTTTTTTCCGTAAAGAAAAACAGTAGTGTCTCCTGACTGTTGTGACACAAAAATATATCTGTTGAAAATAGTCTTGTGTAGGTCCGACATCCCAGTGTGTTTTCGTAGTTCCACGGGTCAAATCGCTGTTCTATCCAGTTTTGGTCCTTTGGTATCTAAAAAAAAAGCAGTTTGAGTGTGTCGCTCACTGTTCAGCCGCAAATATCTCTATTTAAAAAAGTGTGGTATACCCCAGTAAACAATAACTGTGGTTTTGCCATCCCACGGTAAAAAATCTCTATTATTCAGCTTTTGGTAGTTTTTTCCGTAAAGAAAAACAGTAGTGTCTCCTGACTGTTGTGACACAAAAATATATCTGTTGAAAATAGTCTTGTGTAGGCCCGACATCCCAGTGTGGTTTCGCAGTTCTACGGGTCAAATCGCTGTACTATCCAGTTTTGGGCCTTTGGTATCTAAAAAAAAAGCAGTTTGAGTGTGTCGCTCACTGTTCAGCCACAAATATCTCTATTTAAAAAAGTGTGGTATACCCCAGTAAACAATAACTGTGGTTTTGCCATCCCACGGTAAAAAATCTCTATTATTCAGCTTTTGGTAATTTTTTCCGTAAAGAAAAACAGTAGTGTCTCCTGACTGTTGTGACACAAAAATATATCTGTTGAAAATAGTCTTGTGTAGGCCCGACATCCCAGTGTGGTTTCGCAGTTCCACGGGTCAAATCGCTGTACTATCCAGTTTTGGGCCTTGGGTATATAAAAAAAAAGCAGTTTGAGTGTGTCGCTCACTGTTCAGCCGCAAATATCTCTATTTAAAAAAGTGTGGTATACCCCAGTAAACAATAACTGTGGTTTTGCCATCCCACGGTAAAAAATCTCTATTATTCAGCTTTTAGTAGTTTTTTCCGTAAAGAAAAACAGTAATGTCTCCTGACTGTTGTGACACAAAAATATATCTGTTGAAAATAGTCTTGTGTAGGCCCGACATCCCAGTGTGGTTTCGCAGTTCCACGGGTCAAATGGCTGTACTATCCAGTTTTGGGCCTTTGGTATGTAAAAAAAAAGCAGTTTGAGTGTGTCGCTCACTGTTCAGCCGCAAATATCTCTATTTTAAAAAGTGTGGTATACCCCAGTAAACAATAACTGTGGTTTTGCCATCCCACGGTAAAAAATCTCTATTATTCAGCTTTTGGTAGTTTTTTCCATAAAGAAAAACAGTAGTGTCTCCTGACTGTTGTGACACAAAAATATATCTGTTGAAAATAGTCTTGTGTAGGCCCGACATCCCAGTGTGGTTTCGCAGTTCCACGGGTCAAATGGCTGTACTATCCAGTTTTGGGCCTTTGGTATCTAAAAAAAAGCAGTTTGAGTGTGTCGCTCACTGTTCAGCCGCAAATATCTCTATTTAAAAAAGTGTGGTATACCCCAGTAAACAATATCTGTGGTTTTCCCATCCCACGGTAAAAATTCTCTATTATTCAGCTTTTGATATTTTTTTCAGTAAAGAAAAACAGTAATGTCTCCTGACTGTTGTGACACAAAAATATATCTGTTGAAAATAGTCTTGTGTAGGCCCGACATCCCAGTGTGGTTTCGCAGTTCCACGGGTCAAATCGCTGTACTATCCAGTTTTGGGCCTTTGGTATCTAAAAAAAAAAGCAGTTTGAGTGTGTCGCTCACTGTTCAGCCGCAAATATCTCTATTTAAAAAAGTGTGGTATACCCCAGTAAACAATAACTGTGGTTTTGCCATCCCACGGTAAAAAAATCTCTATTATTCAGCTTTTGGTAGTTTTTTCCGTAAAGAAAAACAGTAGTGTCTCCTGACTGTTGTGACACAAAAATATATCTGGTGAAAATAGTCTTGTGTAGGCCCGACATCCCAATGTGGTTTCGCAGTTCCACGGGTCAAATCGCTGTACTATCCAGTTTTAGGCCTTTGGTATCTAAAAAAAAAGCAGTTTGAGTGTGTCGCTAACTGTTCAGCCGCAAATATCTCTATTTAAAAAAGTGTGGTATGCCCCAGTAAACAATAACTGTGGTTTTGCCATCCCACGGTAAAAAATCTCTATTATTCAGCTTTTGGTATTTTTTTCCGTAAAGAAAAACAGTAGTGTCTCCTGACTGTTGTGACACAAAAATATATCTGTTGAAAATAGTCTTGTGTAGGCCCGACATCCCAGTGTGGTTTCGCAGTTCCACGGGTCAAATCGCTGTACTATCCAGTTTTGGGCCTTTGTTATCTAAAAAAAAACGCAGTTTGAGTGTGTCGCTCACTGTTCAGCCGCAAATATCTCTATTTAAAAAAGTGTGGTATACCCCAGTAAACAATAACTGTGGTTTTGCCATCCCACGGTAAAAATTCTCTATTATTCAGCTTTTGGTAGTTTTTTCCGTAAAGAAAAACAGTAGTGTCTCCTGACTGATGTGACACAAAAATATATCTGTTGAAAATAGTCTTGTGTAGGCCCGACATCCCATTGTGGTTTCGCAGTTCCACGGGTCAAATCGCTGTACTAACCAGTTTTGGGCCTTTGGTATCTAAAAAAAAAAGCAGTTTGAGTGTGTCGCTCACTGTTCAGCCGCAAATATCTCTATTTAAAAAAGTGTGGTATACCCCAGTAAACAATAACTGTGGTTTTGCCATCCCACGGTAAAAAATCTCTATTATTCAGCTTTTGGTAGTTTTTTCCATAAAGAAAAACAGTAGTGTCTCCTGACTGTTGTGACACAAAAATATATCTGTTGAAAATAGTCTTGTGTAGGCCCGACATCCCAGTGTGGTTTCGCAGTTCTACGGGTCAAATCGCTGTACTATCCAGTTTTGGGCCTTTGGTATCTAAAAAAAAAGCAGTTTGAGTGTGTCGCTCACTGTTCAGCCGCAAATATCTCTATTTAAAAAAGTGTGGTATACCCCAGTAAACAATAACTGTGGTTTTGCCATCCCACGGTAAAAAATCTCTATTATTCAGCTTTTGGTAATTTTTTCCGTAAAGAAAAACAGTAGTGTCTCCTGACTGTTGTGACACAAAAATATATCTGTTGAAAATAGTCTTGTGTAGGCCCGACATCCCAGTGTGGTTTCGCAGTTCCACGGGTCAAATCGCTGTACTATCCAGTTTTGGGCCTTTGGTATCTAAAAAAAAAAGCAGTTTGAGTGTGTCGCTCACTGTTCAGCCGCAAATATCTCTGTTTAAAAAAGTGTGGTATACCCCAGTAAACAATAACTGTGGTTTTGCCATCCCACGGTAAAAAATCTCTATTATTCAGCTTTTGGTAGTTTTTTCCGTAAAGAAAAACAGTAGCGTCTCCTGACTGTTGTGACACAAAAATATATCTGTTGAAAATAGTCTTGTGTAGGCCCGACATCCCAGTGTGGTTTCGCAGTTCCACGGGTCAAATCGCTGTACTATCCAGTTTTGGGCCTTTGGTATCTAAAAAAAAACGCAGTTTGAGTGTGTCGCTCACTGTTCAGCCGCAAATATCTCTATTTAAAAAAGTGTGGTATACCCCAGTAAACAATAACTGTGGTTTTGCCATCCCACGGTAAAAAATCTCTATTATTCAGGTTTTGGTAGTTTTTTCCGTAAAGAAAAACAGTAGTGTCTCCTGACTGATGAGACACAAAAATATATCTGTTGAAAATAGTCTTGTGTAGGCCCGACATCCCATTGTGGTTTCGCAGTTCCACGGGTCAAATCGCTGTACTATCCAGTTTGGGCCTTTGGTATCTAAAAAAAAATCAGTTTGAGTGTGTCGCTCACTGTTCAGCCGCAAATATCTCTATTTAAAAAAGTGTGGTATACCCCAGTAAACAATAACTGTGGTTTTGCCATCCCACGGTAAAAAATCTCTATTATTCAGCTTTTGTTAGTTTTTTCCGTAAAGAAAAACAGTAGTGTCTCCTGACTGTTGTGACACAAAAATATATCTGTTGAAAATAGTCTTGTGTAGGCCCGACATCCCAGTGTGGTTTCGCAGTTCCACGGGTCAAATCGCTGTACTATCCAGTTTTGGGCCTTTGGTATCTAAAAAAAAAAGCAGTTTGAGTGTGTCGCTCACTGTTCAGCCGCAAATATCTCTATTTAAAAAAGTGTGGTATACCCCAGTAAACAATAACTGTGGTTTTGCCATCCCACGGTAAAAAATCTCTATTATTCAGCTTTTGGTAGTTTTTTCCGTAAAGAAAAACAGTAGTGTCTCCTGACTGTTGTGACACAAAAATATATCTGTTGAAAATAGTCTTGTGTAGGCCCGACATCCCAGTGTGGTTTCGCAGTTCCACGGGTCAAATCGCTGTACTATCCAGTTTTGGGCCTTTGGTATCTAAAAAAAAGCAGTTGGAGTGTGTCGCTCACTGTTCAGCCGCAAATATCTCTATTTAAAAAAGTGTGGTATACTCCAGTAAACAATAACTGTGGTTTTGCCATCCCACGGTAAAAAATCGCTATTATTCAGCTTTTGGTAGTTTTTTCCGTAAAGAAAAACAGTAGTGTCTCCTGACTGTTGTGACACAAAAATATATCTGTTGAAAATAGTCTTGTGTAGGCCCGACATCCCAGTGTGGTTTCGCAGTTCCACGGGTCAAATCGCTGTACTATCCTGTTTTGGGCCTTTTGTATATAAAAAAAAATCAGTTTTAGTGTGTCGCTCACTGTTCAGCCGCAAATATCCCTATTTAAAAAAGTGTGGTATACCCCAGTAAACAATAACTGTGGTTTTGCCATCCCACGGTAAAAAATCTCTATTATTCAGCTTTTGGTAGTTTTTTCCATAAAGAAAAACAGTAGTGTCTCCTGACTGTTGTGACACCAAAATATATCTGTTGAAAATAGTCTTGTGTAGGCCCGACATCCCAGTGTGGTTTCGCAGTTCCACGGGTCAAATCGCTGTACTATCCAGTTTTGGGCCTTTGGTATCTAAAAAAAAAAGCAGTTTGAGTGTGTCGCTCACTGTTCAGCTGCAAATATCTCTATTTAAAAAAGTGTGGTATACCCCAGTAAACAATAACTGTGGTTTTGCCATCCCACGGTAAAAAATCTCTATTATTCAGCTTTTGGTAGTTTTTTCCGTAAAGAAAAACAGTAGTGTCTCCTGACTGTTGTGACACAAAAATATATCTGTTGAAAATAGTCTTGTGTAGGCCCGACATCCCAGTGTGGTTTCGCAGTTCCACGGGTCAAATCGTTGTACTATCCAGTTTTGGGCCTTTGGTATCTAAAAAAAAGCAGTTGGAGTGTGTCGCTCACTGTTCAGCCGCAAATATCTCTATTTAAAAAAGTGTGGTATACCCCAGTAAACAATAACTGTGGTTTTGCCATCCCACGGTAAAAAATCGCTATTATTCAGCTTTTGGTAGTTTTTTCCGTAAAGAAAAACAGTAGTGTCTCCTGACTGTTGTGACACAAAAATATATCTGTTGAAAATAGTCTTGTGTAGGCCCGACATCCCAGTGTGGTTTCGCAGTTCCACGGGTCAAATCGCTGTACTATCCTGTTTTGGGCCTTTGGTATCTAAAAAAAAATCAGTTTTAGTGTGTCGCTCACTGTTCAGCCGCAAATATCCCTATTTAAAAAAGTGTGGTATACCCCAGTAAACAATAACTGTGGTTTTGCCATCCCACGGTAAAAAATCTCTATTATTCAGCTTTTGGTAGTTTTTTCCATAAAGAAAAACAGTAGTGTCTCCTGACTGTTGTGACACCAAAATATATCTGTTGAAAATAGTCTTGTGTAGGCCCGACATCCCAGTGTGGTTTCGCCGTTCCACCGGTCAAATCGCTGTACTATCCAGTTTTGGGCCTTTGGTATCTAAAAAAAAAGCAGTTTGAGTGTGTCGCTCACTGTTCAGCCGCAAATATCTCTGTTTAAAAAAGTGTGGTATACCCCAGTAAACAATAACTGTGGTTTTGCCATCCCACGGTAAAAAATCTCTATTATTCAGCTTTTGGTAGTTTTTTCCGTAAAGAAAAACAGTAGCGTCTCCTGACTGTTGTGACACAAAAATATATCTGTTGAAAATAGTCTTGTGTAGGCCCGACATCCCAGTGTGGTTTCGCAGTTCTACGGGTCAAATCGCTGTACTATCCAGTTTTGGGCCTTTGGTATCTCAAAAAAAAGCAGTTTGAGTGTGTCGCTCACTGTTCAGCCGCAAATATCTCTATTTAAAAAAGTGTGGTATACCCCAGCAAACAATAACTGTGGTTTTGCCATCCCACGGTAAAAAATCTCTATTATTCAGCTTTTGGTAATTTTTTCCGTAAAGAAAAACAGTAGTGTCTCCTGACTGTTGTGACACAAAAATATATCTGTTGAAAATAGTCTTGTGTAGGCCCGACATCCCAGTGTGGTTTCGCAGTTCCACGGGTCAAATCGCTGTACTATCCAGTTTTGGGCCTTTGGTATCTAAAAAAAAGCAGTTTGAGTGTGTCGCTCACTGTTCAGCCGCAAATATCTCTATTTAAAAAAGTGTGGTATACCCCAGTAAACAATAACTGTGGTTTTGCCATCCCACGGTAAAAAATCTCTATTATTCAGCTTTTGGTAGTTTTTTCCGTAAAGAAAAACAGTAGTGTCTCCTGACTGTTGTGACACAAAAATATATCTGTTGAAAATAGTCTTGTGTAGGCCCGACATCCCAGTGTGGTTTCGCAGTTCCACGGGTCAAATCGCTGTACTATCCAGTTTTGGGCCTTTGGTATCTAAAAAAAAAGCAGTTGGAGTGTGTCGCTCACTGTTCAGCCGCAAATATCTCTATTTAAAAAAGTGTGGTATACCCCAGTAAACAATAACTGTGGTTTTGCCATCCCACGGTAAAAAATCGCTATTATTCAGCTTTTGGTAGTTTTTTCCGTAAAGAAAAACAGTAGTGTCTCCTGACTGTTGTGACACAAAAATATATCTGTTGAAAATAGTCTTGTGTAGGCCCGACATCCCAGTGTGGTTTCGCAGTTGTACGGGTCAAATCGCTGTACTATCCAGTTTTGGGCCTTTGGTATCTCAAAAAAAAGCAGTTTGAGTGTGTCGCTCACTGTTCAGCCGCAAATATCTCTATTTAAAAAAGTGTGGTATACCCCAGCAAACAATAACTGTGGTTTTGCCATCCCACGGTAAAAAATCTCTATTATTCAGCTTTTGGTAATTTTTTCCGTAAAGAAAAACAGTAGTGTCTCCTGACTGTTGTGACACAAAAATATATCTGTTGAAAATAGTCTTGTGTAGGCCCGACATCCCAGTGTGGTTTCGCAGTTCCACGGGTCAAATCGCTGTACTATCCAGTTTTGGGCCTTTGGTATCTAAAAAAAAAGCAGTTTGAGTGTGTCGCTCACTGTTTAGCCGCAAATATCTCTATTTAAAAAAGTGTGGTATACCCCAGTAAACAATAACTGTGGTTTTGCCATCCCATGGTAAAAAAATCTCTATTATTCAGCTTTTGGTAGTTTTTTCCGTAAAGAAAAACAGTAGTGTCTCCTGACTGTTGTGACACAAAAATATATCTGTTGAAAATAGTCTTGTGTAGGCCCGACATCCCAGTGTGGTTTCGTAGTTCCACGGGTCAAATCGCTGTACTATCCAGTTTTGGGCCTTTGGTATCTAAAAAAAAAGCAGTTTGAGTGTGTCGCTCACTGTTCAGCCGCAAATATCTCTATTTAAAAAAGTGTGGTATACCCCAGTAAACAATAACTGTGGTTTTGCCATCCCACGGTAAAAAATCTCTATTATTCAGCTTTTGGTAGTTTTTTCCGTAAAGAAAAACAGTAGTGTCTCCTGACTGTTGTGACACAAAAATATATCTGTTGAAAATAGTCTTGTGTAGGCCCGACATCCCAGTGTGGTTTCGTAGTTCCACGGGTCAAATCGCTGTACTATCCAGTTTTGGGCCTTTGATATCTAAAAAAAAAGCAGTTTGAGTGTGTCGCTCACTGTTCAGCCGCAAATATCTCTATTTAAAAAAGTGTGGTATACCCCAGTAAACAATAACTGTGGTTTTGCCATCCCACGGTAAAAAATCTCTATTATTCAGCTTTTGGTAGTTTTTTCCGTAAAGAAAAACAGTAGTGTCTCCTGACTGTTGTGACACAAAAATATATCTGTTGAAAATAGTCTTGTGTAGGCCCGACATCCCAGTGTGGTTTCGCAGTTCTACGGGTCAAATCGCTGTACTATCCAGTTTTGGGCCTTTGGTATCTTAAAAAAAAGCAGTTTGAGTGTGTCGCTCACTGTTCAGCCGCAAATATCTCTATTTAAAAAAGTGTGGTATACCCCAGCAAACAATAACTGTGGTTTTGCCATCCCACGGTAAAAAATCTCTATTATTCAGCTTTTGGTAGTTTTTTCCGTAAAGAAAAACAGTAGTGTCTCCTGACTGTTGTGACACAAAAATATATCTGTTGAAAATAGTCTTGTGTAGGCCCGACATCCCAGTGTGGTTTCGCAGTTCCACGGGTCAAATCGCTGTACTATCCAGTTTTGGGCCTTTGGTATGTAAAAAAAAAGCAGTTTGAGTGTGTCGCTCACTGTTCAGCCGCAAATATCTCTATTTAAAAAAGTGTGGTATACCCCAGTAAACAATAACTGTGGTTTTGCCATCCCACGGTAAAAAATCTCTATTATTCAGCTTTTGGTAGTTTTTTCCGTAAAGAAAAACAGTAGTGTCTCCTGACTGTTGTGACACAAAAATATATCTGTTGAAAATAGTCTTGTGTAGGCCCGACATCCCAGTGTGGTTTCGCAGTTCCACGGGTCAAATCGCTGTACTATCCAGTTTTGGGCCTTTGGTATCTAAAAAAAAAGCAGTTGGAGTGTGTCGCTCACTGTTCAGCCGCAAATATCTCTATTTAAAAAAGTGTGGTATACCCCAGTAAACAATAACTGTGGTTTTGCCATCCCACGGTAAAAAATCGCTATTATTCAGCTTTTGGTAGTTTTTTCCGTAAAGAAAAACAGTAGTGTCTCCTGACTGTTGTGACACAAAAATATATCTGTTGAAAATAGTCTTGTGTAGGCCCGACATCCCAGTGTGGTTTCGCAGTTCCACGGGTGAAATTGCTGTACTATCCTGTTTTGGGCCTTTGGTATCTAAAAAAAAATCAGTTTTAGTGTGTCGCTCACTGTTCAGCCGCAAATATCCCTATTTAAAAAAGTGTGGTATACCCCAGTAAACAATAACTGTGGTTTTGCCATCCCACGGTAAAAAATCTCTATTATTCAGCTTTTGGTAGTTTTTTCCATAAAGAAAAACAGTAGTGTCTCCTGACTGTTGTGACACCAAAATATATCTGTTGAAAATAGTCTTGTGTAGGCCCGACATCCCAGTGTGGTTTCGCCGTTCCACCGGTCAAATCGCTGTACTATCCAGTTTTGGGCCTTTGGTATCTAAAAAAAAAGCAGTTTGAGTGTGTCGCTCACTGTTCAGCCGCAAATATCTGTGTTTAAAAAAGTGTGGTATACCCCAGTAAACAATAACTGTGGTTTTGCCATTCCACGGTAAAAAATCTCTATTATTCAGCTTTTGGTAGTTTTTTCCGTAAAGAAAATCAGTAGCGTCTCCTGACTGTTGTGACACAAAAATATATCTGTTGAAAATAGTCTTGTGTAGGCCCGACATCCCAGTGTGGTTTCGCAGTTCCACGGGTCAAATCGCTGTACTATCCAGTTTTGGGCCTTTGGTATCTAAATAAAAACGCAGTTTGAGTGTGTCGCTCACTGTTCAGCCGCAAATATCTCTATTTAAAAAAGTGTGGTATACCCCAGTAAACAATAACTGTGGTTTTGCCATCCCACGGTAAAAAATCTCTATTATTCAGGTTTTGGTAGTTTTTTCCGTAAAGAAAAACAGTAGTGTCTCCTGACTGATGAGACACAAAAATATATCTGTTGAAAATAGTCTTGTGTAGGCCCGACATCCCATTGTGGTTTCGCAGTTCCACGGGTCAAATCGCTGTACTATCCAGTTTTGGGCCTTTGGTATCTAAAAAAAAATCAGTTTGAGTGTGTCGCTCACTGTTCAGCCGCAAATATCTCTATTTAAAAAAGTGTGGTATACCCCAGTAAACAATAACTGTGGTTTTGCCATCCCACGGTAAAAAATCTCTATTATTCAGCTTTTGGTAGTTTTTTCCGTAAAGAAAAACAGTAGTGTCTCCTGACTGTTGTGACACAAAAATATATCTGTTGAAAATAGTCTTGTGTAGGCCCGACATCCCAGTGTGGTTTCGTAGTTCCACGGGTCAAATCGCTGTACTATCCAGTTTTGGGCCTTTGATATCTAAAAAAAAAGCAGTTTGAGTGTGTCGCTCACTGTTCAGCCGCAAATATCTCTATTTAAAAAAGTGTGGTATACCCCAGTAAACAATAACTGTGGTTTTGCCATCCCACGGTAAAAAATCTCTATTATTCAGCTTTTGGTAGTTTTTTCCGTAAAGAAAAACAGTAGTGTCTCCTGACTGTTGTGACACAAAAATATATCTGTTGAAAATAGTCTTGTGCAGGCCCGACATCCCAGTGTGGTTTCGCAGTTCTACGGGTCAAATCGCTGTACTATCCAGTTTTGGGCCTTTGGTATCTCAAAAAAAAGCAGTTTGAGTGTGTCGCTCACTGTTCAGCCGCAAATATCTCTATTTAAAAAAGTGTGGTATACCCCAGCAAACAATAACTGTGGTTTTGCCATCCCACGGTAAAAAATCTCTATTATTCAGCTTTTGGTAATTTTTTCCGTAAAGAAAAACAGTAGTGTCTCCTGACTGTTGTGACACAAAAATATATCTGTTGAAAATAGTCTTGTGTAGGCCCGACATCCCAGTGTGGTTTCGCAGTTCCACGGGTCAAATCGCTGTACTATCCAGTTTTGGGCCTTTGGTATCTAAAAAAAAAGCAGTTTGAGTGTGTCGCTCACTGTTTAGCCGCAAATATCTCTATTTAAAAAAGTGTGGTATACCCCAGTAAACAATAACTGTGGTTTTGCCATCCCATGGTAAAAAATCTCTATTATTCAGCTTTTGGTAGTTTTTTCCGTAAAGAAAAACAGTAGTGTCTCCTGACTGTTGTGACACAAAAATATATCTGTTGAAAATAGTCTTGTGTAGGCCCGACATCCCAGTGTGGTTTCGTAGTTCCACGGGTCAAATCGCTGTACTATCCAGTTTTGGGCCTTTGGTATCTAAAAAAAAAGCAGTTTGAGTGTTTCGCTCACTGTTCAGCCGCAAATATCTCTATTTAAAAAAGTGTGGTATACCCCAGTAAACAATAACTGTGGTTTTGCCATCCCACGGTAAAAAATCTCTATTATTCAGCTTTTGGTAGTTTTTCCATAAAGGAAAACAGTAGTGTCTCCTGACTGTTGTGACACCAAAATATATCTGTTGAAAATAGTCTTGTGTAGGCCCGACATCCCAGTGTGGTTTCGCCGTTCCACGGGTCAAATCGCTGTAATATCCTGTTTTGGGCCTTTGGTATCTAAAAAAAAAGCAGTTTGAGTGTGTCACTCACTGTTCAGCCGCAAATATCTCTGTTTAAAAAAGTGTGGTATACCCCAGTAAACAATAACTGTGGTTTTGCCATCCCACGGTAAAAAATCTCTATTATTCAGCTTTTGGTAGTTTTTTCCGTAAAGAAAAACAGTAGCGTCTCCTGACTGTTGTGACACAAAAATATACCTGTTGAAAATAGTCTTGTGTAGGCCCGACATCCCAGTGTGGTTTCGCAGTTCCACGGGTCAAATCGCTGTACTATCCAGTTTTGGGCCTTTGGTATCTAAAAAAAAATCAGTTTGAGTGTGTCGCTCACTGTTCAGCCGCAAATATCTCTATTTAAAAAAGTGTGGTATACCCCAGTAAACAATAACTGTGGTTTTGCCATCCCACGGTAAAAAATCTCTATTATTCAGCTTTTGGTAGTTTTTTCCGTAAAGAAAAACAGTAGTGTCTCCTGACTGTTGTGACACAAAAATATATCTGTTGAAAATAGTCTTGTGTAGGCCCGACATCCCAGTGTGGTTTCGCAGTTCTACGGGTCAAATCGCTGTACTATCCAGTTTTGGGCCTTTGGTATCTCAAAAAAAAGCAGTTTGAGTGTGTCGCTCACTGTTCAGCCGCAAATATCTCTATTTAAAAAAGTGTGGTATACCCCAGCAAACAATAACTGTGGTTTTGCCATCCCACGGTAAAAAATGTCTATTATTCAGCTTTTGGTAATTTTTTCCGTAACGAAAAACAGTAGTGTCTCCTGACTGTTGTGACACAAAAATATATCTGTTGAAAATAGTCTTGTGTAGGCCCGACATCCCAGTGTGGTTTCGCAGTTCCACGGGTCAAATCGCTGTACTATCCAGTTTTGGGCCTTTGGTATCTAAAAAAAAAGCAGTTTGAGTGTGTCGCTCACTGTTTAGCCGCAAATATCTCTATTTAAAAAAGTGTGGTATACCCCAGTAAACAATAACTGTGGTTTTGCCATCCCATGGTAAAAAATCTCTATTATTCAGCTTTTGGTAGTTTTTTCCGTAAAGAAAAACAGTAGTGTCTCCTGACTGTTGTGACACAAAAATATATCTGTTGAAAATAGTCTTGTGTAGGCCCGACATCCCAGTGTGGTTTCGTAGTTCCACGGGTCAAATCGCTGTACTATCCAGTTTTGGGCCTTTGGTATCTAAAAAAAAAGCAGTTTGAGTGTGTCGCTCACTGTTCAGCCGCAAATATCTCTATTTAAAAAAGTGTGGTATACCCCAGTAAACAATAACTGTGGTTTTGCCATCCCACGGTAAAAAATCTCTATTATTCAGCTTTTGGTAGTTTTTTCCGTAAAGAAAAACAGTAGTGTCTCCTGACTGTTGTGACACAAAAATATATCTGTTGAAAATAGTCTTGTGTAGGCCCGACATCCCAGTGTGGTTTCGTAGTTCCACGGGTCAAATCGCTGTACTATCCAGTTTTGGGCCTTTGATATCTAAAAAAAAAGCAGTTTGAGTGTGTCGCTCACTGTTCAGCCGCAAATATCTCTATTTAAAAAAGTGTGGTATACCCCAGTAAACAATAACTGTGGTTTTGCCATCCCACGGTAAAAAATCTCTATTATTCAGCTTTTGGTAGTTTTTTCCGTAAAGAAAAACAGTAGTGTCTCCTGACTGTTGTGACACAAAAATATATCTGTTGAAAATAGTCTTGTGTAGGCCCGACATCCCAGTGTGGTTTCGCAGTTCCACGGGTCAAATCGCTGTACTATCCAGTTTTGGGCCTTTGGTATCTAAAAAAAAAGCAGTTTGAGTGTGTCGCTCACTGTTCAGCCGCAAATATCTCTATTTAAAAAAGTGTGGTATACCCCAGTAAACAATAACTGTGGTTTTGCCATCCCACGGTAAAAAATCTCTATTATTCAGCTTTTGGTAGTTTTTTCCGTAAAGAAAAACAGTAGTGTCTCCTGACTGTTGTGACACAAAAATATATCTGTTGAAAATAGTCTTGTGTAGGCCCGACATCCCAGTGTGGTTTCGCAGTTCCACGGGTCAAATCGCTGTACTATCCAGTTTTGGGCCTTTGGTATCTAAAAAAAAAGCAGTTGGAGTGTGTCGCTCACTGTTCAGCCGCAAATATCTCTATTTAAAAAAGTGTGGTATACCCCAGTAAACAATAACTGTGGTTTTGCCATCCCACGGTAAAAAATCGCTATTATTCAGCTTTTGGTAGTTTTTTCCGTAAAGAAAAACAGTAGTGTCTCCTGACTGTTGTGACACAAAAATATATCTGTTGAAAATAGTCTTGTGTAGGCCCGACATCCCAGTGTGGTTTCGCAGTTCCACGGGTCAAATTGCTGTACTATCCTGTTTTGGGCCTTTGGTATCTAAAAAAAAATCAGTTTTAGTGTGTCGCTCACTGTTCAGCCGCAAATATCCCTATTTAAAAAAGTGTGGTATACCCCAGTAAACAATAACTGTGGTTTTGCCATCCCACGGTAAAAAATCTCTATTATTCAGCTTTTGGTAGTTTTTTCCATAAAGAAAAACAGTAGTGTCTCCTGACTGTTGTGACACCAAAATATATCTGTTGAAAATAGTCTTGTGTAGGCCCGACATCCCAGTGTGGTTTCGCAGTTCCACGGGTCAAATCGCTGTACTATCCAGTTTTGGGCCTTTGGTATCTAAAAAAAAACGCAGTTTGAGTGTGTCGCTCATTGTTCAGCCGCAAATATCTCTATTTAAAAAAGTGTGGTATACCCCAGTAAACAATAACTGTGGTTTTGCCATCCCACGGTAAAAAATCTCTATTATTCAGGTTTTGGTAGTTTTTTCCGTAAAGAAAAACAGTAGTGTCTCCTGACTGATGAGACACAAAAATATATCTGTTGAAAATAGTCTTGTGTAGGCCCGACATCCCATTGTGGTTTCGCAGTTCCACGGGTCAAATCGCTGTACTATCCAGTTTTGGGCCTTTGGTATCTAAAAAAAAATCAGTTTGAGTGTGTCGCTCACTGTTCAGCCGCAAATATCTCTATTTAAAAAAGTGTGGTATACCCCAGTAAACAATAACTGTGGTTTTGCCATCCCACGGTAAAAAATCTCTATTATTCAGCTTTTGGTAGTTTTTTCCGTAAAGAAAAACAGTAGTGTCTCCTGACTGTTGTGACACAAAAATATATCTGTTGAAAATAGTCTTGTGTAGGCCCGACATCCCAGTGTGGTTTCGTAGTTCCACGGGTCAAATCGCTGTACTATCCAGTTTTGGGCCTTTGATATCTAAAAAAAAAGCAGTTTGAGTGTGTCGCTCACTGTTCAGCCGCAAATATCTCTATTTAAAAAAGTGTGGTATACCCCAGTAAACAATAACTGTGGTTTTGCCATCCCACGGTAAAAAATCTCTATTATTCAGCTTTTGGTAGTTTTTTCCGTAAAGAAAAACAGTAGTGTCTCCTGACTGTTGTGACACAAAAATATATCTGTTGAAAATAGTCTTGTGTAGGCCCGACATCCCAGTGTGGTTTCGCAGTTCTACGGGTCAAATCGCTGTACTATCCAGTTTTGGGCCTTTGGTATCTCAAAAAAAAGCAGTTTGAGTGTGTCGCTCACTGTTCAGCCGCAAATATCTCTATTTAAAAAAGTGTGGTATACCCCAGCAAACAATAACTGTGGTTTTGCCATCCCACGGTAAAAAATCTCTATTATTCAGCTTTTGGTAATTTTTTCCGTAAAGAAAAACCGTAGTGTGTCCTGACTGTTGTGACACAAAAATATATCTGTTGAAAATAGTCTTGTGTAGGCCCGACATCCCAGTGTGGTTTCGCAGTTCCACGGGTCAAATCGCTGTACTATCCAGTTTTGGGCCTTTGGTATCTAAAAAAAAAGCAGTTTGAGTGTGTCGCTCACTGTTTAGCCGCAAATATCTCTATTTAAAAAAGTGTGGTATACCCCAGTAAACAATAACTGTGGTTTTGCCATCCCATGGTAAAAAATCTCTATTATTCAGCTTTTGGTAGTTTTTTCCGTAAAGAAAAACAGTAGTGTCTCCTGACTGTTGTGACACAAAAATATATCTGTTGAAAATAGTCTTGTGTAGGCCCGACATCCCAGTGTGGTTTCGTAGTTCCACGGGTCAAATCGCTGTACTATCCAGTTTTGGGCCTTTGGTATCTAAAAAAAAAGCAGTTTGAGTGTGTCGCTCACTGTTCAGCCGCAAATATCTCTATTTAAAAAAGTGTGGTATACCCCAGTAAACAATAACTGTGGTTTTGCCATCCCACGGTAAAAAATCTCTATTATTCAGCTTTTGGTAGTTTTTTCCATAAAGAAAAACAGTAGTGTCTCCTGACTGTTGTGACACCAAAATATATCTGTTGAAAATAGTCTTGTGTAGGCCCGACATCCCAGTGTGGTTTCGCCGTTCCACGGGTCAAATCGCTGTAATATCCTGTTTTGGGCCTTTGGTATCTAAAAAAAAAGCAGTTTGAGTGTGTCGCTCACTGTTCAGCCGCAAATATCTCTGTTTAAAAAAGTGTGGTATACCCCAGTAAACAATAACTGTGGTTTTGCCATCCCACGGTAAAAAATCTCTATTATTCAGCTTTTGGTAGTTTTTTCCGTAAAGAAAAACAGTAGCGTCTCCTGACTGTTGTGACACAAAAATATATCTGTTGAAAATAGTCTTGTGTAGGCCCGACATCCCAGTGTGGTTTCGCAGTTCCACGGCTCAAATTGCTGTACTATCCAGTTTTGGGCCTTTGGTATCTAAAAAAAACGCAGTTTGAGTGTGTCGCTCACTGTTCAGCCGCAAATATCTCTATTTAAAAAAGTGTGGTATACCCCAGTAAACAATAACTGTGGTTTTGCCATCCCACGGTAAAAAATCTCTATTATTCAGCTTTTGGTAGTTTTTTCCGTAAAGAAAAACAGTAGTGTCTCCTGACTGTTGTGACACAAAAATATATCTGTTGAAAATAGTCTTGTGTAGGCCCGACATCCCAGTGTGGTTTCGCAGTTCCACGGGTCAAATCGCTGTACTATCCAGTTTTGGGCCTTTGGTATCTAAAAAAAAATCAGTTTGAGTGTGTCGCTCACTGTTCAGCCGCAAATATCTCTATTTAAAAAAGTGTGGTATACCCCAGTAAACAATAACTGTGGTTTTGCCATCCCACGGTAAAAAATCTCTATTATTCAGCTTTTGGTAGTTTTTTCCGTAAAGAAAAACAGTAGTGTCTCCTGACTGTTGTGACACAAAAATATATCTGTTGAAAATAGTCTTGTGTAGGCCCGACATCCTAGTGTGGTTTCGCAGTTCCACGGGTCAAATCGCTGTACTATCCAGTTTTGGGCCTTTGGTATCTAAAAAAAAAGCAGTTTGAGTGTGTCGCTCACTGTTCAGCCGCAAATATCTCTATTTAAAAAAGTGTGGTATACCCCAGTAAACAATAACTGTGGTTTTGCCATCCCACGGTAAAAAATCTCTATTATTCAGCTTTTGGTAGTTTTTTCCGTAAAGAAAAACAGTAGTGTCTCCTGACTGTTGTGACACAAAAATATATCTGTTGAAAATAGTCTTGTGTAGGCCCGACATCCCAGTGTGGTTTCACAGTTCCACGGGTCAAATCGCTGTACTATCCTGTTTTGGGCCTTTGGTATCTAAAAAAAAAGCAGTTTGAGTGTGTCGCTCACTGTTCAGCCGCAAATATCTCTATTTAAAAAAGTGTGGTATACCCCAGTAAACAATAACTGTGGTTTTGCCATCCCACGGTAAAAAATCTCTATTATTCAGCTTTTGGTAGTTTTTTCCGTAAAGAAAAACAGTAGTGTCTCCTGACTGTTGTGACACAAAAATATATCTGTTGAAAATAGTCTTGTGTAGGCCCGACATCCTAGTGTGGTTTCGCAGTTCCACGGGTCAAATCACTGTACTATCCAGTTTTGGGCCTTTGGTATCTAAAAAAAAAGCAGTTTGAGTGTGTCGCTCACTGTTCAGCCGCAAATATCTCTATTTAAAAAAGTGTGGTATACCCCAGTAAACAATAACTGTGGTTTTCCTCTTCCACGGTTCTAATCTACTCTTTATTACCCTTTTTCCATTGATAGTGCAAGTGTAAGCTATTTTACTTCATTTACAATGGGCAAGGCGCGTGGCAAGGGACGTGGAAGTGGACGTTCTGGTGATGGTTTGTGCAGAGGACGGGGCCGTGGCCAAGGTGAAAATGTGCCACAACCAACAGCCACATCTTCTCACTCCCACTTCTTGACCGAATTACTAGGGAAGCACAGAACAACACCAGTATTGAGAACTGATCAGTGTGAACAGGTTATTAATTGGATAGCAGATAATACTTCCAGTTACCTGGGCACCACCACCTCCGGTCTGTCTTCCACACGGTCAACTCTTAGTAGCCGTGAGTCTCGACCGCATACTCCTCCTCACCCTGATGCTCCTTCCTCCCACCATGCCGAGTGTCGTCAGACAGCAAGTGATCACACACTTGGACACTCTGAAGAGCTGTTTACTGTTCCATTTCCATATTTGGGCCCCTCGCCTGATATGCTTGAAGTGGTGGAAGAGGAGATCCCATGTTGCGATGCCCAAATATTTGAACAGCCACGGCCACAGGAAGTTGACGTTGGCAATCTGTCACAAGAGGTGGACGATGACGAGACACAATTGCCAGGAAGTGAGGAGGAGGATCGTGGTGCGCAAGTGGAAGAGGAGGAGGTGGTGGATGATCTAGTAACTGACCCAACGTGGAAGGAGGACATGCAGAGTGAGGCCAGCAGCACACAGGGGGAGGGAGGCAGAGTACCCCAACAGGCAGGAAGAAGCAGTGTGGTGGCCGCAGACAGAAGGCAGGCAACCGTTCCCCGTAACACCAACACGAGGGACGTTGCCAGTACAAGCGGTAGGTCTTCCAGAGTCTGGAATTTTTTTAAAGACTCTGCTGATAACCCCAAAAAGGCCATATGTTCCACCTGCCATGCCAGCATCAGCAGGGGTGACAAAACTACCAGCCTGACCACCACCAGCATGATCAGGCACATGGCAGCAAAGCACCCGACTTTGTGGGGCGAAACCCAGGGTCCACCACCAGTGTCAGCGGGTGTCACCACTGCTTCTTCCACTGTTGTGCGTGCAATAGAACCCCCTGTTGTGTGTGCAAGGCAATCTCCTGTCCATACTGCATGTAAAGATGCCCCCTCCTCTCAGTCTTCACTTGTTATGGCAGTTTCTCAAGAAACAGCATCAACGTCCACGTCCACGTCCCACCGCAGCGTTCAATTGTCCATATCCCAGACCTTTGAACGAAAGCGGAAATTCGCAGCTAACGCCCCAAAGGCCACAGTCCTAAATTCGCACATTTCATGACTGCTTGCATTGGAAATGCTGCCTTTCAGGCTGGTGGAGACGGAATCCTTCCGCAATCTTATGGCGGTGGCCGTCCCTCGGTACTCGGTCCCCAGCCGACACTATTTTGCCCGGTGTGCCATCCCCGCACTACACAAGCACGTGTCCCAAAGCATCTGCCGTGCCCTCAACAACACAGTTACTGGGAGAGTCCACCTGACAACGGACACGTGGACAAGTGCTTGTGGCCAGGGACGGTACATCTCTCTGACGGCACACTGGGTAAACATAGTGGAAGCCGGGACCCAGTCAGACCTTGGGACGGAACACATCCTCCCCACACCGAGGATTGCGGGCCCTATGTCAGTCAGAATTGCCCCCACAGTGTACAGCTCCTGCGCATCCTCCTCCTCCTCCTCCTCATGTTCAGCCTCCATCTCAGATATCACCACATCAGTTACAAGCTGGAAGCATTGCTGTACTGCCTCCGCCAAGCGGCAACAGGCTGTGCTGAAACTCATAAGCTTAGGTGATAAACCTCACACTGCTTGTGAGTTGTGGACAGCTGTGAAAGAGCAGGCAGATCTGTGGCTGAGACCGCTGAACCTACATCCCGGCATGGTCGTGTGTGACAATGGACGTAACCTGGTGGCGGCTCTGAGGCGAGGTGAGATCACACACGTACCATGCCTGGCTCATGTGCTTAACCTCGTGGTTCAGCGGTTTCTTAAATCGTACCCCGAGTTGCCAGATCTGCTCTTGAAAGTACGCCGCCTGTCAGCTCATTTTCGCAAGTCGGCTACAGCTTCCGCCGCCCTTGCTGTGTTGCAGCAGCGTTTGCAGCTTCCGGCACACCGACTGGTGTGTGATGTCCCCACACGTTGGAACTCTACCCTCCACATGTTGCAAAGGATTTGTGAGCAGAAGAGAGCAGTTGTGGAGTACCAGCTGCAACAAGGCCGTCGATATTCAGGTCAGACTCCACACATAAGACCTCAGGAGTGGACCTGGATATCTGACATATGTACCATCCTGACAAACTTTGAGGAGGCCACCAAGATGGTGAGTTGCGATGACGCCATCATTAGTGTCAGCATCCCACTTGTCTGTCTTTTGCAATGCTCTCTGCAGAGAATTAAAGAGGAGGCATTGCAGCCAGAGTATGATGAGATGGATCACGAAGCCGTAGCGGGCGATTACACACAGCCCAGCCTCATCTCATCCCAACGTGCATTGGGGGACAATGAGGGAGAGGAGGAGGAGGAGGAGGAGGAAGAACAGGAGCTGCTATCATGCGTTGTAGACGGTAGTACCTGTACAAGTGTCATACCGTCGGTTCAGCGTGGGTGGCCTGAGGACAGAGGGGAGGAGGAAGAGGAGGAGGAGAGCATGGTCAGTCGTCATCTTGGTGAGGACACGGAAATCTTGCCCGTTACCAGTCTGGCACGCATGGCTGACTTTATGTTACGCTGCCTTAACCGTGACCCTCGCGTTGTCAAAATGTTGGGTGACAGTCATTACTGGTTGGTGACACTTGTAGACCCCCTTTTCTGACACCCGCCCAGCTTACAGGCCCTGAGGCGCGGGGTACTCTCACAAGGAGTGGAAAGTTTCAAAAGATGGTGAGGGAGTACCTTGCCGATCGTACCAGCGTCCTCCGTGATTCCTCTGTGCCTTTTAATTATTGGGTATCCAAGCTGGACACTTGGAATGAACTCGCTCTGTACGCCTTGGAGGTCCTGGCCTGCCCTGCCGCTAGCGTGTTATCGGAGCGTGTTTTTAGTGCCGCTGGGGGAATTATAACTGATAAGTGCACTCGCCTGTCAACTGACAATGCTGACAAGCTGACCCTTATCAAAATGAACAAGGGCTGGATTGGGCCAGACTTCTCATCACCACCAAATGACAGCAGAGTAACATAAAGTCAAATCCACTGTGTTATTTCGGGAGGTGAATTCACATGCACCGCTTCACACCCACACATGGGTATACGCTTCCTCGTTTCGGCTGTTTAATCTTCTTCTCCTTATCCTCAGCCTCCACCACCACTATACCACCAGGGTGCCAGCATTGCAAGTTCCTCCGTCCTTATTTTTGGCAGCTTTTGCTTGCAAGGCATAAGCAAATACCATGGGACACCCACTCCCCAATAATGGGACTTATGTTTGTAATATGCTGTACTGCATGGCTCTTGTAAGGGGCATTGCAAGTTGCTCCGTCCTAATTTTTGGCAGCTTTTGCTGGGAAAGCATAAGCAAATACCATGGGACACCCACTCCACAATAATGGGACTTATGTTTGTAATATGCTGTACTGCATGGCTCTTGTAAGGGGCATTGCAAGTTGCTCCGTCCTAATTTTTGGCAGCTTTTGCTGGGAAAGCATAAGCAAATACCATGGGACACCCACTCCCCAATAATGGGACCTATGTTTGTAATATGCTGTACTGCATGGCTCTTGTAAGGGGCATTGCAAGTTGCTCCGTCCTAATTTTTGGCAGCTTTTGCTGGGAAAGCATAAGCAAATACTATGGGACACCCACTCCCCAATAATGGGACTTATGTTTGTAATATGCTGTACTGCATGGCTCTTGTAAGGGGCATTGCAAGTTGCTCCATCCTAATTTTTGGCAGCTTTTGGTGGGAAAGCATAAACAAATACCATGGGACACCCACTCCCCAATAATGGGACTTATGTTTGTAATATGCTGTACTGCATGGCTCTTGTAAGGGGCATTGCAAGTTGCTCCGTCCTAATTTTTGGCAGCTTTTGCTGGGAAAGCATAAGCAAATACTATGGGACACCCACTCCCCAATAATGGGACTTATGTTTGTAATATGCTGTACTGCATGGCTCTTGTAAGGGGCATTGCAAGTTGCTCCGTCCTAATTTTTGGCAGCTTTTGCTTGGAATGCATAAGCAAATACTGTGGGACACCCACTCCCCAATAATGGGACTTATGTTTGTAATATGCTGTAGTGCATGGCTCTTGTAAGGGGCATTGCAAGTTGCTCCGTCCTAATTTTTGGCAGCTTTTGCTGGGTAAGCATAAGCAAATACTATGGGACACCCACTCCCCAATAATGGGACTTATGTTTATAATATGCTATACTACATTGCTCTTGTAAGGGGCATTGCAAGTTGCTCCGTCCTAATTTTTGGCAGCTTTTGCTGGGAAAGCATAAGCAAATACTATGGGACACCCACTCCCCAATAATGGGACTTATGTTTGTAATATGCTGTACTGCATGGCTCTTGTAAGGGGCATTGCAAGTTGCTCCATCCTAATTTTTGGCAGCTTTTGCTGGGAAAGCATAAGCAAATACCATGGGACACCCACTCCCCAATAATGGGACTTATGTTTGTAATATGCATACTGCATGGCTCTTGTAAGGGGCATTGGAAGTTGCTCCGTCCTAATTTTTGGCAGCTTTTGCTGGGAAAGCATAAGCAAATACTATGGGACACCCACTCCCCAATAATAGGACTTATGTTTGTAATATGCTGTACTGCATGGCTCTTGTAAGGGGCATTGCAAGTTGCTCCGTCCTAATTTTTGGCAGCTTTTGCTGGGAAAGCATAAGCAAATACTATGGGAAACTCACTCCCCAATAATGGGGCTTATGTTTGTAATATGCTGTACTGCATGGCTCTTGTAAGGGGCATTGCAAGTTGCTCCGTCCTAATTTTTGGCAGCTTTTGCTTGGAAAGCATAAGCAAATACCATGGGACACCCACTCCCCAATAATGGGACTTATGTTTGTAATATGCTGTACTGCATGTGACTCGCCCCCTGGGCCGTGTGTACACGTGTGTGAGATACCCGGTGCCGGGTCTCTGGGGTCTGTAGTCTCCGTGGCGGTGACCCGGTCCCGTGGCTCAGGCTGGTCAAACCAGTGTCAGTCTTTCTTAGGTTTTGAGGTTAATTGTCCGACTGCGCCACCCGTGGATTGCGGTCAGGGAGTACCACCGCTGCGAGGCAGACCGCTGAGGCTGGTGTTGTGTGCGCAGCATAGAATGGGATAACTCCCCTCGGGAGGAGTATAGCCTCAGGGCAGTGAGTGTGGATGATGGGGGTGATGGTGCACGAGCGCAGCAGGAATGACTCAGAGTCTTTGCAGTGCAGTTCAGGGTCTTTTCTGATGATTATAAGGTAGACCCTCCCGGGAGTACTGGCTAGCATAAGAGGCCTGGTCAGTCTGTGAGCAAGCAGGAGTTCCCCTGGCCAGGTGAAGTTGTGAAGTTGTAGGCCTCCCCGTCTGTCTGCACTCTTCCTGGCTACCTTGCTGTAAGCGGGTAGAAGTAGCCCACGTCCCTGAGTGTACCGTGTAGTGCTCACCCATATGGCTGGTGACTTGGGGCCTTCTGTTAGCCTCCGCTCCACGACGGTGGTGCTGGTCCCTAGCTTGTGACTGAGCCTCCGGCTTCTATGGCCAGAGGACCTGAAATCCCCTGCCGGCTGGTTTCTGCTGCTGGATATATAAATCCTCACAGCTTCGGACTCCTGTGTCCGGTTCCTATTGTCTTCTGCCAGGGCGAGCTCTGCTCAGCTTCCAGCCCCTGGTCTTTAGCTCCTAGCTCCTACAGAGCTCCTTGCTGTTACTTTCCCTTGCTCTCACTCTGACTCTGACTGTTCTCTGACTCACTCAACCCCGCCCCAGATCCAGTTTATAAGGGCAGAATTCTCCCCTCCCAGGATTGGGGCAGGAGGATGTTGCATGTTTAATGGATCCTGACCAGGAAACCTCCCACTTGCTCTCTGACGTAATAGCTCTATTACTGTGGTGACCAGACCCCTGGGGTGCCACACATGGCTCTTGTAAGGGGCATTGCAGTTCCTCATAATTTTTGGAAAGCCTTCCATTCACTGCTTAGGCCAACAGTGCACGGGAGACCCAGTTGCTATAAATGGAAAAAAAGGTTTAGTTAACGCCCTCTGACCTCCATGTCATTTCCAAGGGGCATTGGAGTGGCTCGAAATTTTTGGTAGGCATTGCACTCACTGTATGCCCTATAACTGTGTAGCCGAACCGCTCCTTTTGTTACAGAAACATATCCTACAAGACATATCTGGTTGACTGGCCTGATATTGATGTGAATGGTCCCTGTTCCTCCTGCTCTTTCTCCTTTGCCACTACCTCATCCATCATTTATCACCTGAAGCTTTGTTTTAACGGGAGTCATAGAACTTGGATAGTAGCAGGAAAACATCCAGCAATCCTCGGAGGAGGTAGGATATGCGCCAAAACGCTGACCACCTCAGGCCTAGCCGCTACTACATACATGCGCTTGCATTGCAAAAAAACAAAGCAGATGCTAACTTCTATCTGTAACGGGTCTGGGAGGCGGAACCTCTGAGCAACTATACAAGGGGGCGGTCCTTGTAAGGAAGCGGGTGGCTCCCAGGGAAGACGGGCGGCTCCCAGGGAAGACGGGCAGGTAGTCACGGCAAGTGACAGGGACAGTCTCTGGGTAGAAGGGCAGGTAGTCGCGGCAAGTGACAGGGACAGTCTCTGGGTAGAAGGACGGGTACTCACGGCAAGTGACAGGGACAGTCTCTGGGTAGAAGGACAGCAGGCAGGTGGCTGGTGAGCGCTCCCAGGTGAGCGGGCGAGAGTCTTTGGACAGGCAGGTGGTCACGGCAAGTGACGGCAGAGCCTCCAGGTAGGCTAGCAGGCAGGTAGCAGGTGAGTGCTCCCAGGTGAGCAGGCAAGAGTCTCTGGACAGGCAGGTGGTCACGGCAAGTGACGGCGGAGCCTCCAAGTAGGCTAGCAGGCAGGTAGCAGGTGAGTGCTCCCAGGTGAGCAGGCAAGAGTCTCTGGACAGGCAGGTGGTCACGGCAAGTGACGGCGGAGCCTCCAGGTAGGCTAGCAGGCAGGTAGCAGGTGAGCGCTCCCAGGTAAGCAGGCAAGAGTCTCTGGACAGGAAGGTGGTCACGGCAAGTGACGGCGGAGCCTCCAGGTAGGCTAGCAGGCAGGTAGCAGGTGAGCGCTCCCAGGTGAGCGGGCAGGCTGGTCCATAGACAGACTGACAGGTGTCGGAAGGCAGACCGTCGGACCGCAGGCTTGCAAGCAGGTAAACGGATATCAGGCAGGAATCAAGCAGGAATCTGACAGGTGACTGGCAGGTAACTGGTAACGGGACCTGAGGGCTGAAGCAGAGTGAAGGCTTTGCAACAACATTGCTCGGGCACCTCCATTTTGGAGGAGGTGCCTTATATATGGTGAAGTCCTCCGGCCATTGGCCGGGGACTCCTTAGGATGGCGCGCGTGGCCCCCTTAAGAGAGGGGGAGCGCGCGCGCGCGCGCGCCCTAAGCACCGTGGCCGGGAAGCAGCGCGCGCTGCCAGCAGAGCGGGAGGAAGACGCCGGGCTCAGAGCGGAGAGGTGAGGGGAACAGCGTCCCTGCCTAGCAGGAGGCAGGGACGCCGACGCTACAGTACCCCCCCCCTTTAGGCCCCCCCTTTTTTAGGCCAGAGAGAAATTTATCAAGGATGAGAGGGGCATGGATGTTCTCCCGGAGCTCCCACGTTCTCTCCTCAGGACCAAACCCCTTCCAATCTACCAGAAAAAAAGGTTTTTCCTCTTACCCTTTTGGTGGCCAGAATATTCTCTACCTCAAACTCGTTCTCAGCGGAAACCGGAGCAGGAGGCTTACCTGTAGACTTGAAAAAAGAGTTAAGTACCACGGGTTTGAGGAGAGATACATGGAAGGAGTTAGGGATCCGCAAGTTGGCCGGGAGTTTTAATTTATAGGCCACCGGGTTGATCTGTTTGATAACTTCCAGTGGGCCGATGAACTGAGGCCCTAACTTGTAGGAGGGAATCTTGAGCCGGACATATTTGGATGAGAGCCAGACTTTATCTCTAGGACGGAATTGTGGAGGATCCAGGCGTTTCTTGTCAGCGTGTTTTTTCATCCGTTCGAACGACTGAAGGAGTGCGGATCGGGTACTCTCCCAAATGGAGGAGAATTCGCGAACGAGAGATTCCGCAGCCGGATTGTCCACCGAGGTGGAGACGGGAAATGGGATCCGAGGATGCTGACCGAAGACTACAAAAAACTGGGATTTGGAGGAAGATTCGCTCTCGCGATTATTGTAAGAGAACTCGGCCCATGGTAGGAGATCCACGCAGTCCGAATGGTGGGCATTAACGAAGTGCCGGAGGTAACTGGTCAGGTTCTGATTGATCCGCTCCACTTGACCATTGGACTGTGGATGGTAAGCGGAGGAGAAGTCCAGAGTGACGTCAAGCAACTTACATGTGGCTCTCCAGAAGCGTGAGGTGAACTGAACCCCACAATCTGACACGATGTGGAGGGGCAGGCCATGGAGACGGAAGATGTGGCGGATAAAGTCTTTAGCCAGTTCGGGTGCAGACGGGAGACCCGGCAGGGGAATGAAGTGCTCCATCTTGGAGAAGCGATCAGCGACCACCCAAATGACCGTACAACCGGCAGAGACAGGAAGATCCGTTATAAAGTCCATAGCAATATGCTGCCACGGGGCAGCAGGTACTGGAAGAGGAAGAAGGCGACTGGCTGGCAGGTGTTTCGGAACTTTGTTGCGGGCGCAGGACACACAGGCAGAAACAAAGTCTATTACATCCTTGTGCAGGGTAGGCCACCAGTAATGCCGGGTAATGAGCTGGAGGGTCTTTTTCTGACCGGCGTGGCCAGCTAGCTTAGACGAATGACCCCAGTGTAGGACCTTCTTCTGATCAGGTACAGTTACAAACGTCTTACCGGGAGGGAGACGATTTAGGTTCACAGGAGCCAGTTGCATTACTCTGGCGGGATCAATGATGTGCTTAGGTTCCTCCTCTAGATCAGACACCAGGAAGGATCAGGACAAGGCGTCAGCTTTGATGTTTTTGTCTGCCGGGCGAAAATGAAGAACAAAATCAAAGCGGGCAAAAAACAAGGACCACCGGGCTTGGCGCGGGTTAAGTCTCTGGGCGCTCTGAAGGTAAGCCAAGTTCTTGTGGTCCGTGTAAATTATTACTGGGTGAAGAGCCCCCTCGAGCAGGTAACGCCACTCCTCCAGTGCCAGCTTAATGACTAACAATTCACGATCTCCAATAGAATAGTTGCGCTCAGAAGAGGAGAAGAGTTTGGAGAAAAAACCGCAGGTTACTATTCTTCCGGAAGATGACTTTTGGGTAAGTACCGCCCCGGCTCCGGAGGAGGAAGCGTCAACTTCTAGGAAGAATTGTTTGTTGCCGTCCGGACGATGCAGCACCGGGGCAGAGGAGAAGGCCTGTTTTAAGGAAAGAAAGGCCTCCTCAGCTTCGGGCGGCCATCTTCTGGGATTAGTACCCTTACGGGTGAGCGCAGAGATAGGGGCAGTCCGGGAAGAGAAGTGCGGTATGAAGAGGCGGTAATAGTTGGCGAAGCCCAGGAACCGCTGAATAGCCTTCAACCCCTCTGGTCGGGGCCACTTCTGGATGGCAGACAGTTTCTCAGGATCCATTTGTAGGCCGGTCTGAGAGATTGTGTAGCCCAGAAATGGAAGAGAGGTCTGCTCAAAGATGCACTTCTCATATTTAGCGTAGAGGTGGTTCTGCCTGAGCCTGAGCAGGACCTGACGAACATCCCTCCGGTGATTAGGAAGGTCCGGAGAGAAGACCAAGATGTCGTCCAGGTACACCACCACGCAGGAGTAGAGAAGGTCACGGAAGATGTCATTGACCAACTCTTGAAAGACGGCAGGAGCGTTACAGAGACCGAAGGGCATTACAAGGTACTCATAGTGGCCGTCCCGGGTGTTGAATGCCGTCTTCCACTCATCCCCCTGACGGATACGGACCAGGTTATACGCCCCACGGAGATCCAGTTTGGTGAAGATTCTAGCCCCCCTCAGGTGGTCAAATAATTCAGGAATGAGCGGGAGGGGGTATTTATTCTTCACTGTAATCTGGTTAAGGCCTCTATAATCTATACATGGACGGAGTGAGCCGTCCTTCTTTTTGACGAAGAAGAAGCCTGCTTCCGCCGGGGAGGTAGATTTCCGGATAAATCCCCGGGCCAGATTCTCCTCAATATATTCTGACATGGACCGGGTCTCCGCTGCGGACAAAGGGTAGATACGCCCACGGGGAGGAGTAGAGCCGGGTATCAGGTCGATTGGACAATCGTATGGTCTATGAGGGGGTAATGTCTCTGCTTCTTTTTTATTGAAGACATCCGCATAAGACCAATAGGGAACCGGTAGACCGGGTAGACTGACTGGGGTAGGAGAAGGACGAGCAGGATGAATGGGAACTAGACAAGTCCTATGGCAGTCCTGTCCCCAGCGAAGGACTTCTCCGGTCTGCCAGTCAAGCACGGGTGCATGTTTCTGGAGCCAAGGTAGGCCTAACAAGAGTGCGTGAGAGAGTCCAGGCAGAACATGAAGGGAGATGCTCTCAGAATGCAGCATTCCCACCTGCAGAGTTATGGATTCGGTGATAAGTTGGATGGGATGTGGTAAGAGGCCCCCATCCACGGCGGCGACAGATAAAGGTATGGCCAGAGGTTTGGTGGGAATGCGGTATTTCTCTACCAGAGACTGAGAAATGAAATTTCCAGCAGCTCCTGAGTCAAGTTGAGCCAGTTCGAAAAAGCGGTTCTCTCCGCAGGTGATAGAGACTGACAGCATCAGAGATGGAGAGGGTTTACTTTTGTCTAGGGCGACCTCTCTGAGCGATCCTAGACACAGGCGTTTCCCGACCTCTCTGGGCAGGAACGGATCCGGTGCTTCTTACTGCCACAGTAGAAGCAGCTCCCCTCGGCACGCGTAAGTCTTGACGGGTTTTGACCATCTTGGTCTGGTCGACCTGCATAGGCTCAGGTGAGTGTGCCTGGGGAGTAACGGAGGGAGTGACGGATTTCTGGAAGGTGGGGGCTAGAGGTGGAAACCTCCTCTCACGGGTGACCTCTTTGGCGCGCTCCTGGAATCGGATGTCATTCCGGGTGGCAAGTGTTATTAAGTCGTCGAGAGTGGTAGGAATGTCCCGACCGGCGAGTTCATCTTTAATACGGCCGGACAGACCCTCCCAGAAGACAGACACCAGAGCGTCGTTATCCCAGGCCAGCTCCGAAGCAAGGGTACGGAACCGTATGGCATATTGGCCCACGGTGAGATCTCCTTGACGGAGGCGTAGCAGAGACGATGCGGATGAGGTCTTCCGTCCGGGTTCGTCGAAGACTTTCCGGAAAGCCGTGAGAAAGGCTGGCAGGTCGGACACCAGGGGATCTCCTCTCTCCCATAGAGGATTTAGCCAAGCCAGTGCCTCCCCCGTGAGATGGGACATGATGAAGGCTACTTTGGCCCGGTCGGAGATAAACTGGTGGGACAGGAGTTCAAAGTGCAGGGTGCACTGGTTTATGAAGCCCCGAGCTTGAGCGGGGTCGTCTCCGAAGCGAGGAGGTGCAGAAAGCCGGGGTCCGGGGCAGGATGCCATGGTATTGGTGGGCAGCGGCGCTGCCAGGCTGCGAGTCATGACACTAGCGGTGGTTGCTGGTGGAGCAGTCAGAGTGTCCAGGCGAGAGTTGACATTCCGTAGATGACTCAGGATGGACTCCTGTTGGGACCTCTGACGGGACAGTTCATGACATAGGTCCGAGAGCGAGGGAGCTTGGGTGCCACCGGGTTCCATGGCCCGAGCAAACTGTAACGGGTCTGGGAGGCGGAACCTCTGAGCAACTATACAAGGGGGCGGTCCTTGTAAGGAAGCGGGTGGCTCCCAGGGAAGACGGGCAGGTAGTCACGGCAAGTGACAGGGACAGTCTCTGGGTAGAAGGGCAGGTAGTCGCGGCAAGTGACAGGGACAGTCTCTGGGTAGAAGGGCAGGTAGTCACGGCAAGTGACAGGGACAGTCTCTGGGTAGAAGGACGGGTACTCACGGCAAGTGACAGGGACAGTCTCTGGGTAGAAGGACAGCAGGCAGGTGGCTGGTGAGCGCTCCCAGGTGAGCGGGCGAGAGTCTTTGGACAGGCAGGTGGTCACGGCAAGTGACGGCAGAGCCTCCAGGTAGGCTAGCAGGCAGGTAGCAGGTGAGTGCTCCCAGGTGAGCAGGCAAGAGTCTCTGGACAGGCAGGTGGTCACGGCAAGTTACGGCGGAGCCTCCAGGTAGGCTAGCAGGCAGGTAGCAGGTGAGTGCTCCCAGGTGAGCAGGCAAGAGTCTCTGGACAGGCAGGTGGTCACGGCAAGTGACGGCAGAGCCTCCAGGTAGGCTAGCAGGCAGGTAGCAGGTGAGCGCTCCCAGGTGAGCAGGCAGGCTGGTCCATAGACAGACTGACAGGTGTCGGAAGGCAGACCGTCGGACCGCAGGCTTGCAAGCAGGTAAATGGATATCAGGCAGGAATCAAGCAGGAATCTGACAGGTGACTGGCAGGTAACTGGTAACGGGACCTGAGGGCTGAAGCAGAGTGAAGGCTTTGCAACAACATTGCTCGGGCACCTCCATTTTGGAGGAGGTGCCTTATATGTGGTGAAGTCCTCTGGCCATTGGCCGGGGACTACTTAGGATGGCGCGTGCGGCCCCTTTAAGAGAGGGGGAGCGCGCGCGCCCTAAGCACCGTGGCCGGGAAGCAGCGCGCGCTGCCAGCAGAGCGGGAGGAAGACGCCGGGCTCAGAGATGAGAGGTGAGGGGAACAGCGTCCCTGCCTAGCAGGAGGCAGGGACGCCGACGCTACACTATCATCCTCATCATGCTCCTCACCTTGGCAATCTCAACTCCCCTGATGGAGAAGCCAGGGCCCACCGGAGGAGTCTGGTAGTCCGGTGGGCTCGGCCAATGCTGCCCTAAAGCAGGCCAGGCTAAGAAAAGTGTGGGAAAGGTTACCGGGACAAATAGGGGTGGCTGGGGACCGAGTATGGACACCTGGCCACCCCCTGGAGGCTGGGGAGCAAGCGGGGACACCCGGCCACCAGGCGGCTGGGGACTGAGTATGGATACCAGGCCGCCGACACAGCCATGGTGTGGTGGCCAGATTCCGCCTCCACATGCCTAAAAGGCCCAATTTAAAGTGCAAGCAAGCAAGCAGTATGGTATTGCAGCCTGGAGGTGGGTGGGTGGCAGGCTGCATACTTGTGCTTGCATTGCAAGGAATGGGAGAGGTACAATTGAACACTGCCCTGGGACAAGGACTTGAATGGGGATAGTTGCACGTCTGCAACGACAGGTGCAAGGTGGGAGGCATCTTCGCATGTACCATGAACAGGGGTTTGGCATGCACACACTACAGCGGAATAGGCTCTCCTTCCCACTAAATGCACTGGGGAGGGCACAGGTAATGTTTTGGTATACGCGCTTAATCTTATGTATAAGGCACACCAGGACAAATATGGGCGGCTGGGGACTGAGTATGGATACCTCGCTGCTGAAGCAGCCATGAGGTAGTGGCCAGCTTCGGCCTCCTCCAAACTAAAAGGCCCCATTTCAAGTGCAAGCTAGCAGTATGGAATTGCAGTCTGGGGGTGGGTGGGTGGCAGGCTGCACACTTACACTTGCATTAAAAGAAAACATAGCAGATGCTAACTTCTGTCATCATCATCATGCTCCTCACCTTGGCACTCTCAACTCCACCGATGGAGAAGTCAGGGCCCACCGGAGGAGTCTGGTTTTCTGGTGGGCTCGTCCAATGCTGCCTAAAGCAGGCCGGGCTAAGAAAAGTGTGTGGGGGGATGTTCCAAGGAGAAATAGGGGCGGCTGGGGACCGTTTATGGACACCCGGCTGCCCCCAGGCGGCTGGGGACCGTGTGTGGACACCCGGCCGCCGGGCGGCTGGGGACTGAGTATGGATTCCAGGCCGCCAACACAGCCATGACGTGGTGGCCAGATTCCGCCTCCACATGCCTAAAAGGCCCAATTTCAAGTTCAAGCAAGCAGTATGGTATTGCAGCCTGGGGGTGGGTGGGTGGCAGGCTGCATACTTGAGCTTGTATTGCAAGGAATGGGGGAGGTACAATTGAACACTGCCCTGGGACTAGAACTTGCATGGGGATAGTTGCAAGTCTGCATCTTCTGATGCGGTAAGGATCACTTATGATGGGCACACTTTTAGACAGTGACCTGGGAGTCAGAGATGCTTCCAGGGGTCTTCCCCATGCTGTTCCCTTGTCTTTTCAGCACTTTATGCATGTGTCACAGAGCACATGGCCAGATAAGGTTGTAAAATGTTAAAATGACATTTCACGGTGAATGCATTTGTCATAGTTGAAAGCAATACAAAAGTGCAAAAACGCATAAAAAATGCTACTTGTGAACATAGCCGAAGGTGTGGAGGAGTATTTTTGTCTTTGGTCATTTATTTTAACTTATACACAAGTCTTTACCCTGGAAAGGATGTTCCTTAACATATTTCACAGGAAAAAAGTTTCACATTCGTTTTTGAACGTTTTATTGTGAGCCTGTAAAAGTGGCTTAATACCTCTGACCACGTTGTTGACAGCAGTGACCTGGGGGTCAGAAATGCTTCCTGGGGCGATCCCCATGCTGTCCCCATGTCATTTGAGCACTGTCACTATCATTTTGGGCACTTGTTAGGCTTTTAAAAGACTGCCAGGGGGTGCCACCGCAAAAATGCTCGAGTCTCCCATAGACTAACATTGGGCTCGTTGCTCGGGTCGAGCACCCGAGTATCACGGCGAGCTCGGCCAGAGCTTCGAGCACCCGAGCATTTTAGTGCTCGCTCAACACTACTAGTTAGCAATATACCATTTATTTGTGTTCATGCACACAAACTGGTTGTGTTTACTCGTGCTTCACTATTTTTTTGTGCCCCACCAATCTGTGGTGCCACGTATCATTGGCTTTCTACCACATATCACCTGCCTATCCTTTTAATACTCTGTATATAAATAATGAAATAAAGATAATTGCTTTTAATTCAGTTCGGTGTGCGCTTTTCTAATGTTGATGTGGTCTATCCAATGAAATGCTCTGAATCAACACCCCAGAAACAATCCTAAAATCCAGGACACCAAGAATTTTGTTGTTGTTGGCCTGTGTTATAAATATGGGAGAAGATTTATAGATCTTTATTATAGATCTCTTCACTTTAACTTCATTATTTAGTCCTCTTGGGTGACTTGAACCTGTGATATCTTTACTGTTTGTAGTTTATACTGCAATAGTACAGTGTACAGTACATAAAGAAAAAATAATGCTTTCTTACGAAGGCCAGCCTGTGAATGGGCCTCATGTGAGTACAATGATGGTGGTGATGGGGCCGTTTGTAGGCCCCCGGCTTATATGGCAGCCTATTGGCATCACACAACATGGAGGCAAGAGGCAATGGGTGCCACAATGGTTATATAATGCGATCTTTCAGCTAAAATGCCAGGGTCAGAGATTGTCAGCAGCATTCGAAGCAGATGCTGGCTGTGTATCACAACTAGTGCCTGCTGTTTATAGAGGGAGCACATAACCTACATGTATGTCATATATTGAGAAAGGGTTAAATAGGTTGTAGGTATACCACAACATAACCAAGACCATCCAATTTCATGCAAAATTGCATAAACTCTGTCCAATTTAAGATCTGTACGTCAGAACAATCCACCGAAAAATGGGATGATTGGTTGTGTATGGTGATAGGTCTCCCTAAATTAAATTTAAAATCCTGCTGTCACTGTACAACCCCAATTCCAAAAAGTTGGTACACTGTGTAACATGTAAAGAAAACAAGAATACAATTAAGTGGCAATATCTTATACCATATTTTATTTACAACAGAACATAGAACATATATCAGAAGGTGGAAGTTAGACATTTTTCCATTTTCTTTGAAAAAAAATAACTCATGTAAAAATTGATGGTAGCAACATATCATAAAAAAAATGGGACAGTGCCAAGTCTACCATTGTGTAGCATCCCCGCTTATTTTATAACAGTCTGTAAACATCTATGAAGTGAGCAGACCAATTGTTGAAGTTTTAGGAGAGGAATTTTGTCCCATTCTTGTCTGATGTATCTGATGTAGGATTCTAGCTGATCAACAGTCCTGGGTCTTTTTTGCCAGATGTTTTATTTCATAATGTGCTAAAATGTTTTCTATTGTTGAAAAATCTGGGCTACAAGCGGCCAGTTTATCACCTGAAATCTTCTTCAATGAATCCATGCTGTTGTGATGAATGCAGTATGTGGTTTAGCATTGTCTTGTGGAAATATGCAAGGCCTTCCTGAAATAGACATTGCTTGAGAGCATAAACTGCATGCACAATTATTTGGCAAGTATTTTGACCATAAACGGTAATCATTTTTGTGAAGGTTTTACAACTCCAAGCCATATAACCTTGAATGCTTATTGAATGAAGCATATCAGGTGATGTGTAGTTATGGAATGAGGGAGGGTGTGGCCTAAGGATATCCACACCCTTTATAAAGGTGTGCATAATTATTAGTCAGCTTGTTTCCCTTAGGTATTATGGGGCGAAAAAGAGATTTAACTTAGAAAAGTCTAAAATTGCTTAAAGTCTTACAAATGGATGCAGCACTCTTGAAGTTGCTAAGATTTGGGGCATGATCACTGAACCATCAAAAGTTTAGTTGCAAATAGTTAACAGGGTCACAAATTACATATTGAGAAAAATAGATTCACGTTAACTGCCAAAAATTTGATAAGAATCAAATGTGAAGTTACCAGGAACCCATTATTCCAGATCTTCAACCTTCATGGATTGACCAGAAGTAGAAGGTGTTCAGTGCTTAGAGACATAGCCGAGGTAAGGAGGCTGAAACCCAACCACAGATTTTTCAAAGTTTTTATAGACTGATGAGTTGAGAGTGACTCTTGATGGACCAGATGGATAGGCCAGTGGCTGGATCAGTAATGGGAACAGACCTCCAGTTCGACTCAGATGCCAGCAGGGTTGAGTTGAGGTACTATGGGCTGGTATTATTAAAGATGAGCTAGTTAGACATTTTGAGGTTGAAGATGGACTCAAAATCAACTTCATGGCATCTGGGAGCTGCAAGTAATTGCAGAACTTCCAGCACTGGGACCAGTTTTCCAGGCAGTATTACTACCAAACACAGGTCATGATTATCCTCCTTTGTTTCCAGCAAGCATATTAGTTGAAAGGGAGCAAAGGATGATATGGTATTTGTGGTATATCATTCCTCTCAGTCATGGTAAGATAATGACACCTCTGAAACTGACACCATCAGCTTGAGTCGATGTTCTGCATATTCCTACTTTTCTGCAGCCATCATAGTTAATATTTTCAATTGCTAACTTTCATTCCTTCAATAATATTTTTTCATTTCTGAACCCTATTTCAAGATGTCCTACTCCTCCTGTTTGTGATTGACTTTATTGCAGCCAGGTCACATTGTGAAAAAGTACCTGGTCATTGTCATCATCATCTGTTGCCAGTCATACTCCTCCATTGCAGCTTCAGTTATCCATAACCTGATTCTGTGGCTAGGAAACAGCAATATGTGTCCAGTCATCTACTAGTGTGCCAGATCAATTCACATCTGGTCAAGTTGTGGGTGGTGCAGTCACTGCCGTACCACTTAATGAATTCTACTGCCTTTGAGAAAATAAAAGCATGCACTCAGCCTCAGTGTAAGATACCTAGCAACTATTATTTTTTTACAGAAATGGGTACCCACACTGTGCTCTCATGTGCAGAAGAACGTGCGCAGATCCCTTATCATTGAGGCAAAAATTGCACTGCAACATTGACATATAGAGCAACAATAATGGACAGGGAGAATACATGTCTTTAACTGCCCATTGAGTCAATGTTTTGAGCAGTGATGCACCATCTGGACAGGGTGACACCCCCATGTTTGGCTACAATGTCTGGTTCCAGTACCAAATGGCATTTATCCTCCTCCTACACCTCCTCCACATCCTCTTCAATGGACATCACTCTGTTCCCAACAGTAACAAGGCAGAACATTGCATCCACTCTTCACCCCCACCCTCAGTCTTTTTGTTTTTGCAAGCTTAAAAGTTTTGAAGCCATTTTACACCTTATGAGCATGGACAACAAAAGCCATACATCAGATGGGTTGCTCGTCTGCATCAACCAGTAAAAGTTATTCTGGATGGCTCCCAGCCAGCTACAACTGTCTACTGAAGTAAGTGACAATGCCCGGAACATTGTGGATCCACTACATTTGGACATGACACACATACTAAATTTGAAGCAATAAGCCGGTTTGTAAAAGATAGTGCTCATGGCCAGGAGAAGGACTAGACATTTCAACCATATTTACATAGTGAAACAAGGGCTTTAGGATTTGCAGAAACAGAATGGTCTGCCTGAGCACAATCTGATATGCGATGGTGCAACGCTATGAAATACAATGCTACATATGATGAAGCGTTTGTATGTGCAGAAAAAATGGTGACTGATACAAATCTCCTGTTTGTCCATTGTCTTCTATACTTGTATTGTTGTGCTGTTGAGGACCTTTCCCTGAATATATGAAACCTGTAACTTCCTAAAAGAGGGTTATTCTATGAACGGCTTTTTAAAAGCCATTGCTTCATCACACTCCATACAACAATACTGTTGCTGATCCCAAGAAAAGTATATTTTTTTGAAGGCTTGTTAAAAAGCTTTGCATTGCTTATTCACTATCCAAACCACAAACCTATGTCTTATCCCAAAATAGGGCAAGTTTTTAACGGTTTGTTTAAAGCCATTGCTTTTTCATGGGCTGTACTGCTTTATGTAGTGAACAAGTAATTTTGCAAGTTTTACAAGAAATGGTATTTCTTCAAAAAAAATTAAGTTTGCTATCACTATTAAAATAAGCCATAGCTTCTTAATTCTCTTTTTTCACCTGCTGCAGCTGAAAAAAAAAGATTTTAATTTTACTATTTGTAATAAAACTTACTGCTGTAAAAAAAAATACAACTTTTAAAATTGTCATATGCTGGTTGAAATAAGCTTTTGCTACTTCGCTTCTTCGTGGTCCACACAGTCCCCCAAAATTTTATTTTTTTTCCAAACAAAAGACTGCTCTGACTCCTAAAAATTGTTTAATGTTTTTGATACGGTCCGTTGAAATAATCAATTATCATAATTTTTTCATCATCAGTTTTGGTACGGGCAAAGAAAAAATGTAACAAACTACTGCAGCCCCCAAAAAGTTATTTTGTCAAGGAGCCACAACTAACATAATAATAAGCCATTGTGTTTTCAAGGGTCATACTATCTGGTCCCTGAACTGGTGCATGCCATTGCTTCTTCATTGGCCAAATTATCTGGGCCCTGGTGTTTCTCCATTCCCTATTCACTTTAGGGACAAACACCAAACATGTGGCTACTCCACAAAAAAAGATTAACTAATATTTTTATGGCTAAAAAAAAAGCTGAGTCAATGCTTCGGTTTGCTAACACCAAATCTGTCAAAAAGAGATACTTTTGGGCTGCTTTTTAAAAAAACAATGGCTTCTTCCGTAGACACTGCATATATGTGAATCCTAGCATAGCAGGCATCTCCCCCAAAAGAGATCATAAATAGTCTGAGAGTGCAATGTGTTACCAGTTACCATACCTTTACCTATAGCCACATACTGTATGTTGAAGTCTCTTTGACATTGCTAAAGCTGTGTTTGTGTTTAAGATTGGGAAAAGGGTTGATAAAGTCCTCAGAGTGAGGTACTTGTCTTTTCAGAGCATTTGGAGGCTGAGCAGTATTTTCAATTTACAGCAAATTGATTTGCAACAGATCAAATTTCCTGGGAAAATATGGCAAAGCTGGCTAAAATCGAATAAAAAAATGTTTTGCTCATCTCTAGTTGTCTTGAATAAACCACCCCCTTGCAGTGAATATCCAGGAACAAAATTTCAATTTAGTTTTTATTAAAGCTAATTCTGAAAGATGCTGCCAATGTATTATGCCCAAAACATTGCATAATCTTTATTGCAAGGAACTATTTATGATTGCTGCCTTTATTTTGAAATTAATGTCTAAGAAGACTTGTAGGCTAAGGGTCATTAGGAGATGTGCTGTCTTCTACCCCTTGGTGCTTTTGCTGTGGAGAAACTTTCAAAGACCTTGTAGGAAATCTTGTAGCACATTTCCTTTAAAAAGCAAATTCTCAACAGCTGATCAATTTATTGTAAAACAAATGTAACGTCCGTGGTAGTGGAACCACTGTGCTGTGGACCAAGGAGAGCCTGGAGGGGTGTGACTTAGCGAACACCTGACTCTTCTCTAGAGCCCCTGATGGTGGGGATAGACTTGGCTCCAGATGGATGCCAAGTGCTGCTCCAGGACAGCCCTTGGACGCATGGCAGCTGACCCCCAAAGGGGCAGTTAGATGGAACGGCCAAGACTGGATGGACTTGATATATACAGGCAGGCACAGCAGGAATACTGGAAGACATGGCATGTGTAGACAAGTACAGCTGGTATACAGACTGGCACGACAAGTGGAGGCAGGTACGGCTGGTATAGTTGAAGGCAGGTACGGCTAGTATACAGACTGGCTTGACAGGTGCAGGCAGATATGGCTGATACAGGCTGGCATGGCGGATGCAGGCAGGTATGGTTGACATACAGACTGGCACCGCAGATACGACTGGTATTCAGACTGGCACGGCAGGTGCAGGCAGGTACGGCTGGTATACAGACTGGCACGACAGGTACGGCTGATATACAGGCTGACACAGCAGGTACAGCTGGTATACAGGCAGGTGCTGGCAGGTACGGCTGGTATACAGACAGGCAGATGCAGGCAGGTACGGCTGATAAATAGGCTGGCACGGCAGGTGCTGGCAGGTACACAGGCAAGTGCTGGCGGGCACGGCTGATATAAAGGCAGGCAGGTGCTGGCGGGCACGGCTGAAGTACAGGCTGGCAGGTGCTGGTGGGCATGGCTGATGTACAGGCCGGCAGGTGCTGGCGGGTATGTCTTGAATACAGCTTACACAAGGCAATAACGGGCAGACCGGTACAGGACAGGGAAACTGGCGGGTACAGGGGACCTGAGAACTAGCAAGCGTGCAGACTGCTGACATAAGACGTTGCTCAGGCACCTTCCAACAGGTTGAGGTGCCTTAGATAGGAAGTGTCTCCCAGCCATTGACTGTGGGACACTTTAGGATGGCACAAGCCATCCCTTTAAGAGACTGGGAGCCCGTGCATGCCCTAAGCACAGTGCCTGGGGATCTTCTAGCGGTGCGCAAACCGGAAGTGCATGGCCACAGAGGTGAGTGAGTCAATGTTGTTACAAGAAAACCCACTGAAGTCTTAAAAGAAAGAAGCAGAACACAACTGTTTAACCTTCTTTTTTCTGCATTGATTGGAGATCTCTTGGGAAGAACATCTAAACTGAATCTGGGCATGCTGTGTCGTTTTTGAAAGCATTAATATACTGGGAAGATAACATATCCTGATTAAAAGAAAAAATGTAAAATAGAAACACATGATAAAATGTAAATTGTAAATGAGAAGCCGTTTATGGTATTTTATATCTATAAATTAAACAAATGGACTTACTCCAGAACTTTATTCTAGGTCTTAAAAAATGATATGTATGTAGTGTGAGCATTGCAATTTTTCCAGCACAGGATATTGCTTTGACTAGGGTAATAACTAAGCCTAGAAATGATTGCAATTTAGAAGGGATCATTTATTATCCACTAAATTGGCTTGTTATTTACAGTACGTATTAAAAATATTGAATATGGAAATGGTTCAACTTTTAAAAAATTAGTAATATTGCTAAATTAAGCTTGAGCTTCATCCAACAACAAGAGACAATCGTTTTTAAAGTGTATGAATGGTTTATAGCTAATGATTATTAAAACTAGAGCAATCAAGGCTGCCTGTGCAGTAAGACAAATGCCTAGATTTGTCATTGTAATGCCGCCTGCTTTTATAGTTATGGAATTTTGAATCATGGCTAACCTTCTCCAGATTTCTGATTATTGACTCTGACAATGAAGGCTACAATTCAGTCTTCTAAGTTTATTTTTGTAAAAAAAACATATACAGTATATATATATATACAGTACAGACCAAAAGTTTGGACACACCTTCTCATTTAAAGATTTTTCTGTATTTTCATGACTATGAAAATTGTACATTCACACTGAAGGCATCAAAACTATGAATTAACACATGTGGAATTATATACTTAACAAAAAAGTGTGAAACAACTGAAAATATGTCTTATATTCTAGGTTCTTCAAAGTAGCCACCTTTTGCTTTGATGACTGCTTTGCACACTCTTGGCGTTCTTTTGATGACCTTCAAGAGGTAGTCACCGGAAATGGTCTTCCAACAATCTTGAAGGCGTTCCCAGAGATGCTTAGCACTTGTTGGCCCTTTTGCCTTCACTCTGCGGTCCAGCTCACCCCAAACCATCTCGATTGGGTTCAGGTCTGGTGACTGTGGAGGCCAGGTCATCTGGCGTAGCCCCCCATCACTCTCCTTCTTGGTCAAACAGCCCTTACTCAGCCTGGAGGTGTGTTTGGGGTCATTGTCCTGTTGAAAAATAAATGATGGTCCAACTAAACACAAACCGGATGGAATAGCATGCCGCTGCAAGAAGCTGTGGTAGCCATGCTGGTTCAGTATGCCTTCAATTTTGAATAAATCCCCAACAGTGTCACCAGCAAAGCACTCCCACACCATCACACCTCCTCCTCCATGCTTCACGGTGGGAACCAGGCATGTAGAGTCCATCCGTTCACCTTTTCTGCGTCGCACAAAGACACGGTGGTTGGAACCAAAGATCTCAAATTTGGACTCATCAGACCAAAGCACAGATTTCCACTGGTCTAATGTCCATTCCTTGTGTTCTTTAGCCCAAACAAGTCTCTTCTGCTTGTTGCCTGTCCTTAGCAGTGGTTTCCTAGCAGCTATTTTACCATGAAGGCCTGCTGCACAAAGTCTCCTCTTAACAGTTGTTGTAGAGCTGTGTCTGCTGCTAGAACTCTGTGTGGCATTGACCTGGTCTCTAATCTGAGCTGCTGTTAACCTGCGATTTCTGAGGCTGGTGACTCGGATAAACTTATCCTCAGAAGCAGAGGTGACTCTTGGTCTTCCTTTCCTGGGGCGGTCCTCATGTGAGCCAGTTTCTTTGTAGCGCTTGATGGTTTTTGCAACTGCACTTGGGGACACTTTCAAAGTTTTCCCAATTTTTCGCACTGACTGACCTTCATTTCTTAAAGTAATGATGGCCACTCGTTTTTCTTTACTTAGCTGCTTTTTTCTTGCCATAATACAAATTCTAACAGAGTATTCAGTAGGACTATCAGCTGTGTATCCACCTGACTTCTGCACAACACAACTGATGGTCCCAACCCCATTTAAAAGGCAAGAAATCCCACTTATTAAACCTGACAGGGCACACCTGTGAAGTGAAAACCATTTCCGGTGACTACCTCTTGAAGCTCATCAAGAGAATGCCAAGAGTGTGCAAAGCAGTCATCAAAGCAAAAGGTGGCTACTTTGAAGAACCTAGAATATAAGACATATTTTCAGTTGTTTCACACTTTTTTGTTAAGTATATAATTCCACATGTGTTAATTCATAGTTTTGATGCCTTCAGTGTGAATGTACAATTTTCAAAGTCATGATAATACAGAAAAATCTTAAATGAGAAGGTGTGTCCAAACTTTTGGTCTATACTATATATATATATATATATATATATATATATATATATATATATATACACACATTGCTCAGTAGTGATGTTCGAGCACTAAAATGCTCGGTACTCGAATCGAGCTGGTCGGACGCTCAAACTGGTGCGACTCGAGTAACAAGTATAATGGAAGTCAATGGGAAGCTCGAGCATTTTTCCAAAAGACCTTACCCTGAGATTCTGGGAGGAAGGGCAGGAAAATCGCTGAAATGGATGGAAACAGCGTGGAAATTGAATGGGAACAGCATGAGAAAGATGCCTGGATGCATCTCTGACTCCCAGGTTATTGCTGGGAACAATGTTGTCAGAGTATTACTTCACTTTTACGGACTGATAATAAAACATTCAAAACCGAAGATAAAATGCATTTTAAAGGAAAAAATGTTTGGAAACATTCTTTCCTGTATAATGACTTGTATATAAAATTAAAAAGAGAAAATAAAGCGTCCACCCCTTAATAGCTGGGTCGTCTCTCACTGTATTTCCCCGTCGCCTATGACTACAGTAAATGATATAGTAGAGTGGTGAATAAAACTACACCCACCGGTAGTCACCGGTAAATGTAATTTTAAAATTTTACTTATCTAGGAATGTGGTGTGTGTCACATGGTCAGATACATTCCGTTTAATTTATGAAGGAGGGACTGTGAAACTCACAAAGCCTATGCGGACAATGCAAGAATTGCCAAAAATTAGAAGGAAGAGGGACTCCGATACACCCTGTATTAGAAATAAAGGAGGGCCTCATGCACATTCTATTAAAATTGTTAGGTAGTGGGACTTATAGACTCATAAAACTTATGCACTAAGTGCAAGGGCTGCCAAAAATTAGAAGGGGGGACTGCAATACACCCTGGAAGACAAAATTTTTTAACAAGTGCCGCATGATGACCCTCTAAAAATTTGAAGAGAGTGATGCATAATGGCCCTCTAAAAATTTGAAGAAAATGACGCATAATCTTCTAAAAATTTGGAGAGAGTGATGCATAATGGACTTTTAAAAATTTTAAGAGAGTGATTATAATGACCTTCTAAAAATTTGGAACGAGTGACGCATAATAACCCTCTAAAAATTTGCAGAGAGTGATGCATAATGACCCTCTAAAAATTTGGAGAGAGTGACGCATAATGGCCCTCTAAAAATTTGGAGAGAGTGACTATAATGACCCTCTAAAAATTTGGAAAGAGTGATGCATAATGACCTTCTAAAAATTTGGAGAGAGTGATGCATAATGGCCTTCTAAAAGGTTGGAGAGAGAGACTATAATGACCCTCTAAAAAATTTGGAGAGTGACTCATAATGACCCTCTAAAAATTTGGGAAGTGTGAATTAAAATGACCTTCTAAAAATTTGGAGTGAGGGCCGCATGATGACCCTACATTTGAATTAGCTTTATGTTCTGTTGCTATCATTCGGTGGAGTGGAGAAGTCAGGGCCAATCCAGGACTTGTTCATTTTGAGTGAGCGCCGCATGATGACCCTATAAAGATTTTGAGTGAGGGCCGCCTGATGGCCCTATAAAAATTTTGAGTGACGGCCGCCTGATGACACTATAAAGATTAAGAGTGAGGGCCGTTTGTTGACCCTATAAAGATTTTGAGCAAGAGCCACCTGTTGACCCTATAAAGAGACCCTATAAAGATTTTGAGCGAGGGCCGCCTGATAACCCTATAAAGTTTTTGAGTGAGGGCTGCCTGATGACCCTGTTGATCTGGTTGAGGAGGAGGACAAGAAAAAGAAGAAACCATGAACCGTATACCCTTTTTTGCATGGAAAGGGTTGCATGGGAATACGCCAGAAAAAAAAGGAACATTTGAACTGGCTTTATGTTCCGCTGCTGTCATCCGGTGGGGTTGAGAAGTCTGTGCCAATCCAGGCCTTGTTCATTTTGATAAGAGTCAGCCTGTCAGTATTTTCAGTTGACAGGCGGATGCGCCTATCAGTTATTATGCCCCCTGTGGCACTAAAAACCCGCTTTGCTAACAGCAGGGCAGGCCAACACCTCCAAAGTGTAGAGGGACATTACATGCCACGTGTCCAACTTGGATACCCAATAGTTGTAAGGCACAGGGGAATCACAGAGAATGCTGGTACGATCGGCTAGGTACTCCTTCACCAGCATCAAAAACGTTTCCCTCCTTGTCAGACTACCCCGCGCATCAGGGCATGGGCGCTGGGAGGGTGTAATGAAACTGTCCCAGACCTTTGATAGTGTTCCCCTCCCTCTGTTGGACCTGGTGTGTGTCTCCCTCGTCTCTCTTCCTTAGTTGTCCAAGGATCTATGACCTCTGCCGCCAGCGTTGTCCAATGGGAATTTTTTTATTGTTCTACTAGGGCCTTCTGGTATTGCACCATTTTACTAGCCCTCTCCGCCGCAGGAAGGAGATATGGAAAGTTCTCCTTGTAGCATGGGTCAAGAAGGGTGAACAACCAGTGTTGGCCAAAATGCGTATAACGCGAGGGTCACGGGAAAAGCAGTGAACAACCAGTGTTGGCCAAAATGCGTATAACGTGAGGGTCACGGGAAAGGCAGTGAGACATAAAGTCAGCCATGTGTGCCAGACTGCCAACAGGCAAGACTTCCCTGTCCCCACCAGGAGGACGACTCTCCTTCTCCTCTTCAGCCCATCCTCGCTGAACAGAAAGGATGAAGTTGGTGTGGGTAGTACCCTCTGTAGCGCAGGCAACCATCTCCTGTTCCTCCTCAGCCACCTCCTCCTCCTCCTCACTATCCCCAATCCACGCTGAGAAGATGAGATGATGCTGGGTTGTGTAGTATCACCTTGTGTACTTTCTTCCTCCATCTCCACCTGGTCCACATGCAAAGCTTCCTCTTTAATTGTGAGCAGCGAGCGTTTGAGTAGACACAGAAGCGGGATAGTTACGCTGATTATGGCATCATCGACGCTCACCATCTTGGTTGATTCTTCAAAGTTTTGGAGAACCTCACAGATGTCAGACATCCATGCCCACTTGTCAATTGTTATGTGCGGCGGCTGACTGGAATTCCGATGGTCATGTTGTAGCTGGTATTCAACTACTGCCCTCTGCTGCTCATAAAACCTTGACAACATATGCAATGTGGAGTTCCAGCGCATGGTCGCGCAGCACACCAGTCAGTGAGCTTGTACTTGCAAGCACAGCTGCAGTACTGCCAGAGCAGCAGCAGATGTAGCTGACTTGCGGAAATGGGAGCACATGCGGCGTACCTTCAAAAGTAGTTCAGGCAAATCTGGGTAAAATTTCAGAAACCGCTGTACGTGTGCGAGTTTGACAAGCTCCAGAGGCGCCACCAGGTTACAGCCTTTATCACACACGACCATGCTTGGTTGTAGGTTCAGCGAGAGAGCCACAGATTTGTCTGGTCTGTTGTACCTTTTAACAACTCTGAGGCAGTGTGCTGTTTGTCATCTAAACAAATTAGTTCTCAATGCTGAGAAATACATCCATCATACAATATCATCAAGGAAGCATCTGATTGGCTCTACAGCAGGACAACAGCCCCAAACATAAAGCCAATGTCATTAAGTACTGTACATCTTTGAATCTGTCTGAGATTACATCAAAGGATCAAAGGATTTGTGCAAGCCTAGGAGGAGAATAGTTAGCAGCTAGTCCTCCAAGATGTGTGGAGCAAACTCACCGCCAAGTTGATGCTGCTTTGAAGGCAAAGGGCGGTCACACTAAATATTGATATGATTTGAGCTTCTACAAAGTGCTGTATATATATATATCTATATATACAGTGCTCAGCATAAGTGAGTACATCCCCTTTGAAAAGTAAGATTTTAATCAATTTCTCACTGAATACAAGAACAAATTCCAAAATTTTCAAGATTGAGTTTCATAGAATATTTTTTTAGCCCATAACCATGCATTTAAAAAAATTAATATATGTAAGAAATGCATGGTGCCTACAGTGAAACATGGTGGTGGCAGTGTCCTTATGTGGGGCTGCGTGTGTGCAGCTGGTGTCAGGAAGATATGTTTCATTGATGGTATCATGAATTCACAGATATACTGGTCTATATTGAAACAGAAGATGCTGCCATTATTCCATGCCCTTCCTAGATGTGCATTTTTTTCTAAATGCATGGTGCCTACAGCGAAACATGGTGGTGGCAGTGTCCTTATGTGGGGCTGCATCGGACAAGGTTTCTGCCATCTTAAAGTGGCCCCGACCGGAGGGGGTGAAGGCGATTCAGCGATTCCTGGGCTTCGCAAATTGTTACCGCCTCTTCATCCTTCATTTCTCCTCCCGGACCGCTCCCATCTCCGCGCTCACCCGTAAGGCAGCAAATCCCAAGGAATGGACTTCCGAAGCGGAGGAGGCCTTCGTCTCCCTAAAACAAGCTTTCTCCTCCGGATTGCAACAAGCAGTTCTTCCTGGAGGTTGATGCATCCTCCTCCGGAGCCGGAGCTGTGCTCACCCAGAAATCCCCGTCCAGGAGAATGGTAACCTGCAGCTTTTTCTCCTAGCTCTTCTCCTCGTCCGAGTGAAACTACCCCATAGGAGATCGTGAGCTGCTAGCCATCAAATTGGCGCTGGAGGAGTGGCGTTACCTGCTGGAGGGGGCTCTTCACCCAGTGGTCATCTACACTGACCACAAAACCTGGCCTATTTACAAAACGCCCAAAGACTTAATCCGCGTCAGGCCCGGTGGTCTCTATTCTTTGCCCGATTCTGCTTCACGCTGCATTACCGCCCGGCAGACAAGACCATTAAGGCTGACGCTTTATCCCGCTCTTTCCTGTCCACTGACTAAGAGGAGGAGTCTCTATATATCATCGACCCCTCCAAAGTAATGACTGTGTCTCCTTTTGACCTGTCTCTTCTTCCACCCGGTAAGACTTTTGTGGCGGTTCCAGATCGTAAGAAGGTTCTACTCTGGGGCCATTCATCCATGCAGGTCAGAGGAAGACCTTTCTGCTCATCGCCCGATATTACTGGTGGCCTTCTCTGCGCAAGGATGTTGCGGACTTCGTTGCGGCTTGTTCTTCCTGTGCCTGTAACAAGGTTCCCGGCACCTTCCATCCGGCCGTCTCCTTCCTCTTCCCATGCCTTCCGCTCCATGGCAACACATAGCTATGGACTTCATTACCGATCTCCCTGTCTGTGCCGGTTGTACAGTCATTTGGGTGGTCGCTGACCGCTTCTCTAAAATGGCCCACTTCATCCCTCTGCCTGGTCTTCCGTCTGCATCTGTGCTGGCTAAGGACTTCATCCATCGCATCTTCCGTCTTCACGGCCTACCCCTCCACATTGTGTCTGATCGCTGGGTTCAGATCACTTCGCGCTTCTGGAGAGCTACGTGCAAGCTGCTGGACGTCTCCTCTGGATTTTCACCCTCAATCCAATGGTCAAGAGGAATGTATCAACCAGGTCCTTACCAACTTTCTCCGGCACTTTGTCAATGCTCACCATAACGATTGGGTTGAGCTCCTGCCCTGGGCCGAGTTCTCCTATAACAACCATGAGAGTGAGTCTTCTACTAAATCCCCGTTCTTTGTGGTCTACGGTCAATACCCACGGATTCCGTTTCCCATCTCCTCTTCTGTGGACAATCCTGCCGCAGAGTCTCTTGTCAGCGAATTTTCGGCTATTTGGGAAGACACTAGATCTGCACTTCTTCAGTCCTCCGAGTGGATGAAGAGACATGCTGATAAGAAATGTCTGGATCCGCCTCAATTTCGTCCGGGAGACAAGGTCTGGCTTTCCTCCAAATATGTCCGTCTCAAGATACCTTCCTTTAAGTTGGGTCCACGGTTCATCAGTCCGTTCGAGGTTCTGAACCAAATCAATCCCATGGCCTACATGCTGAAACTCCCGGTCACCTTACGGATTCCCAACTCCTTTCATGTATCCCTCCTCAAACCTGTTGTCCTTAATTCCTTCTCTGACGATCCAGGTACCTCTCCAGCTCCAGTCTTCGCTGAGGACGTCTTTGAGGTAGAAAACATTTTAGCCACCAAGAGGGTAAGAGGAAAGACTTTCTTTCTTGTGGATTGGAAGGGGTTTGGCCCGGAGGAGAGGTCTTGGGAACCCAGGATGAACATTCATGCCCCTCATCTTCTTAAAAAATTTCTCTCGGGCTTAAAGAAGGGGGGGCGTAAAGGGCGGGTACTGTAGCCCGGCAGGAGGCAGAGACGCCGTTCCCCTCACCGCCACAGCCCTGGTCTGGCGTCTTCCGGCTCCCGTCCTGCAGCTACTGTGGCGCGCACTGCACACAGCTTACCGGGCATTGTGCTTAGGGCGTGCGCGCTCCCTCCCTCTTAAAGGGGCCGCGCGCGCCATCCTAAAAAGTCCCCGGCCAATGGCCGGAGGACTTCCCCTATTTAAAGCTCCTCCTCCAATATGGAGGTGCCTGTGCAAGGTTGTTGTTCTGTGTGCTAATACTTACTTCAGCCCTCAGGTCCCGCTGCCTGTCAGTCCTGCCCACCAGTCTGCCTGTCAGTCTTGCCCGCCAGTCTGCCTGCCAGTTACCTGCCGTGCTCACCAGCCTGCCTACCTGGAAGCACCTGCCAGTTACCTGCTGTGCCCGCCAGCCTGCTTACCTGGAAGCACCTGCCTGTTACCTGTAGTGCATGCCAGCCTGCCTAACTGGAGCACCTGCCTGTTACCTGTCTTGCCTGCCCGCCAGCCTACCTGGAGCACCTACCTGTTATCTGTTGTGCCCGCCAGCTTGCCTACCCAGAGCACCCGTCTGGCTATCTGCCGAACCAGCCTGCTTATCTATCCGGACCATCCGTCAGCCTTCCTGCCGTGCTCATCCACTGTACCGGTCAGTTCCTGCCTTCTGACCCGTGGGAGTCACCTGCTCTCACACAAGGTCGGTCCAAGAGTGGCACCTGGTCCCCCTGCTCGGTCCCTCCCTGGTTCACGGAGTCGATTGAGCCGCCATGCGACCTTGTTCAGGCCGAGTAGGCACTTAGTCACGCCCCTCTGGTCCCTCCTTGCACCGAAGCACAGAGTTTCCACCACCCGGACCCGTAACATCTTCTAACCTAATCGAACACCTTTGGGGAATTCTGAAGAGACAAGTTGAGCATGTAACATCACTGCTGGCATCCCTGCATGGCTTCCCATCCCCCACCAAGCAGGGACACCAACTTACTCACCACTCCAGGCTTTGCAGTGACTCCTTGTCCTCTGTTTGCTGATTGCAGTGAGCTCCTGGTCCTCTGCTTGCTGTGCACATTTCCTGGCTGCATGCTTAGGGCAGCCGCGCGAGCACTTCCTGATTCTTAAAGAAACAGCGCATTCCTAATGTGTCCCCAGCTGGGAGGCACTTGAAACTTAAAGCACCTCCACCTTTAGGAAGGTGCCTGAGCAATACTCGCTTTCAGTGTGTTTGTGCAACTACTGAGTTGCCAGGTCCTGTCCGGTTTCTGCCACCCTGGAGGCTGAGTACCCAGGCCTGAACCATGAACCTGTTTGTACCTGTGTCAGTTCTTGTCTGAATTGGGACCTATCCCTGAACCTGTTTGCACCTGTGTCAGTTCTTGTCTGAATTGGGACCTATTCCTGAACCTGTTTTGTATCTGTGTCTGGATCTTTCCCTTCACCTTTTGTGTCTGTAACCTGCAGTGTCTGAACCTGTACCTATCTCTGAAGCCTGCAGTGTCTGAACTAGTGCCTATCTCTTATCTGTTGTCGCTGAGCAACATTAGTGTTTAGTGAGTACACTTTCTCATTCATTGTAAGTACCCTGTATGAGCTTGTTCCAGTCTGTCTTATCCGTACCTATCCTTGTATGCGTCCTGTGTTAACATGATCCTGTCTACTCCTTGTGAATAGAGTCCTGTCTTGCCTGTCCGTGTCTGTGGTTCCCTGCCTGTCCGCGTCTGCAGTTCCCTGCCTGTCCGCGTCTGCGGTTCCTTGCCTGTCCGTGTCTGCGGTTCCCTGCCTCTCCGTCCAGTCTGAACTGGGTCCTACCTGTGTCTGTATATCAGCCGTGTCTGCCAGTACCTGCCTGTATATCAGCCAGACCTTTCCACACCTGCCAGTGCTTATCTGTATACCTGCCGGACCCATCCGCACTTGCCCGTGCCTATCTGTATTCCAGCCAGACCCGTCCGCACCTGCTATTGCTTATCTGTATACCAGCCAGACTTGCCTGCACCTGCCAGTGTGAATCTGTATACTAGCCAAACCTGTCAGTACCTGCATACCTCGTTGAGGGTCAGCAGCCGTGTGTCCGAGGTCTGCCTTGGTGTAGCACCTGGATCTACCCCTCCTGGGCTCTCCTCGGATCATGGAACCGTCAGTTGCTGTGCATCTGAAGTTAGTATGGGAGTGGCACTAAGTCACGCCCCTCCAGGCACTCCTCGGTCTGTGGCACAGTGGGTGTGAACATAACAGCATTACTCCATCCAGCATAATTTTTGGTGTGGGGTGTATTCAATTTTGCATTAACTTATTTGAGTAAAACTGAAGATTTTGTAATAAAAGTTATACCTTACTTTCATGTTATGGATTAAAAAATGTTCCATAAAACAAAGTCTTGTCAAAATTTTGGAAAATGTTGAGATATTGATTAAAATCTTACTTTTTAAAACTTTTCAAAGGGGGTATATATATATTACTTTTCAAAAGGGGTATATACAGTACAGACCAAAAGTTTGGACACACCTCATTTAAGGATTTTTCTGTATTTTCGTGACTATGAAAATTGTGCATTCACATTGAAGGGATCAAAACTATGAATTAACACATGTGGAATTATATACTTAACAAAAAAGTGTGAAACAACTGAAAATATGTCTTATATTCTAGGTTCTTCAAAGTAGCCACCTTTTGCTTTGATGACTGCTTTGCACACTCTTGGCATTCTCTTGATGAGCTTCAAGAGGTAGTCACCGGAAAAGGTCTTCCAACAATCTTGAAGGAGTTCCCAGAGATGCTTAGCACTTGTTGGCCCTTTTGCCTTCACTCTGCGGTCCAGCTCACCCCAAACCATCTCGATTGGGTTCAGGTCTGGTGACTGTGGAGGCCAGGTCATCTGGCGTAGCACCCCATCACTCTCCTTCTTGGTCAAATAGCCCTTACACAGCCTGTAGGTGTGTTTGGGGTCATTGTCCTGTTGAAAAATAAATGATGGTCCAACTAAACGCAAACCGGATGGAATAGCATGCCGCTGCAAGATGCTATGGTAGCCATGCTGGTTCAGTATGCCTTCAATTTTGAATAAATCCCCAACAGTGTCACCAGCAAAGCACCCCCACACCATCACACCTCCTCCTCCATGCTTCATGGTGGGAACCAGGCATGTAGAGTCCATCCGTTCACCTTTTCTGCGTCGCACAAAGACACGGTGGTTGGAACCAAAGATCTCAAATTTGGACTCATCAGACCAAAGCACAGATTTCCAGTGGTCTAATGTCCATTCCTTGTGTTCTTTAGCCCAAACAAGTCTCTTCTGCTTGTTGCCTGTCCTTAGCAGTGGTTTCCTAGCAGCTATTTTACCATGAAGGCCTGCTGCACAAAGTCTCCTCTTAACAGTTGTTGAAGAGATATGTCTGCTGCTAGAACTCTGTGTGGCAATGACCTGGTCTCTAATCTAAGCTGCTGTTAACCTGCGATTTCTGAGGCTGGTGACTCGGATAAATTTATCCTCAGAAGCAGAGGTGACTCTTGGTCTTCCTTTTCTGGGGCGATAGTCATGTGAGCCAGTTTCTTTGTAGCGCTTGATGGTTTTTCCAACTGGACTTGGGGACACTTTCAAAGTTTTCCCAATTTTTCGCTCTGACTGACCTTCATTTCTTAAAGTAATGATGGCCACTCATTTTTCTTTACTTAGCTGCTTTTTTCTTGCCATAATTAGAGATGAGCGTTGTTCTACTCGAACTGTTCGCCAATCTCAAATTCGAGCTGTTTTGGGCGGTGTTCGAGCCGTTCGGCGAACACGAACAATTTGAGAAAAATTCGGCTGTTCGAGGTTATGTTCGATAACTGTTCGTGCACCAAAATCATAACTGGATTTTTTCTCAGTAATGATGAAAATTAATGTTAATACGCAGTTTGAGTGTACAGCGGGGTGGGGGGAGGGGCAGGGGATGGATCTCTGCAGGAACAATGAAGATCTCCATTTTTTTTTCTCTTTCCCGCTTTTGCAGTGGGGAGGTGCAATCTGTCAGCCTATCAGCAGCGCACACACGGAGCGAAGTGCTTTTTTTCACACAAGCAAGGGCATGTGTCATTGGCAGTGTATGTCACATGTCCTTGCCCTATAAGACCAAGCCATTTTCCCCGTCGCCACCATTTTCTCACTGATGCAGCTGCGTGTTAGACGGCACCGCTGTTGCTGTGTGCGCTATACCTTGTTAATTTCAAGCCAATTTTCGCACAAATATACAGATAGCTTGGGAGTAGGGAATAGTTGTGATTGCAGTCCTTTTAAGGACTAGGTTACAGCATTTCCTACGACTTTTATCAGGGAGGTCTGTGCTCTTAAATAGATAGATTGTGGGAGTAAAGACTAATTGTAATTGGAGTCCTTTTCAGGACTAGGTTACATCAGTTCCTATCAGTTTTTGCCAGGCAGGTCTGTGCCAGTGCTGTGCAAGTTTTTTTCACAGCATTTGGCTGAATCTAGCAAAGCTAATCCTTTTTGGCCTATTGCAGAGTGTGTTAGTCAGTGGAGTAGCCTATCTGTGTTGCAAGATATACCACCTGTGTATAGAATACCAATTTTTTTACTGCACCTAGTGAAGTAAAATCTTTTGGGCATAGCATCATTCTATTAGTCCATCTATAGTGACCTCCATCAGGTTGCAAACTGAATATAATTTTTTTCTGCATCTAGCTCTGAAAAAATATTTGGCCTTCTAGCAGTGTGTGGGACTTGTTGTATTAGTCCATCTATACTGACCTCCATCAGGTTGCAAATTAAAAATAATTTTTATCTGCATCTACAGTACCTCTGAAAAAATATTTGGGCTTCTAGCTGTGTGTGGGACTTGTTGTATTAGTCCATCTATACTGACCTCCATCAGGTTGCAAACTGAATATATTTTTTTCTGCATCTACCTCTGAAAAAATATTGGGCTTCTAGCTGTGTGTGGGACTTGTTGTATTAGTCCATCTATACTGACCTCCATCAGGTTGCAAACTGAATATATTTTTTTCGGCATCTACCTCTGAAAAAATATTGGGCTTCTAGCTGTGTGTGGGACTTGTTGTATTAGTCCATCTATACTGACCTCCATCAGGTTGCAAACTGAATATATTTTTTTCTGCATCTACCTCTGAAAAAATATTGGGCTTCTAGCTGTGTGTGGGTCTTGTTCTATTAATCCATCTATACAGACCTCCATCAGGTTGCAAACTGAATATAATTTTTTTCTGCATCTAGCTCTGAAAAAATATTTGGCCTTCTAGCAGTGTGTGGGACTTGTTCTATTAGTCCACCTATACTGACCTCGATCAGGTTGCAAATTCAAAATAATTTTTTGTATGCATCTAGCTCTGAAAAAATATTTGGCCTTCTAGCAGTGTGTGGGACTTTCTCTGATAGTCCATCTATACTGACCTCCATCAGGTTGCAAACTGAATATAATTTTTTTCTGCATCTAGCTCTGAAAAAATATTTGGCCTTCTAGCAGTGTGTCGGACTTTCTCTATTAGTCCATCTATACTGACCTCCATCAGGTTGCAAATTAAAAATAATTTTTATCTGCATCTACAGTACCTCTGAAAAAATATTTGGGCTTCTAGCTGTGTGTGGGACTTGTTGTATTAGTCCATCTATACTGACCTCCATCAGGTTGCAAACTGAATATATTTTTTTCTGCATCTACCTCTGAAAAAATATTGGGCTTCTAGCTGTGTGTGGGACTTGTTGTATTAGTCCATCTATACTGACCTCCATCAGGTTGCAAACTGAATATATTTTTTTCTGCATCTACCTCTGAAAAAATATTGGGCTTCTAGCTGTGTGTGGGACTTGTTGTATTAGTCCATCTATACTGACCTCCATCAGGTTGCAAACTGAATATATTTTTTTCTGCATCTACCTCTGAAAAAATATTGGGCTTCTAGCTGTGTGTGGGACTTGTATTAGTCCATCTATACTGACCTCCATCAGGTTGCAAACTGAATATATTTTTTTCTGCATCTACCGCTGAAAAAATATTGGGCTTCTAGCTGTGTGTAGGACTTGTTGTATTAGTCCATCTATACTGACCTCCATCAGGTTGCAAATTGAATATAATTTTTTTCTGCATCTAACCCAGCCAATAGTTTTGGCCTAATACCACAGTTTGGCCACTCAGCTCTGCTCGGTTACCATCCATTGTTTTTTTGTGCAAACAACTCCAGAGTTGTGAATTAGTTAACCACCAAAATGAGTGGAAAAAGGCCTGCTGCTGGTGGAAAGGGGAATAGGCGTGTTGGGAAGGGGAAAAAAGGTTGTGTCCGTGGGGTAGGTGTTAAAGCAACAGTAACATCTGCAGAAGAAAGACCATCTTCCAGCCAAACTAAAATGTCTACTTCTTTTAGCGGACAATGTGATAAGATCCTTTCTTACGGCCACGCCAATCGCTACAAATTCCAGATGAGGCACAAAAACAGCAGGTGCTTCAACGGATATCAAGTGCTCCTTTAAGTGGGCTCTCCTCCACATCAACTTCAACATCACAAATACTCCAGTCCTCAAAGGTGTCACCCCAATCGCACTTGCTTCCTCACAGCTCCCAAATCTCCAGCTGCCCGTCTGAGTATGAGGTAGAACAGATGGTTGAGTCTGCAGAGCTGTTTACTCATACTATAGCCTGGGAATCAGAGGTCGACTCCAGCGCTTCTGTGAATCCAGACGAGGAAATGATCTGCACTGATGCCCAGAATCTTTATGAGTCGAATCCAGGACCAGACGCAGAAGGTTCTGACCATAATGTAGACCCTCATTCACAAACTGTAACTCCTGTTGGTGGAGACAATGAGGAAGACGATGATAAGACTCAAATACCTGATTGGAGCGACAACTTTAGTTTTTTGTCAGGGCAGGAACAGGTTGGCTCTGAGGACGACGGGTGTGATAACGCACAGGGTGATGATGATGAGGTTGGAGATCCCACTTACTGTCAACCCACAGTCAGCCAAGAGATGAGGTCAGCAGAGGAGGTGGAGGAAGATGCTAGTGACGACGAGGTCAGGTTGCGCCTTCCTGGACAGAGACGTAGTACTGGAAGCACGTCAACAACTGCATCCTCAAACACAACTCTGCCTCTCACCACAAGTCGTGGTGGCTCTTCAGGTCGCATGGGTGCTAAGCCTTGCATAGCCTGGGCATTTTTTCAGATCGATAAAGATGACCCAACTCGTGTTATCTGTAACATTTGTCAGCAAAAGCTAAGTAGAGGCCAAAAAATACATAGTTTGAGTACTTCATGCATGAACCGGCACATGGACATGAAGCATAAGTTGCAGTGGGAAGCTCAGTGTGCTACAATGCGGCCTAGCCGGCCGGGCCAACCACCGTCTGCCATATCTTGTGCATCCGCGGCCTCTTCATCCTCTGTGACTGGGGGGACAGCAGTCACACCTGTTTTGGGGCGCAGACCTGCCACCTCTTTACCCGCAACAGCCAGCGTGATTGGCAGGTCATCATTTTCTTTGGAGGTGGGAACACCAGCTGGTGTTGAGTAGTGTTGAGCCACCCCTGTAGTGTTCGAGTTCGGTTCGGTTCGTCGAACACCCGTGTGTTCGCCGAACTGTTCGTCGAACTGTTCGTCGAACACCTTCGAACACCGTTAAAACCAATGGCAGGCAAACAAAAACACATAGAAACACATAGAAAACACCTTCAAAGGTGTCCAAAAGCTGACAAACTGCTCAGAAGACACAACTAACACATGGAAAAGTGACAAGTACATATAGTCATGCGAAAAGAAAAGAGGTGGAGGAGTAAAAGGAGGGGGAGACACAGATATAGGCATGTCATGCCCTTCTAAAATCCAAAAAGTGAGAAGCCGAGACGGCCAGTCCGCTCCTGCCCGTGCCACCTCCGTGTCGCCGGGTTTGTGCCAGAGCCGCGGTGAACCCTGACGGCCAGCCCCCCTCTCCCAATACTGGTGCCTGTCCGCTGGTGGGTCGAGAGAGCCCCCCTGTGGTGGAGGCAGCTCTAAGCTTTTTAATTTAAATTGTCCCTCTAATTTGAATGAATACACTTTAAATCCATTTACAAGAATCTATTGGAGGGCAAGTCTCATGCCAGCAGCCGCGTAATTCCAGCTCCAGTAGCGTCCACTAAAGCTGCTGCAGTTAAAAAGCTTTTATAAGGATCGAGCTCGGCTGTCCACCGCAAGGCATCCTAGTGCCAGTCCCAGCCCCTATGCCTTGGGGTGCCTCCTGATGCTCTTCACTAAGTATCCCGTGGTCCCGAAGCATTTCCTTTGAAAAAATTAAGTGTCCAAACTACAGGTGGTGTAGCTTGCTTAACAGCCGGGATAATCCGCTGACTAGCAGACACTGCTACTAGGCACAAAGTATTTCCTGGGCTAGATGCAGTTAAAAATTTGTAAGTAGATACTCTCGTTGGATGCTGAGAAAGCATTCCATAGAGTCTCCTGGCATGCCATATATGATTCTCTTAAAAAGCTTGGGGTAGGGGTCTAGGGGACCCTTTTATAGCCAAAATCACGGCCCTGTATCACAATACGTCACCTAGGCTGAAGATAAATGGAACTGTAGCACCGAGGGCTCGGTTGCTACAGACGTATTGCACCTCACCCAGAGGTGTGATATCTCACTCTCAGATAAGGATGGAGTGTGGATCAGGACCCGACACCTGCATGCATTACACCACATTGCCGTGGGGCAGGGCGACCAATATGCCCCTGAGATGGGCACGACAGTCCCTGGCTGGAGTGGGGGGAGGGATCACTGAGGAAGGGGAACCCTGCAGTGCAGGAGCAGGGAGGAAGCAGTTCCTGGGTGCATTGAGAAGGGAGTATAAAAGGTGGGCACCATCTTAGTTCAATGCAGAGAAGTCTGAGCAGAAGTGGCAGGGAGCAGGGGCTCTGCATGAGCTCTGCTCCGGAGGCGGGCCTAGTAACAGAGGCCCAGGCCTGCAAGAGGGAGAAGGAAGGAAGAGGAGCGGAGAAGGCTCCAGGAACGAGGAATGAAGGGATCCCAGGGGTGCGGACGGGCGAGTCGCCACCGCACGCCCGAATCCACCTGCGTGGAGGGGTCAGGCCAAAGGGGGAGACCGGTCCCCGAACTAGTGGAGGCAGGAAATGACCCTCAGCTAGAAACCGGAGGCTCTGACATTTTATGTGGCGCAGCTCCTTGCTCCACCCGCTAGGAAGGCACCACATAGGGTCAGGGAAACTGGCGCCAAGTTTACCAAGAGGAGGCCCGAGGCAGCCGGACAGAAGTGTTGGTAAGAAAGGCCAGACAAAGGACACACAAAGGGGGTCCTGTGAAGCGCTCCAAAGTTATCTGGGAGTTGTCTGAGCCCCTCACCTGGTGAGCACAGTACGACGTGGGCAGCCGTTACCTGCAGACGTGGTCTGGATAATAAGAACTGTGAGTAAAGGCCCTGAACTGCATCACTGACTCCGTGTCGTTACTGCTGCTGCCCTGCACCATCACCCCCATCCTCCGCATACACTGCCCTGAGGCTATACTCCTCCCGTGGGGAGTTATGCTACGCTCTGCTGCACCCACAACACCAGCCTTAGCGGTCTGCCCTGTAGCGGCGGTTCACTCTGACCGCAATCCACGGGTGGCGTAGTCGGACATTTAAACATCAAAACCACATAAATAGTTCCGCCACTGGTTTGACCGCCCTGAGCCACGGAACCGGATCGCCGCCACGAAGACTACAACCACCAGCATCCACCAAAAAGGGTCCGGCTCCGGGTGTCCCAAGGCCCAGGGGGTGCGTCAGAACATTTTCATCACCTTTCACAATCACCAATGGGACAAGGCAGGGATGTCCTCTGTCCCCTCTCTTATACATCCTAGTGACGGAGCACCTGCTCTCATCAATTCGCCATAACCCCAATATTAGGTGGATTGAGGTGGGAGGCACCGAGTACAAGTGCTCTCTATTTGCTGATGATGTCCTAGTATATATCACTCAATCACAAATATCCATCCCTGCTGTTATGGCTGAAATAGATCACTTTGTTACATGGTAAAATTTTAAAATCAATGCAGCGAAGTCTGAGGCCCTCGATGTCTCCCTCCCTAAATCCATATAGGATTCCATCCAGTCCAACTTTCCCTTTGCCTGGCCCTCACAGGGTATCAAATACTTAGGAATTCCTATTCATAGAGACCTCTCCCATCTATGTTATCTTAATTTTGGGCCCTTTATTGAACAATTCCATACAGACCACGGTTGGCAAGTTAGAACTGTAAGATTCACTACGTGAACCACTGGTGTTTTGTGGAAAAGCACATGTACACCGCGTTCCAAATTATTATGCAAAAAGTGTTTAGGAGTGATAAGGGAAGAATTTGTTTGTTTGTCAGTTAAACTCATTGATGGTGATGTGTGTCAGGGCTCTTTATATCACTGTAAGCAATTGCAGACACCTGTGCTAATTAGTTTGGCAGGTGTGTCCAATGAAAGGCAAGACTACTTAAGAAGGCTCTCTCACATTATTAAGCAGCCTCCATTTTCTGCCAAAATGGGAAAGAAAAAGGATGTGTCGGCTGCTGAGAAGCAACAAATTGTGGAGTGTTTAGGTCAAGGCATGACTACAATCAACATTGTGCGATGATCAGGATGAAGTGTCTTGGCAATCAAGAAGTATGTAGCTGATTCACAGTACACACGTGTGCGTGCTGATAAGGGCAAATTGAGGACTCTTTCCTACAGGCAATTACGTCAGGTTGAAACAGCAGCGGCAAAAAAGCCTTGTCATAGCAGCAGACAAGTTTTTGAAGCTGCTTGTGCCTCCAACGTCCCCCGAACAACAAGATGCAGGGTCCTTCAGAGGTTTGCAGCTGTGCATATGCCATCCTGTCGACCTCCTCTATCCACTTCACACAAGCAGAAACGGCTCCAGTGGGCCAAACATTACATGAAGACTGATTTCAAAACTGTTTTGTTCACGGATGAGTGCCGTGCAGCGCTCGATGGTCCAGATGAATGGAGTGGAGGATGGCTGGTTGATGGACACCCCACGCAAACACGGCTACAGCGCCAACAAGGAGGAGGTGGAGTAATGTTTTGGGCTGGAATCATGGGGAGAGAGATTGTCGGCCCCTTTAGGATCCCTGAAGGCGCTAAAGATGAACTCCATAATGTATGTGGATTTTCTCAAACAGCACTTCCTGCCATGGTTCAAGAAGAAGAACCGTGTATTTCACAGCAAGATCATTTTTCTGCATGATAATGCACCATCTCATGCTGCACATAAAACATCTGCATCTCTGGCTGATATGGGCATAAAAGGGGACAAACTTATGGTGTGACCCCCATGCTCCCCTGACCTCTACCCCATTCAGAACCTTTGGAGCATCATTAAAAGGAGTGTCTATGATGGCGGGAGGCAGTTCACATCTAAGCAACAGCTCTGGGAGGGTATTCTGTCCTCATGCAAAACAATTGAAGCAGAAACCATCCAAAACCTGACAAATTCAATGGACGAGAGAGTTCAGAAGCTCCTTTCGAACAAGGGGTCCTATGTGAAAATGTAACATCACCTAGAATAAAGTTTTGAGTTGAAAACTGTTTGATTTCAGTTTCTAACAACCTGCTAATGCTTATAATTTCAAAAATGACCATTTTTTTGGTCTTTATTAAAATGAAAAGGTTGATCGAAAAGTTTGGGGGATCTAAGAGTGTGGCAACCCAGTAGTCATGATTACTTCGAATTCTGACAATATGAGGGTCATGCTGCAGGTAGTGCAGCAAGAAGGCACTTATGTGTCTTGCGCATCTCGGAGCCCCAAAATTATTTTCCGGGCTAGATGCAGCTAAAAATTATTTTTAATTTTAAATCTGGTGAAGCTTATTATAGATGGCCTAATAGGATCAGTGCTGCACACTGCTACAAAGCCCAAATTATTTTCCAGTCAAGATACAGATAAACATGATTAGTAATTTGAAAGCTTAAAACGGTTGGTAGGGTGATTTTAACCAATCATCAAGCTTTTACTCTCCCCAGGATGACACAGGGGTAGAAAAGTCGTTTCGGATCCATGATTTGTTCATCTTTATGAACGTGAGTCTGTCTACATTATCAGTGGAGAGCCGCGTGCGCTTATCTGTCAGCACACCACCAGCAGCGCTGAACACACGTTCAGACAGAACGCTGGCTGCGGGGCATGACAAGATCTCCAAGGCGTAAGTGGCTAGCTCCGGCCATTTATCCAGATTGGAAGCCCAAAAAGAGCAAGGGTCCAGTGACACAGTCGTGGCTTCAATGTTTACTTGCAGATACTCCTGTACCATCGTCTCTAGGCGTTGACTATGTGTCAGACTTCTTGTCTCCTGTGGCCTTGCAAAGGATGGGCTAAAAAAGTGGTGAAATGATTCCGCAAAATTGATGTTACCAGCAGATACTGTGGTTCTGTTACGGTTTGAGTGCTGAACACTTGACGGTCCCACGGTTGGCAAGTTGGAACTGTGAGATTCACTACGTGCACCACTGGTATTTTGTGGAAAAGCACATGTAAGATTCTGCAACAGTCTCTGCTGATACTCCTGCATGCGTGCATCCCTTTCTATGGCAGGAATAATTTCTGCAAATTTACTTTTGTACCGGGGATCTAACAGTGTGGCAACCCAGTAGTCAGGATTATTTCTAATTCTCACAATTCGAGGGTCATGTTGCAGGTAGTGCAGCAAGAAGGCACTCATGTGTGTTGCGCATCCAGGAGCACCAAGTCCCTGTTGTGTTGGTGGCGAGGTAACAATCATGCTTCCTTCCTCTGTCCTCTCCCCCCAACCTCGCACAACAGAAATGTGATCAAGGTCTCCCTCATCTGATGAGTCTTCCATCAGTTCGTCCTCCACTTCTTCCTGGGCTCCTGCACCTTCCTCACTAGTTTGGCTGCTACCATGCGCCCTGGTAAAACCATCTCCCCCACCCTCACATGCCTGCCGCCTTGGTGCTGCCGACCGTCTGGACCTTGCAGATGTTAGCCCTTCCGCATACAACTCCTCCTCCTCTACTTCCTCCACCTCCTCTTGTGCCACCACCTGACTCCGAATTCTGTTTAACATGTGCTCCAGCATGTAAATCACCGGAATAGTCATGCTGATAATGGCATCGTCAGCACTAAACATCTTCGTCGCCATTTCAAAACTGTGCAGAAGGGTGCATAGGTTCCTGATCTGAGACCACTCCTCCAGCGTGATTTGCCCCACCTCTGAATCTCGTTGGCCCAGGCTATACGTCAGAACGTATTGCACCAGGGCTTGTCGGTGCTGCCACAGTCGCTGCAACATGTGCAGAGTTGAATTCCACCGGGTAGGCACATCGCATTTTAGCCGGTGAAGTGGCAGGCCCAGCGACTTCTGTAGAGATGTAAGTCGCTGAGCTGCGGGATGCGAACGGCGGAAGTGAGCACACAGCGACCGTGCCCTCTGCAGAAGGCCATCTAGTCTGGGATAGTGGGCTAAAAATTGCTGGACAACCAGGTTCAACACGTGAGCCATACAAGGCACGTGTGTGACATTGCCCCGGCGAAGGGCCGCACCCAGGTTTGCAGCATTGTCGCACACGGCCTTCCCTGGTTTCAGGTCCAGTGGAGACAACCATTCATGAAATTGGTTCTCCAGAGCTGACCACAACTCCTCAGCTGTGTGACTCACATTTCCCAGACATTTCAATGTAAAAACCGCCTGATGACGTTGAGCCCTACTGCCAGCATAGTAAGGAGGTGTGCAGGATCCCTTCTGCGCAGTTAGAAAGCTTGTGGCATGACCAGACAGGCTTTGGGTGCAGGTGGAAGACCGAGAGGAGGTTGAGGAGGCAGAAGCAGTGGAGGAACTTTGACATAAAGAGGATTGACGCACAACTCGTGGGGACGGCAAGACTTGGACAGCAGCCCCTTGTCCTGCTGTCACCATAGTTACCCAGTGCCCAGTCAGCGACATGTAACGCCCCTGTCCATGCCTACTCGTCCAAGTGTCTGTGGTGAAATGCACCCTGTCACACACAGAGTTTCTCAAAGAAGCGGTGATGTTGTGTGCGACATGCTGGTGGAGCGCAGGCACACCTTTCTTTGAGAAGTAGTGCCGACTGGGCATCTGGTACTGGGGCACTGCGACGGACATAAGGTCTCGAAAATCCTCTGTGTCCACCAGGCGGAAAGGCAGCATTTCTGTAGCCAAGAGCTTGCAGATGGTGAAATTCAACCTCTTAGCTTTCTCATGGCTAGGAGGAAATGGTCTTTTACTTGTCCACATCTGAGGGACCGAGGGCTGGCTATTGTGCTTAGACGGGGTTGATAAGGGTGTCCCCGGCAAACTGCCGGTCTGTGAGGAAGATGCAGGCGGACATGTTAGGTTGCCTTGATCCAAAGGTGGTGCTATCGATGTCGGACAGCGCTCAACACCAGCTGGTGTTACCACCTCCAAAGAAAGTGATGACCTGCCAATCACGCTGGCTGTTGCGGGTAAAGAGGTGGCAGGTCTGCGCCCCAAAACAGGTGTGACTGCTGTCCCCCCAGTCACAGAGGATGAAGAGGCCGTGGATGCACAAGATATGGCAGACGGTGATTGGCCCGGCCGGCTAGGCCGCATTGTAGCACACTGAGCTTCCCACTGCAACTTATGCTTCATGTCCATGTGCCGGTTCATGCATGAAGTACTCAAACTATGTATTTTTTGGCCTCTACTTAGCTTTTGCTGACAAATGTTACAGATAACACGAGTTGGGTCATCTTTATCGATCTGAAAAAATGCCCAGGCTATGCAAGGCTTAGCACCCATGCGACCTGAAGAGCCACCACGACTTGTGGTGAGAGGCAGAGTTGTGTTTGAGGATGCAGTTGTTGACGTGCTTCCAGTACTACGTCTCTGTCCAGGAAGGCGCAACCTGACCTCGTCGTCACTAGCATCTTCCTCCACCTCCTCTGCTGACCTCATCTCTTGGCTGACTGTGGGTTGACAGTAAGTGGGATCTCCGACCTCATCATCATCACCCTGTGCGTTATCACACCCGTCGTCCTCAGAGCCAACCTGTTCCTGCCCTGACAAAAAACTAAAGTTGTCGCTCCAATCAGGTATTTGAGTCTTATCATCGTCTTCCTCAATGTCTCCACCAACAGGAGTTACAGTTTGGGAATGAGGGTCTACATTATGGTCAGAACCTTCTGCGTCTGGTCCTGGATCCGACTCATAAAGATTCTGGGCATCAGTGCAGATCATTTCCTCGTCTGGATTCACAGAAGCGCTGGAGTCGACCTCTGATTCCCAGGCTATAGTATGAGTAAACAGCTCTGCAGACTCAACCATCTGTTCTACCTCATACTCAGACGGGCAGCTGGAGATTTGGGAGCTGTGAGGAAGCAAGTGCGATTTGGGTGACACCTTTGAGGACTGGAGTATTTGTGATGTTGAAGTTGATGTGGAGGAGAGCCCACTTAAAGGAGCACTTGATATCCGTTGAAGCACCTGCTGTTTTTGTGCCTCATCTGGAATTTGAAGCGATTGGCGTGGCCGTAAGAAAGGGATCTTATCACATTGTCCGCTAAAAGAAGTAGACATTTTAGTTTGGCTGGAAGATGGTCTTTCTTCTGCACCTACCCCACGGACACAACCTTTTTTCCCCTTCCCAACACGCCTATTCCCCTTTCCACCAGCAGCAGGCCTTTTTCCACTCATTTTGGTGGTTAACTAATTCACAACTCTGGAGTTGTTTGCACAAAAAAACAATGGATGGTAACCGAGCAGAGCTGAGTGGCCAAACTGTGGTATTAGGCCAAAACTATTGGCTGGGCTAGATGCAGAAAAAAATTATTTTTAATTTGCAACCTGATGGAGGTCAGTATAGATGGACTAATAGACCAAGTCCCACACACCGCTAGAAGCCCAAATATTTTTTCAGAGCTAGATGCAGAAAAAAATTATTTTTAATTTGCAACCTGATGGAGGTCAGTATAGATGGACTAATAGACCAAGTCCCACACACTGCTAGAAGCCCAAATATTTTTTCAGAGCTAGATGCAGAAAAAAATTATTTTTAATTTGCAACCTGATGGAGGTCAGTATAGATGGACTAATAGACCAAGTCCCACACACTGCTAGAAGCCCAAATATTTTTTCAGAGCTAGATGCAGAAAAAAATTATTTTTAATTTGCAACCTGATGGAGGTCAGTATAGATGGACTAATAGAACAAGTCCCACACGCTGCTAGAAGCCCAAATATTTTTTCAGAGATAAATGAAGAAAAAAATTATTTTTAATTTGCAACCTGATGGAGGTCAGTATAGATGGACTAATAGACCAAGTCCCACACACTGCTAGAAGCCCAAATATTTTTTCAGAGCTAGATGCAGAAAAAAATTATTTTTAATTTGCAACCTGATGGAGGTCAGTATAGATGGACTAATAGACCAAGTCCCACACACTGCTAGAAGCCCAAATATTTTTTCAGAGCTAGATGCAGAAAAAAATTATTTTTAATTTGCAACCTGATGGAGGTCAGTATAGATGGACTAATAGACCAAGTCCCACACACCGCTAGAAGCCCAAATATTTTTTCAGAGCTAGATGCAGAAAATTTTTTTATTCAATTTGCAACCTGATGGAGGTCAGTATAGATGGACTAATAGACCAAGTCCCACACACTGCTAGAAGCCCAAATATTTTTTCAGAGCTAGATGCAGAAAAAAATTATTTTTAATTTGCAACCTGATGGAGGTCAGTATAGATGGACTAATAGACCAAGTCCCACACACTGCTAGAAGCCCAAATATTTTTTCAGAGCTAGATGCAGAAAAAAATTATTTTTAATTTGCAACCTGATGGAGGTCAGTATAGATGGACTAATAGAACAAGTCCCACACGCTGCTAGAAGCCCAAATATTTTTTCAGAGATAAATGAAGAAAAAAATTATTTTTAATTTGCAACCTGATGGAGGTTAGTATAGATGGACTAATAGACCAAGTCCCACACACTGCTAGAAGCCCAAATATTTTTTCAGAGCTAGATGCAGAAAAAAATTATTTTTAATTTGCAACCTGATGGAGGACGGTATAGATGGACTAATAGACCAAGTCCCACACACTGCTAGAAGCCCAAATATTTTTTCAGAGCTAGATGCAGAAAAAAATTATTTTTAATTTGCAACCTGATGGAGGTCAGTATAGATGGACTAATAGACCAAGTCCCACACACCGCTAGAAGCCCAAATATTTTTTCAGAGCTAGATGCAGAAATTTTTTTTATTCAATTTGCAACCTGATGGAGGTCAGTATAGATGGACTAATAGACCAAGTCCCACACACTGCTAGAAGCCCAAATATTTTTTCAGAGCTAGATGCAGAAAAAAATTATTTTTAATTTGCAACCTGATGGAGGTCAGTATAGATGGACTAATAGACCAAGTCCCACACACTGCTAGAAGCCCAAATATTTTTTCAGAGCTAGATGCAGAAAAAAATTATTTTTAATTTGCAACCTGATGGAGGTCAGTATAGATGGACTAATAGAACAAGTCCCACACGCTGCTAGAAGCCCAAATATTTTTTCAGAGATAAATGAAGAAAAAAATTATTTTTAATTTGCAACCTGATGGAGGTCAGTATAGATGGACTAATAGACCAAGTCCCACACACTGCTAGAAGCCCAAATATTTTTTCAGAGCTAGATGCAGAAAAAAATTATTTTTAATTTGCAACCTGATGGAGGTCAGTATAGATGGACTAATAGACCAAGTCCCACACACTGCTAGAAGCCCAAATATTTTTTCAGAGCTAGATGCAGAAAAAAATTATTTTTAATTTGCAACCTGATGGAGGTCAGTATAGATGGACTAATAGACCAAGTCCCACACACCGCTAGAAGCCCAAATATTTTTTCAGAGCTAGATGCAGAAATTATATTCAGTTTGCAACCTGATGGAGGTCAGTATAGATGGACTAATAGAATGATGCTATGCCCAAAAGATTTTACTTCACTAGGTGCAGTAAAAAAATTGGTATTCTATACACAGGTGGTATATCTTGCAACACAGATAGGCTACTCCACTGACTAACACACTCTGCAATAGGCCAAAAAGGATTAGCTTTGCTAGATTCAGCCAAATGCTGTGAAAAAAACTTGCACAGCACTGGCACAGACCTGCCTGGCAAAAACTGATAGGAACTGATGTAACCTAGTCCTGAAAAGGACTCCAATTACAATTAGTCTTTACTCCCACAATCTATCTATTTAAGAGCACAGACCTGCCTGATAAAAGTCGTAGGAAATGCTGTAACCTAGTCCTTAAAAGGACTGCAATCACAACTATTCCCTACTCCCAAGCTATCTGTATATTTGTGCGAAAATTGGCTTGAAATTAACAAGGTATAGCGCACACAGCAACAGCGGTGCCGTCTAACACGCAGCTGCAGCAGTGAGAAAATGGTGGCGACGGGGAAAATGGCTTGGTCTTATAGGGCAAGGACATGTGACATACACTGCCAATCACACATGCCCTTGCTTGTGTGAAAAAAAGCACTTCGCTCCGTGTGTGCGCTGCTGATAGGCTGACAGATTGCACCTCCCCACTGCAAATGCGGGAAAGAGAAAAAAAAATGGAGATCTTCATTGTTCCTGCAGAGATCCATCCCCTGCCCCTCCCCCCGCCCCGCTGTACACTCAAACTGCGTATTAACATTAATTTTCATCATTACTGAGAAAAAATCCAGTTATGATTTTGGTGCACGAACAGTTATCGAACATAACCTCGAACAGCCGAATTTTTCTCAAATTGTTCGTGTTCGCCGACCGGCTCGAACACCGCCCAAAACAGCTCGAATTTGAGATTGGCGAACAGTTCGAGTAGAACAACGCTCATCTCTAGTGTTGAGCGCTGTCCGACATCGATAGCACCACCTTTGGATCAAGGCAACCTAACATGTCCGCCTGCATCTTCCTCACAGACCGGCAGTTTGCCGGGGACACCCTTATCAACCCCGTCTAAGCACAATAGCCAGCCCTCGGTCCCTCAGATGTGGACAAGTAAAAGACCATTTTCTCCTAGCCATGAGAAAGCTAAGAGGTTGAATTTCACCATCTGCAAGCTCTTGGCTACAGAAATGCTGCCTTTCTGCCTGGTGGACACAGAGGATTTTCGAGACCTTATGTCCGTCGCAGTGCCCCAGTACCAGATGCCCAGTCGGCACTACTTCTCAAAGAAAGGTGTGCCTGCGCTCCACCAGCATGTCGCACACAACATCACCGCTTCTTTGAGAAACTCTGTGTGTGACAGGGTGCATTTCACCACAGACACTTGGACGAGTAGGCATGGACAGGGGCGTTACATGTCGCTGACTGGGCACTGGGTAACTATGGTGACAGCAGGACAAGGGGCTGCTGTCCAAGTCTTGCCGTCCCCACGAGTTGTGCGTCAATCCTCTTTATGTCAAAGTTCCTCCACTGCTTCTGCCTCCTCAACCTCCTCTCGGTCTTCCACCTGCACCCAAAGCCTGTCTGGTCATGCCACAAGCTTTCTAACTGCGCAGAAGGGATCCTGCACACCTCCTTACTATGCTGGCAGTAGGGCTCAACGTCATCAGGCGGTTTTTACATTGAAATGTCTGGGAAATGTGAGTCACACAGCTGAGGAGTTGTGGTCAGCTCTGGAGAACCAATTTCATGAATGGTTGTCTCCACTGGACCTGAAACCAGGGAAGGCCGTGTGCGATAATGCTGCAAACCTGGGTGCGGCCCTTCGCCGGGGCAATGTCACACACGTGCCTTGTATGGCTCACGTGTTGAACCTGGTTGTACAGCAATTTTTAGCCCACTATCCCAGACTAGATGGCCTTCTGCAGAGGGCACGGTCGCTGTGTGCTCACTTCCGCCGTTCGCATCCCGCAGCTCAGCGACTTACATCTCTGCAGAAGTCGTTGGGCCTGCCACTTCACCGGCTAAAATGCGATGTGCCTACCCGGTGGAATTCAACTCTGCACATGTTGCAGCTACTGTGGCAGCACCGACAAGCCCTGGTGCAATACGTTCTGACGTATAGCCTGGGCCAACGAGATTCAGAGGTGGGGCAAATCACGCTGGAGGAGTGGTCTCAGATCAGGGACCTATGCACCCTTCTGCACAGTTTTGAAATGGCGACGAAGATGTTTAGTGCTGACGATGCCATTATCAGCATGACTATTCCGGTGATTTACATGCTGGAGCACAGGAGGAGGAGTTGTATGCGGAAGGGCTAACATCTGCAAGGTCCAGACGGTCGGCAGCACCAAGGCGGCAGGCATGTGAGGGTGGGGGAGTTGGTTTTACCAGGGCGCATGGTAGCAGCCAAACTAGTGAGGAAGGTGCAGGAGCCCAGGAAGAAGTGGAGGACGAACTGATGGAAGACTCATCAGATGAGGGAGACCTTGATCACATTTCTGTTGTGCGAGGTTGGGGGGAGAGGACAGAGGAAGGAAGCATGATTGTTACCTCGCCACCAACACAACAGGGACTTGGTGCTCCTGGATGCGCAACACACATGAGTGCCTTCTTGCTGCACTACCTGCAACATGACCCTCGAATTGTGAGAATTAGAAATAATCCTGACTACTGGGTTGCCACACTGTTAGATCCCCGGTACAAAAGTAAATTTGCAGAAATTATTCCTGCCATAGAAAGGGATGCACGCATGCAGGAGTATCAGCAGAGACTGTTGCAGAATCTTACATGTGCTTTTCCACAAAATACCAGTGGTGCACGTAGTGAATCTCACAGTTCCAACTTTCCAACCGTGGGACCATCAAGTGTTCAGCACTCAAACCGTAACAGAACCACAGTATCTGCTGGTAACATCAATTTTGCGGAATCATTTCACCACTTTTTTAGCCCATCCTTTGCAAGGCCACAGGAGACAAGAAGTCTGACACATAGTCAACGCCTAGAGACGATGGTACAGGAGTATCTCCAAGTAAACATTGAAGCCACGACTGTGTCACTGGACCCTTGCTCTTTTTGGGCTTCCAATCTGGATAAATGGCCGGAGCTAGCCACTTACGCCTTGGAGATCTTGTCATGCCCCGCAGCCAGCGTTCTGTCTGAACGTGTGTTCAGCGCTGCTGGTGGTGTGCTGACAGTTAAGCGCACGCGGCTCTCCACTGATAATGTAGACAGACTCACGTTCATAAAGATGAACAAATCATGGATCCGAAACGACTTTTCTACCCCTGTGTCATCCTGGGGAGAGTAAAAGCTTGATGATTGGTTAAAATCACCCTACCAACCGTTTTAAGCTTTCAAATTACTAATCATGTTTATCTGTATCTTGACTGGAAAATAATTTGGGCTTTGTAGCAGTGTGCAGCACTGATCCTATTAGGCCATCTATACTAAAGCTTCACCAGATTTAAAATTAAAAATAATTTTTAGCTGCATCTAGCCCGGAAAATAATTTTGGGGCTCCGAGATGCGCAAGACACATAAGTGCCTTCTTGCTGCACTACCTGCAGCATGACCCTCATATTGTCAGAATTCGAAGTAATCATGACTACTGGGTTGCCACACTCTTAGATCCCCCAAACTTTTCGATCAACCTTTTCATTTTAATAAAGACCAAAAAAATGGTCATTTTTGAAATTATAAGCATTAGCAGGTTGTTAGAAACTGAAATCAAACAGTTTTCAACTCAAAACTTTATTCTAGGTGATGTTACATTTTCACATAGGACCCCTTGTTTGAAAGGAGCTTCTGAACTCTCTCGTCCATTGAATTTGTCAGGTTTTGGATGGTTTCTGCTTCAATTGTTTTGCATGAGGACAGAATACCCTCCCAGAGCTGTTGCTTAGATGTGAACTGCCTCCCGCCATCATAGACACTCCTTTTAATGATGCTCCAAAGGTTCTGAATGGGGTAGAGGTCAGGGGAGCATGGGGGTCACACCATAAGTTTGTCCCCTTTTATGCCCATATCAGCCAGAGATGCAGATGTTTTATGTGCAGCATGAGATGGTGCATTATCATGCAGAAAAATGATCTTGCTGTGAAATACACGGTTCTTCTTCTTGAACCATGGCAGGAAGTGCTGTTTGAGAAAATCCACATACATTATGGAGTTCATCTTTAGCACCTTCAGGGATCCTAAAGGGGCCGACAATCTCTCTCCCCATGATTCCAGCCCAAAACATTACTCCACCTCCTCCTTGTTGGCGCTGTAGCCGTGTTTGCGTGGGGTGTCCATCAACCAGCCATCCTCCACTCCATCCATCTGGACCATCGAGCGCTGCACGGCACTCATCCGTGAACAAAACAGTTTTGAAATCAGTCTTCATGTAATGTTTGGCCCACTGGAGCCGTTTCTGCTTGTGTGAAGTGGATAGAGGAGGTCGACAGGATGGCGTATGCACAGCTGCAAACCTCTGAAGGACCCTGCATCTTGTTGTTCGGGGGACGTTGGAGGCACAAGCAGCTTCAAAAACTTGTCTGCTGCTATGACAAGGCTTTTTTGCCGCTGCTCTTTCAACCTGACGTAATTGCCTGTAGGAAAGAGTCCTCAATTTGCCCTTATCAGCACGCACACGTGTGTACTGTGAATCAGCTACATACTTCTTGATTGCCAAGACACTTCATCCTGATCATCGCACAATGTTGATTGTAGTCATGCCTTGACCTAAACACTCCACAATTTGTTGCTTCTCAGCAGCCGACACATCCTTTTTCTTTCCCATTTTGGCAGAAAATGTAGGCTGCTTAATAATGTGAGAGAGCCTTCTTAAGTAGTCTTGCCTTTCATTGGACACACCTGCCAAACTAATTAGCACAGGTGTCTGCAATTGCTTACAGTGATATAAAGAGCCCTGACACACATCACCATCAATGAGTTTAACTGACAAACAAACAAATTCTTCCCTTATCACTCCTAAACACTTTTTGCATAATAATTTGGAACGCAGTGTACATGTGCTTTTCCACAAAACACCAGCGGTTCACGTAGTGAATCTTACAGTTCTAACTTGCCAACCGTGGTCTGTATGGAGTTGTTCAATAAAGGGCCCAAAATTAAGATAACATAGATGGGAGAGGTCTCTATGAATAGGAATTCCTAAGTATTTGATACCCTGTGAGGGCCAGGCAAAGGGAAAGTTGGACTGGATGGAATCCTATATGGATTTGGGGAGGGAGACATCGAGGGCCTCAGACTTCGCTGCATTGATTTTAAAATTTGACCATGTAACAAAGTGATCTATTTCAGCCATAACAGCATGGATGGATATATGTGATTGAGTGATATATACTAGGACATCATCAGCAAATAGAGAGCACTTGTACTCGGTGCCTCCCACCTCAATCCACCTAATATTGGGGTTATGGCGAATTGATGAGAGCAGGTGCTCCGTCACTAGGATGTATAAGAGAGGGGACAGAGGACATCCCTGCCTTGTCCCATTGGTGATTGTGAAAGGTGATGAAAATGTTCTGACGCACCCCCTGGGCCTTGGGACACCCGGAGCCGGATCCTTTTTGGTGGATGCTGGTGGTTGTAGTCTTCGTGGCGGCGACCCGGTTCCGTGGCTCAGGGCGGTCAAACCAGTGGCGGAACTATTTATGTGGTTTTGATGTTTAAATGTACGACTACGCCACCCGTGGATTGCGGTCAGAGTGAACCGCCGCTACAGGGCAGACCGCTGAGGCTGGTGTTGTGGGTGCAGCAGAGCGTAGCATAACTCCCCACGGGAGGAGTATAGCCTCAGGGCAGTGTATGCGGAGGATGGGGGTGATGGTGCAGGGCAGCAGCAGTAACGACACGGAGTCAGTGATGCAGTTCAGGGCCTTTACTCACAGTTCTTATTATCCAGACCACGTCTGCAGGTAACGACTGCCCACGTCGTACTGTGCTCACCAGGTGAGGGGCTCAGACAACTCCCAGATAACTTTGGAGCACTTCACAGGACCCCCTTTGTGTGTCCTTTGTCTGGCCTTTCTTACCAACACTTCTGTCCGGCTGCCTCGGGCCTCCTCTTGGTAAACTTGGCGCCAGTTTCCCTGACCCTATGTGGTGCCTTCCTAGCGGGTGTAGCGAGGGGCTGCGCCACATAAAATGTCAGAGCCTCCGGTTTCTAGCTGAGGGTCGTTTCCTGCCTCCACTAGTTCGGGGACCGGTCTCCCCCTTTGGCCTGACCCCTCCACGCAGGTGGATTCGGGCGTGCGGTGGCGACTCGCCCGTCCGCACCCCTGGGATCCCTTCATTCCTCATTCCTGGAGCCTTCTCCACTCCTCTTCCTTCCTTCTCCCTCTTCCAGGCCTGGGCCTCTGTTACTAGGCCCGCCTCTGGAGCAGAGCTCATGCAGAGCCCCTGCTCCCTGCCACTTCTGCTCAGACTTCTCTGCACTGAACTAAGATGGTGCCCACCTTTTATACTCCCTTCTCAATGCACCCAGGAACTGCTTCCTCCCTGCTCCTGCACTACAGGGTTCCCCTTCCTCAGTGTTCCCTCCCCCCACTCCAGCCAGGGACAGGGACTGTCGTGCCCATCTCAGGGGCATATTGGTCGCCCTGCCCCACGACAATGTGGTGTAATGCATGCAGGTGTCGGGTCCTGATCCACACTCCATCCTTACCTGAGAGTGAGATATCACACCTCTGGGTGAGGTGCAATACGTCTGTAGCAACCGAGCCCTCAGGGTGCTACAGTTCCATTTATCTTCAGCCTAGGTGACGTATTGTGATACAGGGCCGTGATTTTGGCTATAAAAGGGTCCCCTAGACCCCTACCCCAAGCTTTTTAAGAGAATCATATATGGCGTGCCAGGAGACTCTATGGAATGCTTTCTCAGCATCCAATGAGAGTATCTAATTACAAATTTTTAACTGCATCTAGCCCAGGAAATACTTTGTGCCTAGTAGCAGTGTCTGCTAGTCAGCGGATTATCCCGGCTGTTAAGCAAGCTACACCACCTGTAGTTTAGACACTTAATTTTTTCAAAGGAAATGCTTCGGGACCATGGGATACTTAGTGAAGAGCATCAGGAGGCACCCCAAGGCATAGGGGCTGGGACTGGCAGTAGGATGTCTTGCGGTGGACAGCCGAGCTCGATCCTTATAAAAGCTTTTTAACTGCAGCAGCTTTAGTGGACGCTACTGGAGCTGGAATTACGCGGCTGCTGGCATGAGACTTGCCCTCCAATAGATCCTTGTAAATGGATTTAAAGTGTATTCATTCAAATTAGAGAGACAATTTAAATTAAAAAGCTTAGAGCTGCCTCCACCACAGGGGGGCTCGCTCGACCCACCAGCGGACAGGCACCAGTATTGGGAGAGGGGGGCTGGCCATCAGGGTTCACCGCGGCTCTGGCACAAACCTGGCGACACGGAGGTGGCACGGGCAGGAGCGGACTGGCCGTGTCGGCTTCTCACTTTTTGGATTTTAGAAGGGCATGACATGCCTATATCTGTGTCTCCCCCTCCTTTTACTCCTCCACCTCTTTTATTTTCGCATGACTATATGTACTTGTCACTTTTCCATGTGTTAGTTATGTCTTCTGAGCAGTTTGTCAGCTTTTGGACACCTTTGAAGGTGTTTTCTATGTGTTTCTATGTGTTTTTGTTTGCCTGCCATTGGTTTTAACGGTGTTCGAAGGTGTTCGACGAACAGTTCGACGAACAGTTCGGCGAACACACGGGTGTTCGACGAACCGAACCGAACTCGAACACAACGGGGGTGGCTCAACACTAGCCATAATACAAATTCTAACAGTCTATTCAGTAGGACTATCAGCTATGTATCCACCAGACTTCTGCACAATACAACTGATGGTCCCAACCCCATTTATAAGGCAAGAAATCCCACTTAATAAACCTGACAGGGCACACCTGTGAAGTGAAAACCATTTCCGGTGACTACCTCTTGAAGCTCATCAAGAGAATGCCAAGAGTGCGCAAAGCAGTCATCAAAGCAAAAGGTGGCTACTTTGAAGAACCTAGAATATAAGACATATTTTCAGTTGTTTCACACTTTTTTGTTAGGTATATAACTCCACATGTGTTAATTCATTGATGCCTTCAGTGTGAATGTACAATTTTCATAGTCATGAAAATACAGAAAAATCTTTAAATGAGAAGGTGTGTCCAAACTTTTGGTCTGTACTGTATATACAGGGTGGTCCAAAAGTAGGTGGACAGAAAGTGTAATAAGGTTATGAAGGGGGAGATTTATCAAACATGGTGTAAAGTGAAACTGGCTCAGTTGCCCTTAGCAACCAATCAGATTCCACTTTTCATTCCTCACAGACTCTTTGGAAAATGAAAGGTGGAATCTGATTGGTTGCTAAGGGCAACTGAGCCAGTTTCACAGATCTAGTTTTCACAGATAGATCTCCCCCAAATCTGTTTTCTTTTCAGATAATTCAGATAGCACATGATGGCAAATAATTTAAATACAGATCAAAGAAAATGGATTTTAACAGAGTATTGGAAATCTCAAAATGCTGAAACCGTTAGAGCAAATTGGGTTGAAACATTTGGTACTCAAGCCCCAAAGAGACAAACCATTTACCACATTAGTGACAAATTCAATGACACTGGCTCAATCCTTAATGCTCCAAAAATTGGTCGACCCAAAACAATCTGTACAGCAGATAATAAACAACTTGTTACTGAAACACTTGTTGAGAGTCAACAAGAAGAAGTCCACCAGAAGAGCCTCTTTGGAACTGGGAATTTCTCGAGCTTCTATCATGCGAATCCTGAAATCTATTGGGTGGAAAGCTTATCGTCCACGTCTAATTCATGGTTTATTGGAGGATGATCCAGACAGGCGGCTGCAATTTAGTGAGATTATGCTTAACGAAATTGAAGAAAATCCAGTAATTTTAGATAACGTTATGTGGAGTGATGAAGCTTCTTTCAAATTATCCGGCCATAGTAACAGACATAATTGTATTTACTGGTATAATGAGAACATGCATTTAACATTAGAGCAACAACTAAATGAGCCTGGTGTCAATGTTTGGGGTGGTATTTCAAGTTTTGGTGTTTTAGGACCAATATTTTTTGATGGAACAGTCACAGGAGATAAGTATCTTGAAATTCTAATGAATCAAGTTGTTCCCCAGTTACAGCAGCAGCCTAATTCAGATGACCTTTATTTCAAACAAGATAAGGCCCCTCCACATTATTCAAGAGTGGTCCGCGAGTATCTTGATGAAACATTTCCTAATAAATGGATTGGCCGAAGAGGCCCACTTGATTGGCCGGCACATTCACCAGACTTGACCCCAATGGATTTTTTCTTTTGGGGAGTACTCAAGGACAAAGTTTATAGTTGAAAACCAAAAAGTGTCAGTGATTTGAAAAATTACATGAGATGCATTTCAAGAAATTAATACCCAAAGAGTCTTGTGCAAAAAGTTTGTTGAAGCGTAAGAGGCAGACTTCAAAGCTGTGCAAATTGTAATGGAAAACAGTTTGAGCACCTGCGTTGATAAAATTTAAGGGCTTTTGTATTATTGTTCATAATAAAATTTGTCAATATTATGCTTGTGTTAGTAAATATAATAAATATAATTTTATATATAAATCAAAATAAATGTTATTATTTTCTGGCCACCTACTTTTGGACCACCCTGTATATATATATATATATATATATATATATATATATATATATATATATATAAAATATATATATGGCTTGAACATATATATACAGTATGTTCAAGCCAAAAGTTACAAATAAATATAAGGTGCAGGTACTAGGCCCCTAAAATACAGGTGTCATGTCCAGGTAAACGGATGAGCTGGGATAGGAGCCAGTCAGAAAAATTACAATATGAGTATTGCTTCAAATTGTACTTGTTTTAAGAATTTTTCTGTCAGCTGACTGTCATTTTCAATAAAGAATTATTTGTATCTGGCATATTTTGAAAGTTCTCTTACTGTTTTTACATACCACCTTTCTGATAGCTGTTATTCATCTACTGTAGCATTATGTGTGTAGGAATTAAGGCTGCTTATTTATTTAGAGCTTTGCCAGTCCTTTTTGTAGTATAATTCTGGAACTACAGGTATAAAAAATATTGGTATTTTTAATCTTGCCCTTTGATTCCAAGCACAGCAGCAACTAAAAAAACTCTCAGTGTTGTTATACATAAACTTCTTTCAATAGAAATATTTGGTAGATATGAGAATCTTCTAGAAAAATAACAGGTAAAGAGCCTTTATAATAAAAAATATGGTATGTTATACACTTTCCCAAAAATGGGCTGCATGATGTAGAGGTGTTTTTACACCCTATCATACATACTACAACTCAATGAATATTGAGTGGCTACCACCCTTTCTTAATGACTAGGTTAGTCTTTTTTCAATTCCCAATACTTGCCTTTTGATAATGGATATTTTCTCTTTTCGTGAATACTTTTCATAATTTTCTTGGGCTAATCATATGTCTTCAACACCACAATCTGATATTGTCAGCACAGATTGGATAGTGTCATACAATATGTGAATAGTACATCTCAGTTGTAGTCATACATTTACATAAAAAAATAACAACAGGGGAATGCCACAATCCAATGCCACATCCAATAATACATAATGCTACAAATTGTATTTTATAGTTAATTCATGGGCTGTATTTACTAGTACAACCTTTAAATGGCTTGTACCAAGATATGAAGTTATCTCCAATCCATCAGTTTGGGGATAATAACTTTATTGCTGGGGTTCAACCCCTATCTCAGGTACTCCGATTGAGGATGAATCTAGCAGAGATACTCATTCTCGACCTCGGCTCTATTCAGGCAAGCTCATGAGAGCTTCATTCTTTGGATCACTGGGGTTCTCAATAGTTATCGATCAGTGAGTTATACCCTATCCAAAGGTATAACTTCATATTTTGACATCTGTGATAATGTCTGTCCCCTCTGTGTTAGCTTTGGTTGGCTGTAGTCACATTAAGACAATATGGTAGTCTTGTTTTACTCCTTGGAATTGTGGTTCCGTCAAGCCTGGAAGCGTGGGTTTAATTCCGAGCTAGTTAGAGTTTCTTCCTGCTGTCAGCTCATGGTGGGGCTGCCCTCTATTTAAACTCCTGAGAGTCAAGTTTAGAGTGCGAAATATAGTGTATACTGCTCTAGTTATTTGTGGTCTTTTTGCTTTTGGTTTCCCTATATTTACTTTGATCTGACCTCGGCCTATTTTCTGACATTCCCCTGCCTTAAGATTCTGCCTCTGACTTGGACCTCCTGGTTCCGACCTTGCGTGATGACCCTTCTGGCTGTCAGTTTGTTTCACAGGCCAGCAGCTGACTCTGGCTCCAATTTAGAGTCTCCGAAGTTCAGATCTCTGTACGGATGTAGGTACAAACACGTAAAGTAAACATGACAGCTGATACATGTTGCCCAATTCACAGTCAGAGAAAAACATATTTTAAAAGCTGCCGAGGACTGAGCCGCGCTGTAGATTAGTCGGACATGCGGGTCCCCGGCAGCTTCTCCCTTCATATAGGCAAAGACCTGTCAATTCAGGGCAACAGGTGAAGAAAAGCTGCTGGGCACCCACCTGTCCGACTAGTCTTCCGGTTTGGTCCTTGGTGGCTTTGAAGTATGTTCTTCCCTGAAAAAAACGCAGCTTTTCACAGTCAAAAATACATGTGTATGTCTTTGTTCACAGATGCATACTGAAGTAAAATATGGGTCTACTCTTTAGCATTATTTTACTTTGCTTCTTTCCAAGGATCACTAGCTATAGTGCTGTTGGAGGATGAACATACCTGTTGATGAAACACATTACATCCTTTGCTACAGCAGCATTTTATGAATTTTTTGCTGACGATCAATGGGACAAGGCATTATTTCACCAAGTTGCAATGACTTACTATGGTACGGGATACTATTTAATCGTTTGCTTATCTTGGTATAATGGCCATTTTTCTCTAATTTGTCACTCATACTGTATTATGACTACACCTGTGCTGTAAAAAAAAGCTGAGATTTTGATTGAGATCTTTGGCATAATTAAGAATAAGTTCTTTACTTGTTTGTTTCCAACATGAGGTATTATTCAATATCTCCAAAGGTCTGTACATACGCCAGTTCTAGACACCTGAATGCATTACCACCCTAGCTGCTGTTACCTTTAATTACCGTACCTATTTTATGTCAGGTTTCTGAGGGCTGAATGTCAGACCACCAATGCTTAAGTCTTCTTCTTAATGCTCTTACAAACATGAACAAGAAAATGCTAACAAGCCATCATCCATTACCTAATTATATTTATCCAGACAGTGAAAATTGAAAAAAGTCAACGGCAAAAAATATTGTTTCTCATTTGGCAAACAAAGACTAATTTTACAGCTTAATTATTCCTTGTAGTGCCATGGAGAGAGTTTTCTGTTAATCATCACTAAGATATTTCTCTGAGGTTTGAAATGTGTGTTGACTTCCAATTAAGTCTAGTTCCCCTCCTGTAGCTGAGTTCACTAATGGGATTTAAATGTTTGTGAGTCTTTATTGGAGCCACAGACATAGGTCCCTCTGACACAGATAAAGTGCCCCCCCCCCTCTATAATTGGCCTTATTCAGGTTTCTGTGGGGATATTTACATTTTTATACAAAACATTTTCTTATACTTTGTATTGTATAGAATACAAACTACAGTATAACCACAGAGCAGTTCCTATCCAACTCTATGTGTAATGTTGGTGATTCACTTTAGTTAGCTCAGTAAGAAAATGGAAATAAACCTCTGCTACTTCTTTCAAGATTGGACACAGGTTCAAGCATGTTAATATCCTAAATGCCTGATCCTTGTTTTTCCTGACATTTTCCAACACACGAGTTGGGATAACCTGATACATATTAGAAATTGCTGCCATAAATCTAATGTGTATAAGTACTGTAAAGGGGTGTGCTCATATTTATTTTTCCGGAGCCCACTTCTTCTCTGCCTTATGGCTTCCTGCTTTGCCAGGGACGGTATGCTTCTAAAGATTGACAGTTCAGAACAGCAGGATGGTCACACCACTGGTCCAATCTGTGTTCTCCAATGCTGCTTACAGAGGCTCATAGTAGTGTCAAGAGCTTCATAGGAACTCAAAGATGGCAACTACAGGGCCTTCACCAGACTTCCATGGTATTGCACCTTACTAAAAAATTAATAGATGTGATCAAAAAGTTGTATGTTACCCAAACTTAAATCAATAAAAACTACAGCTAGTTCTTAAAAAACAACAACATATTACTCAGCTCCACAGATCAACACAGTAAAGATCAATGAAAAAATAAAAAAGTATGTGTTTCAGAATTTGGCAACATATTTTTTTATAGTATTGAAATATGAAAAACTATAATTTGGAATTGCTAAGATTGTGCTGTCCCATAGAAGATAGTTATTATATAGTTTTTCAGATTCATTGCAGTAGCTCTGCAAATCTTCTGTATACAGCCCTCTTTAGGTCACCCAAAGATTTTCAATTGGATTCAGGTCTGGGCTCTGGCTGTACTGTTCCAAAACTTTGCTCTTCTTCTGGCAAAAACATTCTTTTGTTGATTTTTTGGTATGCTTAGGGTTGTTGTTGTGCAGAAAAGTGAAATTCATCTTCAGCTCTTTAGCAGAGGCCTGAAGTTTTTGTTGCAAAATTAACTGATAATTGAAGCTGTATATAATTCCCTCCACCTTGACTATAACCCCAGGTCCAACTGCCAAAAGGCAGCCCCAAACCATAATGCTTCTTCCACCATGCTTTAGTGTGGGTATGATGTTCTTTTGATGATGAGCAGTTGCTCCAAACATAGCTTTTAGGATTATGGGCAAAAAGTTCAACTTTGGTCTTATCAGACCATAACATTTTCCCCACATATTTTAGCAGACTTGATGTAGGTGTTGGTAAAACATAGATGGACTAGGATGTTTTTATTTGTATGGAAAGGCTTCCATCTTGCCTGCCTACCGTATAGTCTAGAAATATGAGGAATACCGCAGATTGTTGTTACAACCAGTATTTGCCAGAAATATCTATAGGGATATATTGAGAATGAGATTACAAATCACTAAAAAAATCATTGACCTATCCCCAATATTAAATCGCTCACTGACAAAGGAATAAAACTTAACCCTTAATACCAGATTTTAACTATAAAATATATACAGACAGTGCACTCATTATTCACACCCTGCTTTTTAGTCAGAGAATGAGAAATAGACAAAGGACTTATGTTAATGAGGGAGCATTCTGTACCTCATCTTATATGTAGAGACGGAGGGGTGGTTATGTTTGTCTATTTGTCACTCTCTGACTAACCGTTAGGGTGTGAGTAATGAGTGCACTGTCTGTATATATTCAATAGTTAAAATCAGGTATTTGTTAGGAATGGTGGTTCTGTGCTCCCACCTGGGAATGGATCAGGTCCAGTACTACGCTACTCCGGTCACAGGCACTGCCATTGTCCTGACCTTGGAGGCGGAGCTCCAATGTGTGCAGGGAAACCATCCCAATCTTATGGAGCATCGCGTTCTGGTGTTGTAGAATGTGTGAGGACGCGGGACGCAATGTCTTTCACTGAATTCCCCAGTTGCCAGGCAACGCAGAACGCTGCTGTGTCTGGCTCTAGGCATTGGTGGGATGTTGTCCATTCTGCTGTGCAAGTGAGCAGGGAGTGGTTGTCTGGGGATGATTGGGTGGTATTCAACAACTGATCATTAGGCGGGCTATTTAACCCTGTTCCATGTTCAGATCTTTGCTGTTTATTGCAGTTCCTCTGTGCTGTGGTCGTGAGTGGTGCTAGCAGTAGTGTTGCTATCTTTTCAGGGGTTTTCTCATTTTCTCTTCTGGTTTCACATCCTGAGGTTCTTGCAGAGGGACTCACCTGGTCCTTGACTAGGCATCGACCGCGTCACCAGATGCCAGCGGTCTGGCGACAGTGGGGCTGGGAAGGGCTCTGTCAAAGTCCCCCTTCCATTTACTGGGAGCTGACAGAAGAGTATTCCCGGCCCTCAAGGGCTCGCCTAGCTGGCAGCTTGCACCAAGTGCGTCTGTGGCTGCGCCATTGCTGGTTTGGTGCCAGTCTTTCTGGGTCTCTCTGTATAGCGCATAACAGTATTAGAGACTGAATTTAGTGCAGAATTCTGACACTAAAAAAGGTATAATAGAAGGAGATGTAGAGGTGTTTCAATTGTGGTGTGTCCCATGATGAGAATAGCATGCAATTTTTCCTCGACGGTAGTTTAGTTTCCTCACTGAAGAATGTCAAAAGAAATGCAGGCATACATAATAGAACTTACTCAGCAAAAGCCAACCCGTTTGATGGTTATAAAGTCTTTGAAGAGAGAATAGGCTTGATGGTTACTAAAAATCTCAAATGAGGCAACAACTTGGCTTGAACAGAGGTAGATAGTTGATGTCACAGTGGACTGGTACTTGTGACACTGGCAATCTCCTCAACAGTTCCTCATTTACTCCAGAACATACATGTCAAACACTGGCTTGTGGGCCAAATCAAGCCCATGACACCACAACAGCCACCCCTATGTGGTGCCATTATTCTGTATGGAGGACTATGTGAGGCCCTCTATACTGTATGGAGCACCAAGTGGGGCCTATTATTCTGTTTGGAGGACTATGTGGGGCCCATTATACTGTATGCTAGTTGACCCGAACTTTGTCCAATTTTTTCATATTGGCCCTCTGTGTGTTTAAATTTGACATCCCTGCTCTAGCACTAGTCTATTTGTCACTCTTAGAGATGGACAGCACAATGTCTTACTACTTGCTTCATACCTTTTCTCTCTGTCACATCTCTGCCAGCAATGCACCGTGATGACTGGTATGGCAACTTTTGCACAGTCCTGCAGGCCACTCACTCACAATGTATCAGTCACTCAACTTCAGACACCAGGTTCCTTGCCAATGCTGATACGGCACACTTTCTTACAGTCAGGCATCAATGGAAACTCCCTCTGGTGGGGTTATTTCCTTGACACTTGTGACCATCTGAACCTTGTCTTGCTAGTGTATGCAATCATCACTCACAAGAATAAGCCTCGGTGCTCTCTGTGGTGGCACTCTTCACCCTCTCACTACAATTGCATTATTTTTTATTTAGGTGGGTTGGTCTTCACCTGGGACAAGCTACACAGAAAGCAATACAAGCTAGAGCTTCTTAATGCTTCTCTGTAGCCTTCTCAGTAGCCCTTGGTAGTGCACCATCTATGGCCAGTGCTAGTCATCCCACTATTAACTAGCTATCACACATAAAATACTGGGCTCCACAACTCTTCCTTCTGCTAGACTATCCATCTGCATGTGTTTGACCTCTATTACAAGAAACGTAACATAAACAGGAACATAAAATAACACCCAAGCATAACAATGTTTACAAAATTATGGCATATGTGTAATACATAAACAACCCAGGTAACTAGTTAGTATCTCTACCGCAACAGGGATAAAGCAATAAGAAACAAAGTATACTTTAGTCCTTGACAGTTGAGTATATAACAAAGGTGTTCTTGTGGCACAAGTCCTTAACTTTTGTGGCCAGTCTTTTTTCAACCCTCCTACAGAGATTCACTTTAAAGTTTCTTTTCTCATATTTATTTGTCATTTTATTTAATAATTTTAATATAATTAATGACATCTTATTTCTAGGTTTAAATTGAAGCATTTTTTCGTTTTAGACTAGGGTTAAACGGCCAATCGGGTTGCCAGTAAGCAGTGTTGAGACAAGTCGCACAACCAAAAACATTTGTTCAACTTGTCTGTGTCATGCTGTAAAGCACTAACCGTTAGCTACTTGTACCATAATTTCTATCAGTATTATCTTTCATTTTAAAACCTTAAAAGTAGGAAATGACTTGTGTGATATTACCACTAGCAATGCTGTAGGGGTGCACATCCACAAGACCAGGGTCTTATCTATTTTATTAAATCCTGAATGAAACAGTGGTGTCTGATTGTTCAGCAAATCTCATTAATACTTTTTGAATCCAATCTTTCCGCTTCATTAAACAATGATGCTGCGTTCTGTTTTATTGTACTACTTCAATAGCTGTTGGGATATTTGTTTCTAAATTAAAACAAGAGCTAGATTACTCCATTGTGCAGCAATTTATTATCGGGTAAATAAGGATAAATGGCCCTGTTGTCTTTTTTTGTTGCTGCTCTCTAATTTTCAGTAACCCATTAAATTAAATAATCCCAACATTTGACATGCATTTTACATATTCGTTATGAAAGAAGAAGGAAGCTTTATCGCAGTGGAAGGAATATTTAACAGTCTATTGCAATTTAATTAACCTGAAATAGCAATAATGAAACATCTCTATTAAATATTTAATTGGAGTAGAGGTAAAAGGTTTTTCTAACTATGTGAAGCCACCTTTGGCTTTTTACAGAATTCTGAATAATATTTGCCATTGACATATAATTAACTTGCAATAACATACTTGTTAACTGCCAATTAAATGCTTATTAACTATTCAATTAATTTATTACTATGACTCATTTTTCAGTGTCTCCTTAGTTAGGAAATGTGTTTTTTTGTAAATATAAATATTGATATGAACAGTATATTGTATGTATCTTACAGTCGTGGCCGAAAGTGTTGGCACCCTTGAAATTTTTCCAGAAAGTGAAGTATTTCTCCCAGAAAATTATTGTTATTGCACATTTTAGAAGAAGATTGAGTCAACATCTCACCTCTTAATCTGGTTTCAGGTCTGACTTTCATATTTCCCACATCTGTTAATTGCCACAGGTGAGTTTGAACGAGCATCACATGCAATTTTGGAAAGGTGTCAACAATTTTGTCCGACCCAATTTTGGGGTTTTGTGTGAAATTATGTCCAATCTGCCTTTTTTACTCTGTTTTGTTTGTGTTGTTCCAACACACAAAGAAAATAAACATGTGTAACTGCAATAATTTTCTGGCAGAAATACCTCATTTTCTGGAACAATTTCAAAGGTGCCAACACTTTTGGCCATGACTGTAATATGACTGAAAGCCCGAGGTTGCCAGGAACAAATTAACTTTATTCCTCCCGGCAGTCTCGGGTTTTCAGTCATATACAGTCATAGTGTTGGGACCCTTGAAATTGCTGTGCTCTCGGTGCAACTTCAGAACACTATTTGGCCTGGGTCACATTAACGTATAGCATTGGATGCAAAATGCTAAGGACATTTGGCCCAAACTTTGCTGCCAGAGTGAGCCAAGTGTCATTTTACTGTGATCTGAACCTCTCGCATGCGAGAATTGGATCATAGGTGATGAGAAGGAGAGATTAATCTTTCCATCATCTCCATTGCCTGTCTCAGCGTATATCCGACTTCACTTGTTACTTAACCAATATGACTATTACATGTGATCAATGCTGGATGATTTGTAACCTAGCACATAAATATTTTTTTTGTAGCTAATATGAGGAAACTGACTTTGAATATGTATTTAATGCCACATATTCAACAATGCTAATTCCAGGAGCCAATTGCAGTAATTAGAGGAGTAAGCAGAGTTTTACCTGAGCACATGGTAAAAATGGAATTTACATTTGCTCCACAATATTAGAACATACAATAGTATGGCCTAATGGTGGTAAACTGTTATCAACCCAAATCCACCAGATGACCAGTTGATGACTTTGTGCCTCCTTATTCTCCTTTTGTTTTTCTTTTCATAGATGATGCAGTGCTGACAATATGAATTCCACATACCCGGATCGCACATATACAGGCTGCACTCTACAATACTATGGATCATGATTCATCCTTTTTTGCAAATTCTATTACTCTGTGTTTTCTGAATTGTAGACACCAAGGCCAATGTAGGGCTATATTTTTGTTGTGAGATTTTCACTTCTCTACAGTTTGTGTAAATGTGTGCACGGGCAAGAATGTATTTGTTTGTTCCATTTCTTTTTAATTTATATTAATACAATTGTTTCTCCTAAAACTTGAAAGACTAAAAAAAAAATATTTAAAATATAACAATTGAGTTTAAATATACAATTTTCAGTTGCACTTTTTCTTGAGAAGTTACATCGGTTCGATGCTGGCTTGTGGTGATGACACAAGTTTACAAAAGCTACTTTACAAGGTCAAACCAAGTTTTTATTCTAGGCTTCCACTGCACGCTACAATGTGTTACTGGGTTACAATTCCCAGAAGTTCTCACTATGCTTGATAAATGAGCAGGATTGGCTTTGCTGTCCAGTGATTTGCACAAACATTTATAAAAAATTGTCCTTTCACTACCAATGCAATGAATATTCAATCAAAAATGGCCTCTTGCAGTCTTTTGTGTATTGAGATTGAGTTTACCTGCTGAAAGATGTGAAATTTATTTCTCTGCCCTTTGACCACCATACATCACTTTCTCACCCTTATCTATAAGAAACAATAAGTGTAGTTTTAAGGGTTTGTGGAAGGCTGTGTGAGAGATGTATATTTGCTGACATGTAACCTGACTACAGCCAAACATCATTACCCCTGTGACTGATTGGAGGGCAGCCCTCACTTAACAGTTTTGTATCCCTCCTGCAGCTGAGCTCCTTGACCATACTTGCTGAGCTGACACAGCCTTTCAAGCGCCGTTACCAGTTCAATGGTTTTCTTGTATGAAAAAGGCTCCTCTTCATTTAAACCTCTTCATCTTGATCATAGCTGATGAGCTATCAATAATTTCAAGTCGGTTGAACATTTGGCTGAAGGTTAAATAAATCCAGTCGAGCTGTTTGCATTATTTTACCAAGCACTATAATGTCAGGTCTGATCTCATTTTCTTAGCAAGCTGCTTAGGTTCTACAACAGATAATAAATGTCTTTCACATACACTTATTGGGGTTCTGTAGGTTAATGTAAATAGCTCTGAAGAAACTTAAAACAAAGTCATCACATTTATTGATATACTTCAAAATTCTTCCACGAGAACTGATCACTTTATTAAAAATGGTAAAACGCACCATAAAAAGGGTAGGCAACCTAATACATAATGTATGGATTAAGAGGAAATATTGTTTCAATACATACATCACGGATTAATATAATATACTTTCATAATCACATTGCCTCCCCCTAAAATGTGCAGAACTCTTTCCTCTGACTTTTTGTACCTTTTCCCTATTCTTTTAGACTATAAATTTGTAAGACATACTGATAGGGTATTTAGAGTGGGAGCTGCAATGGAGACATTGATGAAAACGTCTGTAAAATGCTCTGGAATATGATGGCGCTATATAAGCAAGCATATTTAATAAATCCTGTATAACGTATCTTGTAAATACTCTCTATTTCAAGTGTTGTCACAATGTGTCCACCTAATATTGTGCAACGTAAAGTTCTACAGAAGTTGACAATGCTATACAAATAAGTAATCATGAAGCAGTTGTGCTGCTTATCTTTGCAGAAACCTCTTTAGATTTGCTATGTTATATAATCCTGAATGGGTTACCAATATATTAAACAAAAAAAAAACGTTGCAAACTGTTTTGTCAGGTAAATCGCTTTTTGAGGCTGTTATACATTGTTTTGCCTCTTCTTTCTGCAGTATAAGTACATCAAACATGTTCGATCCCAAGCGGAAACAGATACATGTTAGATTTTTATATGAACCTCAATTGTTTGCCTTTGAAACAAGCAGGGCTGAGATGTGCGGCAGAAGTTCAACCCTTCTTTTCTCCTATAGAAATAGTTGGCTGAGCAGATTATTAATGGGGATAAGGACTGGTAACAAGCAAATCTCAGTTAGCCATTAAGTTGTACAGACCAGAAGTTTACATACACTATATAAAAAGACATATATGCATGTTTTTCTCAATATCTGACATGAAATAAACCTTTCCCGTTTTAGGTTAATTAGGATTACCGTAATTTTTAATATTTGCCAAATGCCAGAATAATGAGAGAGAGAGAGAGAATGTTTTAAGGCATTTTATTGCTTACTGAAAAGTCAAAAGTTTACATACACTAAGATTACTATGCCTTTAAACAATTTTGGACTGCCCATATGATGATGTCATGTGTTTTGAAGCTTCTGACTTCTGTTTTTTGGCAACATCTGAGTTAATTAGTGACACACCCGTGATGTATTTTAATGCACACCTGAAACACACGGCTTCTTTGTGTAGCATCATGGAAAAGACTAAAGAAATCAGCCAAGATATCAGGAAGAGAATTGTGGACTTGCACAAGTCTGGCTCATCCTTGGGTACAATTTCAAGATACCTAAAGGTGCCTCGTTCATCTGTACAAACAATTATATGCAAGTACAAACAAGATGGGAATGTCCAGCCATCATACCGCTCAGGAAGAAGACAGGTTCTGTGTCCCAGAGATGAACGTGCTTTGGTCCAACATGTTCATATCAACCCACATCAGCTATCCTTCAATGCTGTGGCACTACTTCTGTTACAAGAGAGTCTAAGGATATGAGATACAGCGTCTGTCAATTACTGAGTTCAATTCCCTCAGTATCCGTGGATGAATGCCATCTGGGCTGGGGGATTTGTCAATGTTTAATTTGCTCAGATGCAGGCGTACATCTTTTTGTGTTAAACTAGTTATATCAGGTGGTGAGCTTTGATTTTTGCCCTGTTGAAAGATCCCTGGAACTGACGGTTCATTGGTGAACATGGATGAAAAATGCCTGTTTAATATCTCAGCCTTTTCTTTGTCCTCTATAATTGTAACGGGACGGGTGGGGGAACCACTGTGCCATGATGCGAGGGAACCTGGAGGGGCGTTACTAGAGACCTCACTAACTCTGACTTCAGATGAAGGTGGGCACGGCTGGTAGACAGGCAGGCAAGGCTGGTAGACAGGCTGGCGGGTATGTCTGGTAGACATGCTGGAGGGCACAGCTATTAGACAGGCTGGTAAATGGCGATGCATGCCCCGGGACCTGAGAACTGACAAGAATGTTTAGACAACAAACTTCCAACATTGCACAGGCACCTCCATGTTGGAGGAGGTGCCTTAAATAGGTAGTGTCCTCCGGCCATTGGCCAGGAACACGCATACCCTGGGCACAGTCAGCGTGGAGAGAGGATCGAAGAGGGGGACACCCCGGCTAGGACCCGCAATGGTAAGGGGGTCAGTGTCTCTGCTGGGGGAGAGGGGCAGGAGGCAGAGACGCCTGTGCTACAGTATGCCCCCTTTCCCACACATAAGCAGAGGGAGGTCTCTTAGAGAGGTATTCACATTGGTAGGTCCTGACATCGAGAAACGCCTTACCGCGGCTGTCAGGTACACATGAATTGGCCAATTTATGCGCTAAGATTTCTCATTTATTTACAGCAGTAATGCTATTCATTTTCCATATTTCATATTTACATGCGCAAAAAAAAAAAATTTTCAAAAATTTTTTTTCATTTATTTCTATTTTCTACAGCAGTTATGCTATTCATATTTCATATTTCATATCTATATACTCAGTGTTACAGTGTGCTACTTTATTTGTTCATTATATATGGAGGTAGCTGCTCTTAGTAAGCACCTGTTCACACCTAGTTTTTGTAGTGGAAGTGACGTCATTTTCTTTGTTACTAGATTCAGCGTTGACTGAGCACTCCACCCCCACCCCCATGCCGCAGGTGGTTTTAAATGCATCAGGATCTGTCTTTCCCACACATAAGCAGACGGAGGTCTCTTAGAGAGGTATTCACATTGGTAGGTCCTGACATCGAGAAACGCCTTACCGCGGCTGTCAGGTACACATGAATTGGCCAATTTATGCGCTAAGATTTCTCATTTATTTACAGCAGTAATGCTATTCATTTTCCATACTTCATATTTACATGCGCAAAAAAAAATAATTTTTTTTCAAATTTTTTTTTTCATTTATTTCTATTTTCTACAGCAGTTATGCTATTCATATTTCATATCTATATACTCAGTGTTACAGTGTGCTACTTTATTTGTTCAAGGCAGGTTTTGTGACACTCCTGACCCCAACAGAGCTCCTCTCTGGAACTCCAGTTCAAGACCGGTTCATGTCTCCACAACCATGATAGACCTCGTAGCAAAGGGTGAGAGAGCCTGGACAGCACATAGAAGGAAATCTTCTAATGAAATCAAATGAGCCTCCCATCCACTGAACAAACCGCTAATGGATCCAGGAGATGTTGGATTGGGATTTGATACCACTCCACCACGGCCTGTTGGATGAGATTACCTGTGGTGCCAGAGTCAAGATAGGCAAACTCAACAAAATGGGTGTTGCTGCAGGATACGGACACTGACAGCGTCAGCGATGGAGAGGACTGATTCTCGCCCAGGGTGACCTCTCCAAGCGACCCTAGGCTCTGGAGTTTCCATGTCTCTCCGGACAGGATTATATGCTCAGAACTCCCACAATAAAAGCACCTTCCCTCAGCATGACGAGCCTCCTGGCGGCTTTTGACCATCGTCACATGGTCAACTTGCATGGATTCTGGGGAGGATGCCGAGGCAGAGGCTTGCTGTGAGGCCGGCATTTGAAAGATAGGTGCCAGGCATAGATATGTTCTCTCACGTATCTCCTCCTTGGACTGCTCCTAGAAACTGATGTCAATCCATGTGGCCAGAGACACAAGGTCATCCAGGGAGGTGGGTATGTCACGACTGGCCAGCTCGTCTTTGATTCACCCAGAAAGGCCCTCCCAAAAGCTAGCCTCCTGAGCCTTGTTATTCCAGGCGAGTTCAGACGAGAGGGTGCGGAAACATACAGCGTACTGGCCCACTGTTATGTTCCCCTGATGCAGTCGGAGGAGAGATGAGGCCATTGAGGACGCATGGCCGGGCTCATCGAAAACCCTCCGGAAGGCCTCTTGGAAAGCCGGAAGGTTAGACACCAGAGGGTCCCCTCTCTCCCATAGGGGATTGAGCCACACCAGCACTTCACCAGTGAGATGTAAGATGATGAAGGCTACTTTGGCTCAGTCTGAAGTAAACTGATGAGCCAAGAGTTCGAAGTGCAGCGTGCACTGATTCATGAATCCACGGCATAGAGGAGGATCCCTGCCATAGCGTGGAGGAGCAGACAGTCGTGGTTCAGCACTGCCACAGGGTTAAGATGCCGCCAAATTAGTTATTGCTCGGGAAGAGGCGGGTGCTGCCGGTGTTGTCAGCTCGTCTAGGCGGGTGTTCACAGTCTCCTGAAAGAACAGCATTGTGTCCTGTTGGGATCTCTGGTGAGAGACCTCCTGGTATAGGTCTGAGATAGAAGGAGCCTGGGAGCCAGCGGATTCCATGACCTGTGCAATCTGTAACGGGACAGGTGGTGAAACCAGTGTGCCATGGTGTGAGGAGAGCCTGGAGGGGCGTATCTAGGGACCTCATAAAATCCAACCTCAGATGCATGGCGGCTTGATGACTCCATGATCCAAGAAGGGAATGGGAAGGTACCAGGTGCTACTCCGGGACTGACCTCGGGTGGATGGAAGCTGACCCCCAAGGGACAGGGGGCAGGCGCAGGCTGACATGACAGATGGAGAGGCAGAATGGCACGGCCAGTGACAGTTAGGTGGGCACGGCCGGTAGGCAGGCAAGTGGGCACGGCTAGCAGACAGGCAGATGGCCATGGCTGATAGACAGGCAGACGGTCACGGCTGGTACACAGGCTGGTAAATGGCGATACGTGCACTGGGACCTGAAAACTAACAAGAGTGTTTAGACAACAAACTTCCAACATTGCACAGGCATCTCCATGTTGTGCCTTAAATAGGTAGTGTCCTCCGACCATTGGCCGGGAACACTTTAGGATGGCGTGTGCGTCCCCTTTAGGGAGCGCGCGTGCCCTAAGTACAGTGCCCGGGGATCTGCACACAGTGCGCATATCCCGGGCAGAGTTGGCATGGAAGGAGGATGGAGGAGCTGGGACCCGCAGCTGTAAAGGGGTCGGCGTCTCAGCCAGGGAAGAGGGGCAGGAGGCAGAGACGCCAGCGCTATAATAATTATCTTGTTATTATCGTCTTTTAAGGGGCCGATACCATCTGTTTTTTTCTTTTTGGCATTGATGTATTTATAATAAATTTTGGGCTTTATTTTAATGTCGCTGGCAACTTGTTTCTCTGTAGATAACTTTGCTAGCTTGATTTCTTGTTTACATTTCTTATTTAGGTCTTTATACTTCTGAAATGTTTTTTCTGTATTTTTTACCTTCAAGATTTTGAATGCCCTTTGTTTTTGTCTTATTAAACTTTGTACTGTCTTATTTATTCATAATGGTTTCTTTTTATTCCTTGACATTTTATTACCAGAGGGTACACATTTTCTACAGGATTCTAGTAATATTTCCTTAAACATGCCCCATTTATGTTCGGTTTCCCCAATTGCCATGTTGTGGTCCCAGTCTACATGATTATGCTCTTCCCTTAAGCTCTTCCAGGAAAGTTTAAAAATTGCAAAATTGCCTAAATTTTCATCAAAATGCTGATATTTTCACAAATAAATCCAAACAAATTTGACCTAAATTTACCACTAACATAAAGTACAATGTGTCTTGAAAAAAGAGTCTCAGAATCACTGGGATTGGATGAAGCTTTCCACAGTTATTACCACATAAATTGACACTGGTTAGAATTGTAAAATTTGGCCTGGTCAGAAAGGTGACAACAGGCTTCGTGGTTAAGGGGTTAATGCTTCTGTTATAATTTATCACAACTTACTTTTAGATTTACACTGACCAGCCATAACATTAAAACTTCATAACTAGTACTTTGCAGATGCCACCAAAAGCGCTCTGATTCTTGTAGACATGGGCTCCTCAAAACCTGAGGTACCTGCCACTAGCGCACAAACAACAGATCCTTTATGTTCTGTAAATTACAAGGTGTGGGATTTACATTAATGAACTGTGAATTTCAAGCACATACCACAGATGTTTGGATTGAAATTGTTTGAATATGGAGGCCAAATTATCACCTTGAACTCTGTGTCACATTCATCGAACCAGTCCTGGACAATTTTTCAAAAGAAAGCATTATCCTGCTTAAAGAGGCTATTGTCATTAGGGAATACCAATGCCACGGCAGTAGACATGGCCTGTAACCATGTTTAGGTAGGTTCTCAGCAGAACATTGGCCAAAGCATCAGTGCCTGGCCTGCTCCAGCCTTCTTCCCATAGTTCTTCCTGGTCAGCGATGTACATATGCCTAGCTGTCCACATGATGAAAAACAAAATGCAATTTATTAATCGGTCCCCCTTCTTTGATTTCTTTAAGTTGTAATTTTGATACTTACAAGCCCACTGTAGTGGTTGGCAGGGTTTATTCTGTGGCTAGACAGACAGACCTATACGCAACAAGCTGTCTATTATAATTTTTCTATTATAGCCAGTAATCATTTTCTTAGCTATTTCTGCTAAAGTCGCTAGACCAGACATAGCTTTACTTCCCACACATACCAATAAGCCTTCAAAGTCCATAACCCTGTCACTAATTCAGGAGCCACCTTTTTTAACCTCTTTTGTTAAGTACTAACCACTACATAAAAGACCTGTTGGAGATAATCTGACCAAGTTGTCTACCCATCACACATTGGCCCTTGGTGAAGTACTCCAGATCATTGCTCTTGCCCATTATTCCTGCTTTCAACGCATCAACTTGAATAACTGATTATTTCCTGCCTAATATATCTCACCTCTTCACAGACGCCATTGTCATGTGATAGTCATTGTTTTTCACTATACCAGTCAATGGTTTCAATGTTGTGAGCAATTGATGCACTTACTTTTAAGGCCAGTTTCACATATCTTTTCTTTTTCTCCTTCGTGAAAAATAGTCTGTGTTTTTGTCAATGATCCATTAATCAAGTTTTACAATCCTTGCATTTATTTTTCATAAATTATCTTAGCTTCTACAAATTTAAGTGTATGCATGTGCTATTTAGGCCACAATCACACTTTCAGTATTTAGTCAGTATTTTACATCAGTATTTGTAAGCCAAAACTAGGAGTGGAACAATCAGAGGAAAAGTATAATAGAAACAGGTCACCACTTCTGTATTTATCACCCACTCCTGGTTTTGGCTTACAAATGCTGATGTAAAATACTGACCAAATACTGAACGTGTAAACATGGCCTTAATCCATGAATTGAGAGTGAAAAATCGGTCCAGGAAGAAAAAGAAGCAGATTTCTCTGATACAATATATTACAAAGTTGCATATTTTCATGTGTACTATTGATTTATGAAATAAAAATTAACACGACGGTCACACTTTAAAGCATAGCTTGTATTTTTCAGCTTCTTCCAAAAGTAGCCAAGGGTAACACTGCTTCTTGGATGACTTTTAGTAAACTTGATACTTTGAATAAGCAGCATAATTCTAGTCAGGAAACAAGTCATACTGTAGTGTTAAATCTACCATTTTCCCATGAGCCAGATTCATTAATAGATCTATAAATATAGACTGTAGAAGTATTGCCCTAATAAAAACGAGGTCTCCATGATCCATTAATTACCAATGGCAGCTTGGCACTGAACATATATAGCCTATGAATCAGAAATGCAAATGTAACATAAGACCCTGTATGAATCATGACCGATAGATTATGGCAGATAAACTGTATGTTATGTCATCTGCACAGGACAGACTTCAAATATATTTGTACCACAAAATGAGTAGACTGGAATTGGATACAGGCAGCTCCCTGAAGTTGTCTTTGATATACAGTATATTACTTTCTACTAATTAGTAGTAATATAAAACAGCTGTATGTGTGAATAATGACAGATAAAAGATCAATATGAAATTCTGAAATTTTCTTTATGTATTGTTCTGTTGGTTAAAGCTCATGACTGGAAAAACTTAAAGGAAATCTGACAGAAGGTTTATCAAATCATCACCATTAACCATTAGACAAGTCTATATGATTGGTACCCAATTTTGTATAAAAAAAATGCACGTCAATCACCCCTTTCTTCTTATAGCAATTACCGTATTTTTCAGACTATAAGATGCACCGGACCATAAGACGCACCTAGGTTGTAGAGGAGGAAAATAGAAAAAAAAATGTAAGCAAAAAATGTGCTCATGATGCATTGTCATGGGGGAGGGGGTCTGCTGCTGACACTGGTATTGGGCTAATGTCCCCCAATTCTGTTAATATCCTCCATCCTGGTATGTATGGCCCCTCCTTCCTGGTATACATGACCCTCATCCCCATCCTGGTATACATGGCCCTCATCCCCATCCTGGTATACGTGGCCCTCATCCCCATCCTGGTATGCATGGCACCCCAATCCCCAATCTTGGTATGCATGGCACCCCTTGATCCCCCATCCTGGTATGCATGGCACCCCTTGATCCTGGTATGCATGGCACCCCTTGATCCTGGTATGCATGGCACCCCTTGATCCTGGTATGCATGGCACCCATTGATCCCCCATCCTGGTATGCGTGGCACCCCTTGATCCTGGTATGCATGGCACCCCTTGATCCTGCTATGCATGGCACCCCTTGATCCTGGTATGCATGGCCCCCCTTGATCCTGGTATGCATGGCACCCCTTGATCCTGGAATGCATGGCACCCCTTGATCCTGGTATCCATGGCACCACTTGATCCTGGTATGCATGGCACCCCTTGATCCTGGTATGCATGGCACCCCTTGATACTGGTATGCATGGCACCCCTTGATCCACCATCCTGGTATGCATGTGACCCCTTGATCCTGGTATGCATGGCACCCCTTGATCCTGGTATGCATGGCACCCCTTGATCCTGGTATGCAAGGCACCCCTTGATCCCCCATCCTGGTATGCATGGCACTCCTTGATTCCCCCATCCTTGTATGCATGGCACCCCTTGATCCTGATATGCTTGGCACCCCTTGATCCTGGTATGCATGGCACTCCTTGATCCTGGTATGCATGGCACCCCTTGATCCTGGTATGCATGGCACCCCTTGATCCCCCATCCTGGTATGCATGGCACCCCTTGATTCCCCCATCCTGGTATGCATGGTACCCCTTGATCCTGGTATGCATGGCACCCCTTTATCCTGGTATGCTTGGCACCCTTCCATCCTGGTTTTCATGGCACCCTCTGATCCCCATCACGCTGCCCACAAAAAAATAAACAATCATACTCACCTCCTCTCTCCTCCAGCACTGCTTCCCGCTCTGCTGCTGACACGCTCACTGTGTGAGCCACGCATGGCGTCCCTGCCATGCGCCCTCACACAGTGAAGTGCTGTGCTGGAATAGTCACTGCTCCCCGCTCCGGGACTCTGTGCATGGAGAGCAGTGGCCATTCTTCAATAGAGCGCACACTGTAGCCACAGCCCCCATGAGAGTGGGTTGTAGTAAATATTCATGGCCTTTAATAGCGGGCACACAGACCGCAGAGCGGCAGCTGGAGCCGCGCTGCGGCTACAGTGTGCGCGCTATTAAGGAAAATGAATATTCCCTCTCTCCCTTACAACAAGCTTTATTTGTGCTGTCGAACCTGAACAGTAACACAGACTTCTGGGAGAAGTCCATGTTCAGGGTCCATGTACGGAAACTAGGCATCGTTCGGGTTCGCCCATCACTAATAGCAAAGCATTGGACTATTCTGAAGTGTCCTTTTATGTGCCTTGATTTAAATCCTATTGAACATTTGTGGAAGGAACTGAAACATGTAGTCTGGAGAAGGCGCCTTCACACCTGAGACAGCTGGAGCAGTTTGCTCACAAGGAGTGGGCCAAAATAACTGTAGACAGGTGCAGAAGTCTCATTGAGAGTTACAGAAATTGTTTTTTTGCAGTGATTGCCTCAAAAGGTTGTGCGACAAAATATTTAGTTAAGGGTATCATCTTAGTCCAGGCCATTTTCATGTTTTATTCTTACATTTTTCATTGAGCCACAATTGAATATCAATGTCTGATTTTCATTAGTTGATATTCAGTAAATTTAGATTGAACATTATGTTTGTCAGTTTCTAGTTATTTCAGTGACTAGTGTGTTTTTTTTTACTTTAACAGAAAAAGGGGGGGGGGGGGGTTGGCAGTACTGCACCAACAAGTTTTGCATTTCTTTTCCTTCATGCAGTCAGACAGCTGTATAAATCAGACAGAGATCAGAACACAGTGAATGGACTGGCTGGTGGGTCTCCCCACCCAACCGTGGCAACATGTACAGTACAGACAAAAAGTTTGGACACACCTTCTCATTTAAAGATTTTTCTGTATTTTCATGACTATGAAAATTGTACATTCACATTGAAGGCATCAAAACTATGAATTAACACATGTGGAATTATATACTTAACAAAAAAGTGTGAAACAACTGAAAATATATCTTAGATTCTAGGTTCTTCAAAGTAGCCACCTTTTGCTTTGATGACTGCTTTGCACACTCTTGGCATTCTCTTGATGAGCTTCAAGAGGTAGTCACCGGAAATGGTTTTCACTTCACAGGTGTGCCCTGTCAGGTTTAATAAGTGGAATTTCTTGCCTTATAAATGGGGTTGGGACAATCAGTTGTGTTGTGCAGAAGTCAGGTGGATACACAGCTGATAGTCCTACTGAATAGACTGTTAGAATTTGTATTATGGCAAGAAACAAGCAGCTAAGTAAAGAAAAATGAGTGGCCATCATTACTTTAAGAAATGAAGGTTAGTTAGTGCGAAAAATTAGGAAAACTTTGAAAGTGTCCCCAAGTGCAGTTGCAAAAACCATGAAGCGCTACAAAGAAATTGGCTCACATGAGGACCGCCCCAGAAAAGGAAGACCAAGAGTCACCTCTGCTTCTGAGGATAAGTTTATCCGAGTCACCAGCCTCAGAAATCTCAGGTTAACAGCAGCTCAGATTAGAGACCAGGTCAATGCCACACATTGTTCTAGCAACAGACACATCTCTATAACAACTGTTAAGAGGAGACTTTGTGCAGCAGGCCTTCATGGTAAAATAGCTGCTAGGAAACCACTGCTAAGGGCAGGCAACAAGCAGAACAGACTTGTTTGGGCTAAAGAACACAAGGAATGGACATTAGACCAGTGGAAATCTGTGCTTTGGTCTGATGAGTCCAAATTTGAGATTTTTGGTTCCAACCACCGTGTCTTTGTGCGACGCAGAAAAGGTGAACGGATGGACTTTACATGCCTGGTTCCCACCGTGAAGCATGGAGGAGGAGGTGTGATGGTGTGGAGGTGCTTTGCTGGTGACACTGTTGGGGATTTATTCAAAATTGAAGGCATACTGAACCAGCATGGCTACCACAGCATCTTGCAGCGGCATGCTATTCCATCCGGTTTGCGTTTAGTTTGACCATAATTTCTTTTTCAACAGGACAATGACCCCAAACACACCTCCAGGCTGTGTAGGGGCTATTTGACCAAGAAGGAGAGTGATGGGGTGCTACGCCAGATGACCTGGCCTCCACAGTCACCAGACCTGAACCCAATCAAGATGGTTTGGGGTGAGCTGGACCGCAGAGTGAAGGCAAAAGGGCCAACTAGTGCTAAGCATCTCTGGGAACTCCTTCAAGATTGTTGGAAGACCATTTCCGGTGACTACCTCTTGAAGCTCATCAAGAGAATGCCAAGAGTGTGCAAAGCAGTCGTCAAAGTAAAAGGTGGCTACTTTGAAGAACCTAGAATATAAGATATATTTTCAGTTGTTTCACACTTTTTTGTTAAGTATATAATTCCACATGTGTTAATTCATAGTTTTGATGCCTTCAGTGTGAATGTACAGTTTTCATAGTCATGAAAATACAGAAAAATCTTTAAATCAGAATGTGTGTCCAAACTTTTGGTCTGTACTGTATTTTTATGCAGCTGTCACGCTTTTGTCGGAGAGCTGTCGGCCAGTACATGCTCTGCATTCCGATCTCGGTCCGATTTATACGGCTGTCTGACTGCACCCTTATATACTCGTATATTTGTTAAATTTCTTTTAGTTCCATTCGTGGACTGGAACTTTTATGAGTCTGATTGTTCCTATTATACACTGCAACACTGCATGCAGTATATTAAGTCTGTCAGTGTAAGGCCCCCTTTACATGTCTGTATAATACCGGTAAGGCCATGTTCACGCAGTCAGTATTTGGTCAGTATTTTACATCAGTATTTATAAGCCAAAACCAGTAGTGGTTGAAAAGTTCAGAAATGGTGCTACACGTGTTACTATTATATTGTACTTCTCCTCTGATTGTTCCACTCCTGATTTTGGCTTACAAATACTGATGTAAAATACTGACCAAACACTGAACGTGTGAATGTGGGCTAAGAGACAAAACGGTACCGGTGTCAGTATTTTGGATCAGTGTGCCATCAATGAGCCATCAGTGTGTCATCCATGTGCCATCTATTTTTTTCCGGTATGACTTAAGAAAAATCAATTCCAAAGCTTCTCCTATACTTTGCAGTGTCAAATACATACAGCACGTGGACGACACACGAATGCCATCCATGTGCTGTACGTGTTTTACACGGACCCGCAGACTTATATTGGCCCTTGTTTTCCGTGCTGCTGGTAAGAAACGGACACATCTCCGTATGGTTTGCACGGACACAAGGCCTGTGCAATCACATGGACATGTGTGCGGCACCATAGATTGTATTGGTTACTTGTGGTATCTGGCATGCTATTAGGCATCTGGTCGTGTTGAATAGATGTACTAACATGTAAGCTATGAGGACAATCATTAGGCCCCCCTGTGCCATTGAGAGTTTCTTCCCTCTGTTTGACCACATAGATGCCAGTACCTTATAGCATTTAAGGGGTACAACTGTCAGGAGCATAAGTACAGTTGCAGCAGAAGTGGGGCTCTGTTTAACAGTCTGCTCCTGCTGCTTACGTGTCACGATACTGTAACTGGATATCCCGGGGTTATGGGCTCCTTCTCTATCCCTAAAGCTAGGGGACGCCCTAGCTATCCCTGCTCCCTGGATTACATCTAATGGTCAGGACGCCAGGGCCACATGCCTTACTGAGCTCCTAAATGCACACTGAACTATTCCCTCACTCACACAGGGAGGTGTGGGACCGACGTGAATCGGATAGCACACACCAGACAGACAGGAGAAACAGATAGTGATGAACGGAAACTGTAATCATACAAAAACTCTCATGAAACAACAAAGTGGAAAACAAGGGAACAGGAGGAGGGACCAAACAAATGGGAGATGATAAGGAAAAGCATACAATTCCAAAACCACGCAAATAACTCCTAGAGATTATACCAACAGAAAGCTACAAATATGGACTACTCCTTCAACACCAAACTGGGTAGTTGTAAGCTATCGCCAGCTGGCAACAGAGGCAGAAGTGAGGTTTAAATAGAAGCCCCTGCAGAGTGATAGGATAGGCCAAATAGCAAATAGAAAACACCTGCTGTAAGAAAGGAATGGACAAAAGGCAACAGGTAATCAGCACCCGGACAGCAGCAGGATCTCCTGTGGCTCAGCAGATAGAGATGCCAGCAGACAAACACAAGACTGCCGGATCGAATCCTGAGGCATGACATTACGTCTTAGAGATCAGGTGGTTGCTCCCAAGCTCTGGGATTGTTGTAGCTTATCACATTCCGAGTTAAGGAGCTGGCACTCTTAAAGAACCCTACATGAAAGTATTCAGCTACTACTTTTATGATATCCTTCTGAGTCCAGTAAGAGAAAAGAATCAACTCTTAGCAGTTGCTAGAATATTGTAACCCTAGCTACAGCAATAAAAGGAAACATTTTATGATCCACTTAATGTCTATAACAAAGATACATACAAACATCTTTTGGTTACCCGGCTATAACCCACACCTGTCCAATACATTGTATAAGTGTTTGTATGTCATACATCACAGCACATTAAAATCAATAAACATATTCTTTGCAGGGGAAGAAATATAAAAGTGCTATGTAAATGTACATCAGAACACGTCACATAAATATTCACTACCCCACAAGAAATGTAAATGATACCGCAAACGCTGTAATTGAAAATTTTATTATACATTAGTGAAGTCGCCCATTTGTCTAATCATAATCAGTTCCAATAAAATCTCATTTAGGAAAGTTGAATGAGGTTCAGGGTGGATGGTTAGAGGAACTAAGGCGGTGATCTCTATTTATAAAAGGAGAATGACGATACAATTTCACTTAGCTCTTCTGAACAAATTGCTTTTATTTTACTTATTACTTGAAGATGTCATTATAATGCTCAGTTTTACATCATGTCTGATGTAATATTATTAACTGGCAACCAACATCTCTCACTACAGTATACATTTAAACTTGGGAAAGCAAAAGCTTTATCGAGGTTACTCATTCACCTTGTAGTCCTGGAAGGTTATTATCGGTTCCGTTACACTGATCTCACCTTCACAAGTGGCAAGGGTATGGTTCCTAGAGTTGAGGTCTAAATTGTAAGTCACCCAAATACCTTAACTCCAAGCCCTGGTGTAAAACACCCATCAATGCAAATATCGTAAATTTCTATAAAGGGGTTTGCCCACAAATGATAATAATTATCTATGCACAGGATAGGTGGTAAATGTAATATTTATGGGGTCCTCAATGCTAGGACCACCGTCACTACTTCTGGGATACCAAGTCTGCTGTTCCTTTTTCACTGACATTGACTCTGACACAATCCATCTCTACTAGGTGATACGCCGTATTTTCTGGTAAACTACTATTTTATGTTTAGTCCTATATATGTACACTGCTCCCTGTGTGGTCCTCAAGTCTGATTTTTAATTATTTTTGTTTTGTGATTTACAGCATTGTAGTGCAGGCACTCTTGTTGCGTGTAGTGCCATTATACCATTTGTCTAATAAAGGTTTTTTATCTTTCCAAAAACATTTGTTCTTTGATTCTTTCAGATCCTATGTTCGGTTTTCTCCTCTCTATTTTTCAGGATTATGCAAATAAGATCTTTATTTAGTGATTCTTAGGTACATGAAAATCAATTCTGTTCTGTAGACTACTAAATATACCGATGTTTAGACTCTCCTGAGTCTTTATCACAGGGTAGCAATACTGGTATTGCTGATGCTAAGGAGCACATTATCATTCTCCACACCTTTCCTGCAGCCGCATCTACTCTTTAGTATCTATTTTAATGGAATGATGGACGAGAACACATACGATCTCTCCATTCATTGTCTATGGGGCTTCTTGAGATAGTCAACTACAGTGCTTAGTTATTTTGGGAGTCCCATAGACATTGAATGCAGTGGAGGCACACATGTTTGGTCATTGCTTCATTCCAACAAGACACTGCACAGCCTTTTCTTGATATTGCTGGGGGCATCAACAGTGGGACAGCTCACTTGCTCACATGGGACTAACCTTTTAAAGGGGTTGTCCTAGCTTGAGGTAAAAGTCTGAAGTTATTTTATGTGACTGCAGACTTGTGAACCTTCACTGCACGCACAATACGCGCTGTCAGTATTCTCCAGTGCCCTTACCAGGAGCGGGCGGTCATGTGACCACATGTATGTGATTTGCATACTTCCAGCCACATTCTGAATAGACACATTTGACCTCGCTCATTACACTAACATTGAGTGAGACAGCGCACATCTAGAGAGCATGTGTGCAAATCGCATACTTGTGTCATGCTCCCGCCTGCAGCATAGAATCCCGACACTGTGAGGATTCACAAATCTGCAGTTACATAGAGTGACTGCAGACCTGTACCCCAAGTCTGTACCCCAAGTCTGCTAATTTTCTAAATGGACAGCTGAATCTGACAGAACATTAGGCCAGTTTTATGTGTAGAAAAACCCGAGCACATGTAGTTTAAACGGGACATACCGTATTTTTCGGACTATAAGATGCACCCAGGTTTTAGAGGTGGAAAATAGTGAAAAAAAAACTAGCTTGCCTCTTATTCTGGACCGACAATAGGCAGTGAGCGGGGTCACACTGGCTGGGGGCAGCGGAGGCGGCTGTGGCCGCGGAGGTGGCTGGGGCTGCGGCAGTGGAGGAGGCTGGGGCTGCGGCAGCTGAGGCGGCTGGGGCAGCGGAGGCGGCTGGGGTTGTGGCAGCGGGAGGGGGCTGTGGCAGGAGGGGGCTGTGGCAGCAGGGGGCTGTGGCTGTGGCAGCAGGGGGCTGTGGCAGCAGGGGGGGCTGGGCTGTATGAGCGGAGGGGGCTGTGGCTGTGGCAGAGGAGGGCGCTGTGGCAGGAGGGCGCTGTGGCAGCGATGGAGCGGTGTTACCCAGTAACGAGCGGCGGCAGCAGCATGTTTGTGGGCGCAGCCATCAATTCACTATGGCCGCGCTAGACATCAGGAGGTGGGCGGTCCCTGGTCCAAATCGCGCGCTGCAGTGACGTTACAAAGAGGCAGGGCCGGTGATGACTGCGCGCTGTACTGTTCTGCTTTGCCCCGGCCCTGCATCCTAGTAACGTCACTGCAGCGAGCGATCTGGACCAGGGACCGCCCACCTTCTGATGTCTAGCGCGGCCATAGTGAATTCATGGCTGCGCCCACAAACATGCTGCTGCCGCCGCTCGTTACTGGGTAGCACCATTCCATCGCCTCCCCAGCTGCCACAGCCCCCTTCGCTGCCACAGCCCCAGCCGCCCCCACATCACAAAATGGTACATTTGGACCATAAGACGCACCCCCATTTTCCCCCATAATTTGGGGGGAAAAAAGTGCGTCTTATGGTCCGAAAAATATGGTAATATCCAAAAATTTCTTCTAATACTGTAATAAATCAGTTAGTTACATACACAATGGGGGAATTTGCTAAAACCAACATTATATATGGCATATGCATGCTAAGTAATTTGATGCATCTTTGCCTGTCCGTGTAACAGAAAAATAAAATTATACAGTATAGGTGCAAATTTGCTCTCTAATCTATTCCAATCCTTCCACTTTTCTGCTTTTTTGCATTTTAGAAGTGATGTCAGAAGCTAAAAATAAATCACAATTTCTTTGCGGAGGTAATGCCTACCTGTTTCCCGGACTCAAGAGGCGCAAGCAAATTCACTAAGATCATGTTAAATAAATTGATGTAATTTGAATGTACAATTCCTAAACACTTCCATGGGTGATAGTGGTTCATGGACCCTTGAACTTTCTATTGACCTCGTAGACCGATCTTTAAGTTGGAGCTCAGCGCTTCTGTCTGCTAAGCTGCACATTTCTCAAGGGTCTATTGCGAGATTAGTGGGAATTTCAGGACCTCGTCATCCACTAATCTACAGGCAATTCAACTGTTTTCTAAATATGAAAAATCTGAAAGAAAGTTTATTTACTCTTTAAGAGGATGTCACTAAGGTCCTAAAAGGAGGTTCCCCTATGTTGTTACCATGTAGATTGTAAGCTCTTACGAGCAGGGTCGTCATTATTTTTGCTTTAATTATTGTATTATCTTTAGCTATGTTACTTATGACTGTTGTATATGAACCTCTGAATTGTAAAGCGCTGCGGAATATGTTGGCACTATATAAATAAAGATTATTATTATTACCATCCAATGTATCTTCATAAACCAGAGTGAACAGCTGCTGCAATGTCTGATACTCACTATTTGATCCATGTGTACCACTTCTACTAATGACTCTAATATCACAATCCCTTTTAAAGGGGTTGTCCACTACCTGGACAATTGCTTTTTAAATAAAATAGTTCCTATTGTAAGATAAATATAACAGATACTCACCTATTCCTCTGGCACCTTTCCAGTAACTTTGGCATCAGGTCTCCCGGGGCTCTTGTGACATTATTATGTCATGTGAGCCTTGCAGCCAGTCAGTGGCTGCTATTGAGCTGCTGCTGCACTCTCACTTCTTCCACTTGTCTGACTTTTTGTCAGAGGAAAATGAGAACACAGCAGCACAATAATAGCTCCAGGACTCACTTGTCATAACAAAGTCATTAGAGACCAGGGAGACCCGGCGCTGACATTGCTTGAACAGTGCTGATAAGGTAAGTAATACGTATCTATTTATGTTTTTTACAAGGGGGACTACTTCATTTAAAAATGGGTTGCCCAGGTAGTGATCAGCTCCTTTAAGTCTGGTTGTTGTTCTTCATAGTGTGGAAAAATTACTTTTTGCAGATGGGTTCATTCAAACTCCTGTATAAACCTGCAAATTAAGTAATATACTAATATTAGTCATAATGGATTTAGAACAAATATTACTGCAGTATTAAAGATTTCTAATATAAGGGTATTTAAGAATAGACTTTTATCAGTCACAATGGTGATCTTCAGTACCATGGACAGAACTGCTGCATCAGGCATCAGAGGAATGTAAGGGCCAATAGACTAGAAATTCCAGCAGAACCGTTTCTCATACCAAGACACTAGGTGTCAGTGACGGGTAATCATTGCTTCAGCCAACGCTCAGCCCTGGTACGATAACTCGTGGCAGCCCAGGAATGATGTTTTATAGCGAAGGTGAAGCATAGCTTAATACAAGCAGATGACATATATTACAATAAAAGAGGATATAGTTGTCTACTGTTTTTAAAGGCAGCAATAAAAGAAGAATAATGAAGCAGTTTAAAAGCTAAAAGACAGCTGTCAAGCTCAATGGCTGTGATAAATGTCTAAACACCCACTTGGAGAAGAAATCTGCTCCCTGGAGACCACCGTCCAAAAAATTAATTAGTGCAATTCAGCATCTTTAAATTTGCCACTTAATATACTGCCACCATAATTAAATTTCCAGCCCTGTGACCTTGAGACCATTTCTTGAGATAATAAATGAGATCAAGGTTTAATCTATTCAGATGCAAGTAGAAGCTGTCCGAAGGAGCACCAAACCATGAGAGCACAGTCAAGGTCATGAGCGAGGAGTATGGAGAAGGTGTGAGGTCTCTGCTCATTCCAACCACTTAACAAAAATGTTTGTTTTATCTCCCAATATTTGCTATCAGCTAATTCACCAAATTGACCTTCTCTGCTACATTGTATTTTTCTCCATCATTTATCACTTCCATAATTCCTAACATGCTTTACAGATGACATTAAGCTGTTTTACTGTGTATTCTTGCTAGGCATAGAGCAATTCGGGAGGCTTGTAGAAAATAAAACAATTTTCTGTTAAAATTTGAGAAAACCCCTTTACTGTGCTCAATGTAAGAAAATAAAAGTATATTCACTTATAGGGATAAATTTATCATTTGCATTTTTTAATTCACTTTTCTTCTTTGACTTGTGGTTTTCGCAGACGTTTTTGCAGCAGATTCATCAAAATGGCGCACTTGGTTCATGAACTTTACTCAAGCCAAAAATTGTCCTTTTTTTCTGTTCTTACGACTATTTAGCTGAAAAAGTTTAATGTTTCACAAAATATATGCCAATATAACTAGCGTACATAACTCATTCTGGAGCAGGGGTGGGACTGTAGTAGAGTTGCGCCAAACTTTGCAGCAACTTTTTAAAAAAGTTGCATTTTATCAATCTATCTAAAACATCCAGAAAAGCCACACTGACATAAAATTCAGAAAACTAAGTACACCACAAAAAACAACTTGAATAAAGGTTCAAATTGTTTGATGAATTTGTCGCAAAGCAAGAAGTCAGTGATAGCGAGGTATTCATGGCAAAAAATTGGCGGCAATGCAATGATGTATTTGGCCCATAGTTTTGAAATAGACTGTCCCATATACAATAAATGGAGCAATGGTGCACATGCACAGCCCTTACTCCAGATTGGGGCACTTTTAAACCCTGTTCTCAGGATCGGTTGGAGTCCCTACAGTGAGAGATCAGTGATTAGAAAGCTATCATCTATCCCGTGGAAAGATGCGGACTATACTTTCAAGTAACTTTTAGAATAATCTGTCATGTGTGTGCACATGAGGGATAACACTATTTCGGGTATTATATGAAATCTATCCTGATCCTGCATTTTTAACTAGTTTTCCCCTCTGCGGTCTCTATTTTGTATTTTCAATTGACTCTGAGATAATGGATGGAGACTAGCTGCTATATTGTGTCCCATACACTAAGCACACAAAAGGAGGAATCCCTGCTCATTTTCCCTTTGGTAGCATATAGACAGAAACAACGGAGCAGTGTAGCTGTGAATTCAGCACTGGCATAAGCTAGATAAAATATGCATGATCTGTTTCTGTGCCTGTACCTCTGCTCATCTCATCTCTCCTCTTCCAACTCCCCTCTCAATAAACTGCTATGTAACCTGGAATCTAATTGTGCTGGCAGTCTGTCTTTTCTTGAATAAGATTGATTTAAGCTGTTTTTTTTCTTTTTTTAGAATGATTGATGATTTCAGGAGGCAATGAAAAGGGAAAGAAGTGGTTCATAAGTGGAGAAAGATGTATATTCTTTGATACGATATTCCACAAACCTTCTTATACTCTCTTGTACTACTATTCAGTTATGAAAAGTTTGCTGAAAGTACAGTTCACATTTATTTTTCTGTTGGTTTGCAAAAAAATACATTGAAATACATATTTTTAAAATATTTTTTAGGGGAAAATCCATTGTTTCTAATAACTAAAGAATAATGTCCTCGTCTCACTCACAGGACAAGATATGAGGCATCATAATGTGCCTTATCACCACCAGACTCTAAAATTAATTATGACAGATGCCCGATGGGCATTCTTTTAATTGATATCTGAACATTTTCCAACAATGTTTTCCACATGTTTTTTTTTATAAATCCATAACATGCTCCCCTTCTCTGTACACAAGAAATAGAGATCAGCCATGATCAGACATAAAGCAAGTTGGTTATACAGGAGCAAAGAGTAATGGAGATGATGAAAGTTGCATATCAAACATGCCAGAGGCCAAAATAATCAGGACACATGAAGTGCCATGCTGTGGATTACTATAGAGATGAAATTGCTAGGATTGGCCACAAGGACTGCAATCCATTAAAACATCACCAAAAACAGAGAATATTGATACATACAACACGTAGCAGGGCTAAGCCTGAACAAGCAAAATGTTAGACTCACTTCCGAAGTGGAACTGCTAAGCCCTAGATCCAGGTGGATACATGGGCCCTGGGCATTGGTGCAGCTGAGAACGGCTCATGAGGAGCAAGGACGTCGCACACACAGGAGTCCTAGAAGCCGCAGGACGGATGAAATAGTCAGGAGGAGTAGAAGCAGGTGAGCATGATGTTCACAGGAGGTGGAGAACCTAAATCTAGTGTCGTGAATCACAAGCTGAAGACACAGGTGTTTGTCCTAAAGGGCCTTAAATAGGTCTAGGGAGATGTCATAGATCCACGCCGGGCAACCTGCACAATCTGATGTGAAGCACAACAGAGGGCAGTGGACCGAGGTGAAGGGATCGAAGCCCGAGATACCGGGGACAGGGGTGTAACACAAAACTTTATGATTCAAAGCATAAAAGGCTGAAAGCCCAAGAGTCCAGAGTAGTGATGAGCAAGCATGCTCGTTTAACCCTTTCACAGAGCATGCTCGGGTGCTTACCGAGTAGCTTCGGCGTGCTCGTATATATTGTTTAGAGTCCCTGTGTCTACATGATTTACAGCTATAAGAGAGCCTCAACACATGCAGGGATTGCCTGTTTGTTAGGGAATCCTCACATGTGTTCAGGCTGTCTTACAGCTGTAAATCATGTAGACTCAGGCATTCGAACATAATATATGAGCACGCCGAAGCTACTCGGTAAGCACCCGAGCGTGCTCAGTGAAAAGGTTAAATGAGCACGCTTGCTCATCACTAGTCCAGAGTTCAAGTCCAAAGTAAATTCTGACACATTACTGAAATCTGATAATTTTTGTGATCTTATGCTAGGCTTGTTTAACGAAAGTCACATTAAAATGCTATCTGGCAATCGAATTGTGCACTAAGAGTATCAAACTAGATTAAAAAATAAATATGGAGAGTGAGGCAGCACATTCACTGAAGTGAAACTTTTAGTAACCCAGGGGGACGTTTCAGCTCCCATGAGCTTTTCTCAAGCTTGAGAGAAGTTCACTGGAGCTGAAACAGTGCATGGGTTAATAAAAGGTTCCTTTCACTGGATGTGCTGCCTCACTCTCCATATTTGTTGACTGTTGGATCAAGTCTTTGGAGGTGTGCACCCCCACTTTCAAATTGTCAATGCTGCTGCCTTTCCTTTACACACTACAGTCATGGCCAAAAGTTTTGAGAATGACACCAAAATTATATTTTCACATGATCTGCTGGCCTCTGGTTTTTATTAGTGTTTGTCTGATGTTTATATCACATACAGAAATATAATTGCAATCATATTATGAGTACCAATAGGTTATATTGACAGTTAGAATGAGTTAATGCAGCAAGTCAATATTTGCAGTGTTGCCCCTTCTTCTTCAAGACCTCTGTAATTCTCCCTGGCATGCTCTCAATCAACTTTGGACCAAATCCTGACTGATAGCAGTCCATTCTTGCATAATCAATGCTTGCATTTTGCCAGAATTTGTTGGTTTTTGTTTGTCCACCCGTCTCTTGATGATTGACCACAAGTTCTCAATGGGATTAAGATCTGGGGAGTTTCCAGGCCATGGACCCAAAATCTCTATGTTTTGTTCCATGAGCCATTTAGTTATCACCTTTGCTTTATGGCAAGGTGCTCCATCATGCTGGAAAAGGCATTGTTGGGCGCCAAACTGCTCTTGGACGGTTGGGAGAAGTTGCTCTTGGAGGACATTCTAGTACCATTCTTTATTCATGGCTGTGTTTTAGGCAAGACTGTGAGTGAGCCGATTCCCTTGGCTGAGAAGCAACCCCACACATGAATGGTTTCAGGATGCTTTACAGTTGGCATGAGACAAGACTGGTGGTAGCGCTCACCTCTTCTTCTCCGAATAAGCTGTTTTCCAGATGTCCCAAACAATCGAAAAGGGGATTGATCAGAGAAAATGACTTTGCCCCAGTCCTCAGCAGTCCACTCCCTGTACCTTTTGCAGAATATCAGTCGGTCCCTGATGTTTTTTCTGGAGAGAAGTGGCTTCTTTGCTGCCCTCCTTGAAACCAGCCCTTGCTCAATGAGTCTCCGCCTCACAGTGCGTGCAGAAGCACTCACACCAGCCTGCTGCCATTCCTGAGCAAGCTCGGCACTGCTGGTAGTCCGATCCTGCAGCTGAAACAGTTTTAAGATACGGTCCTGGCGCTTGCTGGTCTTTCTTGGGCGCCCTGGAGCCTTTTTGACAACAATGGAAGCTCTCTCCTTGAAGTTCTTGATGATGCGATAGATTGTTGACTGAAGTGCAATCTTTGTAGCTGCGATACTCTTCCCTGTTAGGCCATTTTTGTGCAGTGCAATGATGGCTGCACGTGTTTCTTTAGAGATAACCATGGTTAACTGAAGAGAAACAATGATACCAAGAACCAGCCTCCTTTTAAAGTGTCCAGTGATGTCATTCTTACTTAATCATGACTGATTGATCGCCAGCCCTGTCCTCATCAACACCCACACCTGTGTTAATGGATCAATCACTAAAACGATGTTAGCTGCTCCTTTTAAGGCAGGACTGCAATGATGTTGAAATGTGTTTTGAGGGTTAAAGTTCATTTTCTGGGCAAATATTGACTTTGCAAGTACAGTAATTGCTGTTAAGCTGATCACTCTTTGACATTCAGGAGTATATGCAAATTGCCATTACAAAAAATGAAGCAGTAAACTTTGAAAAAATGACTATTTGTCTCATTCTCAATACTTTTGGCCATGACTGTAGATTAGAAAGTATACTTGGTAACATAGAATCAACATATCTGTGTGTATACAATTACCAGGTTCTGCTTGTAACATAGACATCTAGTTAGTTATGTTACTGGCGTTCCTTGACATTTGGACTTGTATTGATTTAGACAGTCAATAAACAACATCCTTTATTTGATATTGGTAATGTTTTTGGTAGACTAGGTGTTTGTATTGCATGCAGTCCTGTGCCAATCAGATATGACCAGGGAAGTCAGTCATTGAGTGTCCTGATTTATTGTTTAAGCACTTCACAACATGCGCCGTACATGTACGGCACAAGTCGAAAGCGGGTGTATGGAGCCAGCCCATACCTGGCAGGTTATAGCTCTGTGTTACAGCTAGGACCTGCCTCTAATCACGTGGTCCACTCCTCTCCACCTGCAATTTTTAACCTGTTAAATGCCGCTGTCAATCTCTGACATCAGGATTTAACCCATACCGGCATGAGGCCCAATCATACCATGTGCCCGTGACATTGCTATGACAGCTGGGGTCTACTGAAGACCTCCATGCTTGTCATTACGGAGCTCATGTGGCCAGGCTTCAAAGGAGACCGTGATTTCTGCTATACACAGCAATACTGTGGCATCGCTGTATATAGCACAATTGACCAGACGATCACAGCTTCAAGTCCCCTAAGGGGACTATTAGCGAAAAGTAAAAAAAAATGTTTTAAAAAATATGAAAAAAATGAAAAAAACCCCATAAAAATTCAAATCTCTCCTCTTTTCCCCCATTAAAAATAAAGATAATAATAAAAAATACATCTGTGTGGTATCACTGCGTTCATAAACATCCAATCTATAAAAATATAAAGTAATTAACATGATCAGTAAACACTATAAATGAAAACATTTCAAGGATGCCAAAATTGTGTTGTTTTTTTATGATACCAAAATGGTATCAATAAAAACGTCTCGCCCTGCAAAAAATAAGCTATCACACAGCTCCATCGACTGAAAAATAAAAATGTTACGGGCCTAGGAAAACCCCCCAAATTTTTTTGTTTTGCAAACTTCTGATTTTTTTCATTACTAAGATAATAAAAAAAAACTGGACATGTTTAGTATTTGTACTGATTAGCAGAATCATATTGCGAGGTCATTTTTACCACAAAATGTATAACATAAAAACAATTCCGAAAAAAACAATGTGAGAATTGCATTTTTTTCACAATTTTTCCCTACTTGGATTTTTTCTCCCGTTTTCCAGTAAACTATGTGGTAAAATGACTGTTGTCGTTTAAAAGTTCAATTCGTACTGCAAAAAACAAGCCCTCATATGTCTGTGTGGACAGTAAAATAAATGAGTTATGGCATAATCAATGCTTGCATTTTGCCAGAATTTGTTGGTTTTTGTTTGTCCACCCGTCTCTTGATGATTGACCACAAGTTCTCAATGGGATTAAGATCTGGGGAGTTTCCAGGCCATGGACCCAAAATCTCTATGTTTTGTTCCATGAGCCATTTAGTTATCACCTTTGCTTTATGGCAAGGTGCTCCATCATGCTGGAAAAGGCATTGTTGGGCGCCAAACTGCTCTTGGACGGTTGGGAGAAGTTGCTCTTGGAGGACATTCTAGTACCATTCTTTATTCATGGCTGTGTTTTAGGCAAGACTGTGAGTGAGCCGATTCCCTTGGCTGAGAAGCAACCCCACACATGAATGGTTTCAGGATGCTTTACAGTTGGCATGAGACAAGACTGGTGGTAGCGCTCACCTCTTCTTCTCCGAATAAGCTGTTTTCCAGATGTCCCAAACAATCGAAAAGGGGATTGATCAGAGAAAATGACTTTGCCCCAGTCCTCAGCAGTCCACTCCCTGTACCTTTTGCAGAATATCAGTCGGTCCCTGATGTTTTTTCTGGAGAGAAGTGGCTTCTTTGCTGCCCTCCTTGAAACCAGCCCTTGCTCAATGAGTCTCCGCCTCACAGTGCGTGCAGAAGCACTCACACCAGCCTGCTGCCATTCCTGAGCAAGCTCGGCACTGCTGGTAGTCCGATCCCGCAGCTGAAACAGTTTTAAGATACGGTCCTGGCGCTTGCTGGTCTTTCTTGGGCGCCCTGGAGCCTTTTTGACAACAATGGAAGCTCTCTCCTTGAAGTTCTTGATGATGCGATAGATTGTTGACTGAAGTGCAATCTTTGTAGCTGCGATACTCTTCCCTGTTAGGCCATTTTTGTGCAGTGCAATGATGGCTGCACGTGTTTCTTTAGAGATAACCATGGTTAACTGAAGAGAAACAATGATACCAAGAACCAGCCTCCTTTTAAAGTGTCCAGTGATGTCATTCTTACTTAATCATGACTGATTGATCGCCAGCCCTGTCCTCATCAACACCCACACCTGTGTTAATGGATCAATCACTAAAACGATGTTAGCTGCTCCTTTTAAGGCAGGACTGCAATGATGTTGAAATGTGTTTTGAGGGTTAAAGTTCATTTTCTGGGCAAATATTGACTTTGCAAGTACAGTAATTGCTGTTAAGCTGATCACTCTTTGACATTCAGGAGTATATGCAAATTGCCATTACAAAAAATGAAGCAGTAAACTTTGGAAAAATGACTATTTGTCTCATTCTCAATACTTTTGGCCATGACTGTAGATTAGAAAGTATACTTGGTAACATAGAATCAACATATCTGTGTGTATACAATTACCAGGTTCTGCTTGTAACATAGACATCTAGTTAGTTATGTTACTGGCGTTCCTTGACATTTGGACTTGTATTGATTTAGACAGTCAATAAACAACATCCTTTATTTGATATTGGTAATGTTTTTGGTAGACTAGGTGTTTGTATTGCATGCAGTCCTGTGCCAATCAGATATGACCAGGGAAGTCAGTCATTGAGTGTCCTGATTTATTGTTTAAGCACTTCACAACATGCGCCGTACATGTACGGCACAAGTCGAAAGCGGGTGTATGGAGCCAGCCCATACCTGGCAGGTTATAGCTCTGTGTTACAGCTAGGACCTGCCTCTAATCACGTGGTCCACTCCTCTCCACCTGCAATTTTTAACCTGTTAAATGCCGCTGTCAATCTCTGACATCAGGATTTAACCCATACCGGCATGAGGCCCAATCATACCATGTGCCCGTGACATTGCTATGACAGCTGGGGTCTACTGAAGACCTCCATGCTTGTCATTACGGAGCTCATGTGGCCAGGCTTCAAAGGAGACCGTGATTTCTGCTATACACAGCAATACTGTGGCATCGCTGTATATAGCACAATTGACCAGACGATCACAGCTTCAAGTCCCCTAAGGGGACTATTAGCGAAAAGTAAAAAAAAATGTTTTAAAAAATATGAAAAAAATGAAAAAAACCCCATAAAAATTCAAATCTCTCCTCTTTTCCCCCATTAAAAATAAAGATAATAATAAAAAATACATCTGTGTGGTATCACTGCGTTCATAAACATCCAATCTATAAAAATATAAAGTAATTAACATGATCAGTAAACACTATAAATGAAAACATTTCAAGGATGCCAAAATTGTGTTGTTTTTTTATGATACCAAAATGGTATCAATAAAAACGTCTCGCCCTGCAAAAAATAAGCTATCACACAGCTCCATCGACTGAAAAATAAAAATGTTACGGGCCTAGGAAAACCCCCCAAATTTTTTTGTTTTGCAAACTTCTGATTTTTTTCATTACTAAGATAATAAAAAAAAACTGGACATGTTTAGTATTTGTACTGATTAGCAGAATCATATTGCGAGGTCATTTTTACCACAAAATGTATAACATAAAAACAATTCCGAAAAAAACAATGTGAGAATTGCATTTTTTTCACAATTTTTCCCTACTTGGATTTTTTCTCCCGTTTTCCAGTAAACTATGTGGTAAAATGACTGTTGTCGTTTAAAAGTTCAATTCGTACTGCAAAAAACAAGCCCTCATATGTCTGTGTGGACAGTAAAATAAATGAGTTATGGCATAATCAATGCTTGCATTTTGCCAGAATTTGTTGGTTTTTGTTTGTCCACCCGTCTCTTGATGATTGACCACAAGTTCTCAATGGGATTAAGATCTGGGGAGTTTCCAGGCCATGGACCCAAAATCTCTATGTTTTGTTCCATGAGCCATTTAGTTATCACCTTTGCTTTATGGCAAGGTGCTCCATCATGCTGGAAAAGGCATTGTTGGGCGCCAAACTGCTCTTGGACGGTTGGGAGAAGTTGCTCTTGGAGGACATTCTAGTACCATTCTTTATTCATGGCTGTGTTTTAGGCAAGACTGTGAGTGAGCCGATTACCTTGGCTGAGAAGCAACCCCACACATGAATGGTTTCAGGATGCTTTACAGTTGGCATGAGACAAGACTGGTGGTAGCGCTCACCTCTTCTTCTCCGAATAAGCTGTTTTCCAGATGTCCCAAACAATCGAAAAGGGGATTGATCAGAGAAAATGACTTTGCCCCAGTCCTCAGCAGTCCACTCCCTGTACCTTTTGCAGAATATCAGTCGGTCCCTGATGTTTTTTCTGGAGAGAAGTGGCTTCTTTGCTGCCCTCCTTGAAACCAGCCCTTGCTCAATGAGTCTCCGCCTCACAGTGCGTGCAGAAGCACTCACACCAGCCTGCTGCCATTCCTGAGCAAGCTCGGCACTGCTGGTAGTCCGATCCCGCAGCTGAAACAGTTTTAAGATACGGTCCTGGCGCTTGCTGGTCTTTCTTGGGCGCCCTGGAGCCTTTTTGACAACAATGGAAGCTCTCTCCTTGAAGTTCTTGATGATGCGATAGATTGTTGACTGAAGTGCAATCTTTGTAGCTGCGATACTCTTCCCTGTTAGGCCATTTTTGTGCAGTGCAATGATGGCTGCACGTGTTTCTTTAGAGATAACCATGGTTAACTGAAGAGAAACAATGATACCAAGAACCAGCCTCCTTTTAAAGTGTCCAGTGATGTCATTCTTACTTAATCATGACTGATTGATCGCCAGCCCTGTCCTCATCAACACCCACACCTGTGTTAATGGATCAATCACTAAAACGATGTTAGCTGCTCCTTTTAAGGCAGGACTGCAATGATGTTGAAATGTGTTTTGAGGGTTAAAGTTCATTTTCTGGGCAAATATTGACTTTGCAAGTACAGTAATTGCTGTTAAGCTGATCACTCTTTGACATTCAGGAGTATATGCAAATTGCCATTACAAAAAATGAAGCAGTAAACTTTGGAAAAATGACTATTTGTCTCATTCTCAATACTTTTGGCCATGACTGTAGATTAGAAAGTATACTTGGTAACATAGAATCAACATATCTGTGTGTATACAATTACCAGGTTCTGCTTGTAACATAGACATCTAGTTAGTTATGTTACTGGCGTTCCTTGACATTTGGACTTGTATTGATTTAGACAGTCAATAAACAACATCCTTTATTTGATATTGGTAATGTTTTTGGTAGACTAGGTGTTTGTATTGCATGCAGTCCTGTGCCAATCAGATATGACCAGGGAAGTCAGTCATTGAGTGTCCTGATTTATTGTTTAAGCACTTCACAACATGCGCCGTACATGTACGGCACAAGTCGAAAGCGGGTGTATGGAGCCAGCCCATACCTGGCAGGTTATAGCTCTGTGTTACAGCTAGGACCTGCCTCTAATCACGTGGTCCACTCCTCTCCACCTGCAATTTTTAACCTGTTAAATGCCGCTGTCAATCTCTGACATCAGGATTTAACCCATACCGGCATGAGGCCCAATCATACCATGTGCCCGTGACATTGCTATGACAGCTGGGGTCTACTGAAGACCTCCATGCTTGTCATTACGGAGCTCATGTGGCCAGGCTTCAAAGGAGACCGTGATTTCTGCTATACACAGCAATACTGTGGCATCGCTGTATATAGCACAATTGACCAGACGATCACAGCTTCAAGTCCCCTAAGGGGACTATTAGCGAAAAGTAAAAAAAAATGTTTTAAAAAATATGAAAAAAATGAAAAAAACCCCATAAAAATTCAAATCTCTCCTCTTTTCCCCCATTAAAAATAAAGATAATAATAAAAAATACATCTGTGTGGTATCACTGCGTTCATAAACATCCAATCTATAAAAATATAAAGTAATTAACATGATCAGTAAACACTATAAATGAAAACATTTCAAGGATGCCAAAATTGTGTTGTTTTTTTATGATACCAAAATGGTATCAATAAAAACGTCTCGCCCTGCAAAAAATAAGCTATCACACAGCTCCATCGACTGAAAAATAAAAATGTTACGGGCCTAGGAAAACCCCCCAAATTTTTTTGTTTTGCAAACTTCTGATTTTTTTCATTACTAAGATAATAAAAAAAAACTGGACATGTTTAGTATTTGTACTGATTAGCAGAATCATATTGCGAGGTCATTTTTACCACAAAATGTATAACATAAAAACAATTCCGAAAAAAACAATGTGAGAATTGCATTTTTTTCACAATTTTTCCCTACTTGGATTTTTTCTCCCGTTTTCCAGTAAACTATGTGGTAAAATGACTGTTGTCGTTTAAAAGTTCAATTCGTACTGCAAAAAACAAGCCCTCATATGTCTGTGTGGACAGTAAAATAAATGAGTTATGGCATAATCAATGCTTGCATTTTGCCAGAATTTGTTGGTTTTTGTTTGTCCACCCGTCTCTTGATGATTGACCACAAGTTCTCAATGGGATTAAGATCTGGGGAGTTTCCAGGCCATGGACCCAAAATCTCTATGTTTTGTTCCATGAGCCATTTAGTTATCACCTTTGCTTTATGGCAAGGTGCTCCATCATGCTGGAAAAGGCATTGTTGGGCGCCAAACTGCTCTTGGACGGTTGGGAGAAGTTGCTCTTGGAGGACATTCTAGTACCATTCTTTATTCATGGCTGTGTTTTAGGCAAGACTGTGAGTGAGCCGATTACCTTGGCTGAGAAGCAACCCCACACATGAATGGTTTCAGGATGCTTTACAGTTGGCATGAGACAAGACTGGTGGTAGCGCTCACCTCTTCTTCTCCGAATAAGCTGTTTTCCAGATGTCCCAAACAATCGAAAAGGGGATTGATCAGAGAAAATGACTTTGCCCCAGTCCTCAGCAGTCCACTCCCTGTACCTTTTGCAGAATATCAGTCGGTCCCTGATGTTTTTTCTGGAGAGAAGTGGCTTCTTTGCTGCCCTCCTTGAAACCAGCCCTTGCTCAATGAGTCTCCGCCTCACAGTGCGTGCAGAAGCACTCACACCAGCCTGCTGCCATTCCTGAGCAAGCTCGGCACTGCTGGTAGTCCGATCCCGCAGCTGAAACAGTTTTAAGATACGGTCCTGGCGCTTGCTGGTCTTTCTTGGGCGCCCTGGAGCCTTTTTGACAACAATGGAAGCTCTCTCCTTGAAGTTCTTGATGATGCGATAGATTGTTGACTGAAGTGCAATCTTTGTAGCTGCGATACTCTTCCCTGTTAGGCCATTTTTGTGCAGTGCAATGATGGCTGCACGTGTTTCTTTAGAGATAACCATGGTTAACTGAAGAGAAACAATGATACCAAGAACCAGCCTCCTTTTAAAGTGTCCAGTGATGTCATTCTTACTTAATCATGACTGATTGATCGCCAGCCCTGTCCTCATCAACACCCACACCTGTGTTAATGGATCAATCACTAAAACGATGTTAGCTGCTCCTTTTAAGGCAGGACTGCAATGATGTTGAAATGTGTTTTGAGGGTTAAAGTTCATTTTCTGGGCAAATATTGACTTTGCAAGTACAGTAATTGCTGTTAAGCTGATCACTCTTTGACATTCAGGAGTATATGCAAATTGCCATTACAAAAAATGAAGCAGTAAACTTTGAAAAAATGACTATTTGTCTCATTCTCAATACTTTTGGCCATGACTGTAGATTAGAAAGTATACTTGGTAACATAGAATCAACATATCTGTGTGTATACAATTACCAGGTTCTGCTTGTAACATAGACATCTAGTTAGTTATGTTACTGGCGTTCCTTGACATTTGGACTTGTATTGATTTAGACAGTCAATAAACAACATCCTTTATTTGATATTGGTAATGTTTTTGGTAGACTAGGTGTTTGTATTGCATGCAGTCCTGTGCCAATCAGATATGACCAGGGAAGTCAGTCATTGAGTGTCCTGATTTATTGTTTAAGCACTTCACAACATGCGCCGTACATGTACGGCACAAGTCGAAAGCGGGTGTATGGAGCCAGCCCATACCTGGCAGGTTATAGCTCTGTGTTACAGCTAGGACCTGCCTCTAATCACGTGGTCCACTCCTCTCCACCTGCAATTTTTAACCTGTTAAATGCCGCTGTCAATCTCTGACATCAGGATTTAACCCATACCGGCATGAGGCCCAATCATACCATGTGCCCGTGACATTGCTATGACAGCTGGGGTCTACTGAAGACCTCCATGCTTGTCATTACGGAGCTCATGTGGCCAGGCTTCAAAGGAGACCGTGATTTCTGCTATACACAGCAATACTGTGGCATCGCTGTATATAGCACAAGTGACCAGACGATCACAGCTTCAAGTCCCCTAAGGGGACTATTAGCGAAAAGTAAAAAAAAATGTTTTAAAAAATATGAAAAAAATGAAAAAAAACCCATAAAAATTCAAATCTCTCCTCTTTTCCCCCATTAAAAATAAAGATAATAATAAAAAATACATATGTGTGGTATCACTGCGTTCATAAACATCCAATCTATAAAAATATAAAGTAATTAACATGATCAGTAAACACTATAAATGAAAACATTTCAAGGATGCCAAAATTGTGTTGTTTTTTTATGATACCAAAATGGTATCAATAAAAACGTCTCGCCCTGCAAAAAATAAGCTATCACACAGCTCCATCGACTGAAAAATAAAAATGTTACGGGCCTAGGAAAACCCCCCAAATTTTTTTGTTTTGCAAACTTCTGATTTTTTTCATTACTAAGATAATAAAAAAAAACTGGACATGTTTAGTATTTGTACTGATTAGCAGAATCATATTGCGAGGTCATTTTTACCACAAAATGTATAACATAAAAACAATTCCGAAAACAATGTGAGAATTGCATTTTTTTCACAATTTTTCCCTACTTGGATTTTTTCTCCCGTTTTCCAGTAAACTATGTGGTAAAATGACTGTTGTCGTTTAAAAGTTCAATTCGTACTGCAAAAAACAAGCCCTCATATGTCTGTGTGGACAGTAAAATAAATGAGTTATGGCTCTGGGAAGAAGGGGAGGAAAAAATGAAAATGCAAAAATGGAAATTGTTCCTGTCGTGAAGGGGTTAATATGCTGTATATACATGTTTTAAGCTTTGCTTTAACCCCTTCACGACCTTGAACATATCCATACGTCCAGGTCGGTAGGTAGTTGCCCACCTTGGACGTATGGATATGTCCAGGCGATTTTGCGCGCAAAGAGGCTGTGCACGCGCAATCACTGCCGGGTGTCAGCTGATTCTGACACTCAGTGCCACGAGCCCCCCTAACACCCTAAATGCTGAAATCGAAATCGATCGCAGCATTTAGCGAACAGGCAGAGGAAGAGAAGCCTCTCTGCTCTTGGAACAGATCGGGGGCCTGATCGTTGCTATGGTGACCCGATGTCATCATGACAACATCCAGGTCACCATAGCTAGCAAACTTGCGAGATCATGCTCAGTGTATGATCTCACAAGCTTCTCTGTCAGTGCAGCACTGACAGTTTGTATAGCTTAGGAATTCTCCTGCATTCCTATACTATACAAGCGATCAGCCTGCAAAAAGTGAAAGTCCCATGGTGGGACAAAGTAAAAAAGTAAGAAAAAGTAAAAAAAATTTTTGGAAAAATATCTAGAAAAAATAATAATAATAAAATATAAATATATATTGTACCCATAAATAAATATTTTTATGAAAAAAAAAAGTACACATATTTGGTATCGCTGGAACGACCCAACCTATAAAACTGTTCCACTAGTTAACCCCTTTAGTGAACACCGTAAAAAATAAAAATAAAAAACGAGGCAAAAAAAAGATGCTTTATCATCATACCGCCAAACAAAAAGTGGAATAAAACACGATCAAAAATATGAATGTAAATAAAAATAGTACCACTGAAAATGTAGTCTTATCCTGCAAAAAACAAGCTGCCATACAGCTCCATCAGCGGTAAAACAAAAAAGCTATAGCTATCAGAATAAAGCAATGCAAAAATAATTCTTTTTTTTATAAAATAGTTTTTATTGTATAAAAGCAACAAAACATAAAAAAATGTATAAATGTGGTATCGCTGTAATCGTACTGACCCGTAGGTTAAATTTGCAAGCAGAACATTATAAAAATAAAAAATAAAAACCCTGAATTGCTGATTTTGTTTATTCTGCCTCTCAAAAATCAGAATAGAAAGCGATCAAAAAATGTCACGTGCCTGAAAATGGTACCAATAAAAACGTCAACTCATCCCGCAAAAAAACAAGCCCTGACATGACTCTGTTGGCAGAAATACGAAAAAATTATCGCTGTCCAAATATGGGGATGCAAAAGCATGTTTTTGCAAAAAAAAGCGTCTTTTAGTGTGTGATAGCAGCGATACATAAATACCCAATATAAATCTGGTATTGCTGTAATCGCACCAACCCGAAGAATAAAGTTGTCTAATCACTTATTAAGAGGATCGGTGTAAAAAAATAAATAAAACAAATTCTTCACTTGCTGTTGATTTGATCATTCTGCCTCCCAAAGATCACAGTAAGACTCAGCTTACATTTATTCTGCACTCTACGCTGAGCGCTTACACTGGGGTTTCCGTGTAAATCTCTGAAATACGTGATTCAGATGGAACCACCGGTGGAAGAGTCTCTATAATGAGGCAGATGAAGGCACCGTGGACTCCATCTGGCCTGTGATCTGGCGGTGTCAGTGTTTTAGGCATGCATAAATGTTCCAAACAAAAGCTACAACTCAATCCACAAAAAAAGCAAGTCCCCACTTAGGTCCATCATCTATTAACGGAAATATAGGGGGCTTCCACGTTACTGGTAGTACAAAGGCTCTGGAAAAGTGAAATGGCTCCTCACCAGCCAAAAGAAATCCAGCGAATTCTGCACTCCCAAATCTCGCCCCTCCCTTCTGAGCCCCGCAGTTAGCATCCACATGTTTGGCATTTCTGTAGCATGAGAGCCCACCTAATTTACAAGAGCATGTCTCCAGAAGCATGAGCTGGGCATATCGTACTGGTCACTGTTTACAATTTTCACTCAGCAGCATCCACTGCTACTTGTTTCTGGAAAACACCCATGGAGTCAACATCGTCACTACACCTGTAGATAAATTCGCAAAGGTGTATAATTTCCAAGATGGGGGTCACTTGAGGGGGGAATCTGCTCATCTAGCCCTTAGGGGCTCTGTATATGGAGTCTGCAAACTATTCTAGAAAAATTTGCTCTCCAGGAGGCAAATAGCACTTTGTCCCTCCCGAGTCTCGCCATGTGGCTAAGCAGTACTGTACAGCCACATATGGGGTATTTCTACATTCAGCAGAAATTGTAGTACAAATTTTGGTGCCATTTTTACCCATTTACCAGTGTGAAAATATAAAATCTGGGGCTAAAACAAAATTTTGATGGTAAAAATGTAATTATTTTTTTCTTCGCTGCCCAATGGTATAAAATTCTGTGACACACTTGTGGTGTCAATATGAATACTGTACCCCTAGATTAATCCATTGAGAGGTGTAGTTTGTAAAATGGGGTCTCTTATGGAGGGTTCTGCTGTTCTGGCACCTCAGGGGCTCTGCCAATGAGACATGGCACCCTCAAACCAGTCCAGCAAAAACTTAACTCCAACATGGTGCACCTTCTATCCTGAGCTTTGCACTGTGCCTCAAAAGTAGTTTTCGACCACATATTAGGTATCGGTGTACTCAGGAGAAATTGCACAACAAATTTTGGGATCCATTTTCTCCTGATATTCTCATGAAAATGAAAAGATTGGGGCTAAAACAACATTTTTGTGGGAAAAATATATTTTTTTAATTTTCACAGATCAACATTGTAAAATTCTGTGAAGCACCTGTGAGTTCAAGGTGCTCAACACACATCTAGATAAATTCTTTGAGGGGTCTAGTTTACAAAATAGGGTCACTTGTGGGGTTTTTCCACTGTTTAGGAACAACAGGGGCTCTCCAAACACAACATGACACTCGCAGACTATTCCATCAAAGTCTGCTTCCAAAACGTCACTCCTTCCTTTCTGAGCTCTGCCTTGTGCTCAAACAGTAGTTTTCCTCCTGGGGCTGCACCTTGCTCACCACACATCTAGATAAGTTCACTGAGGGTCTAGATTCCAGAATGGTGTCACTTGTGGGGGTTTTCACTGTTTAGGCACATTAGGGGCTCTGCAAACGAGACATGGTGTCCGCTAATTATCCCAGCAAATTTTACATTCAAAAAGTCAAATGGTGCTCTTTCCCGTCTGAGTTCTGTCATACGCCCAAACAGCGTTTTTCCCCCACATATGGGGTATCGACGTGCTCAGGAGAAATTGCACTAGAAATTTTGAGGTCTATTTTTTCCTGTTGCTCTTGTGAAAATTGAAAAATTTGGGTCTAAAACAACATTTTTGTGAAAAAAAGTTAAATGTTATTTTTTTCCTTCCACATTCCATTAATTCCTATGAAGCACCTGAAAGGTTAAGAAACTTCTTGAATGTGGTTTTGAGCACATTGAGGGTTTCAGTTTTTAGAATGGTGTCACTTGTCATATAGACCCCTCAAAGTCAATTCAAATGTGATGTGGTTACTAAAAAAAATGGTTTTGTAAATTTTGTTGGAAAAATGAGAAATTGCTGGTCAACTTTTAACCCTTATAACTTTCTAATTAAAAAAATGTATGTTTCAAAAATTGTGCTGATGTAAAGTAGACATGTGGGACATTTTTTTCCACAAATAAATGCAAGTCATATCAAAGAAATTTTACCACTATCATGAAGTACAATATGTCACGATAATATAATCTCAGAATCAATGGCATCCCTTGAAGCATTCCAGAGTTATTACCTCATAAAGTGACAATGGTCAGAATTGTAAAATGTGGCCTGGTCATGAAGGTGAAAAGAGGCTTGGGGGTGAAGGGGTTAATCACCTGTTGTGATTTTTTTTTCTTTACTTTAATGTAAAGGCTAAAAATATTTTTTGCAATTGGGTTTCAGTAAAAATTTTGCATTGTTTGGCTTTTACAGGCTCTTGATTTTTCTGCACCCCAATCGCAAAATTGATTTTCTGCTATAATTACTGTACATGCATTTAAGTAAAAGAAACATTGTCAACCTCTTTAAAGTGTATAAATAGGAAGAGTCTTGTAAAAATTAGCTACATATGCTAATTCACTTTGACAAGGAAGCGTTAATTGCTCCTGAAATTGTAATGAACAATCAGATTGAGATGCATACAAAATGAAACCTGTAAAATCAGCATTTTGTACATATCAAAACTGTTTTGTCATTGGAAACATGTATACCGTTACTACTCAAAATATGTGCAAGTTATACAGTACGTCAAACCTGTATTGTATACTGTTCAGAAGTACACATATTAATGATTTGGATTGTATAGAACGGCTACCATTATCTTAGAATGTGTTGAGTGTATATATTATATACTGGAAGTGAAACATTGCTATTTATTTTTATAGATATAAGATTTGATATGAGTATTGATATTTGTATGATATTTGAGAAATAGAAGTACCAAACAAGATAAGAATGGGATGGACATGAAATCATTAAGGTAGATAGTCATCACTTCTGGATATCCCAAATCCAAAATTATCATCTTAGATTCCATGCGCTGTCCCTCTGCTCCCTCATCTATCCTGTTAAATCTCATAGCTTGGATATTGGATGAGACATTACTGCCTATACTGTAATGCCAGTAGAGGACAGCATAACTCTTCTGATGGGTGCTGGAGACTTTACCTGTTGGAGGTAAGTTATGGAAGCTGTTTATCTGGGCATAGTATAACACTATCTGGGCACTGTTTGGTACTGTGCATTTTTGTCACGTTGTGACTGTGGAATAGCAAATGGGCTCCTATACTGTCTCTCAGGCTAGAGACCCCTAGCTATCCCTGTCCCCAAGATTACCCCTGATGGTGGGGTATCATTCCTCACTATGTTCTTTAGTAGCACTAATCTGTTAAGTATATGGGGAGAACACAAACAAGACAGACAGGGCAAAACTGAAGCTCAGTCACACAGCACTTTCACAGTGAAAAACACTAAGGAACAAAAGTGTAAAGCCGTGAGGCAACAAAGTAACATAATGACACCAAGGGAAAAGGAAAAGCTTCACCAAAAACTGCTCGCAACAACTTTGGAATAACCCCCAGTTAACGAGGATGTGTCCACCTCTCCAGACCAGGATAGGCTAACTATGGCTGGCATTACCTGCTTAGCAAAACCAGCATATATAGAAAGAGAGCAGACATGACTGGTTCTCCTACAGCATGTGACTAAAGGAGATTAGCAACCTTAGCACAACAAAGATTTAACTCTTGCTAACCTGACTAGGAGCTTCAGCTCTTTGAGTCTATGCCGAGTCACCCTGCACTGACCATAGCTATCAATGGAGTTAAAAGGAAGAGTGTAAGAATCTGTGAATTGCACAGACCCTGACGCCGCCACGACAGTTGGTGATACTTGCAAAAACCTCTTTGTGACAGTTTTATGCTATTGAAGCACTTTTTAGCACTATGTAAATACTATCTATTTGGTCATGGTATAGCACATTCTGAGCACTACAGTGAAACCACCCAAATTAGTTGGTCTTTTGGACAAGTTTCATTGTATTTGGCTCTATTTTACTACAACATTGCATTATATTGAACTATGGTGTTGTGATAAAGTTTGATACAATGAGCAATATACTATATGCTTTATATAACTGCTTAAAAATGTATATCACTCTCTGGGTAATGTGTGTACTATGTATCTAAGCAATATGTTATGCTTTTACACAGTAGAGATAGAGGACAGAGCACACATTACATTACACATAGAGGTAGAAAAATGCCTAATCTGCTAGGGGTATATTGCTACAGTGCTGAAGCAGTTTGAAAATGGGAGTGCTAGTCTCAGTCTGTGAATAATAATACAAAAGATTCAAGCAGGGTCGGACTGGGGTGGCTAGGACCCACCAGGGGAACTGACTCTAGGGGCCCACACTACAGCCCACCATAAATAGTTTTATTACTTGTTATGCTTTTCTATAATGTACTATAATTACATGATTGGCCGCGCTGTGGAGCACCAAGCGGCAGGACTTTGTTCGAACAGTCATTCCATACTGCCAGAGTCCCTTTAATGGTAACTTGTCACCTTGAAAAACGCTATTTATCTGCGGATATAGGGGTAATCTGCAGGTAAATAGGGTTTAAAGTCTGGTTAGGCGGCTTATTGGAAAACCATTGGCTACACAGAGAAAATTACATTTTATTCTCCCTGCCGCCACTCGCTTCCTGTTATTGGGTCGGTGCAAGGAGGGAGACATTACAGTCACCGCGAACTACAAAGTGAGGGTGCTGCAATAACATCCGGCACCTTCATTGTGACACTTCCATGGAGCCCAACCTCTGGCTGAGCTTCATTGAATGACTAACATGGCAGCAGCACCTGGCAACTAGTGCTGAGCGAGCGTGGTCGGATAAGGTGCGATCCCAGCATGCTCGGGTGTTATCCGAGTATCTTGTAGTGCTCTGCTAATATGTTCGAGTCCCCGGGGTAGCATGTTTTGCAGCAGTAGACAGACGCAACACATGCAGGAATTGCCTGTTAGTTAGGTAATCCCTGCATGTGTTGCTTCTGTCTACCGCCACAAAACATGATACCCCGGGGACTCGAGCATATTAGCAGAGCACTACAAGATACTCGGATAACACCCGAGCATGCTGGGATCACACCTTATCCGACCACGTTCACTCATCACTAGTTGCCAGGTGCTGCTGCCATGTTAGTCATTCAATGAAGCGCAGCCTGAGGTTGGGCTCCATGGAAGTGTCACAATCAAGGTGCCGGACGTTATTGCAGCAAGCTCACTTTGTAGCTCGCGGTGACTGTAATGTCTCTTATCTGACCACGCTCACTCAGCACTACTGGCAACCCATCAGCAACCTGCAACTGCATCACAGGGGGCTGAAGGGAGCAGGTGACTGCATGCACCGGCCATCGTGCTATCTAAATGCCGCTGTCAGTGATTGACAAGGGCACTTAAATACTCAAAACAGTAGCAATCAAGGCGAGCTCTGAACACTGCTGTTACAGGCAGACGCCAGCTATGTAACACAGCCGACATCTGCACAGTATGGAACAGGCTCAGCTCCTGAACCCTCTCCATACAAGCACATCCCTATGGTGACAGTTATGTCAGGGTTAGCAAATTTCACTTGTCTGTTCCTAAATGTGGAAAGACAAATGGAATTCCCTAACACATGTGAAAGAGACCTAATAGATTTAGTAAAGGTGCCCCAAGCATATGAATGTTATTACACACCACAATGCACAGTTACATACACGCATCTCACAAAAATACATATTATTCCAGATACGCAGACGCGCACAAACACGCAGACGCGCACAAACACATCAGCACATGAATACATCATCTGAACCACCATCATTTGTAATGTCAGGTCAGCCCCATATATCTTTGTATCGCATAAACCTACAACTCCCAGTATGTAATTAACAATAGAGATACTGGGAGTTGTTATCAGTCATCATCAGACTGCGGACCATACAGGAACCACAGTACTGATGAGATACAGGCAGGATCACAAATGAACATTTACATCCAGGTATCTTACCCGAGACGTCTTTTCTGATTAGAGTCGTTCTCTTTCTTTTCTTCCTCTTGTCCAGACTCCATGATGACTTTTCTCATCCACAGCTTGTCTCTGCAGACTTCCATCTTCTCCGGTCTTCTGCAGCACATCCCGACACGATGCCATTAAAGATACAGAGTCATTATAATGCTCCTGAGTAAAATATCTACACTGAGCCCCTGAATAAACCTAACTCTTACAATGCTCCCTACACAAAATATGACATACACTCTACCCCTCTTATGGTACCTGCTCTCCACACTGTCCTCTCCTTACCATACTGGGCCCCCTCTTCACACTGTCCTCTCACACTGTGTCCCCCCTATACTGCCCAGTGTCTATACTGTGCCCCTTCATCACACTCCCCATCCTCAGCATACTGTTCCCTCCTTTCTGTGCCCTCACACTGTTTCCCCCATACTGCCGCATCTCTATACCTTCCCCCACACTACCTAGTCTCCGTGCTGTGTCACCTCACACTTTTCTCCCTCCATACTGTCTCCTCACACTATTCCCCCACTCTCCATACTGTTTCCTCATACATCCCCCTTCCCCATTCTGTTCCTGCACTCATTCCCACCCCTCCTCTAGTTCACCATACCGTTTCTTCACACATCTCCCCATTCTGTCTCCTAAAATTTCTCTCCCCAAATATAATAAATCTTCGGAAGACCACACAGACATGTAGAAGCACGCTTACACACACTAAAACAAGCACACACAGACACATACTAAGGGCTATTTCACACGTCAGTACATGCGGTGACAGTTTCCACACGTACAGAGACATTGGTAAACGTTGACACATTCAAATGAATGTGCACATGTCAGTGTGTTTCCACTTTCCACAGATCATGTGATGTCCGTGGGCAAAACACGCCGACATGTCTGTTTTTTACCTGGTGCACAGGCCACAAAACGTCTCGCACACTGATGACAGCGCTCTTCCCAAGCACCGGGTGCTAAACGCTGCTCTCTAATAGATCCCTGCCGGCGCTGTGATCAGCAGCAGCAGGGTCAATGATAAAAGTAGTAGTCTACTCCCGCTGTGTCCAACTGTAAAAATAGGAATAAAATAAAAAAATCCTTATACTCACCTCTCCTAAGTGTCACCCGCTGTAATCCGTGCGAGCGCTCACGCCGAGGAGAATGACTCCTGCAGCGAGTGGACCCCGGAGCTGCGCTCAACAAGCGGTGCCCTGTCAATCACTGAACGCAGCTCCGGGGCCTGCTCGATGCAGGAGTACTTCTCCTCGGTGTGAGCGCTCGCACGGATTAAACCCTTGATCCAATTTTAATGTGGATACCCTCAAATGAAAGCTGAAAGTCTGAACTTCAACTGCATCTAATTGTTTTGTTTAAAATTCATTGTGGTAATGTCTAGAACCAAAATTAGAAAAATGTTGTCTCTGTCCAAATATATATGGACCTAACTGTACACACACACGCATGCAGGCATATACACACACACACGCATGCAGGCATATACACACACACACGCATGCAGGCATATACACACACATGCATGCAGGCATATACACGCACACACACGCATGCAGGCATATACACACACAGACGCATGCAGGCATATACACACAGACACGCATGCAGGCATATATACACACACACGCATTCAGGTATATACACACATGCAGGCATATACACACTCACTGTACACACATGCAGGCATATACACACACACATGCATGCAGGCATATACACACACATGCATGCAGGCATATACACACACACACACGCATGCAGGCATATACACACACACAGACGCATGCAGGCATATACACACACACATGCAGGCATATACACACACACACACGCATGCAGGCATATATACACATACACACATTCAGGCATATACACACATGCAGGCATATACACACTCACTGTACACACATGCAGGCATATACACACACACATGCATGCAGGCATATACACACACACGCACATGCATGCATATACACACACACGCATGCAGGCATATACACACACACACATGCAGGCATACACACACACATGCAGGTATATATACACACACACATGCAGGCATATACACACACACACTGTAAACACATGCAGGCATATACACACACACACATGCATGCAGGCCTATACACACACATGCAGGTATATATACACACACATGCAGGCAGGCATATACACACACACACACAGGCATATACACACACAGGCATATATACACACACTGTACACACACACACGCAGGCATATACACACACACTGTACACACATGCCGGCATATACACACACACTGTACACACATACACAGGCATATACACAAACACAGGCATATACACACACAGGCATATACACACATGCAGGCATATACACACACAGGCATATACACACACACACAGGCATATACACACACAGGCATATACACACACACAGGCATATATACACACAGGCATATACACACACAGGCATATACACACACACACAGGCATATACACACACACAGGCATACACACACACACAGGCATACACACACACACACACACACGCATACACACAAACACGCATATACACACACACGCATATACACACACATGCAGGCAGCATATACATAAAAATTCATACAAATACACACAAATATTACACTACCTGTACAGTACAGACGCGCTCCTAAGGCTGGAGACTGCAATGCTGAGTGTGCTGTGACGTCACTTTTAACAGACGTGCGGCCCTGTCTGCTAAGTGTGACGCTGCAGTGTGGCCCCTTCTCTGCTCTTCGGCTCTCCTGCTCCCAGGCCCCTCCCGCTAATGTCCTGGGCTTCGCGGCGGTGAGAGTGCGTGCGCGCGCCCTTAAAGGGCCCGTGACCACTTTTTTTTTTTTTAATTCTCCTCTGTCTTCTCTGCAGGGGGCCCGGGGCCCACCGGGAAATTTCCCGGCACCCCGCCAGGCCAGTCCGAGCCTGGATTCAAGTGATATATATAGAAGTGCCACACCTGTATATTCACTCACTGTTACTATGAATTGATTTATCTGAGATATTCTGAAGTAACAGCATCTTAATAACAACCTTTTTTAATTTTTCACAAACTGCAAACAAAGAAGGCATTTTAATACCCCTCTGTCTTAATTTAGCTTCTAAATTAAAATCCTGACACCAAGGCTTGTGTGACACAGAGAGTGTGCTTCCTGGATTGTGACAGACAATCCATATTTTTTAGGACAAAAGAAAAATCTTCATAATCCAAAAATTTAAACACAACTGTCTACCCCACAAAATGTGTGCATGGTGAAAAATAATTTTGCACACTTCCTTGTTGTAATACTCTAATATTACACCTGTACACTCCACCCAAAATAAAATAGTAAGGTGCCAGTCACATTGTTATATTTAGTGCACCATGCTATGTAAGTACTCCCCACAAATAGAAACACCCTTTGTTGGTTGGGGATAATATATGTTTGTACTTGTAAGGTGGACTTGCATAGTGCTGGACAGCCTGCAAGGTGTACTAAAATGGCTATGACCAATATGCTATTAGCCAGCATGGCGCATTACGCGTATCTGTGTGACTGACACCTAATACAAGCCTTATCCATGTGCATTTAAAATACTAACAATCCACCCTCCTCATGGATGATAGGTGTGTGCGTGACTGGTTGTTCATCAATATTTTGGACCTACGCTACCTCCATCATATACCAATTTGGCCTGTCTACATGCTTCAGTTCACTAGTATTTGTATGTATCAGTAAGTTCAGCCTCTTTATTCAGTAATGTACTCATGTAACTCGTGTAACAGTCAAGAACCATCCACTACCTGGTGGAAAGATGAATAATGATGAGAAACCCCTAAAAAGATGGTTCAAAATGTACAACATCCCAAGAACTACAGACTGAGCGGGAGACCTCCATCAGATACCATACACTTTGCACTGAACAATAAAGGGCTCTATGGGTAAAGGCCAAGGTAAACCCCACTGCTTAAGGAAAGGCATGAAAAAGAGTTACCAACATTTGGCAAAGGTTAGACAACCCACAATGTTTCTGGAAAAATGTTTTATGTACAGTTAAAAACAGACTAAAGCTCTTCCTGCATACATGCATAGAGAGAGACCTGTCAATCTAAGGGAGTAGGTGGGGTGAAGCTGTCAGAGACCCGCCTGTCCGACTAGTTTCCATGCACTTGGTGCCAGATCAGTTTTTAAAGTATATTTTTCTCTGAAATGGCGCAGTCATTCATGGCTGACATCAAACAGCCAGGTCTGATACATACTGCCTGTGGATCAGGCAGCATGTATCAGCTGTCAGGTTCCCTTCCAGAAGAACTTGAGGTGTAGGTGGGAGCATTAATTGACAAAATGAAAAGTTACACCTAGCATTGTTTGTACACTATATTGTGTCTGTTTAATAAAGAAAAAAGGTGGCAAGAAATTTTAGAAGCCTATATAAGGGTGCATTAAAGTGCGGATACTTCAGTATAATAAACAGCTTTTAAACAGTTTTCATAGCATAATGATACGATTTTACGATTATTTTGAATACAAATTATAGCTTAGCTTGACATTGATTTGTCTCCCCTTGTTTAAATACAGAATTAAATAAATAGCTGAAATGGCTAGCTTCTAAATGCCCTTTTCAGACTTAATTTATACTCTTTTTGTAGACAGTTGTTGAAGTTGAAGCTGAAATTAAGCAATGTGACAAACAAGGTATTTTACATATGCCTACCAGGAATAATTGATATAGTTCATGCTTTTGTGTGTTATACTTGTTATAATATTTGCATTTAAAAGCAAAGTTGTATTCTTGGCTTTAGGCTACATCAATCTTCCTGCTAAGAAAGATCAGACACAAATAAGCTTAAATTGGTTAAGCTTTTTAAAGTCACTTACAACTTTTGAATATATATCATAGTTTTACACATCTTGAACTTATTCTGTCTAGTTTTTCCATGATGGACTTTCCAGGAGCATTTTTTAAAAGTTACATGTCACGCTGAGCTTGAAGACTGATTTGGAAGTAGAATGGTATAACATTTACGGAGCTGAGGATATAATAATATCTTCAGTAGCAGGAAAAGATTCAGTATAACTTGTATATTATTCATATAATTATCTGCTCTTCTGTGTTTAGGAGTCCAGTAGTCTTATTCAGAAATTGATTTCTTTGCATGTCTGTGCATGAAGAGATAGCTGTCAGTCAGTAAGTTGGACCGCCTACTGGACTCCCATACAATGAGTAGGGATTTAAAAGAATAAAATAAAGGTTATTCTAAATATTTTCACACAAAACAATATGTCAATCTGCTCAGCACCTTTCTTCATTAGAAAAATAATTGCCAGCAGGCAGTAAGGCAATTAGTTGTTTTTTTTACATTGTAAAATAAAAAAAATGTAAGATGTAAATTTAGCCTTCAAAGCATACCTCTAGTTAGAATAAAAAATGTTACATTACTCCAAAACCTACATTTTTTTACAAAGTGGAGGATGATTTTAGATTGATCTTTGAATGTCCAATGAAAATCAAGAAGAGGCTGATGCGCCCCCTGGGCTACTCGGCAGCCGGGCCTCAGTGTATGCCGGTGGGGGATATCACGGTGGCTGGCCCGGTCCGTGAGCCAGGGCGGTCAGTAAAAAGGGGAATTTATAGGGGATTTGGAAAGTTCGTGACGCCACCTGTGGTATGCAGCAAAAGGGTGCCGCCGCTGCGGAGCAGTCCTCTGGAGCTGGTGTTACAGCAGCAGGGATGGTGTGGCTCTCCACAGATAGAGCTAGCTCCAGGGCAGTGTAGGGGTAGATGGTGGTGCAAGGGAGAGACGGCAGGACAGTCCCGGGGGAAAGACAGACACTCACACGGGGGTAAGCTTCAGTACCTTTACTGGTGATGCTGCAGGCACGGTCCAGGGTACTCCGGGCGAAGGGTGCACATTTGGACTCTCCCCAGTGAGCAGGTAGAGGGCCTCCTGATCCGTGGCTTTACTCGTTAAGCTTCTGGCCTGCCTGGAACTAGGCCTAGCTTGGTTACTGTCTCTCTCTCTCTTGCACCTGCTGACCTGGTGGTAGGGCCTTCTCTTTGGAGATCATCCTCCCTGGACGCTGGGGCCTCCGTGACTCCTAGCCCTGGTACTGTAGTCAGCGTTTGGTGAACCTGGGACCTGTAGGCCTCCAGGGGTTCCGGTAGTCCCTACTGGGTGTAAAGGGTCCCTGTAGGCGCGGACCCGGTGTCCGGTATATATCTCGGGGTGAGCCTGTTATGCTCCTCTGCCCCCTTGCTACTTCTTCCTTCTCCTCTCGCCTTCGGCCACACTCAAGGCCCTCACTAGGCTTTCACACGTGCTGTAGGCCTTGGCTTTCCTAAGCACAGCAGCCAGCGTGCTGCCTCTTTGCTGCTCTCTGAGCGTCAGCACGCTCTCAGACTCTCTCTCAGTCTGTCTGAACTCACTTCTGACTAAACTGCCCGGCTCCACCCTCCCTTTATATATCCCTAACGGACTCCCTCTGCTGGTCTGAGGTGGTAGGGTGGAGGTGTGTGAATGTGTGAGGGCCTCTTGTGGAGAAGTCCATCCATGCACCCTTCTGGGTTCTGTGGCACCAATGCGCAGCAGGGCGCCACATGTACATTCATTATATCTCAGGGGGTTACTGCTTAGTCTTCGGGTCTCTTTTCTCAAATACCAAGCCATTGTAATAACATCTATATATTCTATGAGCTCTCCTCCTTCTTCCCTTTTCCTGTCATTTCTTAGTTTAAGTTTTTTCCTAGCATCATATTCCTGCTTTCTATTTCATACAGCAAGATATGCAAAGAGAGATGCACTGAGCCCATACTTATCTCCTAAGACTACTACAACTGCAGTTTTTGGTGCTTTTATTGAAGAAGAAGACCCTGGCAAGGCACTACCTAGCTAGATCTTTTGTATGTGTTAGCAGAAATAAGTGCAGCTCACAGTTTGTAACAAAAACATTAAAATCACCAGTTGTATACTGTGCCAGACTTTAGACATTGTTGTAATTACCATATGCTAAATGGTTCCTGGCACAGTAAATACTTACTAATCTGGAGTGCTGATAGATAAGTTAGGCCTAAAACTGTAGTCTTTTTCATCTATACTTTTTTTTAATACATTGCTACTCCATATTCATCATGGAACATAACTCCAAAATGACACACAAACATTTTTTGATTCTTTGAAGAATATACCTGTGGAAGGTCAAGAGATCTGATTTTCCTCTTTGTTTGCCAGTGTGTACCACTATTAAATGTGATTAGATGGGCAATAGATAAGGAAAGAAAAAACAGCCCAAGCCCCTCTTACTCAATAAATAAATGTCAGCCTCCCCCACACACAGGAATTCTAAGATTTCTCTTTGACAAAGCCGCTGCCACTCTCCTCTGGCAGCGGCTTAATTCAGAGAGAACAAAAGAATTGATAGTCCGGACCGGACAGGTCGGATCCTTCTCTTCCCCAAAATCATCTGTCAGGGAAGAAGGTCACTATTCACATTAGACTATCATCTGATCCTGATGATATCAACAAGCTCAGCTGACGTTACGCCTTCAGTCTGGATAATATTGACAAGTTCCACACTCTCACATTTATTCCAGGAAGAAACAGCCAATATGGTCACCTCTACGTGGAGTGTTTGTGAATTTCCTTAAATGAACTGTTTCTTAATGAACAGGAATTGTCTTGTAATGAAATATCTTATATTACAATAAAGTGAATAAAAAAGAATAAGATCCAACTGTCAACGGTGTATGTAGACAACTCACTTCCCGTGCCATATATCATGTTTGTCATCTCAGTTTTTGAGCACCTCTAACTACCTTTTTGCCTTGTAAGACAGGCCATCTGTCAGTATCATGAGGACATGCGTCATTGTTTTACAGAGGCAACGACGGCAAAGTTTAGCTGCTGCTTCTGTAACCCATCTTTCCGTTAGTAGTTTATAGGAAACAAAGTGATCATGATGAAAAATTACAGCAATGTTTTGCTTGATGCCAGTTTCCTCTTTCTTACCGAAGATGTTTTGAATAACAGGCAGTAATATAGCTTTATAATACTAATGCTTCTTTATCTTATCCCTTAATTGAGACACTTCCATACTTGGTGGGGCTCTAGAGTATAATGATTTGTAAGCAAAGGACATAGAGTGGACCAATTTAATGCTTGCTGGAGGGTTTAGCAATGCAACAGCCTTTGATGAAATCTTTTTTAGCTCAGTAACATTTAGAGATGTAAAAAACAAGTAATTGGAGAGAAACATGATGGTTTTTATTAGCTAATTGGGAAAGCAGAGGTAATATTGCAAGGTATTTTGTTCTTTAAAGGTCTTAAAATTACATCAGAGAACCAACTGGGGGCTGCAGAGAATAAGATACAAAACAGTTTTATGTTTTTTTTCTTAGTTTCTAATGTTTTACTGTTGTAATATTCCTATATTTTATTCTAGGTTATTTATTAGCTATGATTTATGCATGCCATCTATAGTACGTATCATCAATATGGGGTGCGGCAGGTTGATTTGTTAGATGTCTTCTCTTTATATAAGTATTTAGTACTTACATTTCTTCTTAGGAAGTACATATAGAAATAAAGTTGATGAACTATACTCTTAAAAGTCTTTAGCACTTTACTAATTATTTACTGAGTATTGTGGTCCTATCATTTAGCTAGCTAATAATATTAATAACCTTTATTTATATAGTGCCAATATATTCCACAGTGCTTTACAATTCAGAGGTTCATATACATCAGTCATAAGTAACAAAGTTAAATATAATACAATAATTAAGGCAAAAATAATGACCACCCTGCTCGTAAGAGCTTACAATCCACAATGAGGTGGGGGTGACAAAAAGTACAGGTGACTCTCACTAATTGATTATTTTCCTGTTTTCATTAATTGATACATTTCTCTCCATTTGTGATATTAGGTAGACACGCAATATGAATATTCTCATAAGAATACTGCAATGCCAATATAAATATTCAACAAAAACAATAAAAAAAGATCTCACTCCTAGTCTCAAAAGGAAGCTATGTAGCAATTAGTGTAAAATATTAAACATTTTTTGAAAGGCATGATGATGAGCCAGGCCTATTTTTTATATATATAATTAAAGGCTATGTGCACCTTTATAATGTAAAAAAATAATTTTGACATATTTTATTGGTTACATTTTTATTTCTTTAATTGTTTCAATCATTTTCAGACCCCTTGATATGCAATTTGCTCGCTGATCTAAGTTTCAAAAATTGTATTTTTGTGGCAGTATTCTTCCTTACAATACATGCTGGATATGAGATTTGTCTGTATCAAGGGTGTTGCTGTGTTCACTTTAAATACGATCTACTTTATCCACCGCAGTAGTATGTACAACACCCTTACACTTATTCCTGCTATCTCTAACACTGGGAGAAGGGAGGGAGTGCAGAGAATTGTCGCGGGCAGCAGCTCTGACAGATTTGTTTCTGTTTTGCAGATCACTCCGTTAGATAAAAGACTTACAGACGCTGCAGCAGCAAAATTGTAAACATTGTTTAATTAGAAACTATTTTTTAGAAAGATGTCTAACTTTACATTTAAGAAGTAAATAAACAATAAAAATAATTTCTGTATGAAAGTATACAATACTTTTAATTAAAAAAAACCCTCAATTTTAAACAGCATTTAACACTTTAAACATGGATAAAAAGTTAAAGTGAATGTAGCACCAGTTTTTTTTCCAACTAATCTGAGCATAATGTATTGATAGAGACCCTAATTCCAGTGATGTATCACTTACTGGGCTGCTTGATGTAGTTTTGATATAGCCACTGTTTTATCATCAGAATATTATCACCAGAGGACTAGTAAACCTGCTGCCATGTGAAGGACTATATGTCAGTGCCCCCCTTCTTGTTGGGTCCTGAACCAGTTGTGAAAGGTAATTGTCTCTCATAGTTGTCAAAAACCTATTACCTTTGCTTGAACTACAGGTTTCTGTCCCCCAATGTATTTCAGGGTAGTTGAAGTCCCCCATAATAATGACTTCTCCTTGAGTCGCTGCTTCATCTATTTGCTTTATGAGGATATTCTCCTCTGCTTCCATTATTTTTGGAGACTTATAACAAACCCCTATTAGTAATTTATTATTTTTCCCCCTCCCCTTATCTCCACCCACAGGGACTCTACATTTTAGTAAATATTATTACTTAATATGAGCTACATATTTTATTCACTGATCAGACTCAAAGAGATTCAAAGGGTTAGAAATAGATGGCTACTTTAAGAAAGAGCGTCACATGTATTCTCCTGACCTTGTATCTTGTAGTGCGGCTTTGCTTCAATGGAATAAATAGGGCTAATTCCTCACCCAACCAGGTGTGGCACTTTTTTTTGGACCAAAGCAGCAATGTTTCAATCCTGGTTAACCCCTTTAAATCTCTTCTTGAAAAGTATATTAGAACATCTCATATTTAACCCCTTAACAACATTAGACGTACTAATACGCGTCTGTTCCCTGGGACTTAAGAGCCAGACCCCTATTAGTACGTCAAGGCGATCGCGCGCGCACACAGGCTGTGCGGGCGTGATTGCTGCCGGGTGTCAGCTGATTGTCACAGCTGACACCCGGTACTATGTGCAGGGAGCGGTCACGCACCGCTCCCAGCACAATAACCCCCGCGATGCTGCGATCTAAGTCGATCGCAGCATTGCGGTGGCAAGGGGAGGTGATTGCAGATACTCACCTCCTCTTCCGGCTTCCAGTGCTGTCTGCCGTGGCTTCCAGGATGTTGCCATGACGACCCGATTTCGTCATGACAACATCCGGGTCACCAGACAGCAGGAAGATTTTTTGGACATGCGCAGTACATCTCCAAACAATCTTCTCCCTGTTCAGCGCTGACAGCCTGCATGGCACAGGGATGGTGCTGCATTCCTGTGCCATGCAGGCGATCAGAGAAAAAAAAGTGAAAGTCCCATAGTGGGACAAAGTAATAAAGTATAAAAACTATCAGAAAGTGAAAAAAATAATAAAAAAAAATAGTAAAAATATAAAAAAAAAATAAAAAAAATAATCCACCAAAAATAAAAATATAATATACCCATCAATAAATATTATTATAAAAAAAAATAAAAAATAAATAAAAGTACACATATTTGGTATCGCCGCGTCCGGAACAACCTGACCTATAAAACTGTCCCACTAGTTAACCCCTTCAGTGAACACGGTAAAAAAAATAAATAAAAAACGAAGCAAAAAACAATGCTTTATCACCATACCGCCAAACAAAAAATGGAATAACACGCGATCAAAAAGACAAATATAAATAAAAATGGTACCGCTGAAAATGTAATCTCGTCCCGCAAAAAACAAGCCACCATACAGCTCCATCAGCCGAAAAATAAAAAAGTTATAGCTCTCAGAATAAAGCTATGCTAAAAAATAATTTTTTCTATAAAATTGCTTTTATTATGTAAAAGTGCAAAACATAGAAATACGATATAAATATGGTACCGCTGTAAACGTACTGACCCGAAGAATAAAGCTGCCTTATCAATTTTACCACACGCGGAACAGAATAAAAAAAAAACAAAAAAACAATTCCTGAATTGTTGGTTTTTGTTTATTCTGCCTCCCAAAAATCGGAATAGAAAGCGATCAAAAAATGTCACGTGCCTGAAAATGGCACCAATAACAACGTCAACTCATCCCGCCAAAAACAAGCCGTCAAATGACTGTCTGCCAAAATCTGGAAAAACTATAGCTCTCAAAATATGGCGATGCAAAAACTAGATTTTACAAAAAATGCGTCTTTTAGTGTGTGACAGCTGTCAGTCATAAAAACCCCATATGATTCTGGTATCGCTGTAGTCTCACCGACCCGAAGAATAAGGTCATCTAATCACTTATACCGCATGAGGAACGGCGTAAAAAATAAACTCTCAGGTTAGGGTTGTGCTAGGGTTAGGGTTGTGCTAGGGTTAGGGTTGTGCTAGGGTTAGGGTTGTGCTACGGTTAGGGTTGTGTTAGGGTTAGGGCTGGGGTTGGGGTTAGGGTTGGGGTTAGGGTTGTGATGGGGTTGTGATTTTTTTCAAAAGTAAGAAAAAAAGATGACGGTATGGCGACTAGTGTTGAGCGCAAGTGCTCACTACTTGAGTTTGCATCGGGTGTTCTGGTATGCATTGAGTATCGTGGGTATTTGAGTGACATGCTCGAGTCTCCGCCGCATATGCTTCACGGCCCAAAAAACTTTGCGGGGATTGCCTGCAATGCACGAGTGATCCCCGCATGTTTTTTTTGGGTGTCTAATAACCGTGAAACATCTGGGCGGGGACTCGAGCATGTCACTCGAGCACACGCAGTACATGGTGCATACCTGAGTACCCGATGCAAACTCAAGTAGCGAGCACTTGCGCTCAAGACTAATGACAACTTATTCAATATGATGACCTAATGTTATCAAATTCTGTGTCGTACCTCTGGGTTCAAAATGTTCACTATACACCTTAATAAAATCCTTGAGGGGTATAGTTTCCAAAATGGGGTCACTTGTGGGGGAGCTCCATTGTTTAGGCACATCAGGGGCTCTCCAAACGCTACATGGTGTCCGCTAACAAATTGAATGGAAAATCGGCTCAAATTGTTAGCGGACGCCATGTTGCGTTTGGAGAGCCCCTGCATGCCTAAACTTTGGAGCTCCCCACAAGTGTCCCAATTTTGGAAACTAGACCACCCAAGGCACCTATCTAGATGCATAATGAGCACTTGGAACCCCCAAGTGCTTCACAAATTGAATCATAAAAATTAAAAAGTGGAAAAAAAAATACTTTTTCATTTTTACAAATCAATTTGTGAAGCACCTGGGGGTTCCAAGTGCTCACTATGCATCTAGATAGGTGCCTTGGATGGTCTAGTTTCTAAAATGGGGTCACTTGTGGGGGAGCTCCAATGTTTAGGCACACAGGAGCTCTCCAAAGGCGACATGGTGTCCGCTAACAATTTGGAACCATGTCGCGTTTGGAGAGGCCCTGCGTGACTAAACATTGGAGCTCCCCCACAAGTGACCCCATTTTGGAAACTAGACCACCCAAGGCACCTATCTAGATGCATAATGAGCACTTGGAACCCCCAGGTGCTTCACAAATTGATTCGCAAAAATGAAAAAGTGAAAAAAAAAATCTTTTTCATTTTTACGAATCAATTTGTGAAGCACCTGGGGGTTCCAAGTGCTCATTATGCATCTAGATAGGTGCCTTGGGGGGTCTAGTTTCCAAAATGGGGTCACTTGTGGGGGAGCTCCAATGTTTGGGCACACAGGGACTCTCCAAATGCAGCATGGTGTCCGCTAACAAATTGAATGGAAAATCGGCTCAAATTGTTAGCGGACACCATGTTGCGTTTGGAGAGCCCCTCTGTGCCCAAACATTGGAGCTCCCCCACAAGTGACCCCATTTTGGAAACTAGACCCCCCAAGGCACCTATCTAGATGCATAGTGAGCACTTGGAACCCCCAGGTGCTTCACAAATTGATTCATAAAAATGAAAAAGTGTTTTTTTTTCACTTTTTCATTTTTACAAATCAATTTGTGAAGCACCTGGGGGTTCTAAGTGCTCACTATGCATCTAGATAGGTGCCTTGGGGGGGGTCTAGTTTCCAAAATGGAGTCACTTGTGGGGGAGCTCCAATGTTTGGGCACACAGGGGCTCTCCAAATGCAACATGGTGTCCACTAACAATTTGAGCCGATTTTCCATTCAAATTGTTAGCGGACACCATGTTGCATTTGGAGAGTCCCTGTGTGCCCAAACATTGGAGCTCCCCCACAAGTGACCCCATTTTGGAAACTAGACCCCCCAAGGCACCTATCTAGATGCATAGTGAGCACTTGGAACCCCCAGGTGCTTCACAAATTGATTCGTAAAAATGAAAAAGTGTTTTTTTTTTTACTTTTTCATTTTTACGAATCAATTTGTGAAGCACCGGGGGGTTCCAAGTGCTCACTATGCATCTAGATAGGTGCCTTGGGGGGTCTAGTTTCCAAAATGGGGTCACTTGTGGGGGAGCTCCAATGTTTAGGCACATCAGGGGCTCTCCAAACGCAACATGGCGTCCGCTAATTATTCAAGCAAATTTTACAATCAAAAAGTCAAATGGCGCTCCTTCCCTTCCGAGCCCTGCCGTGCGCCCAACCAGTGTTTTTTCCCCACATATGGGGTATCTGCGTGCCCAGGGGAAATTGCTCAACAAATTTTGGGGTCCATTTTTTCTTGTTACCCCTGTGAAAATAAAAAAAAATGGGTCTAAAGTAACATTTTTGTGAAAAAAGTTAAATGTTCATTTTTTTCTTCCACATTCCAAAAATTCCTGTGACGCACCTGAAGGGTTAATAAAGTTCTTGAATGTGGTTTTGAGCTCCTTGAGGGGTGCAGGTTTCAGAATGGTGTCACTTTTGGGTATTTTCTGTCATAAAGACCTCTGAAAGTGACTTCAAATGTGATGTGGTCCCTAAAAAAATGGTTTTGTAAATTTTGTTGGAAAAATGAGAAATCGCTGGTCAACTTTTAACCCTTATAGCTCCATAACAAAAAAAAAAATTTGGTTCCAAAATTGTGCTGATGTAAAGTAGACATGTGGGAAATGTTATTTATTAAGTATTTTGTGTGACATATCTCTCTGATTTAAGGGCATAAAAATTCAAATTTTGAAAATTGCAAAATTTTCAAAATTTTTCGCCAAATTTCCATTTTTTTCACAAAAAAACGCAAGTGATATTGAAGAAATTTTGCCAAAATCATGAAGTACAATATGTCACGAAAAAATATTCTCAGAATCAGGGGGATCCGTTGAAGCGTTCCAGAGTAATTACCTCATAAAGTGACAGTGGCCAGAATTGTAAAAATTGGCCTGGTCATTAACGTGCAAACCACCCTCGGGGGTTAAGGGGTTAAAAAGTAGTTATTGACTGTAGACTTTTTCTGTTAATATATTGTAAATATGTTCAAAACTGTTTACAACAAAAACTCTGAGAAAGGTTTTATCCTAGTCCTAGTTTTTGAGATCACTAAGGCATAAAGTAGCTGAATGCTTGTATTGTTCAGCATCACTGTGATAGGAACCATAATGCTTCGACACGAAAAGAACAAGTAAAACTGCAAGGTGGTCTTTCCTTCTCATATCCAGTGCAGGGAATCAAACGTCTCCTACTAGACGGCTATTTATGTGGATATACTGCAGGGATTACTGTGGGGTTTACTTTTCCTGTATAAGCTCTTCACTAGCCGAGGACCCCTAATGCAAGTCATTATAACAGGCAATTCCATAATGCTGCAATCATTGTGAACTATTATTGGCCACTATTCCCTTATCCAAATAGTAAGCCTGCCCGCTGCTCTGAAAATTGCTCAGACCAATCGGAAACAGCAGAAACCCTCATAAGTATGCACTGCTCACTCATATTTTATGAGTATAATGTGGTGATCACACTAACACACAATCTCCAAAAAATCTGAATTAAAATTGCTATACATATGAAATAAACATTGGTCAAAAGGCTTCAGCGTAAATAGACTAATACAGTAGTTTTTTACTCTCAGGTACTAGTCCATACTTCCTTTACCCAATGAGCTGTCAACTTGATTCTTCAGGATAGTATGACTATTGCAGTACCAAACTTGTATACTTTCTTTTTTTTTTTTCATTTTAGTATTAAAAAAACATTATTAAGCTTGTAAAAAAAAACAATTGTTGTTTGTTGCCACTTTCTGAGACATATAGCTTTTTTTTATTTTTCCACTGTAGTTTTTAATGCTATCATTTTGAGGTATAAATTAAGTATTGACTGCTTCAGTATGATTCAATTTTTTTTTCATTACTCCATTTACCATATGGATTAATTAATTGTATATTTCCACAGAGAGGACGTTTCCAATGATAACAAGTAGGTTTATTTTTTTTAATTTTTAACATTTTTTGATTTTCTGATTAAAAAACAGAGGAGGGGTGATTCAAATTTTTATCTTATCTTTATCTTTTAATATTTTAAAACTTTTTTTAAAAATTACTGTTCATTTATTTAATTAATCTTCCTAGGGGACTTGAAACAGCGATCATTTGATCGTTTGTACGATACGTTGTCATACTTCAGTATTGCTGTAAATAGTTAAAGAGGTTTTCTGGTTTCAAAAAAAACCTCTATCCCCTTGCACAGTTTCTTAAAAAAAAAACGCATTCTGTCCTTTATTCACCCTCACCAGGTCCAGTACTGAGTCTCCCCTGCTGTTCCCTGTGTCTGTTATTATCTGTACTATTGACATCATCTTGACAGCACTGTAACGACTTAGTGCTCTAAGTGACTGAGCTCAGTTATTGACCACAGTACTATGGACATCATATCACCACAGCAGACAATAAAAGACATCGGGAACATCGAGGACACTAATCACTGGACTCTCAGAGGGAGAGTAAAGCACACTATCTTTTTTTAAAACAAACCACGCCAGGGTAGAGGGGTTTTCTTCAACTGGAAAACCCTTTTTTAATTTCGATCTTTTACAAAGCTAAGCCACAGACTGAGCTTCATGGGCGTACAAACATGGCTGCTATGGAAAAACATCATCATCTCACAATTGAGTCATGGGAAGAGAGGCTATGGACGCTGGAACATACCTACTGCCAGTGCTGTACCGCTTAAATGCCACAATCAGAGATTGACAGTGGCATCTAAGTGGTTAAGCAGCAGCGGTTTGACTCCGTTTCAAATGCAGCCGTTGGAAGCAGATGCTGCTGTAAAAGACAGCAGGCGCCTGCCTCGTATGAAGCGAGTTTAGATCCTCAGCATACTCCATGCATCTACACCTGACGAAGGACCTACTGGTAGGTCCTAAGTCAGCAAAGGGTTAATTTTTTTTTAGCATTATCCTTGATACCAATCAAATTAATTAGGAAATTGCTGTTTATGAAATTCCCTAATGTCTAGTTTAGGATTCACCAAAGGTAAAACTTCATTAAAAAATATTGTATCACTATATCAGTTAATCAGGCAGCGGCTCGGCCCAGCAGAAGTCACTTTGTACTTTCTCACTTTATATGGAACATGGGTAACTTGTTAGTTTTCTGTCAGATTGACAAAGAACATTACCATAGAGCAGCCCGCATTGACTATTTTTATCGCTGCGCACAGACTCATCTCCCCATCTGGCACTTGATGATGAACCTGTACTACAAAACCCCCTAAAAGCTTAAATAAATGTAATCATACGTTTGCTTTCTGGTAATGAAAGGATTACACAGACATCAGAATGCGGCTTTCTGGAGGACTTCTTCATGATAGGATAGGTGTAATCTGATGTCAAGCAGCGAAGTACTAATAATTCTTGCTTCCGATTTAATAACTTAGTTTTAACAATGTTATGTTCCATGGCTGCCCAACATTGACTGACTTTCTTGTAATGTTACCTATTCATCATGTTAAGCCAATAGACCCTGCTTTAATCAAATGCAGGTCAATTACCCAGTTCTTTAAATGATATTTTTAATGAAAGACATACTGTGCTGTAAAAATTGAATAGTGATAATATTACATGGTGCTGCTCTTCAAAAGATTCTAGGTACTTCTCAAAGATCTTTGGCACTGTGTATTAGCGAGTCTCATTTACTTTGCTTGAATAAAAGATAAATGAAGACTATGATGGAGCTGTATCGCCTTAACATATTTGACATTCTTTTAAATTTCTTTTTAGATATTTCTGGAATGTGCATTAATTAACTCTTTACCAATTGGCTTTCTTCTATTTTTCTCAGATTTTTTTCTTTTGGGGGTTTTCATCATCCTACCTTAAAGGGGTTGTCACATAATCAATATTTATCATCTATCCACAGTATAGATTATAAATGTATGATCACTGGGGGTCCAGGTAATAAGATCTCCATTGAGAGTGAAGATGTTCTGAACATGTGCAACCACCACTCATATAGACAGTACACATAGTAGTGTTGCACATGCTCATTACTGCTCTATTCACACAGGAGACTTAGGGACCTATGTGTCACTGTTTTATCATTCCCTATGGCCTAGGAACGCTGTGAGTGACAGCTTGGCCACCCTGTTGGATCTGGAGTGTGCTGGACTGTCAGCATTTTTATTGACTGCCCTACAGCTCAATCTGGTCTAGCCTGTGGGCGTTTCTCCAGGTTCCTCCCGTCCTTGATTATTTGCTAGCTATTTAGCTGGCTAGCTGTGAGCAGAGCATAGTCAGCTGTAGCTTTGCCGTGTGATGTGTGTGCTTTGCTCTGTGTCTGATTCCCTAATCTCATTGCCAGACCTAGAATTTGTTGTGACTATTTGTGTGTGTTATCCCTTTTGCTCTTGACACTCTCTGACCTCAGGTACCTGACCCCAGACTTGGCCTCTGTCTATTCGTTTGTCTTATCCCCTTATCTTGATGTACCCTCCTGGCATTTGGACACCAGACTGTTACTTGACCATGCTTTTGTATTGCCCCTCTGTACTTCGAGCCCTCCTGGTATTTGACCTCGGATCTCTTCACCACCCTTATCCATGAGTGTCACGCTATCATCTCATAATCAACAATCAGACCTCCAGTGAACACACATTTATGCTTATGAATCAATGCTCAAGGGAGTGTTTAAAACATCATCTGTCACTAGAAAAGTACAGTTTTAGTCATAGACATAAAATGTACTCAAAATAGTAAAGAATAATGGCAACCATGCTCCAGAATAGGTGGGTGCAGATTGAAGCACATGGCTTCCATATGGGTGCACTTAGTAAATCACTTTTTACAAGTCAGATCAGTGTTGCTAATATACCAAACTAGAAGCAGTTTCACACTATGCAGTCATCCAGTCAGTACTAATGTTATTAGACTGTGAACAAACACCTTTTTTGACACTTGGAAATTTAACACCCAGTAGTCAATTCATTCATACATTTCCAGGAGTGATAACAGAGGAATGATTTTGTTTCAATAATAATAATAATATTATATAAAGGTCAAAAGCAAATATATGCATCAATAGACATTTGAAAAATTGCTATAAATTATATTAATTTTGATAAGATAAAACAATTCTCTGTAATGCAGTATTTTTTGTATGAGCAAAAAAAAAAAAAAGATTTTGACCCTCATCCACCTCTGTATGATCATGGAGTGGAAGTCAAGATTTTCCCTCTTTCATGTGGGTTCTTCCCTAATGTGAAAATAGGCTGTTTCTATGAATTCAGTCTGCAGGGAAACCCTTCTGTGCGGCCTTTGCTTAGTAGCGTGCATGCTGATGGATGTCAGACAGGATAATTCACTGACCTCCGACTGTAAAATAATTGCCTTTAGCTCCATCCTAAGTGATCTGCCAATACAGTATTGACAAAATGCCATAAAGACAAAAGGATTACTCAACCCATTCCCCCACCAGTCTGACTGCAGACACTCAATAGACTAAACTGCGGCTCTATTACAACAAGACATTTTGATTCATTTTCAACTCATTGGGACATTTGAATAAAAAAAACCTTTTCACTTATATACACTTCTCAAGAATTATTTTGAATATTTTGGGGTTTTATTATTTTTTTCCACTAACACCAGCATCGCTGAAAATGAAAAGATGCAGCAGAAGCAAAAAAAAAACAGATCAGAAGAGATAATACAGCAAAGAAAAATCTATGAAAATTAAAAAGATTTTATAATAAACAAGCTGGACAACAATAATTTTGCACCAACCTGATAAAATCAATTATTATTTTGTATTTTAAGGGATATTAGGTTCTAGTTATTTTTTTTATGTTACTTACATAAAAAAATAGTAATATGGAAATCTAATGTCTTTCCACAGTGCATATGCATAAAACACAAAATGATGTCACAGCACAGCGGTTACCTAATAGATTCAGTGATGTCACAGGACAGGATAATGCACAAAGTACTATGATTCCAGAAGTAATCGCACAAGCGTAACAACTCAGGAGCAAATTAGCTTATCGGATCACTATCTTTAGGTTTACATGGTTGGCAAAGGAAGGACCTTCACTAAAAAACAACTGGCTGCCATTACCTTTATTATCTTCACATTCAGCAAAGGAATACATCATAGTGCAAAAATAAATTATTGGTTGTCTATCCATTAACTAAACAAATTCAGTGTTCCTTCGCTAACAATGGCTCTGAGCTTCCTAACCAGCACTCTAAAATGAGACATAGTCCATACCATTCCTCATGTTGGTGGTTATTTTCCACACTAGGCTGACACTGCTGGGAGAAATGCTATGACTACATCTCACCTTTTTAAAGGAGCCTCTTTGGTTGACTCCTAATCAGCCTAATTAGAAAATTCAAGACTTGGATGATCTGAATTAGTGGATTGAGTTTGAGACTGCCCAAGCATGCCATAATACAGTATATGTGTAGTAGTGAGGAAGTACATAGCTTCCTTATGGCACTTGTAGGGATTTGTACTCACTGAGCCACGTTGGAGGTAGGCACGGGTTCACACAGTGATGCAGTCCGCCGGTTCAAACAAACTGGTGGTTTATTTAGTGTCCATACACCAGTGAGGAAACAAAAGTAACAGCCTTTTCCTGGCACATAAAGGAATAACACAACAAGGCTCAAAATAACAAGTCCATGCAGCACGGCCTCAGCCGTTTAAACAAAGTGCTTTTCTCTGCCTCCTGCAGAGTCTAAGAAGCACATGCAAGGTCTGCTCACCTTGCCCAACACACACAGACAGACTGAGACAGCTGTCTTAAATCAGCCTTCCAAGACCTGGACTGGAGGTAAATGAGCAGCTGTTCCCCCCAAGCTCTTTCAACTGCTCGTAAAACCAGGCCCTGTAATACGGGCCCATTAAATTCCTCTCAGCACTATGTGTGCTGGAGCCTGCTTCTCCGGGCCCTACATCACCAAAACTTGGCACTTCGGGGACACATACCTCCCATCCACGACCTGTCCGGCAGCCACCTTACACACTGAAAGAGTTACAAGAGTATGTTCCCGGTAGTTACATCTCTCTGAGCTGCAGTTAGGTCCAGTTAAGGGGTTAGCTGTGATAATCCAGCTCAGTAGAGTAAAGGGGACCCAGTGCTTTGGTTAGGCATAAGATGTAAGTAAATGCCTTAGTGATAATATGTTTCCTTGTGTGCTGTAGTATTGGTAACCAGCCACAAGATGCTACTGTCCTGGGTGCAGTTGATAGGTTAAGTCTGCAAGTAGGATTGCAGACATGTATGACAGTGAAGGGAGTTAATTGTGTAAGAGGACAGCCCATAGTGGGTGGACACTTTAGGAAACCTGTGATGAGTTTCCAGAAAGAGTCAGTGAGCGTTTGGACTGGGAACAGTATGGGCAGCCTGAGTATAGTGGCTGCTAGGGCAGACGTGAGCCTCGTACCCCAGACAGTAGAATCACCAGAGCGAAGATTCCCTACATAAGAGTCCCCTTAGCTGGCCAGAGAAACTCAACAGAAGTATTGAGGACCCGGGGGCACATTCTGTCTGCAGGCTGCAGAAGAAGCTAGGACTCAAGGCTAGGATGTGGGGAGAACTAGGATCCAGATATACTGTCACTGGTGAGGAAGATTCTCTAGGGCTAGAGAATAAAGCAACAGAGATGCTTCACTTAAAGAGGGAACCAGGGCTGAAGTTGTACCAAGTACCTGTGGGAAAGTTGTCAATCCGTTGGGTCTTATCCATTATATCTGCCTGTAAATATTGTATATATTCCTCTTGCCCAAGTAAAGTCCCAGTTATGGTTAAGAACCTCTAGTCGCTGGAGAGAACTGATTATCTTTGTTGAACATGAAATACATAGTTTAGTTATGTTTCAAGGCTCTTTAAAGGGTCATACATTGGCTTACAGGTACCTATTGATGGCACTAGAGAAACTTTTTACACACCTGTCTTGTCTTTAGAACTGTGCTCCCTTTCCCTATGGCCTCTTTGCTGTGCTCCACCTCAGGTCTTATAAGTAGCACAGCGTTCTTCAGTGTTTAAATGTGTCACGGGTGTGTCGCCACGAAGATCGTCACGATTACACAGCCTGACTTCTCGCAGCTGACTTTTTGGTGCTTTGTGTTTTCGGCAGTGAGGGAGTTAATTCTCTCTCTCTCTGTGCTAGACGAGGTCCAGCCTCGCCCAGCTGCAATCAATGCTGCTGTAGTGAGTCTCCTTCAAATGCCTGCTGGTCTGTTTGGGAAGTGTCGGTGAAAGCATTTCATACAGACTTACAGAGCGGATCGTGGTATTTGGAGTTTCTGAGATAAGTGTATTTGGAGTGTTTTTTCCCTTCCTCGCTTTATCATTTATCTCCTTTCCCGTTGGTGTTCCCTCTGTGGTAGTTGTGTAGTTTTTGTATGCAAGGTGGTTTTGGTTTTTCCCTTGTACTGTCTCGTTCGTCTAAGTACTGTGTGTGGGCATATTATTACTTGTCCTCTTTTGTTGTGATCGGGGTCCTTCTCAGGACTAGATTACTTAGGTGCAGGGATCCTCAGGAGGTAGGGGTTACGCTGGCGGCCTGGACCTCTGTACCTTTAACAGTACCTCCAGGTTGAGGGATTAGTCAGGGCCCCAGCTTAGGGTCAGCTTAGGCCCCCTACCTCCAGTATACAGAGACAGCGTGACATTTTCACCGACCCACTTAGTTTTTCTCCAGCTACCATGGATCCAGTAGCCGGTCTAGCTCGGCAGTTGCAGAGTTTGTCCATGGAGCTGGCGGACGTTAGGTCCAAGGTTTTGCATCCTCAGGAGCAAGCCGGACCAGAACCTAAAGTAGCTCTCCCTGACAGGTTCACTGGGGGGCGGGACAAGTTTTTTGTTTTCCGGGAGGCATGCAAATTGTACTTTCGGCTGCGGCCTCGGTCATCGGGGAGTGAAGAACAAAGGGTGGGAATTGTCATCTCGCTCCTACAAGGGGACCCACAATCTTGGGCGTTCTCTCTTCCCCCGGGCTCCCCGGCTCTCCAGTCAGTGGATAGGTTTTTCGCTGCTCTGGGACTCGTATATGATGACCCAGATCGGATCTCCCTTGCTGAGTCTAAGTTACGTAGGATCCAGCAGGGAGATCGTCCGGCGGAGGAATTCTGTTCGGAGTTCCGTAGGTGGGCCACGGACACCCAGTGGAATGACCCGGCTCTTAGGAGCCAGTTTTGTCAAGGTTTATCCGACAAATTACAGGATGTGTTGGCACAGTATGACTCTCCCGCGTCACTGGAAGCCGCTATGGCCCTGGCTATTCGCGTTGACAGACGGCTTCGGGAGAGGTGCGGGATAACGCGACCCCCTGTGATGACTCCACCTCCTACAAGGTCCCCTCATATGGTGGTTCCCCTGGTCAGTCCAGAGGAGCCTATGCAATTAGGAGGGACATCATTTCGGGGGAGGGGACCGGTGGTGCGCCATAAGACAGGAAGGTGTTTCTTCTGCGGGAGAAAGGGACATTTTATTGGGGGGTGTCCATCCCGTCCCTTGCAGAGTGAAGAGTCGTCGGAAAACTGTTGATCCCAGGTTGTGTGGTGGACGGCAATCTGGGAGTAGGTATTTCGTCCCTAGGTTCGTCTCAGTTTCTCGTACCGGCGGAGGTGGTGGTGGGTACGAGAACTGAGAGGATATCTGTTCTTCTGGATAGTGGGGCCGGGGCTAATCTGGTTGATGCTCGGTTTGCCCGGGTTCAAGGTATGCGATTGAGTGAGTTGGCTAAACCCATCCCCATATTCTCGATCGATGCCAGGCCTCTCGGTCAGGGAAGTTTTTTGCAAGCTGTGCATGACGTAAAGCTTCAAGTGGGGGCGATACATAAAGAACTGTTGTCTTGCTACGTGTTGGAGGGTCTTCCCACTCCTATAGTGTTGGGCCTTCCTTGGTTAACTAAGCATAACCCGGTTATTAATTGGCAAACCAGAGAGATAAGCCAATGGAGTAAATTCTGTAATAAAAACTGCATGAACACGGTCATCGGTGCGGTTACTCCTTGGGTCTTACCTCCATTTCTGGCGGACTTTGAGGATGTATTCTCGGAGAAAGGGTGTCAGGAACTACCTCCTCATCGCGAGTATGACTGTTCTGTAAAACTGCTCCCTGAGGCCAAGTTACCTAAAGCTAGGTTGTATAACCTTTCTGGTCCTGAGAGGCAGGCCATGAAGGATTATATTTCAGAAAGTCTGGCTAAGGGGCATATTAGACCTTCATCTTCACTGGTGGCTGCGGGGTTCTTCTTTGTTAAGAAGAAAGATGGAGGCCTACGCCCTTGCCTGGATTTCCGTGAACTTAATCGGATTACGGTCCGAGATCCGTATCCACTCCCACTTATTCCCGATCTCTTTAATCAGATCGTGGGCGCCAAATGGTTCTCTAAGTTGGATCTCAGGGGGGCGTACAATCTGATTAGGATGAAGGAGGGGGATGAGTGGAAGACGGCGTTTAACACTCCGGAGGGGCATTATGAGAACCTTGTCATGCCATTCGGTCTGACTAATGCCCCGGCGGTGTTCCAACACTTTGTTAATGACATTTTTCGCCGCCTGGTGGGACAGTTTGTTGTCATATATCTGGATGATATCTTAATTTACTCGCCGGATCTGGTGTCTCATTAGGAGCACGTTAGGCAGGTGTTACAGATCTTGCGGGATAATAAACTGTATGCCAAATGGGAAAAGTGTGTGTTCGCCGTACAGGAACTCCAGTTTTTAGGCTTCTGGTTTCAGCGTCCGGTTTTCGTATGGACCCTGGGAAAGTGCGGGCAGTTCTTGAGTGGGATCGGCCAGAGAATCTTAAGGCACTACAACGTTTCCTGGGGTTTGCTAATTATTACCGGAAGTTCATTCGTAATTTCTCGTCCATGGTTAAGCCTCTCACAGACATGACTAAAAAGGGGACGGATTTTTCTAGGTGGTCTGACAAGGCTTGTCAAGCATTCTCCTGCTTGAAAAAATGTTTTGCCTCGGCACCCATACTCATTCAACCTGATGCGTCACAGCCATTCATTGTAGAGGTAGACGCTTCCGAGGTAGGGGTGGGAGCAGTATTGTCACAAGGTTCGTCCCCTGGTAAGTGGCATCCGTGCGCCTTTTTCTCTAAAAAATTGTCGTCCGCTGAGAGGAATTACGATGTCGGCAATAGGGAACTCTTGGCCATTAAGTTAGCTTTTGAGGAGTGGCGCCATTTTTTGGAGGGGGCAGTCCATCCGGTCACCGTCATCACCGATCACAAGAACCTGCTATATCTGGAGTCCGCGAAACGTCTGAATCCCAGACAAGCTAGGTGGTCATTGTTTTTTACCAGGTTTAATTTTGTCGTTACATATCGTCCTGGGTCAAAAAATGTAAAGGCGGATGCCTTATCTCGCAGTTTCCCTGGGGCCGGGAATACGGACGACCCGATTCCTATCCTTCAGGAGGGGGTGGTGGTTTCGGCAGTATGCTCTGAGCTGGAGGAGGAGGTATTGGAGGCTCAGGGGGATGCCCCTGTTGGACCTCCGGGGAGACTGTTTGTTCCAGATCAGTTGCGACAAAAGGTGATCGAGGCACACCATAACTCAGTTTTGGCAGGACACCCGGGGAGTAAAGCAACTGTGGATCTCCTCTCGCGTCGGTTTTGGTGGCCTAACTTACATAAGGAGGTGGTAACTTTTGTCGCGTCCTGTGGGGTTTGTGCGCACTCTAAGACCTCACATACCCGTCCGTCTGGGGTCCTCTTACCTTTGAAGATCCCGGAGCGTCCTTGGACTCATCTGTCTATGGACTTTATTACGGACCTCCCTCCGTCTTCGGGTAAAACGGTCATACTCGTTGTAGTGGACAGGTTCAGCAAGATGGCACATTTTATCGCTCTTCTGGCTCTCCCTAATGCTAAAACTCTTGCGCAGGTGTTCATTGGGGAGATTGTGAGGCTTCACGGGGTACCCTCCGATGTGGTGTCTGATCGGGGGTCTCAGTTTGTGTCCAAGTTCTGGAAGGCGTTTTGTGCACGGCGGGGGATGCATTTGTCATTCTCATCGGCTTTTCACCCTCAGACCAATGGTCAGACGGAACATATGAACCAGAGCTTGGAGACATATCTCCGGTGTTTTGTGTCAGAGAACCAGGAGGACTGGGCTTCTTTCTTACCTCTGGCAGAGTTTGCTCTTAATAATAGGCGGAGCGAGTCCACTGGTAAGTCCCCGTTTTTTGGGGCATATGGTTTTCACCCCCAGTTTTGTACTTTCAGTAGGGGGGGCTCTTCGGGGGTTCCTGAGGAGGAACGATTTTCCTCATCACTCGCTTCAGTATGGAGAGGGGTGCTGAAGAATCTGAATACTATGGGGAACCGATACAAACGTATGGCTGATAGGAGGAGAGTGTCTGGTCCGGACCTAAGTGTGAACGATCGGGTATGGTTGTCTACCAGGAATATTAAACTTAAGGTTCCCTCCTGGAAACTGGGTCCCAGGTTCATTGGGCCGTACAGAATCAGTTCTATTATTAATCCGGTGGCATTCCGTCTTGACCTGCCCCCTACGTTTAAAATTCACAACGTGTTCCACAGATCGTTGCTTAAGAGGTATGTGGCGCCGGTGGTACTGTCACCTTTACCTCACCCTCCAGTGGTGGTCAATGGTAACTTGGAGTTCCAGGTATCAAGGGTCATCGATTCACGTTTTAATCGCCGGTCCCTTCAGTACCTGGTTCATTGGAAAGGGTATGGTCCTGAGGAGAGGATGTGGGTTCCTGCGTCGGATATTAACGCAGACCGATTAGTTCGAGCCTTCCACACGACTCACCCGGATAAACCTGGCCCTGAGGGTCCGGAGGCCCCTCGTAGAAGGGGGGGTACTGTCACGGGTGTGTCGCCACGAAGATCGTCACGATTACACAGCCTGACTTCTCGCAGCTGACTTATTGGTGCTTTGTGTTTTCGGCAGTGAGGGAGTTAATTCTCTCTCTCTCTGTGCTAGACGAGGTCCAGCCTCGCCCAGCTGCAATCAATGCTGCTGTAGTGAGTCTCCTTCAAATGCCTGCTGGTCTGTTTGGGAAGTGTCGGTGAAAGCATTTCATACAGACTTACAGAGCGGATCGTGGTATTTGGAGTTTCTGAGATAAGTGTATTTGGAGTGTTTTTTCCCTTCCTCGCTTTATCATTTATCTCCTTTCCCGTTGGTGTTCCCTCTGTGGTAGTTGTGTAGTTTTTGTATGCAAGGTGGTTTTGGTTTTTCCCTTGTACTGTCTCGTTCGTCTAAGTACTGTGTGTGGACATATTATTACTTGTCCTCTTTTGTTGTGATCGGGGTCCTTCTCAGGACTAGATTACTTAGGTGCAGGGATCCTCAGGAGGTAGGGGTTACGCTGGCGGCCTGGACCTCTGTACCTTTAACAGTACCTCCAGGTTGAGGGATTAGTCAGGGCCCCAGCTTAGGGTCAGCTTAGGCCCCCTACCTCCAGTATACAGAGACAGCGTGACAAAATGTTCACTTATTGTTTGCTTGGCATTTGCCACCATCCAGTGCCTTCTATTATATATATATTTGCATGCTCCTGTGATTTCTACAAATCCTTTGACCTGCTGGCTAATCCTCCTCCTGCTGCCTGCTGGCTAACCCATTGTTTGCAGTAAGCATCACAATCTGATTTATAAAGACTATTCATACTATGCTGCATTTTTTCTTTGAAACTTCTGTGATTCCTGCAAACCCTTAGATTTGCTGGTTAACCCTCCATTTTCAACGTGCCGCTTAACCCATCATTTGCAGTAAGAATTGGGAACTGATATTTAGAGACTATTCATATTACCTATTGCAAACTCCTGTGATTTCTCCAAACCCTCACACCTGCTTGTTAGCCCTCTCCTTTCTACCGATTGTTTGCTTTAAGCATCACAAACTGTTATTAGAGTCTGTTCACATTACGTTGCAATCTGATGTATTCTGCTGCCTCCATTTGTGTGCTTCCATTTTCCTCTTCATCTGCCCTTCTGATTCTGTGGCTTCCGGTATATCCAGATTCTTGCTGTTCCATGTGCCTTGTAGCTTGCTCTGCCACCGCCTTTAGCCATCTGTCCACTATGACCTATTGTTATGATAGGCTACAAGCACTAAGGAAAGACAGGAGATCTGTCCCTACAATAGAACTAAGCTAGATCCCTACGATGTAACGGGGAACCTGATCCTGCGATCAGACCCGCTAAAGTCCTCAGCTAGTCTGAACGAAGACCTATAGATGTGAGGGAGGGATCCCTACAAGAACTAGGGACTGGGAGAAAGATGGACACCTCCTAGCAGAAATTGTAGCAGTAAAAAGACAAACACACAACATAGAACATAAAGGTCAAAAGACCTAGCTAAACAGACTGAGAAAGGTTACAAAGCACCTGGCTCGCTTAAGAGTAGAAATTACAATGAAGTCCAGCATGGCCAGAAGGGCGGAGCAGGATTAAATAGGCAAAATGGTCATGTGACCAGCAAAATAGAAAAAACCTAACAGGAGAGTTCTAACAGTACCCCCTCTTCTATGAGGATCCTCCGGATCCCCTAGGCCCAGGCTTATCAGGAAACCTCTTGTGAAACGCTCTGACAAGTCTGGAAGCAGAAACATCATCCGCCCTCACCCATGAGTTATCCTCGGGACCGAAACCCTTCCAAGCGACGAGATACTGCAAACTCCCTCTATACCGTCTAGAACTAAGGATGCGGGAAATTTCATATTCCCCGTCCTCCACCACCGGAGGAACAGTGGCAGTGGCGTCTCTATCTGATACATCAGCTTTTTTCAATAGAGAAACATGAAACACCGGATTAATCTTCCAGGAGGTAGGAACCTCCAACCTAACAGCAGATTGGTTAACTACCTGAAGCACCTTAAAGGGCCCTACAAACTTGGGACCCAATTTTTTAGAAGGAATCCTCAACCGCAGATTCTTAGAGGACAACCAAACCATGTCACCAACCGTAAACAAAACCTCTTGACGTTTCCTGTCCAAGTACCTCTTAGATTTTTTGTTAGCCTCCTGAAGATTACCACGCACATCCATCCAAACTCTCTCCAAATCAGCGGAAAAACTCTCCTCCTCAGGCACAGCCGATACCAATTTGGAGAATGACCCAAAAGACGGATGTCTCCCAGAACAACAAAAAAAAGGCGAACACCCAGCAGAAGAGGATGTATGGTTGTTAAGAGCAAATTCAGCAAGTGGCAGAAACTCAGACCACCCCTCTTGATTGTCTGCCACAAAACAACGCAAGAACTGCTCAACATCCTGATTCTTCCTTTCTGTCTGGCCATTAGACTCAGGATGATATCCAGATGAAAACGACAAATGAACTCCCAACCTGTCACAAAAGGCACGCCAAAAGCGAGCCACGAACTGAGGTCCCCTATCAGAAACAATGTCAGTAGGAACACCATGGAGTCTGACAATTTCCTTGACAAAGGCCTTAGCGAGTGTCTTGGCGCAGGGCAGTTTGATGAAGGGAACCAAGTGACACATCTTGCTAAAATGGTCCCCGACCACCCAGATGACCGTGAAACCCTCAGAGGAGGGAAGGTCAGTAATAAAGTCCATAGCCAGATGTGTCCAAGGTGCACTAGGAACCTCCAGAGGGCAAAGCAACCCCGCAGCAGGAGTATGAGAAGAATTAGATCTAGCACACATAGTACATTGACGCACCCACTTAATGACTTCCTTCTGCCATCCAGGCCACCAAAAACTGCGACCCACAAGTCTCTTGGTCTCAGAAATTCCTGGATGACCTGCCAACCGAGACTCATGACACTCAACAAACAAATCTCTCCTAAAGGTCCTAGGCACAAACAACCTCCCATGGGAAGTGTTAGATGGGGCATTCTCCTGTGCTTTAAGAATCTCATCTTCCAAAACGGAGTCCAATGCAGCAATCACAACACCTTCTTGTAAAATGCTCTCCTCCTCCTCAGCACCGACCATGGGAGAAAAGCTGCGAGACAACGCATCAGCTTTAACATTCTTGGTACCCGGGATGTAAGTAACGGAAAAATTAAACCGCGAAAAAAAAGTGCCCACCTAGCCTGACGGGCATTCAAGCGCTTGGCAGCATCAAGATAGATCAGATTTTTATGATCAGTGAAAACCTGAATGGGAAATTCAGCACCTTCCAAGAGATGACGCCAGTGTTCAAATGCGAGTTTAATAGCCATCAATTCCCGATTACCAATATCGTAATTAAGTTCAGTCTCAGAAAATTTTTTTGAAAAAAAAGGCACAGGGATGTACTCCATCCTTGTTTTCCTGAGACAACACCGCACCGACCCCCACAGAAGAAGCATCAACCTCAACCAAAAACGGCTTAGTCACATCAGGCTGCATAAGGATGGGGGCAGAGCTGAACCTCTCCTTTAGAAACACAAACGCTTCAATGGCCTCAGTAGTCCATTGAACCGTATTAGCACCTTTCCTGGTGAGATCGGTCAGTGGTTTAACAATAATAGAAAAATTTTTAATGAATTTTCTGTAATAATTGACGAAACCCAAAAACCTCTGGATCGATTTCAAACCAATAGGCCTAGGCCATTCCTGCACAGCTTGAACTTTCACCGGGTCCATCTCAAAGCCCTCGCTGGAGATAATGTAGCCCAAAAAACTAATTCTCTGTACAGCGAACTCACATTTCTCCAGCTTAGCAAAAAGCGAATTGTCAATCAATAACTGCAATACCTCACGTACGCTCCGCCAATGAGACTCGAGATCAGGCGAATAAATCAAAATGTCATCCAAATACACAACCACATTTTTGCCGATCAAAGGTCTCAGGATGTCATTAATAAGATTCTGAAAAAATGCTGGTGCATTGGTAAGACCAAAAGGCATAACCAGATTCTCAAAATGACCCACAGGAGTGTTAAAAGCAGTCTTCCATTCATCACCCTCCTTCATGCGCAACAAATTGTATGCCCCCCGGAGATCAATTTTAGAGAACCACTTGGCCCCCACTAACTGGTTAAACAAATCAGGAATCAATGGCAGTGGGTAGGGATTACGTACGGTAATTTTATTAATCTCGCGAAAGTCCAGACAAGGACGTAAACCGCCGTCCTTTTTTTTACAAAAAAAAATCCAACAGCCACAGGTGACTTCGAGGGTCTGATATGACCGGCGGCCAAGCTCGTCTGTATGTATTCCTCCAAAGCCTTTCTCTCAGGAATAGTAAGATTAAATAAACGACTTTTAGGAAGAGTCGCTCCAGGGACAAATTCAATGGTACAATCATAGTCTCTATGGGGAGGCAAAATTTGCGACTCCTCCTCAGAAAAAACTTTCCAAAAATCCTGAATAGGTACAGGTAATTCCCCTTTATCCACAGCAGCAATGCGCCCGTTACAACACTTGTCATAACACTTAGGGCTCCAGGACTTAATTTCATTGGTAGACCAATCCAGTGCAGGATTGTGCAATTTTAACCAGGGTAACCCCAATATTACTGGAGAAGGCAAATTATTTAATACTACCAAATCCAAATTTTCTTGGTGAATACCATTAATAGTGAGGGGAAATTCATAAACCTTGTGAGTAACACATTTCAAGGGAGAGACATCGACAGAAACCACGGCAATAGTGGATGACAAAGGTTTGGGTTTTAATTTAAGTTTTTCCCAGAATCCCCCATCAATCACATTCAGAGTAGAACCACAATCCACAAATACCCAAAATTCAATTAATTCTTCCTGAGCTGCAGTAGTAGCAGAAAGAAATACCCCCTTAGTATTTAAACAGGCTATACGGGCGTAACTGACCTTTTTTTTTTCTTTGTTCATACGAAGCACACAGTTCTTAATGAAATGGTCAGATTTTCCGCAATAAGAGCACAAACCTTCAGAAAACCTGCGGTCTTTTTCCTGAGAGCGGGGTGACATCGCCCCAATCTCCATCGGCTCTCCAATGTCAGTACAGACCCTCTCAAGACTAGGAGCTGACATGGCAGAGGATTTACTCTCATTAACCCTTGCACGCAGTCTCCTGTCCACCCGTATAGCTAATTGCATTGCCTCCTGCAAGTTACCAGGTGTAGGATAAGCAATCAGCAGATCCTTAACCCTTTCACCTAGCCCCGCAAGAAACAAACTTTTCAGAGCTGAATCGTTCCACCCCACCTGAGCAGACTACCGACGGAAGTGAGTACAATATTTTTCCACATTACCTGATCCCTGCCTCAAATGTCTTAATTCAGTCTCAGCTGATGAGACACAATCAGGATCATCATACAACAACCCCAAAGCAGAAAAAAAACTATCCACTGATCTAAAGCATGGATCACTAGGTTGGAGAGAAAAGGCCCATCCCTGAGGTTCTTTGCGCAAAAGTGACATTATGAACCCTATGCGCTGTGATTCATCACCAGAGGATCTGGGTCTCAAACGAAAATACAATAAACAAGCATTTTTAAAGGAAAAAAAATCTTGTTGTTCACCAAAAAATAAATCAGGCAATAGTACCTTTGGCTCCACAAAATGCGCTCCAGAACAGCTAATCACGTGTTGTTGGAGCTCGGCCACCTCCAGAGAGAGTCCCTGCAGGCGTTGAGCCAAATCCTGAACCGACACCATGATGGAAACTGGAGGTCTTTCCTTAGAGATATTTTTGGGCTGGACTTACTGTTATGATAGGTTACAAGCACTAAGGAAAGACAGGAGATCTGTCCCTACAATAGAACTAAGCTAGATCCCTACGATGTAACGGGGAACCTGATCCTGTGATCAGACCCGCTAAAGTCCTCAGCTAGTCTGAACGAAGACCTATAGATGTGAGGGAGGGATCCCTACAAGAACCAGGGACTGGGAGAAAGATGGACACCTCCTAGCAGAAATTGTAGCAGTAAAAAGACAAACACACAACATAGAACATAAAGGTCAAAAGACCTAGCTAAACAGACTGAGAAAGGTTACAAAGCGCCTGGCTCGCTTAAGAGTAGAAATTACAATGAAGTCCAGCATGGCCAGAAGGGTGGAGCAGGATTAAATAGGCAAAAAGGTCATGTGACCAGCAAGATAGAAAAAACCTAACAGGAGAGTTCTAACACCTATGGCTTTGTGAATCCACCTTATCAGGTGTACTTACAAAACTTTAGAGAAATTGATGCATAAAGATAATACACAGAGAGGGTGCATTGGAAGAATATTTTATTCAGTGAAATAATAGTGCAGAGAGTATACGAATACAATGAACTCAGGGACAATGTGGTAATGTTACAGAAATAAAAAAAGTAATGTTTCTGAAGATTAACTGACCTCCTCTCTGTGTAGAGATGGGCTAGCTTAGCTGTTGGGCCACAAAATTCTGCCATCCCTGCTACTCTAGTAATTATACCTGTGACTGTTTTCCATGAAGGAGAAATATTAATATTACTTCAATAGAGTAAAACTCCTATACTAAGACAAATCCAATATACAAGAGTGGCACTGTTCCTGAAAAAAAATAAAGCTTTTTTTTCAATTGTGATCGACCTTTTTAAGTTTAAGATTGTACCAAATTAATTTTAATTTTAATGCTGGAGCTACATGGTGACTTTGGTTGTGCTACAGGTCATGCAACCAAAGATCCTTCTATGCTGGAGCTACGGTACATTGTGTTACAGTGGAACCTCTGTGCTGCGGTGCAAGGAGGGACCAGAGGGACGTGACTAAGTACCTACTCGGCCCGACCAAGGTCGCATGGCGGCTCAGTCGACTCCGTGAACCAGGGGGGGACCGAGCACGGGGACCAGGTGCCACTCTGGGACCGACCTTATATGAGAGCAGGTGACTCCCATGGGTCAGATGGCAGGAACAGACTGGTACAGCGGATAAGCAGGCTGATTCGGCTGATAGCCAGATGGGTGCTCCGGGTAGGCAGGCTGGCGGGCACAACGGGTAACTGGCGGGTGCTTCCAGGTAAGCAGGCTGGGGGGAACGGCAGGTAACAGACAGGTGCTTCCAGGTAAGCAGGCTGGCGGGCACGTCAGGTAACTGGCAGGTGCTTCCAGGTAAGCAGGCAGGCAGAGCCCATAGACAGACTGGCGAACTGGAATGTATACAGACTGTTGGGCTGGATTGTAGTCAGACTGGCGGGCTGGACTGAAGAACAGACTGGCGGACAGGACTGACAGGCTGCAGGACCTGAGGGCTGAAGCAACAGTAAGAACACAGAGCAACAACCTTGCAAGGGCACCTCCATATTGGAGGAGGTGCTTTAAATGGTGATCTGGTTAAGTGTTAGAACCCTCCTGTTAGTTTTAGCTATCTTGTGTTTTGCGGTCACGTGACCAGCTGCCTATATATTCCAGCTCCGCCCTTCTGGCTTTGCTGGTCTTCAGTGTTGTTTTGACTGTCTCTCTAGCCAGGTGCTTCGGTGCCTATCTCTGTCAGTTCTTGGTCCTCTGGACCTTTAGTACTTTTTGTCAGTTTGTCCTTTTTGCTCTGCAACAACTTCTGTTTAGGAGGTGTCCCATTTTTGTCCCCTTCCTTAGTTCTTTTAGGGACCATTCCCTTTATTCTATAGGTCACTGTTCAGACTAGCCGAGGACGAAGGCGGGTCTGTTCACAAGGAACAGGCAGCCCGCTACATCATAGGGATTCAGCTTAGTCTTACTGTAGGGACAGCTTTCCCTTATCTTTCCTTAGTTTATGTTGCAGATCATAACAGTAAGTCCAGCCCAAAAAAAAAACTAAAAGGAAAGAAAATTCGGGGATCAGTATGGTTTCCGTCCTGGATTTGACTCAACGCCTGCAGGGATTGTCTCTGGAGGTGGCCGAGCTTCAGCAACACGTGAATAGCTTTCCTGGAGCGCATTTTGTTGAACCCAAGGTAGGACTGCCTGATGTTTCTTATGGTAAACAGCAAGATTTTTTTTCCTTTAAAAATGCTTGTTTGTTATATTTTCGTTTGAGATGAATCACAGCGCATTGGTTTTATTATGTCGCTTTTGCGCAAAGAACCACAGGGTTGGGCCTTTTCTCTCCAGCCTAATGATCGGTGTTTAAGTTCTGTTGAAGAATTTTTTGCTGCAATGGGGCTATTATATGACGATCCTGATCGAATCTCATCTGCTGAATCAGAACTTAGACGTTTGAATCAGAGGTCAGATGATGTTGAAAATTATTGCACACACTTCAGGAGATGGGCCTCAGAAGTTAAATGGAATGATTCTGCGCTGAAATGTTTATTTCCTGCTGGTCTGAGTGAAAGGGTTAAGGATTTGCTAATTGCATTCCCTGCACCTGAGACTCTGCAGGAAGCTATGCAGTTAGCTGTTTGTGTGGACAGGAGACTGAGGTCCAAGGTTAATGATGTAAAGACTCCTGTAACTTCAGGTCCTAGTTCCCAGAAAATCTGCTCTGACAGCGGAGAACCAATGGAGGTTGGGGCGATGTCACTCCGCTCTCAGGAAAGAGATCGGAGATTTGCCGAAGGTTTGTGTCTTTATTGTGGTAAAGATGACCATTTGATTTAGTATTGTGAGCGTCGCTTAAGTAAAGAAAAAAAAAAGGTCAGTTACGCCCGTATAGCTTGTTTACTCTCTGCAGGAGTATTTCTTTCAGGGAGTACTACTCTGCAGCAAGATTTGATTGAATTTCAGGTATTTGTGGATTGTGGTTCAACACTTAATGTGATTAATAAAGGGATTTTTGAAAAAAATTAAATTGAAATCCAAGCCTTTGTCATCACCTATTTCTGTGTTTGCAATTGATAACACTCCTTTGAAATGTATTACTCACAAGACTGCTGCATTTCCTCTCACTATCAATGGAGTTCACCAAGAAATTTTGGACTTGGTTGTTTTGGATAATTTGCCCTCTCCAGTTGTTCTAGGATTGCCTTGGTTAAAACTGCAAAATCCTTTACTGGACACGTCTACTTATGTGATTAAGTCGAATAAATCAAAATGTCATCCAAATACACAACCACATTTTTGCCGATCAAAGGTCTCAGGATGTAATTAATAAGATTCTGAAAAAATGCTGGTGCATTGGTAAGGCCAAAAGGCATAACCAGATTCTCAAAATGACCCACAGGAGTGTTAAAAGCAGTCTTCCATTCATCACCCTCCTTCATGTGCAACAAATTGTATGCCCCCCGGAGATCAATTTTAGAGAACCACTTGGCCCCCACTAACTGGTTAAACAAATCAGGAATCAATGGCAGTGGGTAGGGATTACGTACGGTAATTTTATTAATCTCGCGAAAGTCCAGACAAGGACGTAAACCGCCGTCCTTTTTTTTTTACAAAAAAAAATCCAACAGCCACAGGTGACTTAGAGGGTCTGATATGACCGGCGGCCAAGCTCGTCTGTATGTATTCCTTCAAAGCCTTTCTCTCAGGAATAGTAAGATTAAATAAACGACTTTTAGGAAGAGTCACTCCAGGGACAAATTCAATGGTACAATCAAAGTCTCTATGGGGAGGCAAAATTTGCGACTCCTCCTCAGAAAAAACTTTCCAAAAATCCTGAATAGGTACAGGTAATTCCCCTTTATCCACAGCAGCAATGCGCCCGTTACAACACTTCTCATAACACTTAGGGCTCCAGGACTTAATTTCATTGGTAGACCAATCCAGTGCAGGATTGTGCAATTTTAACCAGGGTAACCCCAATATTACTGGAGAGGGCAAATTATTTAATACTACCAAATCCAAATTTTCTTGGTGAATACCATTAATAGTGAGGGGAAATTCATAAACCTTGTGAGTAGTGTTGAGCCACCCCCGTAGTGTTCGGGTTCGGTTCGGTTCGTCGAACACCGGGATGTTCGAGGAACTGTTCGTCGAACTGTTCGTCGAACACCTTAGAACACCGTCGAACACCGTTAAAACCAATGGCAGGCAAACAAAAACACATAGAAACACATAGAAAACACCTGCAAAGGTGTCCAAAAGCTGACAAACTGCTCAGAAGACACTCTCTTTAAAAAAGCCGGCCGGCAAATTCAGCAGCGGCATACACCGGTACCCGACAATTTAGACAAGAAGGAATAGAGCATCACACATAGATTAGATAGATAGAAACATGTCAGTCACACATATAAGAAGCACAGTGACAGTGTTGGTTACTGCACTTGTCATTTAGTGTAAAGGATTTATTAAAAAAAATATTAGTGTTTTCATGCACCGTCTCTTTAAAAAAGCCGGCCGGCAATTCAGCATCTGTACCCGACAATTTAGAACAGAAAGAATAGAGCTTCACACATAGATTAGATAGATAGAAACATGTCAGTCACATATATAATAAGTACAGTGATAGTGTTGCTTACTGTACTTGTCATTTAGTGTAAAGGATTTATTTAAAAAAATAATAGTGTTTTCATGCACTGTCTCTTTAAAAAAGCCGGCCGGCAATTCAGCAGCGGTACCCGACAATTTAGAACAGAAAGATAGAGCATCACACATAGATTAGATAGATAGAAACATGTCAGTCACATATATATGAAGTACAGTGATAGTGTTGGTTACTGTACTTGTCATTTAGTATTAAAATAAAGGATTTATTATTAAAAAAATTGGCGTGGGGTTCCCCTTAATTTTAGGCTCTAGCGGAGGTTAAGCAGACGGCTGGGGCAGATGTTTGAAGCCTGGGAAGGGGGTAATTCCCACGGAGCTTCCCAGGCTACTAATATCAGCCCCCAGCTGAATACATAGCCTTTACTAGCTATTAAAATGGGGGACCCCCCAAAAAAAATGACGTGGGGTCCCCCCTAATTTAATAGCTAGCAAAGGCTAGGCAGACAGCTGGGGGCTGATATTAATAGCCCAGGAAGGGAGCCATGAATATTGGCCCCCTCCCAGGCTAGAAACACCAGCCGTCAGCCGCCCCAGAAATGGCGCATTCATAGGATGCGCCAATTCTGGCACTTAGCCTCGCTCTTCCACGCTGCCCTGGTGCGGTGGCAGGGGGTAATAGGGTTGGGGTTGATGTCAGCTTATAATGCCAGCTGACATCAAGCCCAGGTTAGTAATGGAGAGGCGTCTATAAGACACCCCCATTACTAACCCCATAGTCAAAGTTAAAAAAAACACAAACACCCAGAATAAAGTCCTTTAATTGAAATAAAGACACAATCCTTTATTGTTCTAAATTAAACCATACTTACCATCACGCCCATTCCAGCTGAAGCCAACGATCTCCTGCAATAAAAGAAAAATAATAAAGCAACCTCATCCTTACCTTTCCATGGTTCCCACGACAGCTTCAGCTCTGCTACATCGAGATGACAGGCTGGACCGCAGCAGAACGCTGCCATCCAGCCTGTCATCCCGCAGACACTGAGAAGCGCAGGCTTGCTTGCGCTGCTCAGCGTCTCTCTGTGACGACATCCAGATGAGCCGAGTTCATGTCCAATGAACTCGGCTCACCTCATGCACGTCACTGACAGCGTGGGAAAATTCTCACGCTGAAGCGCTGATTGCAGGAGAATTTTCCCACGCTGTCAGTGACGTGCAGGAGGTGAGCTGAGTTCATTGGACATGAGCTCACCTCATGCACATCACTGACAGCGTGGGAGAATTCTCCTGCACTCAGCACTTCAGCGTGAGAATTTTCCCACGCTGTCAGTGACGTGCATGAGGTGAGCCGAGTTCATTGGACATGACCTCGGCTCATCTTTATGCTGTCACAGCCAGACACTGAGGAGCGCAAGCATGCCTGCGCTTCTCAGTGTCTGCGGGATGACAGACTGGATGGCAGCGTTCTGCTGCGGTCCAGCCAGTCATCTCGATGTAGCAGAGCTGAAGCTGTCGTGGGAACCATGGAAAGGTAAGGATGAGGTTGGTTTATTATTTTTCTTTTATTGCAGGAGATCGTTGGCCTCAGCTGGAATGGGTGTGATGGTAAGTATGGTTTAATTTAGAACAATAAAGAATTGTGTCTTTATTTCAATTAAAGGACTTTATTCTGGGTGTTGTGTTTTTTTTAAATACTTTACTAGAAATTCATGGCGGTCATGTCTAATACTGGCGTGACCCCATGAATTTTGGGCTTGGGGCCAGCTGATAATACCAAGCTGGCCCTAACCCCTTTATTACCCAGTGAGCCACCGCACCAGGGCCCTGGATGAGTTGGGTACAGCGCCAGAAGATGGCGCTTCTATGAACGCGCCATTTTCCGGGGTGGCTGCGGACTGCAATTTGTAGCGGGGGGGGGCCCAGAAAGCTTGGGCCTCCCTGCGCTGCAGATTCCAGCCCCCAGCTGCCTAGTTGTACCTGGCTGGACACAAAAATAGGGCGAAGCCCCACGTACTTTTTTTTTAATTATTTCATGAAATTCATGAAATAATTAAGAAAAAAAGGCCTTCCCTATATTGTTGTGTCCGGCCAGGTACAAATAGGCAGCTGGTGGTTGGGGGCAGCCCGTTCCTGCCTGCTGTACCTGGCTGGACACAAATATAGTGCGAAGCCCCACTTCAATTTTTTTTAATTATTTCATGAAATTCATGAAATAATTAAGAAAAAAAGGGCTTCCCTATATTGTTGTGTCCGGCCAGGTACAAATAGGCAGCTGGTGGATGGGGGCAGCCCGTTCCTGCCTGCTGTACCTGGCTGGACACAAATATAGTGCGAAGCCCCACTTCAATTTTTTTAAATTATTTCAGGAAATTCATGAAATAATTAAAAAAAAATTGACGTGGGGCTTCGCACTATATTTGTGTCCAGCCAGGTACAGCAGGCAGGAACGGGCTGCCCCCAACCACCAGCTGCCTATTTGTACCTGGCCGGACACAACAATATAGGGAAGCCCTTTTTTTCTTAATTATTTCATGAAATAATTTAAAGAAAATTGACGTGGGGCTTCGCCCTGTTTTTGTGTCCAGCCAGGTACAACTAGGCAGCTGGGGGCTGGAATCCGCAGCGCAGGGAGGCCCAAGCTTTCTGGGCCACCCCCGCTGCAAATTGCAGTCCGCAGCCACCCCGGAAAATGGCGCGTTCATAGAAGTGCCATCTTCTGGCGCTGTACCCAACTCATCCAGGGCCCTGATGCGGTGGCTCACTGGGTAATAAAGGGGTTAGGGCCAGCTTGGCATTATCAGCTGGCCCTAAGCCCGAAATTCATGGGGTCACGCCAATATTAGACATGACCACCATGAATTTCTAGTAAAGTATTTAAAAAAAACACAACACCCAGAAAAAAGTCCTTTAATTGAAATAAACACACAATTCTTTATTGTTCTAAATTAAACCATACTTACCATCACGCCCATTCCAGCTGAAGCCAACGATCTCCTGAAATAAAAGAAAAATAATAAAGCAACATCATCCTTACCTTTCCATGGTTCCCATGACAGCTTCAGCTCTGCTACATCGAGATGACAGGCTGGACCGCAGCAGAACGCTGCCATCCAGCCTGTCATCCCGCAGACACTGAGAAGCGCAGGCTTGCTTGCGCTCCACAGTGTCTCTCTGTGAGGGCATCCAGATGAGCCGAGTTAATGTCCAATGAACTCGGCTCACCTCATGCACGTCACTGACAGCGTGGGAAAATTCTCCTGCACTCAGCGCTTCAGCGTGGGAGAATTCTCACACTGAAGCGCTGAGTGCAGGAGAATTCTCCCACGCTGTCAGTGACGTGCAGGAGGTGAGCTGAGTTCATTGGACATGAGCTCACCTTATGCACGTCACTGACAGCGTGGGAAAATTCTCCTGCACTCACCGCTTCAGCGTGAGAATTTTCCCACGCTGTCAGTGACGTGCATGAGGTGAGCCGAGTTCATTGGACATGAACTCGGCTCATCTGGATGTCGTCACAGAGAGACGCTGAGCAGCGCAAGCAAGCCTGCGCTTCTCAGTGTCTGCGGGATGAGAGGCTGGATGGCAGCGTTCTGCTGCGGTCCAGCCTGTCATCTCGATGTAGCAGAGCTGAAGCTGTCGTGGGAACCATGGAAAGGTAAGGATGAGGTTGCTTTATTATTTTTCTTTTATTGCAGGAGATCGTTGGCTTCAGCTGGAATGGGCGTGACGGTAAGTATGGTTTAATTTAGAACAATAAAGGATTGTGTCTTTATTTCAATTAAAGGACTTTATTCTGGGTGTTTGTGTTTTTTTTAACTTTGACTATGGGGTTAGTAATGGGGGTGTCTTATAGACGCCTCTCCATTACTAACCTGGGCTTGATGTCAGCTGGCATTATAAGCTGACATCAACCCCAACCCTATTACCCCCTGCCACCGCACCAGGGCAGCGTGGAAGAGCGAGGCTAAGTGCCAGAATTGGCGCATCCTGTGAATGCGCCATTTCTGGGGCGGCTGACGGCTGGTGTTTCTAGCCTGGGAGGGGGCCAATATTCATGGCACCCTTCCTGGGCTATTAATATCAGCCCCCAGCTGTCTGCCTAGCCTTTGCTAGCTATTAAATTAGGGGGGACCCCACGTCATTTTTTTTGGGGGGTCCCCCATTTTAATAGCTAGTAAAGGCTATGTATTCAGCTGGGGGCTGATATTAGTAGCCTGGGAAGCTCCGTGGGTATTACCCCCTTCCCAGGCTTCAAACATCTGCCCCAGCCGTCTGCTTAACCTCCGCTAGAGCCTAAAATTAAGGGGAACCCACGCCAATTTTTTTAATAATAAATCCTTTATTTTAATACTAAATGACAAGTACAGTAACCAACACTATCACTGTACTTCATATATATGTGACTGACATGTTTCTATCTATCTAATCTATGTGTGAAGCTCTATTCTGTCTGTTATAAATTGTTGGGTACCGCTGCTGAATTGCCGGCCGGCTTTTTTAAAGAGACGGTGCATGAAAACACTATTATTTTTTTTGATAAATCCTTTACGCTAAATGACAAGTACAGTAAGCAGCACTGTCACTGTACTTCATATATATGTGACTGACATGTTTCTATCTATCTAATCTATGTGTGATTCTCTATTCTTTCTATTCTAAATTGTCGGGTACCGCTGCTGAATTGCCGGCCGGCTTTTTTAAAGAGACGGTGCATGAAAACACTATTATTTTTTTTGATAAATCCTTTACGCTAAATGACAAGTACAGTAAGCAGCACTTTCACTGTACTTCGTATATATGTGGCTGACATGTTTATATCTATCTAATCTATGTGTGAAGCTCTATTCTTTCGGTTCTAAATTGTCGGGTACAGGTGTATGCCGCTGCTGAATTGCCGGCTTTTCATGTTTCACTGTTGGCACTGTTCCCATCGATTTGGGCAATCACTGTAATGCCACAACCACCATGGCTGTGGCATTACAGTGAGTGGCAGACAATCCCTGCATGATTGGTGCTCTAAATAGCGCCAGACATGCAGGACACGCTTTTGGTGCACGAACAGTTATCGAACATAACGTCGAACAGCCGAATTTTTTGCAAATCGTTCGGGTTCGTCGAACAACTCGAACACCGCCCAAAACAGCTCGAATTTGAGATTGGCGAACAGTTCTAGTCGAACACCGCTCATCTCTACTTGTGAGTAACACATTTCAAGGGAGAGCCATCGACAGAAACCACGGCAATAGGGGATGACAAAGGTTTGGGTTTTAATTTAAGTGTTTCCAAGAATCCCCCATCAATCACATTCAGAGTAGAACCACAATCCACAAATACCCGAAATTCAATTAATTCTTCCTGAGCTGCAGTAGTAGCAGAAAGAAATCCCCCCTTAGTATTTAAACAGGCTATACGGGCGTAACTGACCTTTTTTTTTTCTTTGTTCATATGAAGCACACAGTTCTTAATGAAATGGTCAGATTTTCTGCAATAAAAGCACAAACCTTCAGAAAACCTGCGGTCTTTTTCCTGAGAGCGGGGTGACATCTCCCCAATCTCCATCGGCTCTCCAATGTCAGTACAGACCCTCTCAAGACTAGGAGCTGACATGGCAGAGGATTTACTCTCATTAACCCTTGCACGCAGTCTCCTGTCCACCCGTATAGCTAATTTCATTGCCTCCTGCAAGTTACCAGGTGTAGGATAAGCAATCAGCAGATCCTTAACCCTTTCACCTAGCCCCGCAAGAAACAAACTTTTCAGAGCTGAATCATTCCACCCCACCTGAGCAGACCACCGACGGAAGTGAGTACAATATTTTTCCACATTACCTGATCCCTGCCTCAAATGTCTTAATTCAGTCTCAGCTGATGAGACACAATCAGGATCATCATACAACAACCCCAAAGCAGAAAAAAAACTATCCACTGATCTAAAGCATGGATCACTAGGTTGGAGAGAAAAGGCCCATCCCTGAGGTTCTTTGCGCAAAAGTGACATTATGAACCCTATGCGCTGTGATTCATCACCAGAGGATCTGGGTCTCAAACGAAAATACAATAAACAAGCATTTTTAAAGGAAAAAAAATCTTGTTCACCAAAAAATAAATCAGGCAATCGTACGTTTGGCTCCACAAAATGCGCTCCAGAACAGCTACTCACGTGTTGTTGGAGCTCGGCCACCTCCAGAGAGAGTCCCTGCAGGCGTTGAGCCAAATCCTGAACCGACACCATGATGTAAACTGGAGGTTAGAGATGAGCGTTGTTCTACTCGAACTGTTCGCCAATCTCAAATTCGAGCTGTTTTGGGCGGTGTTCGAGCCGTTCGGCGAACACGAACAATTTGAGAAAAATTCGGCTGTTCGAGGTTATGTTCGATAACTGTTCGTGCACCAAAATCATAACTGGATTTTTTCTCAGTAATGATGAAAATTAATGTTAATACGCAGTTTGAGTGTACAGCGGGGTGGGGGGAGGGGCAGGGGATGGATCTCTGCAGGAACAATGAAGATCTCCATTTTTTTTTCTCTTTCCCGCATTTGCAGTGGGGAGGTGCAATCTGTCAGCCTATCAGCAGCGCACACACGGAGCGAAGTGCTTTTTTTTCACACAAGCAAGGGCATGTGTCATTGGCAGTGTATGTCACATGTCCTTGCCCTATAAGACCAAGCCATTTTCCCCGTCGCCACCATTTTCTCGCTGCTGCAGCTGCGTGTTAGACGGCACCGCTGTTGCTGTGTGCGCTATACCTTGTTAATTTCAAGCCAATTTTCGCACAAATATACAGATAGCTTGGGAGTAGGGAATAGTTGTGATTGCAGTCCTTTTAAGGACTAGGTTACAGCATTTCCTACGACTTTTATCAGGGAGGTCTGTGCTCTTAAATAGATAGGTTGTGGGAGTAAAGACTAATTGTAATTGGAGTCCTTTTCAGGACTAGGTTACATCAGTTCCTATCAGTTTTTGCCAGGCAGGTCTGTGCCAGTGCTGTGCAAGTTTTTTTCACAGCATTTGGCTGAATCTAGCAAAGCTAATCCTTTTTGGCCTATTGCAGAGTGTGTTAGTCAGTGGAGTAGCCTATCTGTGTTGCAAGATATACCACCTGTCTATAGAATACCAATTTTTTTACTGCACCTAGTGAAGTAAAATCTTTTGGGCATAGCATCATTCTATTAGTCCATCTATACTGACCTCCATCAGGTTGCAAATTAAAACTAATTTTTATCTGCATCTACAGTACCTCTGAAAAAATATTTGGGCTTCTACCTGTGTGTGGGACTTGTTGTATTAGTCCATCTATACTGACCTCCATCAGGTTGCAAACTGAATATATTTTTATCCTGCATCTACCTCTGAAAAAATATTGGGCTTCTAGCTGTGTGTGGGTCTTGTTCTATTAATCCATCTATACTGACCTCCATCAGGTTGCAAACTGAATATATTTTTTTCTGCATCTACCTCTGAAAAAATATTGGGCTTCTAGCTGTGTGTGGGTCTTGTTCTATTAATCCATCTATACTGACCTTCATCAGGTTGCAAACTGAATATAATTTTTTTCTGCATCTAGCTCTGAAAAAATATTTGGCCTTCTAGTAGTGTGTCGGACTTTCTCTATTAGTCCATCTATACTGACCTCCATCAGGTTGCAAATTAAAACTAATTTTTATCTGCATCTACAGTACCTCTGAAAAAATATTTGGGCTTCTAGCTGTGTGTGGGTCTTGTTCTATTAATACATCTATACTGACCTCCATCAGGTTGCAAATTCAAAATAATTTTTTTCTGCATCTAACCCAGCCAATAGTTTTGGCCTAATACCACAGTTTGGCCACTCAGCTCTGCTCGGTTACCATCCATTGTTTTTTTGTGCAAACAACTCCAGAGTTGTGAATTAGTTAACCACCAAAATGAGTGGAAAAAGGCCTGCTGCTGGTGGAAAGGGGAATAGGCATGTTGGGAAGGGGAAAAAAGGTTGTGTCCGTGGGGTAGGTGTTAAAGCAACAGTAACATCTGCAGAAGAAAGACCATCTTCCAGCCAAACTAAAATGTCTACTTCTTTTAGCGGACAATGTGATAAGATCCCTTTCTTACGGCCACGCCAATCGCTACAAATTCCAGATGAGGCACAAAAACAGCAGGTGCTTCAACGGATATCAAGTGCTCCTTTAAGTGGGCTCTCCTCCACATCAACTTCAACATCACAAATACTCCAGTCCTCAAAGGTGTCACCCAAATCGCACTTGCTTCCTCACAGCTCCCAAATCTCCAGCTGCCCGTCTGAGTATGAGGTAGAACAGATGGTTGAGTCTGCAGAGCTGTTTACTCATACTATAGCCTGGGAATCAGAGGTCGACTCCAGCGCTTCTGTGAATCCAGACGAGGAAATGATCTGCACTGATGCCCAGAATCTTTATGAGTCGGATCCAGGACCAGACGCAGAAGGTTCTGACCATAATGTAGACCCTCATTCCCAAACTGTAACTCCTGTTGGTGGAGACAATGAGGAAGACGATGATAAGACTCAAATACCTGATTGGAGCGACAACTTTAGTTTTTTGTCAGGGCAGGAACAGGTTGGCTCTGAGGACGACGGGTGTGATAACGCACAGGGTGATGATGATGAGGTTGGAGATCCCACTTACTGTCAACCCACAGTCAGCCAAGAGATGAGGTCAGCAGAGGAGGTGGAGGAAGATGCTAGTGACGACGAGGTCAGGTTGCGCCTTCCTGGACAGAGACGTAGTACTGGAAGCACGTCAACAACTGCATCCTCAAACACAACTCTGCCTCTCACCACAAGTCGTGGTGGCTCTTCAGGTCGCATGGGTGCTAAGCCTTGCATAGCCTGGGCATTTTTTCAGATCGATAAAGATGACCCAACTCGTGTTATCTGTAACATTTGTCAGCAAAAGCTAAGTAGAGGCCAAAAAATACATAGTTTGAGTACTTCATGCATGACCGGCACATGGACATGAAGCATAAGTTGCAGTGGGAAGCTCAGTGTGCTACAATGCGGCCTAGCCGGCCGGGCCAACCACCGTCTGCCATATCTTGTGCATCCGCGGCCTCTTCATCCTCTGTGACTGGGGGGACAGCAGTCACACCTGTTTTGGGGCGCAGACCTGCCACCTCTTTACCCGCAACAGCCAGCGTGATTGGCAGGTCATCATTTTCTTTGGAGGTGGTAACACCAGCTGGTGTTGAGCGCTGTCCGACATCGATAGCACCACCTTTGGATCAAGGCAACCTAACATGTCCGCCTGCATCTTCCTCACAGACCGGCAGTTTGCCGGGGACACCCTTATCAACCCCGTCTAAGCACAATAGCCAGCCCTCGGTCCCTCAGATGTGGACAAGTAAAAGACCATTTCCTCCTAGCCATGAGAAAGCTAAGAGGTTGAATTTCACCATCTGCAAGCTCTTGGCTACAGAAATGCTGCTTTCCGCCTGGTGGACACAGCGGATTTTCGAGACCTTATATCCGTCGCAGTGCCCCAGTACCAGATGCCCAGTCGGCACTACTTCTCAAAGAAAGGTGTGCCTGCGCTCCACCAGCATGTCGCACATAACATCACCGCTTCTTTGAGAAACTCTGTGTGTGACAGGGTGCATTTCACCACAGACACTTGGACGAGTAGGCATGGACAGGGGCGTTACATGTCGCTGACTGGGCACTGGGTAACTATGGTGACAGCAGGACAAGGGGCTGCTGTCCAAGTCTTGCCGTCCCCACGAGTTGTGCGTCAATCCTCTTTATGTCAAAGTTCCTCCACTGCTTCTGCCTCCTCAACCTCCTCTCGGTCTTCCACCTGCACCCAAAGCCTGTCTGGTCATGCCACAAGCTTTCTAACTGCGCAGAAGGGATCCTGCACACCTCCTTACTATGCTGGCAGTAGGGCTCAACGTCATCAGGCGGTTTTTACATTGAAATGTCTGGGAAATGTGAGTCACACAGCTGAGGAGTTGTGGTCAGCTCTGGAGAACCAATTTCATGAATGGTTGTCTCCACTGGACCTGAAACCAGGGAAGGCCGTGTGCGACAATGCTGCAAACCTGGGTGCGGCCCTTCGCCGGGGCAATGTCACACACGTGCCTTGTATGGCTCACGTGTTGAACCTGGTTGTCCAGCAATTTTTAGCCCACTATCCCAGACTAGATGGCCTTCTGCAGAGGGCACGGTCGCTGTGTGCTCACTTCCGCCGTTCGCATCCCGCAGCTCAGCGACTTACATCTCTACAGAAGTCGTTGGGCCTGTCACTTCACCGGCTAAAATGCGATGTGCCTACCCGGTGGAATTCAACTCTGCACATGTTGCAGCGACTGTGGCAGCACCGCCAAGCCCTGGTGCAATACGTTCTGACGTATAGCCTGGGCCAACGAGATTCAGAGGTGGGGCAAATCACGCTGGAGGAGTGGTCTCAGATCAGGGACCTATGCACCCTTCTGCACAGTTTTGAAATGGCGACGAAGATGTTTAGTGCTGACGATGCCATTATCAGCATGACTATTCCGGTGATTTACATGCTGGAGCACATGTTAAACAGAATTCGGAGTCAGGTGGTGGCACAAGAGGAGGTGGAGGAAGTAGAGGAGGAGGAGTTGTATGCGGAAGGGCTAACATCTGCAAGGTCCAGACGGTCGGCAGCACCAAGGCGGCAGGCATGTGAGGGTGGGGGAGATGGTTTTACCAGGGCGCATGGTAGCAGCCAAACTAGTGAGGAAGGTGCAGGAGCCCAGGAAGAAGTGGAGGACGAACTGATGGAAGACTCATCAGATGAGGGAGACCTTGATCACATTTCTGTTGTGCGAGGTTGGGGGGAGAGGACAGAGGAAGGAAGCATGATTGTTGCCTCGCCACCAACACAACAGGGACTTGGTGCTCCTGGATGCGCAACACACATGAGTGCCTTCTTGCTGCACTACCTGCAACATGACCCTCGAATTGTGAGAATTAGAAATAATCCTGACTACTGGGTTGCCACACTGTTAGATCCCCGGTACAAAAGTAAATTTGCAGAAATTATTCCTGCCATAGAAAGGGATGCACGCATGCAGGAGTATCAGCAGAGACTGTTGCAGAATCTTACATGTGCTTTTCCACAAAATACCAGTGGTGCACGTAGTGAATCTCACAGTTAAAACTTGCCAACCGTGGGACCGTCAAGTGTTCAGCACTCAAACCGTAACAGAACCACAGTATCTGCTGGTAACATCAATTTTGCGGAATCATTTCACCACTTTTTTAGCCCATCCTTTGCAAGGCCACAGGAGACAAGAAGTCTGACACATAGTCAACGCCTAGAGACGATGGTACAGGAGTATCTCCAAGTAAACATTGAAGCCACGACTGTGTCACTGGACCCTTGCTCTTTTTGGGCTTCCAATCTGGATAAATGGCCGGAGCTAGCCACTTACGCCTTGGAGATCTTGTCATGCCCCGCAGCCAGCGTTCTGTCTGAACGTGTGTTCAGCGCTGCTGGTGGTGTGCTGACAGATAAGCGCACGCGGCTCTCCACTGATAATGTAGACAGACTCACGTTCATAAAGATGAACAAATCATGGATCCGAAACGACTTTTCTACCCCTGTGTCATCCTGGGGAGAGTAAAAGCTTGATGATTGGTTAAAATCACCCTACCAACCGTTTTAAGCTTTCAAATTACTAATCATGTTTATCTGTATCTTGACTGGAAAATAATTTGGGCTTTGTAGCAGTGTGCAGCACTGATCCTATTAGGCCATCTATACTAAAGCTTCACCAGATTTAAAATTAAAAATAATTTTTAGCTGCATCTAGCCCAGAAAATAATTTTGGGGCTCCGAGATGCGCAAGGCACATAAGTGCCTTCTTGCTGCACTACCTGCAGCATGACCCTCATATTGTCAGAATTCGAAGTAATCATGACTACTGGGTTGCCACACTCTTAGATCCCCCAAACTTTTCGATCAACCTTTTCATTTTAATAAAGACCAAAAAAATGGTCATTTTTGAAATTATAAGCATTAGCAGGTTGTTAGAAACTGAAATCAAACAGTTTTCAACTCAAAACTTTATTCTAGGTGATGTTACATTTTCACATAGGACCCCTTGTTCGAAAGGAGCTTCTGAACTCTCTCGTCCATTGAATTTGTCAGGTTTTGGATGGTTTCTGCTTCAATTGTTTTGCATGAGGACAGAATACCCTCCCAGAGCTGTTGCTTAGATGTGAACTGCCTCCCGCCATCATAGACACTCCTTTTAATGATGCTCCAAAGGTTCTGAATGGGGTAGAGGTCAGGGGAGCATGGGGGTCACACCATAAGTTTGTCCCCTTTTATGCCCATATCAGCCAGAGATGCAGATGTTTTATGTGCAGCATGAGATGGTGCATTATCATGCAGAAAAATGATCTTGCTGTGAAATACACGGTTCTTCTTCTTGAACCATGGCAGGAAGTGCTGTTTGAGAAAATCCACATACATTATGGAGTTCATCTTTAGCGCCTTCAGGGATCCTAAAGGGGCCGACAATCTCTCTCCCCATGATTCCAGCCCAAAACATTACTCCACCTCCTCCTTGTTGGCGCTGTAGCCGTGTTTGCGTGGGGTGTCCATCAACCAGCCATCCTCCACTCCATCCATCTGGACCATCGAGCGCTGCACGGCACTCATCCGTGAACAAAACAGTTTTGAAATCAGTCTTCATGTAATGTTTGGCCCACTGGAGCCGTTTCTGCTTGTGTGAAGTGGATAGAGGAGGTCGACAGGATGGCGCATGCACAGCTGCAAACCTCTGAAGGACCCTGCATCTTGTTGTTCGGGGGACGTTGGAGGCACAAGCAGCTTCAAAAACTTGTCTGCTGCTATGACAAGGCTTTTTTGCCGCTGCTCTTTCAACCTGACGTAATTGCCTGTAGGAAAGAGTCCTCAATTTGCCCTTATCAGCACGCACACGTGTGTACTGTGAATCAGCTACATACTTCTTGATTGCCAAGACACTTCATCCTGATCATCGCACAATGTTGATTGTAGTCATGCCTTGACCTAAACACTCCACAATTTGTTGCTTCTCAGCAGCCGACACATCCTTTTTCTTTCCCATTTTGGCAGAAAATGTAGGCTGCTTAATAATGTGAGAGAGCCTTCTTAAGTAGTCTTGCCTTTCATTGGACACACCTGCCAAACTAATTAGCACAGGTGTCTGCAATTGCTTACAGTGATATAAAGAGCCCTGACACACATCACCATCAATGAGTTTAACTGACAAACAAACAAATTCTTCCCTTATCACTCCTAAACACTTTTTGCATAATAATTTGGAACGCAGTGTACATGTGCTTTTCCACAAAACACCAGTGGTTCACGTAGTGAATCTTACAGTTCTAACTTGCCAACCGTGGTCTGTATGGAGTTGTTCAATAAAGGGCCCAAAATTAAGATAACAAAGATGGGAGAGGTCTCTATGAATAGGAATTCCTAAGTATTTGATACCCTGTGAGGGCCAGGCAAAGGGAAAGTTGGACTGGATGGAATCCTATATGGATTTGGGGAGGGAGACATCGAGGGCCTCAGACTTCGCTGCATTGATTTTAAAATTTTACCATGTAACAAAGTGATCTATTTCAGCCATAACAGCATGGATGGATATATGTGATTGAGTGATATATACTAGGACATCATCAGCAAATAGAGAGCACTTGTACTCGGTGCCTCCCACCTCAATCCACCTAATATTGGGGTTATGGCGAATTGATGAGAGCAGGTGCTCCGTCACTAGGATGCATAAGAGAGGGGACAGAGGACATCACTGCCTTGTCCCATTGGTGATTGTGAAAGGTGATGAAAATGTTATGACGCACCCCCTGGGCCTTGGGACACCCGGAGCCGGACCCTTTTTGGTGGATGCTGGTGGTTGTAGTCTTCGTGGCGGCGACCCGGTTCCGTGGCTCAGGGCGGTCAAACCAGTGGCGGAACTATTTATGTGGTTTTGATGTTTAAATGTCCGACTACGCCACCCGTGGATTGCGGTCAGAGTGAACCGCCGCTACAGGGCAGACCGCTGAGGCTGGTGTTGTGGGTGCAGCAGAGCGTAGCATAACTCCCCACGGGAGGAGTATAGCCTCAGGGCAGTGTATGCGGAGGATGGGGGTGATGGTGCAGGGCAGCAGCAGTAACGACACGGAGTCAGTGATGCAGTTCAGGGCCTTTACTCACAGTTCTTATTATCCAGACCACGTCTGCAGGTAACGGCTGCCCACGTCGTACTGTGCTCACCAGGTGAGGGGCTCAGACAACTCCCAGATAACTTTGGAGCACTTCACAGGACCCCCTTTGTGTGTCCTTTGTCTGGCCTTTCTTACCAACACTTCTGTCCGGCTGCCTCGGGCCTCCTCTTGGTAAACTTGGCGCCAGTTTCCCTGACCCTATGTGGTGCCTTCCTAGCGGGTGTAGCGAGGGGCTGCGCCACATAAAATGTCAGAGCCTCCAGTTTCTAGCTGAGGGTCGTTTCCTGCCTCCACTAGTTCGGGGACCGGTCTCCCCCTTTGGCCTGACCCCTCCACGCAGGTGGATTCGGGCGTGCGGTGGCGACTCGCCCGTCCGCACCCCTGGGATCCCTTCATTCCTCGTTCCTGGAGCCTTCTCCGCTCCTCTTCCTTCCTTCTCCCTCTTCCAGGCCTGGGCCTCTGTTACTAGGCCCGCCTCCGGAGCAGAGCTCATGCAGAGCCCCTGCTCCCTGCCACTTCTGCTCAGACTTCTCTGCACTGAACTAAGATGGTGCCCACCTTTTATACTCCCTTCTCAATGCACCCAGGAACTGCTTCCTCCCTGCTCCTGCACTACAGGGTTCCCCTTCCTCAGTGTTCCCTCCCCCCACTCCAGCCAGGGACAGGGACTGTCGTGCCCATCTCAGGGGCATATTGGTCGCCCTGCCCCACGGCAATGTGGTGTAATGCATGCAGGTGTCGGGTCCTGATCCACACTCCATCCTTACCTGAGAGTGAGATATCACACCTCTGGGTGAGGTGCAATACGTCTGTAGCAACCGAGCCCTCAGGGTGCTACAGTTCCATTTATCTTCAGCCTAGGTGACGTATTGCGATACAGGGCCGTGATTTTGGCTATAAAAGGGTCCCCTAGACCCCTACCCCAAGCTTTTTAAGAGAATCATATATGGCGTGCCAGGAGACTCTATGGAATGCTTTCTCAGCATCCAACGAGAGTATCTAATTACAAATTTTTAACTGCATCTAGCCCAGGAAATACTTTGTGCCTAGTAGCAGTGTCTGCTAGTCAGCGGATTATCCCGGCTGTTAAGCAAGCTGCACCACCTGTAGTTTAGACACTTAATTTTTTCAAAGGAAATGCTTCGGGACCATGGGATACTTAGTGAAGAGCATCAGGAGGCACCCCAAGGCATAGGGGCTGGGACTGGCAGTAGGATGCCTTGCGGTGGACAGCCGAGCTCGATCCTTATAAAAGCTTTTTAACTGCAGCAGCTTTAGTGGACGCTACTGGAGCTGGAATTACCGTGGCTGCTGGCATGAGACTTGCCCTCCAATAGATCCTTGTAAATGGATTTAAAGTGTATTCATTCAAATTAGAGAGACAATTTAAATTAAAAAGCTTAGAGCTGCCTCCACCACAGGGGGGCTCGCTCGACCCACCAGCGGACAGGCACTAGTATTGGGAGAGGGGGGCTGGCCGTCAGGGTTCACCGCGGCTCTGGCACAAACCCGGCGACACGGAGGTGGCACGGGCAGGAGCGGACTGGCCGTGTCGGCTTCTCACTTTTTGGATTTTAGAAGGGCATGACATGCCTATATCTGTGTCTCCCCCTCCTTTTACTCCTCCACCTCTTTTATTTTCGCATGACTATATGTACTTGTCACTTTTCCATGTGTTAGTTATGTCTTCTGAGCAGTTTGTCAGCTTTTGGACACCTTTGAAGGTGTTTTCTATGTGTTTCTATGTGTTTTTGTTTGCCTGCCATTGGTTTTAACGGTGTTCGAAGGTGTTCGACGAACAGTTCGACGAACAGTTCGGTGAACACACGGGTGTTCGACGAACCGAACCGAACTCGAACACTACGGGGGTGGCTCAACACTACTGGAGGTCTTTCCTTAGAGATATTTTTGGGCTGGACTTACTGTTATGATAGGTTACAAGCACTAAGGAAAGACAGGAGATCTGTCCCTACAATAGAACTAAGCTAGATCCCTACGATGTAATGGGGAACCTGATCCTGCGATCAGACCCGCTAAAGTCCTCAGCTAGTCTGAACGAAGACCTATAGATGTGAGGGAGGGATCCCTACAAGAACCAGGGACTGGGAGAAAGATGGACACCTCCTAGCAGAAATTGTAGCAGTAAAAAGACAAACACACAACATAGAACATAAAGGTCAAAAGACCTAGCTAAACAGACTGAGAAAGGTTACAAAGCACCTGGCTCGCTTAAGAGTAGAAATTACAATGAAGTCCACCATGGCCAGAAGGGCGGAGCAGGATTAAATAGGCAAAAAGGTCATGTGACCAGCAAGATAGAAAAAACCTAACAGGAGAGTTCTAACACCTATGGCTTTGTGAATCCACCTTATCAGGTGTACTTACAAAACTTTAGAGAAATTGATGCATAAAGATAATACACAGAGAGGGTGCATTGGAAGAATATTTTATTCAGTGAAATAATAGTGCAGAGAGTATACGAATACAATGAACTCAGGGACAATGTGGTAATGTTGCAGAAATAAAAAAAGTAATGTTTCAGAAGATTAACTGACCTCCTCTCTGTGTAGAGATGGGCTAGCTTAGCTGTTGGGCCACAAAATTCTGCCATCCCTGCTACTCTAGTAATTATACCTGTGACTGTTTTCCATGAAGGAGAAATATTAATATTACTTCAATAGAGTAAAACTCCTATACTAAGACAAATCCAATATACAAGAGTGGCACTGTTCCTGAAAAAAAATAAAGCTTTTTTTTCAATTGTGATCGACCTTTTTAAGTTTAAGATTGTACCAAATTAATTTTAATTTTAATGCTGGAGCTACATGGTGACTTTGGTTGCGCTACAGGTCATGCAACCAAAGATCCTTCTATGCTGGAGCTACGGTACATTGTGTTACGGTGGAACCTCTGTGCTGCGGTGCAAGGAGGGACCAGAGGGACGTGACTAAGTACCTACTCGGCCCGACCAAGGTCGCACGGCGGCTCAGTCGACTCCGTGAACCAGGGGGGGACCGAGCAGGGGGACCAGGTGCCACTCTGGGACCGACCTTATATGAGAGCAGGTGACTCCCTTGGGTCAGATGACCGGAACAGACTGGTACAGCGGATAAGCAGGCTGATTCGGCTGATAGCCAGACGGGTGCTCTGGGTAGGCAGGCTGGTGGGCACAACGGGTAACTGGCAGATGCTTCCAGGTAAGCAGGCTGGCGGGCACGACAGGTAACTGGCAGGTGCTTCCAGTTAAGCCGGCGAGCAGAGCCCATAGACAGACTGGCGGACTGGACTGTAGTCAGACTGTCGGGCTGGATTGTAGTCAGACTGGCGGGCTGGACTGAAGAACAGACTGGTGGACAGGACTGACAGGCAGCAGGACCTGAGGGCTGAAGGAACAGTAAGAACATAGAGCAACAACCTTGCACGGGCACCTCCATATTGGAGGAGGTGCTTTAAATAGGGAAAGTCCTCCTGCCATTGGCCGGGGACTTTTAGGACGGCGCTAGCGGCCCCTTTAAGAGGGAGGGAGCACGCGTGCGCCCTAAGCTCAGTGCCCAGGAAGCTGCGTGCTGCTCTGCACATGCTGCAGAAATTTCCGCTGCGGATTATCATTGTGGAAAAATCCGCAGCACTACCAATTATTGACTTGCATTGGAGGGCATGGATTCCGCATCACTGCATCTGCAGATGCGGAATCCATGCGTTTCAATGTGCGGATGGTACCCGCGTCTGGAGAAGAGGAGACTCTCCTCCGAATCCGGGTACCATAGTACCTGTAAAAAAAAGAATAAAATAAAAAATAAATATTATACTTACCTTCTGATGGCCCCCAGTCTCCATAGCAATGCGTCCTGGCTTGCCGGCAACTCGCGATGGTCTGAAAAGGACCTGCCGTGACGTCATTTAGTCATGGGACGGGTCACGCGACCACTGACGTCGGCAGGTCCTTTAGTGTACCGCGAGCTGCCGGCGAGCCGAGACGCGTCGGATAAAGATCCCGGGGGCCATCGGAAGGTAAGTATATATTTCTTTTTTATTTTTTACCATTCTTTACGGTCACACTATATAAATCCATGCCATTTGCATGGATTTATATAGTGTGACCAAGTTGTCAGGCACTTTCCAAGTGATGCTAAAATCGCTTGGAAAGCGCTTGTCAAGCCCCATGCGGAAATGCATGTGAAGAACGCTTCACTTCCGCTTGTCCCTGGCAGGAAAAACACATGTACAATCCGCATGCGTTTTTTCTGCCAGGGAGATGCAGAAACGCTCAGGAAAAATCTAGAGCATTTCTGCATCGTGGGCACATAGCCTATCTCCAGCCTAAACGTCAAGAACAATTTCTTGTTAGTTTTTGTTAGGTAAAGAATGAAGTTTATCTGTGATATCCTTATTTCCTTGAGTTTCACAGGGAGAGTTTCATAGTGTGATAACAATGTCAAAATAAAAAATATGGATTCAATTATACAGAAATATGAACATTTTTAAACTGGAGAGCAGTGGCGGCTTGGTCTAGCTATGGGGCTTCTCGGACGGATGTTGTGAGATCTCCGTTACCTCAGCCGTTCTTCTGCCCTTAATTAGTGTCTAATTGCCATTTTGAGTGCTCTAATGTGGAGGAAAACTGGACTATGTTCTCAGGCAACTTCTGAACCCAACCCTAGTTGACCAAAAGGTGATCTTAAACCATTTTTCACCAACCAGCGCTTCTGCCTAGATGCTCTGTGTGCCCTGTCATGGCAGAACCTCAGAGTCTGAGTCACGGGTGCTCACTTCCCTCTACCCCTGAACCTGCCCATCCTCTGGGATGAACCTGCGTGCAGTCCCTTTGGTGGGCTCTACATACAGTATTTCGGACTGGCAGCTACAGATTGGCATCATTCATACCAAGTCTGACAGGGAGGGATACATCTCCCGCCTTGAAGCAGCTGCACCAGGTCTGGATGTGGAGGGGGCCCTTGCAGGACAGCTAATACTGAGGGCAATCTGGCCTGTTTCTCAGAACCTGAGGCTCTGGAGGGCCCATGGCCAGATTGCCCTCATCATGTACGGCGGACAGGGAGTAATCCCTGCAGCTTCACTGCGTACAGGAGAAAATGGCAGCAGAGCTGAGGGAATCCGTCCTCTGCTTCCTACCTGGTGCTTTCTCCCTTACACAGGCATGCGCAACTTGATGACGTCAGCATGCAGCACGCGCCTGTGTCAGAGAGAAAGTTGCCGGAACGACGATGCTGCGGGGGCACCAGACGGAGAGGTGAGTGTTGTTTTTGTTTGTTTGCTTTTACAAATACACTGAGGAGAGGTCCAGGACAATGAGTGGTGGTGGGGGAGAACAATGATGGAGGTGGGGGAGACAATGATGGGGATGGGGGAGATAACAATGATGGGAATGGGGGAGTTATATATATTTTTTGCTGAGAGGCGTTAGATCAGATGTATAAATTTTTGGAGGTGCGGTCCATGCTCTTTCTTTGCATTACATATTCTTTCCCCTTTCTTGGATCAGCACTCCTCCCGTTTGGCACAGGTAATTTTAATTAGCTACTTTGAAGAACCTAGAATATAAGACATATTTTCAGTTGTTTCACACTTTTTTGTTAAGTATATAATTCCACATGTGTTAATTCATAATTTGAATGCCTTCAGTGTGAATGTACAATTTTCATAGTCATGAAAATACAGAAAAATCTTTAAATGAGAAGGTGTGTCCAAACTTTTGGTCTGTACTGTATATGGTCATATTATCATCGTTAGTTCGAAGCACGATGGAAATTTACAAGTTCAATCTGTTATGTTCTGCTACCAAAGCTAAGGAAAGAGAGGAGATCTGTCCCTATGATAGGACTCAGCTGAATCCCTACGATGTAACAGGGAACCTGATCCTGCGATCAGACCTGCTAAAGTCCTAATCTAGTCTGTACGGAGACCTATAGATGTGGGGAGGGAATCCCTACAAGTACTAAGGACTGGGAGGAATATGGGACACCTCCTAACAGAAATAGTAGCAGACAGACGAACAAACAAAATAGATAGAACATAGAGGTCCGTAGACCAAGCAAACTAACAGAGTTAGATACAGAGCACAGGCTAGCTAGAAAGTAGATATACAATGAAGTCCAGCAAAGCCAGAAGGGCGGAGCAGGATTAAATAGGCCAACAAGGTCATGTGACCAGCAAAGGAAAAAAAACCTAACAGCAAGGTTCTAACAGTACCCCCCCTTCTAAGAGGATCCTCCGGATCCCCTAGGACCAGGCTTATCAGGAAATCTCCTGTGAAACGCTCTGACAAGTCTGGACGCGGAAACATCATCTGACCTCACCCAAGAGTTATCCTCGGGTCCGAAACCTTTCCAGGCCACAAGATACTGCAAACTACCTCTATACCGTCTAGAGTCAAGGATGCGAGAAATTTCATATTCCCCGTCCTCCACCACCGGAGGAACAGAGGCAGAGGCGTCACCATCCGACACAACAGCTTTTTTTAACAGAGAGACATGAAAGACCGGATTAATTCTCCAGGAGGTAGGAACCTCCAACCTAACAGCAGATTGGTTGACAACCTGAAGCACCTTAAAGGGCCCTACAAACTTGGGACCCAATTTCTTAGAAGGAATCCTCAACCGCAGATTCCTAGAGGACAACCAAACCATGTCACCAACAGCGAACAAAACCTCCTGTCGTTTCCTATCAAAGTAGTCTTTAGATTTTCTGTTGGCCTCCTGAAGATTACCACGCACATCCGTCCAAACTCTTTCCAAATCACCGGAAAAATTCTCCTCCTCAGGCACGGAAGATCCCAACTTGGAGAACGACCCAAACGACGGATGTCTCCCAGAACAACAAAAAAAAGGCGAACAACCAGCAGAAGAAGATGTATGATTGTTCAGAGCAAATTCGGCAAGTGGCAGAAACTCAGACCACCCCTCTTGATTGTCTGCCACAAAACAACGCAAGAACTGCTCAACATCCTGGTTTTTCCTTTCTGTCTGGCCATTAGATTCAGGATGATATCCGGACGAAAACGACAAATGAATTCCCAACCTGTCACAAAAGGCACGCCAAAAACGAGCCACGAACTGAGGACCCCTATCAGAAACAATGTCAGTAGGAATGCCATGAAGTCTGACAATTTCCTTGACAAAGGCCTTAGCGAGAGTTTTAGCGCAGGGCAGTTTGACGAAGGGAACCAAGTGACACATCTTGCTAAAACGGTCCACGACCACCCAGATGACAGTAAAACCCTCAGAGGGGGGAAGGTCAGTTATAAAGTCCATAGCCAAATGTGTCCAAGGAGCACTGGGGACCTCCAAAGGACAAAGCAACCCCGCAGCAGGAGTATGTGAGGACTTAGATCTAGCACATATAGTACATTGGCGCACCCACTTAATGACTTCCTTCTGCCATCCAGGCCACCAAAAACTGCGACCCACCAGTCTCTTGGTCTCAGAGATTCCGGGATGACCTGCCAACCGAGATTCGTGACACTCAACAAACAAATCTCTCCTAAAGGTCCCAGGCACAGACAACCTCCCATGAGGAGTGTTAGATGGGGCATTCTCCTGAGCTTTAAGAATCTCATCTTCCAAAACGGAGTCTAAAGCAGCTATCACAACACCTTCTTGTAAAATGTTTTCCTCTTTCTCAGCACCGACTATGGGAGAAAAACTGCGAGACAAGGCATCCGCCTTAACATTCTTAGTACCAGGGATGTAAGTAACGGAGAAATTAAACCGCGAGAAAAACAGTGCCCACCTAGCCTGACGGGCATTCAGGCGCTTGGCAGCATCAAGATATATCAGATTTTTATGATCCGTAAGAACCTGAACGGGAAATTCTGCACCTTCCAAGAAGTGGCGCCAGTGTTCAAATGCGAGTTTAATAGCCAATAATTCCCGATTACCAATATCGTAATTCAATTCAGTCTCCGAAAATTTTTTTGAAAAAAAGGCACAGGGATGTAATCCATCCCCGTTATCCTGAGACAATACTGCGCCAACCCCCACAGAGGAAGCATCAACCTCAACCAAAAACGGCCTAGTAACATCAGGCTGCATAAGGATGGGAGCAGAGGTGAACCTCTCCTTGAGATACACAAAAGCTTCAATGGCCTCAGAAGACCACTGAACCGCATCAGCACCTTTCCTGGTGAGATCAGTCAGAGGTTTGACAATACTAGAAAAAATTTTTATGAATTTTCTGTAGTAATTGGCGAAACCCAAAAACCTCTGTATCGATTTCAAACCAATAGGCCTAGGCCATTCCTGCACAGCCTGAACCTTAACCGGATCCATCTCAAAACCTTTGCTGGAGATAATGTAGCCCAAAAAACTAATTCTCTGTACAGCGAACTCACATTTCTCCAGCTTAGCAAAAAGCGAATTGTCCATTAATAACTGTAATACCTCACGCACGCTCCGCCAATGAGACTCCAGATCTGGCGAATAAATCAAAATGTCATCCAAATACACAACCACATTTTTACCGATCAAAGGTCTAAGGATGTCATTAATCAGATTCTGAAAAAATGCAGGAGCATTAGTAAGACCAAAAGGCATAACCAGATTCTCAAAATGACCCACAGGAGTGTTAAAAGCAGTCTTCCATTCATCACCCTCCTTCATGCGCAACAGATTGTATGCCCCCTTAAGGTCAATTTTAGAGAACCACTTGGCCCCCAATAACTGGTTAAACAGATCAGGAATCAATGGCAGTGGGTAAGGATTGCGTACCGTAATTTTGTTAATCTCACGAAAATCCAGACAAGGACGTAAACCGCCGTCCTTTTTTTTTACAAAAAAAAATCCAACTGCCACAGGAGACTTAGAGGGCCTAATGTGACCGGCGGCCAAACTTGTCTGTATGTATTCCTCCAAAGCCTTCCTCTCAGGAATAGTAAGGTTAAATAAACGACTTTTAGGAAGAGTCGCTCCAGGGACAAATTCAATAGAACAATCATAGTCTCTATGGGGAGGCAAAACCTGCGATTCCTTCTCAGAAAAAACTCTCCAAAAATCCTGAATAGGAACAGGCAATTCTCCCCTATCCAAAGCTGCAATACGCCCGTTACAACACTTGTCATAACATTTATGGCTCCAGGATTTAATTTCACTGGTAGACCAATCCAGTACAAGATTGTGAAATTTTAACCAGGGCAAACCCAATATTACTGGAGAAGGCAAGTTATTCAACACTACCAAATCCAATTTCTCATGGTGAACACCATTAATAGTGAGAGGAAATTCACTGACCTTGAGAGTAATATTCTTCAAAGGGGAGCCATCCACAGAAACCACAGCAATGGGGGATGATAAAGGTTCAGGTTTTAAATTGAGTTTTTCCACGAATCCCCCATCAATTACATTCAGTGTAGACCCGCAATCAACAAACACCCGAAATTCCATTAATTTTTCCTGAGCAATCGTGGAAGCAGCTAAAAATATACCCTTGGAATTTAAACAGGCAATACGGGCGTGACTGACCATTTTTTTTTCTTTCTTCATACGAAGCTCACAGTCTTTAATCAAATGACCAGATTTTCCACAATAGAAACACAAGCCTTCTGAAAAACGACGGTCTTTTTCTTGAGAGCGAGGTGCCACCGATCCAATCTCCATCGGTTCACCACTGTTAGTACACACATTATCATAACCAGAAACTGACATAGCAGAGGATTTGCTCTCATTAACCCTAGCACGCAGTCTTCTATCCACCCGTATAGCTAATTGCATAGCCTGTTGCAAATCCTCAGGTGTAGGATAAGCAATTATCAGGTCTTTAACCCTTTCACTGAGCCCAGCAAGAAATAGACTTTTCAGAGCAGAATCGTTCCACCCTGTTTGAGTGGACCAACGACGAAAATGAGTACAATATTTTTCGACATTACCTGATCCTTGTTTTAAACGTCTCAACTCAGTCTCAGCTGATGCCACACGGTCAGGATCATCATATAATAGTCCTAAAGCAGAAAAAAAACTATCCACTGATCTGAAGCATGTATCACTAGGTTGCAAAGAAAAGGCCCACTCCTGAAGCTCTTTGCGCAAAAGTGACATTATGAACCCTACGCGCTGGGATTCATCCCCAGAGGACTTGGGTCTCAAACGAAAATACAATAAGCAAGCATTTTTAAATGAAAAAAATTCTCGATGTTCACCAAAAAATAAATCCGGCAAACATACCTTAGGCTCCAAGAAATATGCTCCAGGACAGTTACTCACGTGCTGACGGAGCTCGGCCACTTCCAGAGAGAGTCCCTGCAGGTGTTTAGCCAAATCCTGAACCGACACCATGATGGAACAAAAAAAAAAAAAAAAAAATCTTTCCTTAGAGAATTTGCAGGCTGGACTTACTGTTATGTTCTGCTACCAAAGCTAAGGAAAGAGAGGAGATCTGTCCCTACGATAGGACTCAGCTGAATCCCTACGATGTAACAGGGAACCTGATCCTGCGATCAGACCTGCTAAAGTCCTAATCTAGTCTGTACGGAGACCTATAGATGTGGGGAGGGAATCCCTACAAGTACTAAGGACTGGGAGGAATATGGGACACCTCCTAACAGAAATAGTAGCAGACAGACGAACAAACAAAATAGATAGAACATAGAGGTCCGTAGACCAAGCAAACTAACAGAGTTAGATACAGAGCACAGGCTAGCTAGAAAGTAGATATACAATGAAGTCCAGCAAAGCCAGAAGGGCGGAGCAGGATTAAATAGGCCAACAAGGTCATGTGACCAGCAAAGGAAAAAAAAACTAACAGCAAGGTTCTAACACAATCCTGGCCTAGACTAGTTAGATAACAGGAGCAGGGTGTCTGACAAAATGTTCTTGTGAGAAAAGGTTAGTGTGGGAAAGTTGCATGAGAAAAGAAGGAAAGAATGTATGTTATGCAAGGAGTATAATAACATGATTTTAAAGCAAGCAGACAAAATGGAGTTGCTATAGCATGAGTATCAATATGTCCTTTACACTTGGATAGCATGAATATTAATATGTCCTTTACATTCCCCCCTAAAAATTATGTTATTATCAACAATAGAGGTGCTATCCCAGGGTCATGCTTGAGCCTGAGGGACATTGGTCTTCACTCAATTAGTGCCCTTGTTACCAATTGAGGCTGTCACGGCATGTCCACCCCCCCCTTGTCCGTTGATATAATCATAAAGCTCTGATCTTCAGACGTGAGGTTGGTTGGGGCATGCGGGTAAAGGTCAACATTCCCTTGTCGTCTAGGTCCTCAATGCTGGTTACATTTGGAGGTCTGTGTATAGTAGCACTGGATGTCGGTTGACAGCGTCCTCCTTGCTCTCTGATGACTGGCAGGTTTTCCTCATGCAAATTGGGATACAATAAAAGACTAGTTTTAGTAAGACATATATTAACAAGATGCAAGCAGCAATATACAACACTCCTTGTAATATTCCAGCAATCCATCCACCAATCCCTTTAAACCAATTAGCAGGATTTAAAAAGGAAAATGTATCAGACCACCAATTGTCTTTGGTCAATTCGTTGTGTTTGTTATACTCTTCCCTGAGTTTCCTAATGTCTTCCATTTTAGTCTTTAACCGTATGGTAGAGTCGGGGTCAATATAGTGACAACAGGCTGGGCCTATAACCTGACACATCCCTCCTTGAGCTGCTGTCAAATAGTCCAGTATAGTATGTTGATTGGCCACTATAATAAGTTGATTCTGCACTGCAACAGTAGTATTAATTACTTACAAAATATTCCAAATCTGGTCATCTAAGTAATCAGTAACTTACACTAACTTGTCCCACATTTGTGTTACCATAGGGTAGAGGAAGACAGTACAGGCTATCTTATTGGGTATACTTATTTGTAGTGTTGAGCCACCCCCGTAGTGTTCGAGTTCGGTTCGTCGAACACCCGTGTGTTCGCCGAACTGTTCGTCGAACTGTTCATCGAACACCTTCGAACACCGTTAAAACCAATGGCAGGCAAACAAAAACACATAGAAACACATAGAAAACACCTTCAAAGGTGTCCAAAATCTGACAAACTGCTCAGAAGACATAACTAACACATGGAAAAGTGACAAGTACATATAGTCATGCGAAAATAAAAGAGGTGGAGGAGTAAAAGGAGGGGGAGACACAGATATAGGCATGTCATGCCCTTCTAAAATCCAAAAAGTGAGAAGCCGACACGGCCAGTCCGCTCCTGCCCGTGCCACCTCCGTGTCGCCGGGTTTGTGCCAGAGCCGCGGTGAACCCTGATGGCCAGCCCCCATCTCCCAATACTGGTGCCTGTCCGCTGGTGGGTCGAGCGAGCCCCCCTGTGGTGGAGGCAGCTCTAAGCTTTTTAATTTAAATTGTCTCTCTAATTTGAATGAATACACTTTAAATCCATTTACAAGAATCTATTGGAGGGCAAGTCTCATGCCAGCAGCCGCGTAATTCCAGCTCCAGTAGCGTCCACTAAAGCTGCTGCAGTTAAAAAGCTTTTATAAGGATCGAGCTCGGCTGTCCACCGCAAGGCAACCTACTGCCAGTCCCAGCCCCTATGCCTTGGGGTGCCTCCTGATGCTCTTCACTGAGTATCCCATGGTCCTGAAGCATTTCCTTTGAAAAAATTAAGTGTCTAAACTACAGGTGGTGTAGCTTGCTTAACAGCCGGGATAATCCGCTGACTAGCAGACACTGCTACTAGGCACAAAGTATTTCCTAGGCTAGATGCAGTTAAAAATTTGTAATTAGATACTCTCGTTGGATGCTGAGAAAGCATTCCATAGAGTCTCCTGGCACGCCATATATGATTCTCTTAAAAAGCTTGGGGTAGGGGTCTAGGGGACCCTTTTATAGCCAAAATCACGGCCCTGTATCACAATACGTCACCTAGGCTGAAGATAAATGGAACTGTAGCACCCTGAGGGCTCGGTTGCTACAGAGGTATTGCACCTCACCCAGAGGTGTGATATCTCACTCTCAGGTAAGGATGGAGTGTGGATCAGGACCCGACACCTGCATGCATTACACCACATTGCCGTGGGGCAGGGCGACCAATATGCCTCTGAGATGGGCACGACAGTCCCTGTCCCTGGCTGGAGTGGGGGGAGGGAACACTGAGGAAGGGGAACCCTGTAGTGCAGGAGCAGGGAGGAAGCAGTTCCTGGGTGCATTGAGAAGGGAGTATAAAAGGTGGGCACCATCTTAGTTCAGTGCAGAGAAGTCTGAGCAGAAGTGGCAGGGAGCAGGGGCTCTGCATGAGCTCTGCTCCGGAGGCGGGCATAGTAACAGAGGCCCAGGCCTGGAAGAGGGAGAAGGAAGGAAGAGGAGCGGAGAAGGCTCCAGGAACGAGGAACGAAGGGATCCCAGGGGTGCGGACGGGCGAGTCGCCACCGCACGCCCGAATCCACCTGCGTGGAGGGGTCAGGCCAAAGGGGGAGACCGGTCCCCGAAACTAGTGGAGGCAGGAAACGACCCTCAGCTAGAAACCGGAGGCTGTGACATTTTATGTGGCGCAGCCCCTCGCTACACCCGCTAGGAAGGCACCACATAGGGTCAGGGAAACTGGCGCCAAGTTTACCAAGAGGAGGCCCGAGGCAGCCGGACAGAAGGATTGGTAAGAAAGGCCAGACAAAGGACACACAAAGGGGGTCCTGTGAAGCGCTCCAAAGTTATCTGGGAGTTGTCTGAGCCCCTCACCTGGTGAGCACAGTACGACGTGGGCAGCCGTTACCTGCAGACGTGGTCTGGATAATAAGAACTGTGAGTAAAGGCCCTGGACTGCATCACTGACTCCGTGTCGTTACTGCTGCTGCCCTGCACGATCACCCCCATCCTCCGCATACACTGCCCTGAGGCTATAATCCTCCCGTGGGGAGTTATGCTACGCTCTGCTGCACCCACAACACCAGCCTCAGCGGTCTGCCCTGCAGCGGCGGTTCACTCTGACCGCAATCCACGGGTGGCGTAGTCGGACATTTAAACATCAAAACCACATAAATAGTTCCGCCACTGGTTTGACCACCCTGAGCCATGGAACCGGGTCGCCGCCACGAAGACTACAACCACCAGCATCCACCAAAAAGGGTCCGGCTCCGGGTGTCCCAAGGCCCAGGGGGTGCATCAGAACATTTTCATCACCTTTCACAATCACCAATGGGACAAGGCAGGGATGTCCTCTGTCCCCTCTCTTATACATCCTAGTGACGGAGCACCTGCTCTCATCAATTCGCCATAACCCCAATATTAGGTGGATTGAGGTGGGAGGCACCGAGTACAAGTGCTCTCTATTTGCTGATGATGTCCTAGTATATATCACTCAATCACATATATCCATCCATGCTGTTATGGCTGAAATAGATCACTTTGTTATATGGTCAAATTTTAAAATCAATGCAGCGAAGTCTGAGGCCCTCGATGTCTCCCTCCCCAAATCCATATAGGATTCCATCCAGTCCAACTTTCCCTTTGCCTGGCCCTCACAGGGTATCAAATACTTAGGAATTCCTATTCATAGAGACCTCTCCCATCTATGTTATCTTCATTTTGGGCCCTTTATTGAACAACTCCATACAGACCACGGTTGGCAAGTTAGAACTGTAAGATTCACTACGTGAACCACTGGTGTTTTGTGGAAAAGCACATGTACACTGCGTTCCAAATTATTATGCAAAAAGTGTTTAGGAGTGATAAGGGAAGAATTTGTTTGTTTGTCAGTTAAACTCATTGATGGTGATGTGTGTCAGGGCTCTTTATATCACTGTAAGCAATTGCAGACACCTGTGCTAATTAGTTTGGCAGGTGTGTCCAATGAAAGGCAAGACTACTTAAGAAGGCTGTCTCACATTATTAAGCAGCCTACATTTTCTGCCAAAATGGGAAAGAAAAAGGATGTGTCGGCTGCTGAGAAGCAACAAATTGTGGAGTGTTTAGGTCAAGGCATGACTACAATCAACATTGTGCGATGATCAGGATGAAGTGTCTTGGCAATCAAGAAGTATGTAGCTGATTCACAGTACACACGTGTGCGTGCTGATAAGGGCAAATTGAGGACTCTTTCCTACAGGCAATTACGTCAGGTTGAAAGAGCAGCGGCAAAAAAGCCTTGTCATAGCAGCAGACAAGTTTTTGAAGCTGCTTGTGCCTCCAACGTCCCCCGAACAACAAGATGCAGGGTCCTTCAGAGGTTTGCAGCTGTGCATACGCCATCCTGTCGACCTCCTCTATCCACTTCACACAAGCAGAAACGGCTCCAGTGGGCCAAACATTACATGAAGACTGATTTCAAAACTGTTTTGTTCACGGATGAGTGCCGTGCAGCGCTCGATGGTCCAGATGGATGGAGTGGAGGATGGCTGGTTGATGGACACCCCACGCAAACACGGCTACAGCGCCAACAAGGAGGAGGTGGAGTAATGTTTTGGGCTGGAATCATGGGGAGAGAGATTGTCGGCCCCTTTAGGATCCCTGAAGGCGCTAAAGATGAACTCCATAATGTATGTGGATTTTCTCAAACAGCACTTCCTGCCATGGTTCAAGAAGAAGAACCGTGTATTTCACAGCAAGATCATTTTTCTGCATGATAATGCACCATCTCATGCTGCACATAAAACATCTGCATCTCTGGCTGATATGGGCATAAAAGGGGACAAACTTATGGTGTGACCCCCATGCTCCCCTGACCTGTACCCCATTCAGAACCTTTGGAGCATCATTAAAAGGAGTGTCTATGATGGCGGGAGGCAGTTCACATCTAAGCAACAGCTCTGGGAGGGTATTCTGTCCTCATGCAAAACAATTGAAGCAGAAACCATCCAAAACCTGACAAATTCAATGGACGAGAGAGTTCAGAAGCTCCTTTCGAACAAGGGGTCCTATGTGAAAATGTAACATCACCTAGAATAAAGTTTTGAGTTGAAAACTGTTTGATTTCAGTTTCTAACAACCTGCTAATGCTTATAATTTCAAAAATTACCATTTTTTTGGTCTTTATTAAAATGAAAAGGTTGATCGAAAAGTTTGGGGGATCTAAGAGTGTGGCAACCCAGTAGTCATGATTACTTCGAATTCTGACAATATGAGGGTCATGCTGCAGGTAGTGCAGCAAGAAGGCACTTATGTGTCTTGCGCATCTCGGAGCCCCAAAATTATTTTCTGGGCTAGATGCAGCTAAAAATTATTATTAATTTTAAATCTGGTGAAGCTTTAGTATAGATGGCCTAATAGGATCAGTGCTGCACACTGCTACAAAGCCCAAATTATTTTCAAGCCAAGATACAGATAAACATGATTAGTAATTTGAAAGCTTAAAACGGTTGGTAGGGTGATTTTAACCAATCATCAAGCTTTTACTCTCCCCAGGATGACACAGGGGTAGAAAAGTCGTTTCGGATCCATGATTTGTTCATCTTTATGAACGTGAGTCTGTCTACATTATCAGTGGAGAGCCGCGTGCGCTTATCTGTCAGCACACCACCAGCAGCGCTGAACACACGTTCAGACAGAACGCTGGCTGCGGGGCATGACAAGATCTCCAAGGCGTAAGTGGCTAGCTCCGGCCATTTATCCAGATTGGAAGCCCAAAAAGAGCAAGGGTCCAGTGACACAGTCGTGGCTTCAATGTTTACTTGGAGATACTCCTGTACCATCGTCTCTAGGCGTTGACTATGTGTCAGACTTCTTGTCTCCTGTGGCCTTGCAAAGGATGGGCTAAAAAAGTGGTGAAATGATTCCGCAAAATTGATGTTACCAGCAGATACTGTGGTTCTGTTACGGTTTGAGTGCTGAACACTTGACGGTCCCACGGTTGGCAAGTTGGAACTGTGAGATTCACTACGTGCACCACTGGTATTTTGTGGAAAAGCACATGTAAGATTCTGCAACAGTCTCTGCTGATACTCCTGCATGCGTGCATCCCTTTCTATGGCAGGAATAATTTCTGCAAATTTACTTTTGTACCGGGGATCTAACAGTGTGGCAACCCAGTAGTCAGGATTATTTCTAATTCTCACAATTCGAAGGTCATGTTGCAGGTAGTGCAGCAAGAAGGCACTCATGTGTGTTGCGCATCCAGGAGCACCAAGTCCCTGTTGTGTTGGTGGCGAGGTAACAATCATGCTTCCTTCCTCTGTCCTCTCCCCCCAACCTCGCACAACAGAAATGTGATCAAGGTCTCCCTCATCTGATGAGTCTTCCATCAGTTCGTCCTCCACTTCTTCCTGGGCTCCTGCACCTTCCTCACTAGTTTGGCTGCTACCATGCGCCCTGGTAAAACCATCTCCCCCACCCTCACATGCCTGCCGCCTTGGTGCTGCTGACCGTCTGGACCTTGCAGATGTTAGCCCTTCCGCATACAACTCCTCCTCCTCTACTTCCTCCACCTCCTCTTGTGCCACCACCTGACTCCAAATTCTGTTTAACATGTGCTCCAGCATGTAAATCACCGGAATAGTCATGCTGATAATGGCATCGTCAGCACTAAACATCTTCGTCGCCATTTCAAAACTGTGCAGAAGGGTGCATAGGTCCCTGATCTGAGACCACTCCTCCAGCGTGATTTGCCCCACCTCTGAATCTCGTTGGCCCAGGCTATACGTCAGAACGTATTGCACCAGGGCTTGTCGGTGCTGCCACAGTCGCTGCAACATGTGCAGAGTTGAATTCCACCGGGTAGGCACATCGCATTTTAGCCGGTGAAGTGGCAGGCCCAACGACTTCTGTAGAGATGTAAGTCGCTGAGCTGCGGGATGCGAACGGCGGAAGTGAGCACACAGCGACCGTGCCCTCTGCAGAAGGCCATCTAGTCTGGGATAGTGGGCTAAAAATTGCTGGACAACCAGGTTCAACACGTGAGTCATACAAGGCACGTGTGTGACATTGCCCCGGCGAAGGGCCGCACCCAGGTTTGCAGCATTGTCGCACACGGCCTTCCCTGGTTTCAGGTCCAGTGGAGACAACCATTCATGAAATTGGTTCTCCAGAGCTGACCACAACTCCTCAGCTGTGTGACTCACATTTCCCAGACATTTCAATGTAAAAACCGCCTGATGACGTTGAGCCCTACTGCCAGCATAGTAAGGAGGTGTGCAGGATCCCTTCTGCGCAGTTAGAAAGCTTGTGGCATGACCAGACAGGCTTTGGGTGCAGGTGGAAGACCGAGAGGAGGTTGAGGAGGCAGAAGCAGTGGGGGAACTTTGACATAAAGAGGATTGACGCACAACTCGTGGGGACGGCAAGACTTGGACAGCAGCCCCTTGTCCTGCTGTCACCATAGTTACCCAGTGCCCAGTCAGCGACATGTAACGCCCCTGTCCATGCCTACTCGTCCAAGTGTCTGTGGTGAAATGCACCCTGTCACACACAGAGTTTCTCAAAGAAGCGGTGATGTTGTGTGCGACATGCTGGTGGAGCGCAGGCACACCTTTCTTTGAGAAGTAGTGCCGACTGGGCATCTGGTACTGGGGCACTGCGACGGACATAAGGTCTCGAAAATCCTCTGTGTCCACCAGGCGGAAAGGCAGCATTTCTGTAGCCAAGAGCTTGCAGATGGTGAAATTCAACCTCTTAGCTTTCTCATGGCTAGGAGGAAATGGTCTTTTACTTGTCCACATCTGAGGGACCGAGGGCTGGCTATTGTGCTTAGACGGGGTTGATAAGGGTGTCCCCGGCAAATTGCCGGTCTGTGAGGAAGATGCAGGCGGACATGTTAGGTTGCCTTGATCCAAAGGTGGTGCTATCGATGTCGGACAGCGCTCAACACCAGCTGGTGTTACCACCTCCAAAGAAAATGATGACCTGCCAATCACGCTGGCTGTTGCGGGTAAAGAGGTGGCAGGTCTGCGCCCCAAAACAGGTGTGACTGCTGTCCCCCCAGTCACAGAGGATGAAGAGGCCGCGGTTGCACAAGATATGGCAGACGGTGGTTGGCCCGGCCGGCTAGGCCGCATTGTAGCACACTGAGCTTCCCACTGCAACTTATGCTTCATGTCCATGTGCCGGTTCATGCATGAAGTACTCAAACTATGTATTTTTTGGCCTCTACTTAGCTTTTGCTGACAAATGTTACAGATAACACGAGTTGGGTCATCTTTATCGATCTGAAAAAATGCCCTGGCTAAGCAAGGCTTAGCACCCATGCGACCTGAAGCGCCACCACGACTTGTGTTGAGAGGCAGAGTTGTGTTTGAGGATGCAGTTGTTGACGTGCTTCCAGTACTACGTCTCTGTCCAGGAAGGCGCAACCTGACCTCGTCGTCACTAGCATCTTCCTCCACCTCCTCTGCTGACCTCATCTCTTGGCTGACTGTGGGTTGACAGTAAGTGGGATCTCCAACCTCATCATCATCACCCTGTGCGTTATCACACCCGTCGTCCTCAGAGCCAACCTGTTCCTGCCCTGGCAAAAAACTAAAGTTGTCGCTCCAATCAGGTATTTGAGTCTTATCATCGTCTTCCTCATTGTCTCCACCAACAGGAGTTACAGTTTGGGAATGAGGGTCTACATTATGGTCAGAACCTTCTGCGTCTGGTCCTGGATCCGACTCATAAAGATTCTGGGCATCAGTGCAGATCATTTCCTCGTCTGGATTCACAGAAGCGCTGGAGTCGACCTCTGATTCCCAGGCTATAGTATGAGTAAACAGCTCTGCAGACTCAACCATCTGTTCTACCTCATACTCAGACGGGCAGCTGGAGATTTGGGAGCTGTGAGGAAGCAAGTGCGATTGGGGTGACACCTTTGAGGACTGGAGTATTTGTGATGTTGAAGTTGATGTGGAGGAGAGCCCACTTAAAGGAGCACTTGATATCCGTTGAAGCACCTGCTGTTTTTGTGCCTCATCTGGAATTTGTAGCGATTGGCGTGGCCGTAAGAAAGGGATCTTATCACATTGTCCGCTAAAAGAAGTAGACATTTTAGTTTGGCTGGAAGATGGTCTTTCTTCTGCAGATGTTACTGTTGCTTTAACACCTACCCCACGGACACAACCTTTTTTCCCCTTCCCAACACGCCTATTCCCCTTTCCACCAGCAGCAGGCCTTTTTCCACTCATTTTGGTGGTTAACTAATTCACAACTCTGGAGTTGTTTGCACAAAAAAACAATGGATGGGAACCGAGCAGAGCTGAGTGGCCAAACTGTGGTATTAGGCCAAAACTATTGGCTGGGTTAGATGCAGAAAAAAATTATATTCAATTTGCAACCTGATGGAGGTCTGTATAGATGGATTAATAGAACAAGTCCCACACACAGCTAGAAGCCCAATATTTTTTCAGAGGTAGATGCAGAAAAAAATATATTCAGTTTGCAACCTGATGGAGGTCTGTATAGATGGATTAATAGAACAAGTCCCACACACAGCTAGAAGCCCAATATTTTTTCAGAGGTAGATGCAGAAAAAAATATATTCAGTTTGCAACCTGATGGAGGTCTGTATAGATGGATTAATAGAACAAGTCCCACACACAGCTAGAAGCCCAATATTTTTTCAGAGGTAGATGCAGAAAAAAATATATTCAGTTTGCAACCTGATGGAGGTCAGTATAGATGGACTAATACAACAAGTCCCACACACAGCTAGAAGCCCAATATTTTTTCAGAGGTAGATGCAGAAAAAAATATATTCAGTTTGCAACCTGATGTAGGTCAGTATAGATGGACTAATACAACAAGTCCCACACACAGCTAGAAGCCCAATATTTTTTCAGAGGTAGATGCAGAAAAAAATATATTCAGTTTGCAACCTGATGGAGGTCTGTATAGATGGATTAATAGAACAAGTCCCACACACAGCTAGAAGCCCAATATTTTTTCAGAGGTAGATGCAGAAAAAAATATATTCAGTTTGCAACCTGATGGAGGTCTGTATAGATGGATTAATAGAACAAGTCCCACACACAGCTAGAAGCCCAATATTTTTTCAGAGGTAGATGCAGAAAAAAATATATTCAGTTTGCAACCTGATGGAGGTCTGTATAGATGGATTAATAGAACAAGTCCCACACACAGCTAGAAGCCCAATATTTTTTCAGAGGTAGATGCAGAAAAAAATATATTCAGTTTGCAACCTGATGGAGGTCTGTATAGATGGATTAATAGAACAAGTCCCACACACAGCTAGAAGCCCAATATTTTTTCAGAGCTAGATGCAGAAAAAAATTATATTCAATTTGCAACCTGATGGAGGTCAGTATAGATGAACTAATAGAATGATGCTATGCCCAAAAGATTTTACTTCACTAGGTGCAGTAAAAAAATTGGTATTCTATACACAGGTGGTATATCTTGCAACACAGATAGGCTACTCCACTGACTAACACACTCTGCAATAGGCCAAAAAGGATTAGCTTTGCTAGATTCAGCCAAATGCTGTGAAAAAAACTTGCACAGCACTGGCACAGACCTGCCTGGCAAAAACAGATAGGAACTGATGTAACCTAGTCCTGAAAAGGACTCCAATTACAATTAGTCTTTACTCCCACAATCTATCTATTTAAGAGCACAGACCTGCCTGATAAAAGTCGTAGGAAATGCTGTAACCTAGTCCTTAAAAGGACTGCAATCACAACTATTCCCTACTCCCAAGCTATCTGTAGATTTGTGCGAAAATTGGCTTGAAATTAACAAGGTATAGCGCACACAGCAACAGCGGTGCCGTCTAACACGCAGCTGCAGCAGTGAGAAAATGGTGGCGACGGGGAAAATGGCTTGGTCTTATAGGGCAAGGACATGTGACATACACTGCCAATGACACATGCCCTTGCTTGTGTGAAAAAAAGCACTTCGCTCCGTGTGTGCGCTGCTGATAGGCTGACAGATTGCACCTCCCCACTGCAAATGCGGGAAAGAGAAAAAAAAATGGAGATCTTCATTGTTCCTGCAGAGATCCATCCCCTGCCCCTCCCCCCACCCCGCTGTACACTCAAACTGCGTATTAACATTAATTTTCATCATTACTGAGAAAAAATCCAGTTATGATTTTGGTGCACGCACAGTTATCGAACATAACCTCGAACAGCCGAATTTTTCTCAAATTGTTCGTGTTCGCCGAACGGCTCGAACACCGCCCAAAACAGCTCGAATTTGAGATTGGCGAACAGTTCGAGTAGAACAACGCTCATCTCTACTCATTTGTACTCAATGAGGTCTTCCTGATGGGCGTGGGGTGTTGTCCTTAGCACGTTTATAGATGGTATGGAGAGGGATGGCTCTCATATCTGCTTTGCTATGGGGAATAAGATAAGTGGCTGGAGTTAGCCGGGCCAACGTACAAGTCCCCCCTACTCCGACTGGGAGCCATTTATATGCATTATTCCCACAGACCCAATATGTGGCTGATGGCAGGTCCCATAAAGCAGAGTGCTGTAATACTAATTTATGTACCAAATCGATAAAAACAGTGTTATTTGATAACATACACCATGAAGACATTTGTCCCAGGGGGCTACAATATCCAACATCTGGATTGCCACATGTTGGATCACTAGGCTTATATTCAGAAAATTCATGTTTTACTGCTGTTGGGGTTGTCAGGAACACTTGGTATGGTCCGCCATACAGTGGTTCTAGTCCAGGTTTCCAAACATGATTCTTCACATACACATAATCTCCAGGTTTGAGGGTATGATAACCTTCTGCATCAGCTGGATCTGGAATAGAAGATGATACTAATGCATGGGTGTTAGTTAGTGCTTTGGCAAGCTGAATCACATATTGCACAGCATGATCTGTTTCTTCTGATAATTGTTGTGGGGTAAATCCATCTATAGCTGGTTGTGACCCAAATAGTATCTCATAGGGTGACAGTTTGTGTTTCCCTATGGGGGTGGTGCGTATGTGATATAGTGCAATGGGAAGGAGCTCAGGCCACTGGGCCGTAGTCTCCTGCATCATTTTGGTTAGTTGCCTTTTCAGTGTGCCATTCAATCTCTCCACCTTGCCGCTTGACTGTGGATGATAAGGAGTATGCAGCACCACTGTTGATCCGATCATGGTAAGTATTTCTTGATATACACATGAGGAAAAGGCTGGTCCTTGATCACTTTTGATAACTTCTGGGACTCCATACCGGCAAACAACTTCAAAGACCAACTTCTTGGCAGTGGTAAGGTTCCAGCCTCTACCAATGTATCTTCAGTAGTGTTGAGCGATACCTTCCGATATCAGGAAATATCGTATCGGATTGGATCGGGCCGATACCCAAAAAGTATCGGATATCGCCGATTCCGATACCGGAAACCAATGCAAGTCAATGGGACACAAATATCGGAATGAAAATAAACCCTTTCTTTCCTTGTAGGTTAATTCTACATGAAGTAAAACAACTAAGAATAATGTAGAATGACATGAAAAGCCGGCAATTCATCAGCGGCATACACCGGTACCCGACAATTTACAACAGAAAGAATAGAGCATCACACATATATTAGATAGATAGAAACATGTCAGTCACATATATATGAAGTACAGTGACAGTGTTGCTTACTGTACTTGTCATTTAGTGTAAAGGATTTATTAAAAAAAATATTAGTGTTTTCGTGCACCGTCTCTTTAAAAAAGCCGGCCGGCAATTCATCAGCGGTACCCGACAATTTATAACAGAAAGAATAGAGCTTCACACATAGATTAGATAGATAGAAACATGTCAGTCACATATATATGAAGTACAGTGACAGTGTTGCTTACTGTACTTGTCATTTAGTGTAAAGGATTTATTTAAAAAAATAATAGTGTTTTCATGCACCGTCTCTTTAAGAAAGCCGGCCGGCAATTCAGCATCTGTACCCGACAATTTAGAACAGAAAGAATAGAGAATCACACATAGATTAGATAGATAGAAACATGTCAGTCACATATATATGAAGTACAGTGACAGTGTTGATTACTGTACTTGTCATTTAGTGTTAAAATAAAGGATTTATTTAAAAAAAAATTGGCGTGGGGTTCCCCTTAATTTTAGGCTCTAGCGGAGGTTAAGCAGACAGCTGGGGCAAATGTTTGAAGCCTGGGAAGGGGGTAATACCCACGGAGCTTCCCAGGCTACTAATATCAGCCCCCAGCTGAATACCTAGCCTTTACTAGCTATTAAAATGGGGGAACCCCCCCAAAAAAATAACGTGGGGTCCCCCCTAATTTAATAGCTAGCACAGGCTAGGCAGACAGCTGGGGGCTGATATTAATAGCCCAGGAAGGGTGCCATGAATATTGGCCCCCTCCCAGGCTAGAAACACCAGCCGTCAGCCGCCCCAGAAATGGCGCATCCATAGGATGCGCCAATTCTGGCACTTAGCCTCGCTCTTCCACGCTGCCCTGGTGCGGTGGCAGGGGGTAATAGGGTTGGGGTTGATGTCAGCTTATAATGCCAGCTGACATCAAGCCCAGGTTAGTAATGGAGAGGCGTCTATAAGACACCCCCATTACTAACCCCATAGTCAAAGTTAAAAGAAAACACAAACACCCAGAGTAAAGTCCTTTAATTGAAATAAAGACACAATTCTTTATTGTTCTAAATTAAACCATACTTACCATCACGCCCATTCCAGCTGAAGCCAACGATCTCCTGCAATAAAAGAAAAATAATAAAGCAACCTCATCCTTACCTTTCGATGGTTCCCAGGACAGCTCCAGCTCTGCTACATCGAGATGACAGGCTGGACCGCAGCAGAAAGCTGCCATCCAGCCTGTCATCCCGCGGACACTGAGAAGCGCAGGCATGCTTGCGCTCCTCAGTGTCTCTCTGTGACGTCATCCAGATGAGCCGAGTTCATGTCCAATGAACTCAGCTCACCTCATGCACGTCACTGACAGCGTGGGAAAGTTCTCCTGCACTCAGCGCTTCAGCGTGAGAATTCTCCCACGCTGTCAGTGACATACATGAGGTGAGGTCATGTCCAATGAACTCAGCTCACCTCATGCACGTCACTGACAGTGTGGGAAAATTCTCACGCTGAAGTGCTGAGTGCAGGAGAATTTTCCCACGCTGTCAGTGACGTACATGAGGTGAGCTGAGTTCATTGGACATGACCTCGGCTCATCTTTATGCCGTCACAGCCAGACATTGAGGAGCACAAGCATGCCTGTGCTTCTCAGTGTCTGCGGGATGACAGGATGGATGGCAGCGTTCTGCTGCGGTCCAGCCTGTCATCTCGATGTAGCAGAGCTGAAGCTGTCGTGGGAGCCATGGAAAGGTAAGGATGAGGTTGCTTTATTATTTTACTTTTATTGCAGGAGATCGTTGGCTTCAGCTGGAATGGGCGTGATGGTAAGTATGGTTTAATTTAGAACAATAAAGAATTGTGTGTTTATTTCAATTAAAGGACTTTTTTCTGGGTGTTGTGTTTTTTTAAATACTTTACTAGAAATTCATGGTGGTCATGTCTAATATTGGCGTGACCCCATGAATTTTGGGCTTAGGGCCAGCTGATAATACCAAGCTGGCCTTAACCCCTTTATTACCCAGTGAGCCACCGCACCAGGGCCCTGGATGAGTTGGGTACAGCGCCAGAAGATGGCGCTTCAATGAACGCGCCATTTTCTGGGGCGGCTGCGGACTGCAATTTGCAGCGGGGGTGGCCCAGAAAGCTTGGGTCTCCCTGCGCTGCGGATTCCAGCCCCCAGCTGCATAGTTGTATCTGGCTGGACACAAAAATAGGGCGAAGCCCCAAGCATTTTTTTTTTTAATTATTTCATGAAATTCATGGAATAATTAAGAAAAAAAGGGCTTCCCTATATTGTTGTGTCCAACCAGGTACAAATAGGCAGCTGGTGGTTGGGGGCAGCCCATTCCTGCCTGCTGTACCTGGCTGGACACAAATATAGGGCGAAGCCCCACGTCAATTTTTTTTAAAATAAATCCTTTATTTTAACACTAAATGACATTTGAGGAGTTAATAAAGATGCAGTCCCTAAATTATTATTTATTTTTTAATTAATTTTTCCCAAAACTTTTGACGTGGGCTTCGCCATATTTTTGTATGCCAGCCAGGTACAGCATCCAGCTTCTATGAACGCGCCATTTTCCGGGGTGGCTGCGGACTGCAATTTTCAGCGGGGGGGGGGGGGGAGAAAGCTTGGGCCTCCCTGCGCTGCAGATTCCATCCCCCAGCTGCCTAGTTGTACCTGGCTGGACACAAAAATAGGGAGAAGCTTCACGTATTTTTTTTTTTTAATTATTTCATGAAATTCATGAAATAATTAAGAAAAAAAGGGCTTCCCTATATTGTTGTGTCCAACCAGGTACAAATAGGCAGCTGGTGGTTGGGGGCAGCCCGTTCCTGCCTGCTGTACCTGGCTGGACACAAATATAGTGCGAAGCCCCACGTCAATTTTTTTTTAATTATTTCATGAAATTCATGGAATAATTAAGAAAAAAAGGGCTTCCCTATATTGTTGTGTCCGGCCAGGTACAAATAGGCAGCTGGTGGTTGGGGGCAGCCCGTTCCTGCCTGCTGTACCTGACTGGACACAAATATAGGGCGAAGCCCCACATAATTTTTTTTTAATTATTTCATGAATTTCCTGAAATAATTAAAAAAAAATTGACGTGGGGCTTCACACTATATTTGTGTCCAGCCAGGTACAGCAGGCAGGAACGGGCTGCCCCCAACCACCAGCTGCCTATTTGTACCTGGCCAGACACAACAATATAGGGAAGCCCTTTTTTTCTTAATTATTCCATGAATTTCATGAAATAATTAAAAAAAAAAAAACGTGGGGCTTCTCCCTATTTTTGTGTCCAGCCAGGTACAACTAGGCAGCTGGGGGATGGAATCTGCAGCGCAGGGAGGCCCAAGCTTTCTGCCCCCCGCTGAAAATTGCAGTCCGCGGCCGCCCCGGAAAATGGCGCGTTCATAGAAGCTGGATGCTGTACCTGGCTGGCATACAAAAATATGGCGAAGCCCACGTCAAAAGTTTTGGGAAAAATTTATTAAAAAATAAATAATAATTTAGGGACTGCATCTTTATTAAGTCCTCAAATGTCATTTAGTGTTAAAATAAAGGATTTATTTTAAAAAAAAATGGCGTGGGATCCCCCATAATTTTAGTCTCTAGCGGAGGTTAAGCAGACGGCTGGGGCAGATGTTTGAAGCCTGGGAAGGGGGTAAAACCCACGGAGCTTCCCAGGCTACTAATATCAGCCCCCAGCTGAATACCTAGCCTTTACTAGCTATTAAAATGGGGGACCCCCCCAAAAAAAATGACGTGGGGTCCCCCCTATTTTAATAGCTAGCAAAGGCTAGGCAGACAGCTGGGGGCTGATATTAATAGCTCAGGAAGGGTGCCATGAATATTGGCCCCCTCCCAGGCTAGAAACACCAGCCGTCAGCCGCCCCAGAAATGGCGCATCCATAGGATGCGCCAATTCTGGCACTTAGCCTCGCTCTTCCACGCTGCCCTGGTGCGGTGGCAGGGGGTAATAGTGGTGGGGTTCATGTCAGCGCCAGCTGCCATGAAGCCCAGGTTAGTAATGATGGGTGTCTATAAGACACCCCCATTACTAACCTACAAAGTGTTAAAAAGAAAAAACACACTACACCCAGAAAAAAATAATTTATTTGAAATAAAACACCATTTTATTTAATTCTTAGTTTACTAAAAAAAAATAGTTACCTGTCCACGTTCCTGCGCTGATCTCCCATGCACAGCTGTCACATCTGGAGATGGTGACAGCTGTGCATGGCTGCTGTAAGCTCACGCTGCCGGGAACACGTCCGCTCCCGGCAGCGGGAGCCACTGACTGAGGTTACCGGAGTGCATTCAGGCAGCGCAGCTCCGGAGACCTCCTTTACGGCAGTGCTGTACCGTGGGAATTTCTCACGATACAGCAGTGCCGTAAAGCAGCTAACCGGAGCAGCGCTGCCTTAACTCTGGTGAACCCTTACGGCCCCGTCATTCTAGCGGCGGCAGCGGTTCAGAGCGGTCACATTCTATGTGGCTGCTCTGAACTGGAGATCTTCGTGGGACACTCGTGGACTGCTACGGAGGGGTAAGGATAAGGTTGTGGTTTATTATTTTATATTTTATTACAGGAGATCGATGGCTTCGGGGAATTAGGTGTCTAGGTGAGTATAGGTGTAGTTTTTTATTTTTTACTTTATTTTAGGTGACGATCGGCGGGGACAGGTAATGTATAAACTAATTTCTTTTAGGTAACCACTGGCCACCAATGACATGTATCTAACATTTATTGGGGACACAGTAGGGCAATTTATATAGCAGGATCAGGCTGATGGGAACTACTGCTCCCATCGAGCTGATCCTGCTGGCACGAGTGGACGGGGGACAGACATAGGCCGATGGGAGTAGTAGTGTCACATCGGCCTATGTCTGCCTGCACGCACAGACACCCCGCACACACACCCCGCACACACACACACCCCGCACACACACACACCCCGCACACACACACCCCGCACACACACACCCCGCACACACTAATCATGACGGGTCTGGGAGGTGAGGCTGACCTGTGCGGCCGTGGGAAAGTTCATGTGAGTTCATGCAGTCAAGCATGAACTCACATGAACCCTCTGAGGGCACCGCGGCTACTTCAAATGAACAGCTGATCGGCATCACCTGATACCTCAGCTGTTCATTTGAAATAACCGGCGGGAAAGCGCAGCACAGAACGGGAAAGCCGGCGGTGAAGTCTTTTCACTGCCGGCTTCCCCGCCCGGGTCCTTCGCTCCTTGGTGCTGCGCTCCCCGCCCGGTCCTAATTTACGATTGGGATTGGAGGTGGCGAGGGGAGCGGAGGATCGGGGTGGGAGGCTGCGGGGAAGCAGTATGGGGCTGTGTGATTGTTTAAAAGCCGGCGGCTTTTTACCGCCCGCCGGCTTTTAAACAATCAGGAGAATTCTCCCACGCTGGGATGGCATTCTGATGACAAGCTGGATCGCAGCTGAGCGCTGCCATCCAGCTTGTCATCCTTCACAGACACTGCAGAGCGCAGGCATTATGGGAACTTCCGATTCCGGTATTCGATATTATAAAAGTATCGGAATTAAGTATCGGAATTCCGATACAGTGAATATCGGCCGATACCCGATATTTCAGTATCGGAATGCTCAACACTAATCTTCAGTTGTGACAACATATCCAGTATGAAACCTGCCAGAGGTGTCAACATATCTGGATCCATCCTTATATAATGTAAGTTCTGGATCATCCAAGGGTACTTCCTCCACTAGAACAAGTGGAGTTGACTCCGCAGTAATTTATTCCAGACAATCATGCGGTGGAGCCTCTTTCCCCTCTCCTTCAGGTGCAGGCAGCAGGGTGGCTGGGTTGATGGTGGTGCACCAGTGTAATTTCACATTTTCTGGCAAAATCAACGAACACTGCAGCCAAAGGTGTCTCTGTGTGGACAGATGTTTAGGTTGCTGTAAAGCCAAAACAGCCGCAATATCGTGTGGAGCATAAATGCGAGTCTCAAGTCCAAGGATGATGTCCGCCGTCTTTTCAAGTAACTGCTGTGTGGCTTGAACCGCTCGCAGACAGCTGGGGGAGGCCCTGGCTACCGGGTCCAGATACGCTGAGTAATACCTGACTGGGCGCTGCTTTGTACAGTGTCTCTGTGTGAGTACTCCGGCTTCATGCCCTCCCGTCTCAGAGACATACAAAAGGAAAGGTTGAGCATAGTCTGGGTTTCCAAGGGCAGGGGCTGTCATTATCCTTGACTTTAGTTGCTCAAAGGCTTGTTGCAGCAGTTCTTGGTGGTCCTTGCTGTTTACATCAGCCAGAGTGTCTTCTTTTAATGCATCATATAGGGGTGCATCAGACATGAGGCATCTGAAATCCATTGGCTGCAATATGTACAAAGTCCGAGGAACCGTTGCAGCTCTATGGGATCTTTTGGGAATGGTAGTGCATAGATGGCCGTCTTCCTTTCTTCTGTGAGATGTCTGGCACACTGAGTAAGGCAGTGGCCTAAGAAGACCATTTGACCGAGGCAAAACTGAAGTTTCGAGGCTGAGACTCGACAATTCAGTTTTGCTAGATGCTTGAGGAGGCTAACACTGGCCCTGATGGACATTTGCTCCGTGGGGGCACACAAGAGAAGATCATCCACGTATTGTAACAGTACTACCTCAGAGTTGTCCAGCTGCCACGGCAGCAGACAGCTAGACATTTTCTTTGCAAACTGATTAGGCAAAGATACCGGTGGAAATAAATGGCAGGGCTAGGGTTGGGACCGCATGAAGCTGTGATGCGTATGCTATGGTGTTTTGAATTGTTTCTGTAAGCAGGTGTTGTGACCTGGGTACATCCAGGGGATCATAGTTTGGTCCCACCGTTTGAATAACATACTGACATGATGATCTTCATCATACACATTCCGGGTGTAGTGTGTATTGCTGCCTGTATTCCGGGTGTGCCAAGATGGCCACCACCAAAGGGACATGTGGTCAGAGGCTGGAGGTGATGCTATGGGTGTAGCAACATGGCCGCTGCAGGAAGGGTTGGAACTTTGGGCGGACATACAGTACAGACCAAAAGTTTGGACACACCTTCTCATTTAAAGACGTTTCTGTATTTTCATGACTTTGAAAATTGTACATTCACACTGAAGGCATCAAAACTATGAATTAACACATGTGGAATTATATACTTAACAAAAAAGTGTGAAACAACTGAAAATATGTCTTATATTCTAGGTTCTTCAAAGTAGCCACCTTTTGCTTTGATGACTGCTTTGTACACTCTTGGCATTCTCTTGATGAGCTTCACGAGGTAGTCACCGGAAATGGTCTTCCAACAATCTTGAAGGAGTTCCCAGAGATGCTTAGCACTTGTTGGCCCTTTTGCCTTCACTCTGCGGTCGATCTTACCCCAAACCATCTCGATTGGGTTCAGGTCTGATGACTGTGGAGGCCAGGTCATCTGGCGTAGCACCCCATCACTCTCCTTCTTGGTCAAATAGCCCTTACACAGCCTGGAGGGGTGTTTGGGGTCATTGTCCTGTTGAAAAATAAATGATGGTCCAACTAAACGCAAACCGGATGGAATAGCATGCCGCTGCAAGATGCTGTGGTAGCCATGCTGGTTCAGTATGCCTTCAATTTTGAATAAATCCCCAACAGTGTCACCAGCAAAGCACCCCCACACTATCACACCTCCTCCTACATTCTTCACGGTGGGAACCAGGCATGTAGAGTCCATCCGTTCACCTTTTCTGCGTCACACAAAGACACGGTGGTTGTAACCAAAGATCTCAAATTTGGACTCATCAGACCAAAGCACAGATTTCCACTGGTCTAATGTTTGAGCTGAAAAACACAAGGAATGGACAAGTCTCTTCTGCTTGTTGCCTGTCCTTAGCAGTGGTTTCCTAGCAGCTATTTTACCATGAAGGCCTGCTGCACAGAGTCTCCTCTTAACAGTTGTTGAAGAGATGTGTCTGCTGCTAGAACTCTGTGTGGCATTAACCTGGTCTCTAATCTGTGTTGCTGTTAACCTGCGATTTCTGAGGGTGGTGTCTCGGATAAAATTATCCTCAGAAGCAGAGGTGAATCTTGGTCTTCCTTTCCTGGGGCGGTCCTCATGTGAGCCAGTTTCTTTGTATCGCTTGATGGTTTTTGTAACTGCACTTGGGGACACATTCAAAGTTTGCCCAATTTTTCTAACTGACTGACCTTCATTTATTAAAGTAATGATGGCCACTCGTTTTTCTTTACTTAGCTGCTTTTTTCTTGCCATAATACAAATTCTAACAGTCTATTCAGTAGGACTATCAGCTGTGTATCCACTTGGCTTCTGCACAACACAACTGATGGTCCTAACCCCATTTATAAGGCACGAAATCCCAATTATTAAACCTGGCAGGGCACACCTATGTAGTGAAAACCATTTCCGGTGACTACCTCTTGAAGCTCATCAAGAGAATGCCAAGAGTGTGCAAAGCAGTCATCAAAGCAAAAGGTGGCTACTTTGAAGAACCAAGAATATAAGACATATTTTCAGTTGTTTCACACTTTTTTGTTAAGTATATAATTCCACATGTGTTAATTCATAGTTTTGATGCCTTCAGTGTGAATGTACAATTTTCAAAGTCATGAAAATATAGAAAAATCTTTAAATGAGAAGGTGTGTCCAAACTTTTGGTCTATACTGTAGGTATAACAGATGAGGATGGGGCACTAGGAGTGGCTTGGGTAGTAGCGAGGGGTGGGCCTCCTGGACGGGGTGCGTGACATGCAACACAATAATCTGCTGACTGGAATTTGTACAGGTCCATCTCCCCCCCGTCTGCCATTATCGGGTGGTGGCTGGAGAGCAGTATCTCTGTAATACACATAACATGGCATCTTTCCCTTATTGTCTGTATTTTCTTCCTCCATTCACCCAATGATGGAAGTGAGGGAGAGGACAATGATGGAGGTGGAGGAGATGACAATGATGGAGGTGGGGGAGAACAATGATGGAGGTGGGGGAGAGGACAATGATGGAGGTGGGTGAGATGACATTGATGGAGGTAGGGGAGAGGACAACGATGGAGGTGGAGGAGATGATAATGATGGAGGTGGGGGAGATGACAATGATGGAGGTGGGGGAGATGACAACGATGGAGGTGGGGGAGAACAATGATGGGGATGGGAGAGAACAATGATGGGGATGGGGGAGAGGACAACGATGGAGATAGAGGAAATGACAATGATTGAGGTGGGGGAGAACAATGATGGAGGTGGAGAGAGAACAATTATGGAGGTGGAGGAGATGACATTGATGGAGGTGGTGGAGAGGACAATGATGGAGGTGGGGAGAACAATGATGGTGGTGGGGAGAGCACAATGGTGGAGGTGGGGGAGAGGAGAATGATGAATATATTTTGATTGGTGCGTGGCTAATAGTATATTAATGGTGGGGTACATATCTGTATTCAGGGGTGCAGTGCAGGTGAGACACATGTATATATATGCAATATATGTGACATTGTTTTTTTAGGGCTGCAGTGATCATCTTTACAAGACAAGTCGTGGCTGGGAGATGTTGACATGAAGATCTGACCAGATGGAGAAGAAGCAGCAGAAACCGACTTAGTCAGACGAGACATCAGCGGTAAGTGCCTGGATGTAAATATTATTCTGTACTTGCACTGTGTGACTTGGAGTGATAATGTTGTCTGTAAAATCCCTTAGGCCACTTTCTCATATTTGTGTGAAATGTCCGTGAGCTGCCAGATTTTTTTATTGGACAACACATGGACTTGTAGAGTTTTCTGGGTCCATTCACACATCTGGGAAAATCACGAATTTGAGAATGAGATCCGTGAGGGTCAGAGAATTCCTGGTCTGATTTTGAGGATCAGGATAGGACATGCTCAATGCGTCTGTAAAAGCGGGCAGCACGCAAGCACTACACACGGATACAGGAATGTAGCCTTATTATGTATAACACAGTCCCTTAGTATATAGTGGTGTACTCACTTATTATATATATCGCCGTCCTTAGTTACATAGTTTCGCTTTTATTATGTATAACGCTGTCCCTTTTTACGTATCATCCTCTCTAGTTATATATGGTGCTGTCTCTTATTATATAGCTTCCTCTGCTGTTTTGCACAGTGCTGTCCCTTACATAGCGTATTCTTGTTATTTTTGTCAGTCACAGTGCCCTCTTTTATTACATATTCGTCTCTTGTTAGATATAAAATGACTGCTTATGAGGCATCATCTGACCAGAAGACCAGTCTATCAGCTCCTCCATCAGAAAAGAAGCTTTCCCATGCTCTATAAACCATCATTGCATTATATATCTAACAAAAGAGGGCGATATGTAATAAAAAAACAGGGCTCTATATAATTCGGTATGTAAGGGACGTTGCTGTACATAACAAGAGAGGGCACTGTATAATAAGGGACAGTAATATACATATCTTCACAGCATAGACAATTGCCTTCAGATGACTGCAAAGATAAAAGTCTAAGGGGGTCAGATCGGGAGACCTTGGAGGCCATTCAACTGGCCCACGACGACCAATCCACTTTCCAGGAAACTGTTCATGTAGGAATGCTCGGACCTGACACCCATAATGTGGTGGTGCACCATCTTGTTGGAAAAACTCAGGGAACGTGCCATCTTCAGTGCATAAAGAGGGCAACACATCATCATGTAGCAACTTCAGATGTCCAGTGGCATTGAGGTTTCCATTGATGAATAATGGCCCCACTATCTTTGTACCCCATATACCACACCATACCATCAAGATACCAGATGTGCAGCATCTGAAACAACGGATACTGGAAGCCTGTGCTAGCATTTCTTCTGCAGTGTTGCTATCAGTGTGTCAAGAGTGGGAGAAGAGGGTTGCATTGACAATCCAACAGAATGGGCAGCACTTTGAACACATTTTATAAGTGGTCATAAACTTGTAAAAATCTCATAAAAGAATAAAGTTACGTTAAAACCAAGAACACCATTTTTTTTTATGAAATTCTCAATAAGTTTGATGTGTCACATGACCCTCTTCCCTTTGAAAAAAATAAAGTTGGCTCCGTGACGTTGGTGGATGGAGTGAGACATGATGTCCCAGATGTGCTCAATCGGATTCAGGTCTGGGGAACGGGCGGGCCAGTCCATAGCTTCAATGCCTTTATCTTGCAGGAACTGCTGACACACTCCAGCCACATGAGGTCTGGCATTGTCCTGCATTAGGAGGAACCCAGGGCCAACCGCACCAGCATATGGTCTCACAAGGGTTCTGAGGATCTCATCTCGGTACCTAATGGCAGTCAGGCTACCTCTGGCGAGCACATGGAGGGCTGTGCATCCCTCCAAAGAAATGCCATCCCACACCAGGATTGGCAAAGTCGCCCTGTGCTCTTCACAGATGAAAGCAGGTTCACACTGAGCACATGTGACAGACGTGACAGATTCTGGAGTCGCCGTGGAGAGCGATCTGCTGCCTGTAACCTTCAGCATGACTGGTGTGGCAGTGGGTCAGTAATGGTGTGGGGTGGCATTTCTTTGGAGGGCCGCACAGCCCTCCATGTGCTCGCCAGAGGTAGCCTGACTGCTATTAGGTACCGAGATAAGATCCTCAGACCCCTTGTGAGACAATATGCTGGTGCGGTTGGCCCTGGGCTCCTCCTAATGCAGGACAATGCCAGACCTCATGTAGCTGGAGTGTGTCAGCAGTTCCTGCAAGATGAAGGCATTGAAGCTATGGACTGGCTCACCCGTTCCCCAGACCTGAATCCGATTGAGCACATCTGGGACATCATGTCTCGCTCCATCCACCAACGTCACGTTGCACCACTGTCCAGGAGTTGGCGGATGCTTTAGTCCAGGTCTGGGAGGAGATCCCACAGGAGACCATCCGCAACCTAATCAGGAGCATGTCCAGGCGTTGTAGGGAGGTCATACAGGCACGTGGAGGCCACACACAATACTGAGCCTCATTTTGACTTGTTTTAAGGACATTACATCAAAGTTGGATCAGCCTGTAGTGTGTTTTTCCACTTTAATTTTGGGGGTGACTCCAAATCCAGGCCCCCACTGGTTAATAAATTTGATTTCCATTGATGATTTTTATGTGATTTTGTTATCAGCACATTCAACTTTGTACAGAACAAAGTATTCAATGAGAATATTTCATTCATTTAGATCTAGGATGTGTTATTTGAGTGTTCCCTTTATTTTTTTGAGCAGTGTATGTACATTATATGTACTGATTCTCTTTGGCATGGATAGGTGAACTGTGGCAGAGGGAGAAGTTTCATAGTTCCAACCAAATCCCCCACTAGGGAGTGTTCTTGGAACACAATACTAAGGTTTTACTGTTGTCCTTTCTCTTTTATTACTATCCCTGTGCTTAGTAGCGATGGACTAAATAAAAGGAGACTTTTCTTTGAATTCTTTTTTCTTTCTCTTTCTTCTCTCCCTTCTCATTTTCCCTTCCTCTCTCCTCTTCTTCCTATACTCTCCTCCTCCCCCTCTTCTAACTTTAATTTTTTTCTCTCCTCTCCTATTCTCTTACATTTCCAATTCAAGTGGCCTCCCTAAACCTATGTTCTCTTAATGTTAGAGACTTTAACCTCTCTGAAAAAAGATCACAGATCATGTTCCATATGCATAAAAAAATGTATACATATACTTCTCTTACAGGAAACACTTTAGATCAGACCGTATACCTGCACTTGAGCCAGACTTGTGTAAGTCCACAATTCTCTTCCTAATATCTTGGCTGATTTCTTTAGACATTCCCATGATGCTACACAAAGAAGCAGTATGTTTCAGGTGTGCATTAAAATGCATCCTCAGGTGTATCTCTAATTAACTCAGATGTTGCCAAAAAACCTATCAGAAGCTTCCAAACACATGACATCATCATATGGGCAGTCCAGAATTATTTAAAGGCATAGTAATCTTAGTGAATATAAACTTTTGACTTTGCAGTAAGTAATAAAATGCCTTAAAACATTCTCTCTCTCATTATTCTGTCATTCGGCAAATTTTAAAAATGATGATAATCCTAATTGACCTAAAACAGGAAAGGTTTATTCTGATTTCATGTCATATATGTCTTTTTATATAGTGTATGGAAACTTCTGGTTTCAACTGTAGGTATTACACTCATCGGTTTCATAGTGCCAACCCTGACTCTAAGTCCAAGTGGTCAGTATCGCGTTACACAAATCTTTATCAGCGAGTGTAATTGCCTCTGAATCTGACCTAAATGGTCGCTACCTCTTTCTCAAAATCCGTATTTCTGACAGAGTTTTTACAATTGTGAATTTTTATTTTTTCAATCTATACCATTTGTTTGGACTTCGTTATTATCTGTAGCCGTTCAATAATCCATTGGCAGAAAAATATTGTTTTTCAAAAGAGTAGTAGGGCTTGGAACAAGCGTCTAGCAGATGTAGTTGGAAAACCATGCCTGAAATAAACATACAGTATCTGTCCTATAACAAAAAGAACATAAAAAAATGGGAAAGGGCAGATGAGACGGACCTTTTTCTACCATCAATATTCTATGTTGCTATGACTCCAGACTCAGTGCTAATTTGAACTTCTTGTGAAAAAAATCTTTTAGGATGTGGTATTTGAGCTTCAGAGACAGAATTAGTTGAGACAGCAGAAAAATACAGAAGTGTGGCGAGTTCTCCAAGATGCTGGAACCGACATATTTTGTTCATAGCACTCATTCAGCATTAAAATATTCCTTGAATGCTTAAGCTTTTTTCAAGTCAAGGGATGTTAACTAGTGATGAGCGAGCGTGCTCGTTTAACACTTTCACCGAGTACACTCAGGTACTTACCGAGTAGCTTCGGCATGCTGGTATATTATGTTCCAGTCCCTACTTCTGCATGATTTACAGCTGTAAGACAGCCTCAACACATGTGAGGATTCCCTAAGAAAAAAGTAATCCCTGCATGTGTGGAGGCTGTCTTACAGCTGTAAATCATGCAGATGCAGGGACTTGAACATAATATATGAACACGCCAAAGCTACTCGTTAAGCAACCGAGCGTCCTCGGTAAAAGGGTTAAACGAGCACACTCGCTCATCACTAATGGTAACACCAAATATCCCCTCTTGAACCTGATTGACATATGATTTCTTAACCCTACTAACTAAACATTTTTTTTGCTGTTCTTAGCAGCTATTGTTATTTTAATTAACATTGTTTTATGTTATTATTTATGAGAACCTTTTCTCTAATATTATGAAACAATGGTACAAATTCACCAATGTAATTGCTTTTACAATGCATTACAGCGTAGAATATGTATTTGTGTCGTATAAATATGTTACAAAAATTTAAATGGCTTTACACAAGGCATTTCTCATTTATTGCAAATATGGTGAAAACTATGCGAGGAACTAACAGACCTATGGCAGAATCAGCATGTGCGTGGCTGAAACTGGTCCATGCCGTCCTTGAAGGGGAGACTGATGTGCCAGTGCCACCCATACAGTGTGCCGTGTAATTAAACTCCCCCAGGATGAGTACATACATCATAATTGTATCCTATCATGCCTAGTGAATCAATACTGAAGGTTTGTACTAAAATGTGTTTTTCTCCAGTTTTCAAAGCAATAATCTGGTATTTTATAGATGTAGATAGATCATCCCAGATGGATTATTGTTTCAATCTGTGCAAAACAACTATATACGATCCAGCATTCACTGTCTTCAGTGCATCGTGTATTAAATATTTTTTCAACTCTTTTGTCCCAAAACTGTAGTCAGAAAGCTTTGATTAATGATCACAAGAATTGTAACATTACCAGGTATCTTGCTGACTCAACATGCGGCTCGTGATCCATAGCAGAAGACTACAGTCACTACCTCTGCAGCTTGCCCTCAATGCCATCAAATCTGCTCAATGAACCTAATTTTCAAGTACATATCCACAAGACCAAATCCCCACGTGCTTATTAATATCAGCCAGGGGCACTCTCTTTGATACGTCTGGTAATCTGCTTCTCCTACATTTTGTCCCCTTATTTCATGAAGGGTTTCTTTGATTAATATATGTATGTAAATATGCACATATATGTGCACATGCAAGTGACAGAGAGAATATAAAATTACATTACAACTACACAACAGTAAATTTCCACCACATGCATAATAACTAGTGGAGTGGATAATTAAAAGCAGTTATAACCCTGAGGTTAACTTATCTGTCAACTGCATTAAGGGTATAATTCTCTAATGTTTTAATTATATATTAATCTAATACATGAATTTGAACTGCACCAGTTTAAGGTTACTATCATACATTTAAACAAATATTCTAGATATTCTGCAGTCATAATAAGGCTTCATTCACACATCTGTTTTTCATCTACATATTCTATCCATGATTTTCACGGATAGAACACATAAACATTATAATCTATGGGACTGTTCACATGTCCTTGTTTTTCTGCAGAACGTGTGCTGTCTGTGATTTACATTGCAATGGAGAAGAGAAACTTTGTAATTTATTTATCCATACATGAAAATCACTGATGGTGAAATCTAACACATGGACCAAGCACTGGTGAAGCTCGGATCCAATTCACAGGTGACCATTTTTTTGGTGAACAATCAAGGACATCTGAATGATGCCGAATCAAAAATTATATCCACTAGTTCTTTAAAATATTACATTTTTTGCCATTAATGATAGCACTTGAGTATAAAATGTGAAAAAGTCTAATTATACTAGAACCACTGTTACAAGTACCTCATCTAAGACCTCTGCCTATAGATGGCCAATAATTGCCCTTGGCTTTCTGAGTAGCTGATCCAGGTTCTTTCAGTACTGTTTGAGCATGTGTAATACATATCAGTAGAGCTGATTCCACAATCTAGTCCCTGCAACTTTTTCTAGAGCCAGTCTACCGGTGATCCACTTTGGAATTAGAGATGAACCAATCGATCCACCATTGTTTTGATTCATCACTTGACAAACCATTTTGTGACCCCTCCACTATTCCCCTTTCTTATATGAATACATCTTTCATGCTGCTTTTTTAAATTTTTAAGAACAATGCTGTTATATACCAACTTTTAAGTTGTTTTTTGTTCAGATGAGAAAGAGATGTTGAATATATTGTGTTAATAAGGTTTTAATAATATTTTAGGACATTTGTTGTAAAAGTTGTATTACATGTTCATTGGTTTGTTTTCTACATTTAAAAGGATGCTCTTGTCTGGGACTTTTATGGCATATCAACAGGTTACCATTTGCGACAGATGTGAACCCCAGTGATAGGACTTACTTCTATAAGTGGCATATCCTGCTATCCCCTTGAGAAAGCATTAGTGTGAAACGTGCGTCGGGGCAGGTCATGGTAGTTTTCATGATCTTGTGATTGCATCATGGGTAAGCAATGATTTCACTAAGCCCTGCTTTAATGGACTAGCCTGATTGAATAGAGATCAATTTTAGACGATATATATATAGTGTTACTCGGCAGCCATTTTTCTTAACCACTGCATATATTGTTATTATACTATAGGTCTTACCTGACTTACCACCACCTTTTTTTCTTTACTTGATCTATCGTATTTGTTGAATCCTCATACATGTGTCATTGTTGCATGGATCATGGTTTTAAATATGTTTAACAAAATAATGATGATTTTATACATCTCTGTGAGAGGCTTAATGAATACTTTGTATTCATATGTAAGTTGTTATATGGATTAATCCACTGCTTATAAATAATTTTTCAACTGTTAATGAGGAGATGGACACTGATATGTCTCTAGCCGGGATTAATGTTATATGTTCTTTGAATATTTGCATGAATATCCTGTTATTATTAGCGATGAGTAAATCAGGCAAATCTTGAATTTAACTTTTTTTGCATTTTTTCCTGGGAAACTTGATTTGTTATTTTCCATAAATTTAATGTCCCTTATTATACAGATCCAAGAGCATAATAAAAATAAGATATAAGAAATAAAAAAAACCACTTAGGCCTCAATTCTTCAAGACCGATGATATTCTTTCCAGTCTCGATGAGGGGGCTTGGTGGAGTCAGACACTCCTGATCCATGAAGAGGAGCCTCTTCATGAGTCAGTAATGTCTGATGAGTCTGATGTGTCTGATGTGTCTCTATATGCCACGCTAGGAGTCTTACACCAGTCTCTGACTGGAATATGATTTCTGGCAAAAGGAATGCCACAGCTCATTATGAATTAGATGAGCCATGGTGTCATGCCCCCGCCACATCCCCGTCATACCCCAGCTTCGCCCATTTTTGCATATCTACGAGTCTCTAGCATGAAAATGTCAAAAGTCACAACATTTTGGGGCAACTCTGAGCTGCCCCCAAAATTTGTGACTTTTCAAAACTATTTATGGCATAATTCTGGTGAAATTACTTTGATGAACCGAGGCCTAATGCTCACCTTACTGCTCACCTCTCTGATTTCTTTCCTCCTCACTGTCTCATATCCGGCCCTTGATTCATCTTCTTATCACCACCGCCAGCGCAGAATCCCTTGGACTCCTCATTTCTGGCTTTGATGAAGCATGGGATGCAAGCACAGATACTCAAAAAATCATTGAAAGGACAAAAATGTACAAAAAACTAGATGGTAATTGATGCTGTAAAGTTGTAGTTTGGAGAAGAGGATAACAATTTTTTTCTATAGGACTGGAATTGTTTTTTGATCGATGCCATAAATGTATAGAGTTGAATGATAACTATGTCAAATAAAATAAAATTACTTTGAAAATGTAGTTTTTTTCTGGGCTAAGCCAACTATATATCAATACCCATCTCATATACACATGCAAAATTCATTATTTTTTTTCTTTTATTGTACTGAAAATTAACTACAGGTATAGTTAGATGCACTTTTTTAGATAAAATAAATCTTCCGTTCGCTAGTTTCTTATTTGGACCCTCTACGTTGTTTATCACTTGACCACATGTTTTGTCTTTCCCCCTCCTTGTTATGTTGCAGAAAAAAAACGAAATGTTAACAAATCATTTTCTTTGAATGTTGGACAAAAAAGCTTTACAAATCTGATCTTAGCATCTAGTGTTCTGCAAGTAATGAGTTCAGCTTAACTGTTCATACATTTTTATGTTGAGAACACATTAAATTATATAATATCTTGATAAAAAAAAATCACTTTAAAGTCCTCCCCTCCTAAAAAAAATCCATGACAAGATTAAATGTGCGCTTATAGTTGTCCTTCCTTGAAACCATTCCTAATGACTATTACATTTTTCGGGGGTTGTTGTTTAATGACTAGTGAGTTTATTTAATTACAAACACCCTTTTTGTTAGACATATATAAAACACAAACATATAACTAATGCAAAACAGAAAATGTAGCAGGACAAATAAATAATTACATATTTACAGCGAATGTTGCCATATTCTCTTTTGATCTGGGTCAAATGGTACTAAAGATAATCATTTATTTATATTGTATGGCAAAGAGTTGAAAAATGAGATTTTCTTGGCTTTTTGAGCCCTTACTCTTATAATTATGCCTGCAGGGCCATATAAGTATCTCTTTTATTGTGTATTTCTAATGACGTTAATTCAAATTTTTTTTTTAGGTTTTTTTTTCTGAATAGAATGGCCTTTGATATAAATCAGTGCTTTAAAAATTATTCTTATATACAATATGAATTTTTCATCCATTTATTCATAAGTATTTTAGAAGTATTGCAGATAGAAAGCGTGTTCGGATGATACATGTGTACTTATTGTTACTCTGTGCTATGACCCCTTTTGTTAACATGTCGTTTTCAATGTCTGCTAATCCTCATATTGATTAAACAACTATATAATTTTAACTTACCAGCAGCTGTAATAATCAGCTATAATGATATGAGGAATACTAGGAGGATTTTTAATAAATCTATGTAAAGCACATGTGGATGACGACTCAATAATTTTGTGATTAATTTAGTTTGATAAATAGCTGGAAGTAGGATTGTGGGAGTCCACAAATAGAAGCTCTATCCATAGGGGCTGGTAGAGGCAATCACAGCTGGGAACTTATGCCTAGGAGGCCCAGATGCCCTTGTACCTCAACAGAGAACACGGTAATTGCAAAATATTGTGTTCACCTTAGATTGAGCTCCTTTATTATACAAATAAATATTTCATTTTTATAGTGATTCCTTTTAACATGAGATGACTGTTTCCCAATTTCGAGGACTCAATCGAGGCCACCATTGAAGACAGATCTTGAACTTTGTAATACACATTAGGGTTTAGCATACAGTATATGGTAGGTTAAGATATGTCTAGGTACAGGTACACAATAGGATTTATGTAATGGCTTCCGAAAGCTTAAATTTACCTTTTTAATAAATGTATATCTTTCTAGATATAGATTGTTTTTGTACATCATCAGAATCAAAAAGGCAATGAACAAGAGCCATATGCAGCTCAATACAAACTAATGTGTTGAATTATAAGCAGATATTTTATTATTGATCTATCTGTCTATCTAAAAGAGCGAAGAAAGTGGGCAGCACTCAATAGCAAATTCTATGCAAAAAGACTGGTGTATTTATTGGCCCATGTGAACAGGTGGCAACAAAAGCAAGTGAGCCTTTGTCAAGCTGTGGGACTGACACCTATACCTGCACTTTTGCTTGCAAAGAAAAACACATAAAGTTCTCCGTGTGAAAAGCAATCATGGATGAAAACATCTCAGGAGGACAGGATTGCTCCCCTGAGGCAATTGTGCTGGACAGTCACAACACTGGAAAGAAATACTGCCGAATCCTCCCAGGGCTTCTGCACCGACTGCCCGTTCCTATTGTCTCAGCACGGAACTGGATAATGAAGCCAGAATATATATATATATTTATATTGTTTTTTTTCTTTAATTATTTGTATCCTTTTCAAATTATGCCTGCAGTGCAATGTCTCTTTGAGATTTTGTAACCCATGCAGGTAAACTGTATATGGATGTATGGCTTTTGTAACTAATGGATTAACAACTCAAGTGCAGTTGCTACGTCATCTCCGTCCAGTATATGTGCCAGAGGTGACTTCCTGTTTGAGTAACCTAATGAAGAGAACAGATCGTCCCCGAAATGCGTAATTCAAATTCAATAAAAATATAATTTTACCTTCAACTTGCTCGTCCCCCTTGTGGCAGCGCCCGGATGATACAGCTACCTTTTTTTTCTGGCTTCTTCATTTTTTTTATCTATCTATCTATTTATCTATCTATCCATCTATCTATTTACAGTGGTGGGCAAAAGTATTGGCACCCCTGCAGTTCTGTCAGATAATACTCAGTTTCTTCCTGAAAATGATTGCTTTCACAAATTCTTTGGTATTATTATCTTCATTTAATTTGTCTTCAATGAAAAAACACAAAAAGAATTGTCCTAAAGCCAAATTGGATATAATTCCACACCAAACCTAAAAAAGCATTGGCACTGTTTGAAAAATCATGTGATGCTTCTCTAATTCGCGTAATTAACAGCACCTGTAACTTACCTGTGGCACCTAACAGGTGTTGGCAATAACTAAATCACACTTGCAGCCAGTTAACATGGATTAAAGTTGACTCAACCTCTGTCCTGTGTCCTTGTGTGTGCCACATTGAGCATGGAGAAAAGAAAGAAGACCAAATAACTGTCTGAGGACTTGAGAAACCAAATTGTGAGGAAGCATGAGCAATCTCAAGGCTACAAGTCCATCTCCAAAGACCTGAATGTTCCTGTGTCTTCCGTGCGCAGTGTCATCAAGAAGTTTAAAGTCCATGGCACTGTGGCTAACCTCCCTAGATGTGGACGGAAAACAAAAATTGACGGGAGATTTCAATGCAAGATTGTGCGGATGGTGGATAAAGAACCTCGACTAACATCCAAACAAGTTCAAGCTGCCCTGCAGTCCGAGGGTACAACAGTGTCAACCCGTACTATCCGTCGGCGTCTGAATGAAAAGGGACTGTATGGTAGGATACCCAGGAAGACCCCACTTCTTACCCCGAGACATAAAAAGCCAGGCTGGAGTTTGCCCAAACTTACCTGAGAAAGCCTAAAACGTTTTGGAAGAATTTTCTCTGGTCAGATGAGACAAAAGTAGAGCTTTTTGGGAAAAAGCATCAACATAGAGTGTACAGGAAAAAAAAAGAGGCATTCAAAGAAAAGAACACGGTCCCTACAGTCAAACATGGCGTAGGTTCCCTGATGTTTTGGGGTTGCTTTGCTGCCTCTAGCACTGGACTGCTTGACCATGTACATGGCATTATGAAGTCTGAAGACTACCAACAAATTCTGCAGCATAATGTAGGGCCCAGTGTGAGAAAGCTGGGTCTCCCTCAGAGGTCATGGGTCTTCCAGCAGGACAATGACCCAAAACACACTTCCAAAAGCACTATAAAATGGTTTGAGAGAAAGCACTGGAGACTTCTAAGGTGGCCAGCAATGAGTCCAGACCTGAATCCCATAGAACACCTGTGGAGAGATCTCAAAATGGCAGTTTGGAGAAGGCACCCTTCAAATATCAGGGACCTGGAGCAGTTTGCCAAAGAAGAATGGTCTACAATTCCAGCAGAGCATTGCAAGAAACTCATTGATGGTTACCGGAAGCGGTTGTTCGCAGTTATTTTGGCTAAAGGTTGAACAACCAAGTATTAGGCTGAGGGTGCCAATACATTTGTCTGGCCCATTTTTGGAGTTTTGTGTGAAATGATCAATGATTTGATTTTTGCTTCATTCTCTTTTGTGTTTTTTCCTTGCAAGCAAATTAAATGAAGATAATAAGACCAAAGAATTTGTGATTGCAATCATTTTCAGGAAGAAACTGAGTATTATCTGACAGAATTGCAGGGGTGCCAATACTTTTGGCCACCACTGTATATCATATCTATCTATCTATTTATCTATCTATCTATTTATCCCATATCTATCTATCTATCAATCTATCTATTATCTATCTACCTATCTTAATACTGTAGAATATCAGAATGAAAGAATGGACAAGACAGCACTTCTTCAGTAGGGGAAAAAACAGACAAGAGACAAGTGCACATAGGATAATTCTGTGAGGTAAATGTTAATAGGGGGTGAGGAAGTGCTCACCTGATGGGGTTGTGGCTTTCACAACCCCAATAAATGCTGTGTAGTAATTAGTTGTTGCATTCATGCCAACAGAAGGAAGAGCTTCTTCTTCTAAATGTAAACTGATAAATGATAGAGGTATAGGTGTATAAAACTGACCACATTCCTGTTGAACAAGAGTACTTCCACACTCTTGGAGAACTTCAGGTAGTTTTTTATTGAAGTGTTTTGGACCAAACCCTTTTTCAAAACTGTAGTTTTGTATATTTGTAGTTTGTTTTAAAAAAGGGTTTGGTCTGAACCTAAAACGCGTCAATAAAAAACAACCAGAACTTCTCCAAGAGTGTGGAATTACTCTTCTTCAACAGTAGCTTGGTCAGTTTTCTACATTTATACTTCTATCATTTATCTGCAGTAAGGGAAGTAGAACATCATGTTTGACAGATGAGGGAATGAAGCTTGTGAAAATGAAGTAATAGTTCAGCTCCCGGAACCAAAATGAAGAATTTGTGGGGAAAAAGACCAAATGATAAAGTGAATACCTACCCTGATTATGTGAAAAGAGTGCATACAGGGGCGGACATACTATTGGTGCAGCCTACTGGGGCCCAAGAGGCAACGTGGCCCACTTCTACCTCCAAAGCATTATAATGAGTTATTGAACTACACTGTTCTTGCATAAGGGCCCTCATATATCTGTGTCCACTCCTGGGTGCACATACAGTGGGTACGGAAAGTATTCAGACCCCTTTAAATTTTTCACTCTTTGTTTCATTGCAGCCATATGGTAAATTCTAAAAAGTTCATTTTTTTTTTCATTAATGTACGCTCTGAACCACATCTTGACTGAAAAAAAACAGAAATGTAGAAATTTTTGCTAATTTATTAAAAAAGAAAAACTGAAATATCACATGGTCATAAGTATTCAGACCCTTTGCTCAGTATTGAGTAGAAGCACCCTTTTGAGCTAGTACAACCATGAGTCTTCTTGGGAATGGTGCAACAAGTTTTTCATACCTGGATTTGTGGATCCTCTACAACTCTACCTTGAAGATCCTCTCCAGTTCCGTCAGGTTGGATTTAGGTCAGGGCTCTGGCTGGGCCAGTCAAGAATGGTCACAGAGTTGTTCTGAAGCCACTCCTTTGTTATTTTAGCTTTGTGGTTAGGGTCATTGTCTTGTAGGAAGGTGAACCATTGGCCAAGTCTGAGGTCCAGAGCACTGTGGAAGAGGTTTTCATCCAGGATATCTCTGTACTTGGCCGCATTCATGCTTCTTTCAATTGCAACCATTCGTCCTGTCCCTGCAGCTGAAAAACACCCCCATAGCATGATACTGCCACCACCATGTTTCACTGTTGGGATTGTATTGGGCTGATGATGAGCAGTGCCTGGTTTTCGCCACACATACTGCTTAGAATTATCACCAAAATGTTCTATCTTCGTCTCATTAGACCAGAGAATATTATTTCTCATAGTCTGGGAGTCCTTCATGTGTTTTTGAGCAAACTCTATGCGGGCTTTCATATGCCGTTGCACTGAGGAGAAGCTTCCATCAGGCCACTCTGCCATAAAGGCCCGACTGGTGGAGGGTTGCAGTGATAGTTGACTTTGTGGAACTTTCTTCAATCTCCCTAATGCATCTCTGGAGCTCAACCACAGTGATCTTGGGGTTCTTCTTTACCTCTCTTACCAAGGCTGTTCTCCCATGATTGCTCAGTTTGGCTGGACGGCCAGGTCTAGGAAGACTTCTGGTGGTCCCAAACTTCTTCCATTTAAGGATTATGGAGGCCACTGTGCTCTTATGAACCCTGAGTAATGCAGAAATTCTTTTGTAACCTTGGCCAGATCTGTGCCTTGCCACAATTCTGTCTCTGAGCTCCTTGGGCACTTCCTTTGAGCTCATGATTCTCATTTGGTCTGACATGCACTGTGAGCTGTGAGGTCTTGTATAGACAGGTGTGTGCCTTTCCAAATCAAATCCTATCAGTTTAATTAAACACAGCTGGACTCAAATGAAGGAGTAGAATCATCTCAAGGAGGATAACAAGGAAATGGACAGCATGTGACTTAAATATAAGTGTCTGAGCAAAGGGTCTGAATACTTATGACCGTGTGATATTTCAGTTTTTCTTTTTTAATAAATTTGCAAAAATTTCTACATTTCTGTTTTTTTCAGTCTAGATGGGGTGCAGAGTGTGCTTTAATGAAAAAAAAAGAACTTTATAGAATTTACCAAATGGCTGCAATGAAACAAAGAGTGAAAAATTTAAAGGGGTCTGAATAGTTTCCGCACCCACTGTATGTAAAGACTTCCATGCTCATTATGTTAGCTTTGGCCATCATACAGCTAATCAATAGTATATCTGTAGTATAACTAATTCAACCATTAACATGACACTTAACTAAAAGATTAGGGACATAGACTTTTTGGGGGATTTTTTTTTTTCAACTATCAAACTCAATCACTTTTTCTTCAAATATCAGTTGGTTGCGTGACATTTTTACAGACTATATAGAGTGCAGACAGCCTAAAACACATTATTGTTTTTAACTTTTGGATGTTTTATGATGTGTAATAAACTACATAAAATACACAGAACTTTTGGTCATGTAATTATTTAGAGTTACAAAGCAAAAAACAGAAACCCCCTTTAAATAATCTTGCATGCTGTGCTGTCATCAACTGGAATGTTGTCTTCTGCTAACACGTCCATTTTGGTTCTCGAGAGGCATATTGGTCATATTTTTTTTCTATTGTGCTTGTGATTTTTATGGCTTAAATCAAGTACAAAAGACACTTAAAATGGCAAAACATGTTCTGCACAAAAATCTAGAAAGAAGAACGATTTTAGTTCTCTATTTGTAAGAGCGATTTCCACTGCGCATTGTGTGGACCAAGCTGGCATTGTTATCTCCTGTGAGGCAGAAATTGCCGTAGATATCGCACACAAACCATAACAAGGTCAGATCATCGCCTTTCATCTCTCTCCACCTTCAGCAGATGGAATAGTTAGACAGTAATAATCCTGTGACACCAACAACTAATTTATAAAACAACAAGACAGGTAGCACTCTCCACTGAACTGCAGACTGTACCGACGCAATAAATAAGGCTCTTAATGGTAGCCTCTCAGGCAGGAGGGCAGCATATCACAGCATGGCATTTTTATAATCTTCCTGGCATGCCTACAGCCAGGAGCGCGTAGTAGAGAGTCTGCTAGTTCTTCTGTCAGGCTGAGAATGCATGTAATTGTTAGACTGTGACATTGCCTTTGAGCTAGTTTAACTGTTTTATGTCCCTTCTGATGTGTAACTTTGTACATCGGCAAGGATCCCTTGCAAATATTGCTTGACACATAAGAACTGCTTTTGAAGATCCTTCAGTTCCGTAGGCCTTTGATTGCCACTTATCTGTCGCTGTATACATGAAGTAGGTGAAACAATTGTAAAGTTCTAGTTCCATATAAAAACGTACACTAGGTATTACCAAGAAAAAAATAAAAGAAAGAAGAAAAACATCAAATGTGTTGTGCTAGATAATACAAATGTTACATCTAGGTCACTTTAGAGTTTATTTTTTGCCCTATTCTACTTCACCTTGTTTAATAAGAAAAAGAAAAAAAAAATTTTTTTACTCTAGCTGTATAATCAGAATAAAATTGCTTTATACTATATTAGCTTGACTCGTCTTATAATACATTAAGGGGGAAATTGGAAAATGTTCCACAATTGCCAAGTGACATTTTTTTTTAACACATCAATAAACAACAGCCTGTAGTCTGCTTGACCAGTATGAGTAGTGACAATATAATGGGATATTGCTATTCAAGTAGATAAAGTATTTATGTATATATATATATATATATATATATATATACTGTATATATACAGTCGTGGCCGAAAGTGCTGGCACCCTTGAAATTATTTCAGAAAATGAATTATTTCCCCCAGAAAATTATTGCAATTACACATGTAAAGTATTGTTATACAAATTGGACATAATTTCACACAACACCCCAAAAATGGGCTGGACAAAATTGTTGTCACCCTTAACATAATATTTGGTTGCACACTCTTTAGAATAAATAACTACAATCAATCGCTTCCTATAACCATCAACAAGCTTCTTACATTTCTCAACTGGAGTTTTGGACCACTCTACTTTTGCAAACTGCTCCAGGTCCCTCATATTTGAATGGTGCCTTCTCCCAACAGCAATTGTAAGATCTCTAAACTGGTGTTTAATGGGATTTAGATCCAGACTCATTTTTGGCCACTTCAGAACTCTCCAGAGTTTTGTTTCCATCCATTTCTGGTTGCTTCTTGAAGTATGTTTGGGGTCATTGTCCTGCTGGAAGAACCATGACCTATGACGGTGGCACCATCGTCTAAGTCGTCTAATCATTTATACCGCATGAGGAACAGCGGGGTTTCCGTGTAAATCTCTGAAACACATGATGCAGATGGAACCTCTGGCGGAAGATTCCCTATAATGAGGCAAATGGAGACACTGTGGATGCTGTCTGGACTTTGATTCGGCAGTGTCCGTCTTCTTAAGCGTGCAAAAAAGTGCTTTCGGCCACATTTTTGTGCAAATCTGAAAAGAAGGACACCAGTGAACAGAGGCCAGATAGAGTCCAGATTAACTCTGCTGCCTCATTATAGTGAATGGATATCTCTCATCTGAATCACTTAATTCAGAGATTTAGATGGAAACCCCGATATAAGTGCTCAGCATAGAGCGCAAGATAAATATGATCCAAAATGTTATGTAAAATGTTCCCAATAAAAGCTTCAATTCAATCCACAAAAAAAGAAGCAAGTCCCCACTCATGTCCATCATCTGTCAAGGTAAATATCAGGGGCTTCCATGGTACTGGTATCACAAAGGCTCTGTAAAAGTGCTATGGCTCCTTGCCCTCCCAAAAGAAATCCAGCAAATTTTGTGATCCCAAATCCAAATGCTGCCCTCCCTTCTGAACCCCACAGTGTGCCTAAACCTCATTTAACATCCACATCTTTGGCATTTCTGTAGAGATGAGAGCTCACTTAATGTATGGGTGTATGTCTCCAGAAGCAGGAGCTGGGCATAATGTATGGGCACTACAACGTACTGGGCACTACAATGTACTGGGCACTGCAATGTACCAGCACTACAATGGCAGATTTTTAATTTTCACTTAGCAGCATCCATTGCTACTCGCTTCTGGAAAACACCCATTGAGTCAAAATCATTACTACAACTGTAGATAAATTCCCAGAGGAGTGTAATTTCCAAAATGGGGTCACTTGTGGGGAGATTCTGCTTTTCTGGCACTTAGGGGCTCTGTATATGGAGTCCACAAACTATTTTATGATAATTTGTCTCCAAGAGTCAAATAGCGCTCCTTCCCTCCAGAGTCTCGCCGTGTGGCTAAACAGTACTGTACAGCCACATATGAGGTTTTGCCACGTTCAGCATAAATTATGTGACCAATTTTTGTGCCATTTTTACTCATTTCCTCATGTGAAAATGTAAAATCTGAGGCTAAAACAAACAACAAAATGTTTAAAAAATGATGCTGATGTAAAGTAATGCTAATGCTATTTATTAACTATTTTGTGTGACATAACTCTGGTTTAAGGGCATAAGAATTAAAAGTTTGAAAATTGCGAATTTTTTGTCAAAATTCTAATATTTTCAAAAATACACTCCTAAAAAAATTGACCTAAATTTACCACTAACATGAAGTACAATGTGTCACGAAAAAAACATTCTCAGTATCAGTGGGATACGTTGAAGCGTTCCAGAGTTATTAACACATAAAGTGACACTGGTCAGATTCAGAACTGTAAAATTTGGTCTGGTAAAGAAGGTGAAAACAGGCTAGTTTGAAGGGGTTAAGTCTATGCTGAAGTTTGATGGATGAAGAGCAGTCACTGAATCTAACAGTAGTCACCTTTGCCTTTGATAGATTATAACTAGTTTAGTCTGAAACACCCTTTTAGCCCATTGCAGGAGCGATTATTTTTCGTTTTTTTTTTTCCTTCTCATCTTACAACGCCTGTCACTTTTTCATTCATTTCAGTAGGCTCCAGCTGCAATTACAATCCGTCAGCACCCTGCAATCCCCCCATTCTTAACTTTTTAAAAGCTACACTCGCAAATGACAATGGCATTTGAGACACGAGCTCTGAGCGCAGCAGTTATTCTTGGGGGCCAGCTGTATAATAGACTCGTACCTGCACTACATAGAATGAGTGCACACATCCACCATAATTGTATGGCAGATGTCAGAAACGGGTTACTGCCACAACACATTGACTCAAAGAGGATGTATGGAGTCAAAATTTGATCACCATAGGGTTATTTGAGATCTAATTTTGAGCAGAATAGAACTGGGCTAGTCTTGCGGCAGAACTCAAAAAAGCAACTCTGTCCATCTGAAACTAGTTTTTATATGTTAATGCAAAGCAATCAATGTTGAAAGAACCTGAATTTTTTTTTTCAGAAAGCCACAAAATTTCCAGATGAAAATGTGGTATCTGTTTTTCCTTAACTGACAAGGAATACAGTACAATTCTATAAAAATACTAATTTGTGTATATTACTACCCAAAAAAATCTGATTTTGTACAGAAGGTGGCATCATTGATATTGTATCTCGAGCGAAACGCTGACCCATATTTTTGTTACCTAATTCCATGTAAATTTCCCGGACCGCCATATTCGTCTGTTATCTCATGGATAGTTACACTAAGGTCCTTTATAATTTGATAACATCCTGGCAAATTACAAGTCTGAAGCGGAACCTGGAAACTGTATAAAGCTGTTCGATCTGACTTTATGATGCAGACATATTAATAGTACAGGTTACAATAACCTTTATAGCCACCAAGCCTGTTGTATCCAACGTGACTCCCACTAAATTGACACGGATTATCAGTCATTAAAATGGAACAAAATTAGCATCCAGCCATAATATTTTACACTTATCATGCCTTTTGCAGTTCAAGCTTCATTACAACTCAAGTAATAAACTCAGAAGCAGTTGGTTTATTGTAAAGAGAATTTAGATATGTATTGTATTTGTGTAGGGAGTAATTTCTGACTGCTATAAAACTCATATAAAAGTAACATGGCAATGAGTAAAGTAGTCATAAATTGACTCATGGCAAATAAAGTGTCTGACTAGTGCCTGGTTACGGTACAAAAACCTAAATATATAACGGGTCTTAAATATTAACTATGCCTTTGTTAATGTGCTGATTTTACAATTTACACCTGTAATATAATTTTTATAACAGTTTAAACAGGATGAGGACTGTGAGGGTGTCAGCTTGTTACTGAGATAGTGAGGAGTCACATAGCAACAAATCATTTAGAGGTGCGGGTTGCGGTGTGCCCAAGAATCCTGCTAACCTGAGGTTTTACGGTAAATCTATGCATTATTCACGTATTTCTTAAAGAGGTTGTCCAAAACTCTGACAATCCCTTCTTACCTGTTTTACTCCCCAATGTTAAATTTAAAAAAAAAAAAAAAACCCCAGATACCTCCCACACTTGCGCTGTTCTAGTGATGTTGACACCTTGTCTCCCAGGGCTCAGTTGACATTGTTATGGTTGCTAATTGTCGTTGCAGCCAGTTAGCAGCCACTAACAGGCTACAGTACTCACACATAAGGCAGTAGCATGAGGGGATAAAGGGTGCTGTCGCCCCGGGACCCTCATTCAGAGGGGCCCACCCTGATTCTCTGCCACTCTTAACTGTATCAGCATGCTGTGTAGTACCGCTCTCCGTTCTGTAGACAGCCAGTTGCTTTAAGCCTGTGGTCTACAGCGCGGCAGGGTGATGCACTGGCTGAGGAGGCGGCACACGTACAGGATGTCAGAGTCCGAGCGCAGTGATGTCATTGTGCCGTGACTCTGACGTTCTGTGCTTGCTCCGTTGTGATGACAGCCACGGTTTGGGTTATGTGAATATATCATGTTTTGGGGTTTATATGATGTGACTGTGGGGCATCAAAAAATATGGGGGGCTATCATACAATGTTAAGCTACAGTGGGGGGCCGCTCATAAATTGTAGGTACTACTGTGGGGGCCATTATACAGTTTGAAGCCTACTTTGGGGGCCACCATACAATGAAGGGACTACTGTGGGGGCCATTATACAGTGTGGGAGCTATTGCAGGGGCCATTATACAGTTGAAGGCTACTCTGGGGGCCATTATACAGTTTGGGTCCTACCTTGGGGGGCTCATATGGTGTGGGAGCCATTATACAGTGGGGGAGCTAATGCAGGAGCAATTATACAGTTTGGGGGGCATCATACAGTGTGGGGACTATTATGAAGGCCATCACACACTGTGGGGGCCTTTATATAATGTGGGAGTTTACTGTGAGGGGCCATCTAACTGTGGGGACCACTGTGGGGACCAATATACAGTGTGTGAACTAATGTGGAGACCATTATACAGTTTGGGGGAAATGTGGGGACCATCATACACTGTGAGGGCCTTTATATATACAGAGAGGGAGTTACAGTGGGGACTCTTATAAAGTGTGGAGGCTCTTGAGGGGGCCTAGTTTTGGAGCCATTGTACAGTGTAGGGGCCCCTGGGTGAACCATTAAACAGTGTGGAAGCTACTGTGGGGGCTTTCATACAGTGTGTGGACTACTGTGGCGGTCATTTTACTGTGTTTTAGGGGAGCTGTGGGCCCATCAATATGTGTATAGAGGAGCTGTGGGCCCATAATACTGTGTGTATGGGAGCTGGTGGCCCAATATCCTGTGTATAGGGGAGCTGTAAGCCCATCATATTTTGCATAGGGGAGCTGTGGGCCCATCATAGTGTGTATAGGGAAACTGTGAGCCCATCATACTGTGTATGGGGGAGCTGTACAAGGGGAGACTCAGGGGACATTATTAAATGTTAAGTGGACATTTAAGAAGCATTATTGTTATAGGGGCACTCAGAGTATTGTGACCGTCAAAGGTGCACAGGGGGCATTATTACTTTCTAGGCGTAAAATATGGACACTGTTTTCTAGGACATTCATATTTTCTAGTTGGTATTTTTACCATCTAGAAGGCACAAAGGAGGCACTTTACTATGTAAGCACAGTGATGGGCATTACTATGGGTGGCAGTAAGAGGAGTATTGTTTTTGTACCACACAACAGATGCAGTAATAGGGACACATACGGCAGCAGCGGCTCAGCATATGGGTGATAGCAGGATCAGGAGTTTGTGCAGGTGGGGAATAGATGGGGACAGTCCTGAAAATGTGAAAAGTCAAATGTGTGTTTGCTGTAATCTCTGCAGATGGGTCGTGACTGGAAGAAGTTGTCATGTTGGTCTGGACAAGATGGAAAAGATGGGAAAAGTGAACGGCTCCATCAGAAAGAACGTCATCTGTAAGGCACTATGCTCTAACTGTACTGTAATCACTTGTATGGTCTGCAGAACTGGTATTCACTACTATATGGTCACTGTATGGCAGTAATATCTGTGTTGGTCTTTGTATAGGGATTTATTTCCAGTGACAACATAGTCATCTGCTTAGGGGGCACTACCATAGTGGTAATCAGGGTTACCTGATTAGAGCCCAGTCAGATATTTCACTCCCCCCATTGAGCTGAACCCCTAGCTGCACCTCTGGTCTGAGGGAAATGTGTGAGCAATATAGCACATTAGTGACAGCTGATTGGCAGCAGCAATCACGTGGCATTACTATGCCATGTGAGCGCAGAGAGAACTGGTGCCGACATCACTGGAACTGTGATGGAGCTGAAGGCACCTGTTTTGATTTTTGATTTTACACTGGGGAAGACAGTAAATAAGAACTACTTGGATAATTCTTTTAATGTCCACTTGGTATCCCCTCTTGAATACCTTCCATAGAGAGTTGTTTGGATTACTGTATACCTCTACATAACCAACAGAAATCTATAAGCCAACATACTGTATAATTAAGGTTAGATAATAAGGATGTAGAAATCTAATTCACGCTACTTTAGTAGTTGAGAGGAAGACCAAGCAAAAATTTTACCTGGTATCTCTGGCGTTTCAGGAAAATGTAGTTAGGACCATAGCCAGAGATGAGACTAGTCTGGCATCCCCTTGCACCTCTGTAGGTGATTGACTGCTCCAGGGGCAGACACAGACTGTAGTGGGCCCCTGTGCAAGAAATGTTTGGGCTCCCCCCTGCCCTTCATAGGGCAACAAAGTTATGTAAACATAACCCCCCCATATCTCACCCCCCCATGTGCAGCTCTCATCCCCCCCATGTGCAGCTCTCATCCCCCCCGTGCATCTCTCATCCCCCCATGTGCATCTCATCCCCCCCGTGCATCTCTCATCCCCCCATGTGCAGCTCTCATCCCATGTGCCCATGTGCAGCTCTCATCCCCCCATGTGCAGCTCTCATCCCCCCATGTGCAGCTCTCATCCCCCCGTGTATCTCACCCCCCCGTGCATCTCACCCCCCCGTGCATCTCACCCCCTCGTGTATCTCATCCTCCCGTGCATCTCTCATCCCCCCATGTGCATCTCATCCCCCCCGTGCATCTCTCATCCCCCCGTGCATCTCTGATTCCCCCCACTCCTAGTTAATTAATTGTATTTAAAAAAAATAAAACTTGTTATACTTACCCCTATGCAATCCCTGAAGAATCCTGACGCTCGTCCACGTCGCTGCCACCAGGTTCTCCTGACTTCGGCGCCGTCACATGACTGGAAGTCAGGGGAATCATGAAAGCGCTGCCGCAACAGCGCTACACTGCTACACAGAGGAAAGCAGCGCTGAGATGTCCCGGCGCTTAGCGCTCAGCATGGGGCCGAGGGCCCAGGGCTGGCTCCAGGTTTTTGTGGGCCCCGGGCGAAAGAGTCTCAGTGGGCCCCTTTAACACATACCACGATTCATGATGCACAGATACCGAAGAGAAATATATATATAGTAAAATGCAAAGATTTCACTTCTTCCATTAAATGAGTGATATCTATTGTAAATTCCACAATAGCTCAGAAACCAGCGAATCACTCCACACAGTATACTGGCCCCCATAAAATGCTCCATACAGGAGACTGGCCCCCATAAAATGCTCCATACAGAATACTGGCCCCCATAAAATGCTCCATACAGGATACTGGTCCCCATATAACGCTCCATACAGAATACTGGCCCCCATATAACGCTCCATACAGAATACTGGCTCCCATATAATGCTCCATACAGGATACTGGCCCCCATATAATGCTCCATACAGAATACTGGCCCCCATATAACGCTTCATACAGAATACTGGCCCCCATATAACGCTCCATACGGGATACTGGCCCCCATATAGTGCTCCATACAGAATACTGGCCCCCATAAAATGCTCCATACAGAATACTGGCCCCCATATAACGCTCCATACGGAATACTGGCTCCCATATAACACTCCATACAGGATACTGGCCCCCATATAACGCTCCATACGGAATACTGGCCCCCATATAATGCTCCATACAGGAAACTGGCCCCCATATAACGCTCCATACAGAATACTGGCCCCCATATAACGCTCCATGCAGGCTGTTCCCCACACAAAATGCCCCACGCAGGCTGTTCCCCCCACATAATGCCCCACGCAGGCTGTTCCCCCCACATAATGCCCCATGCAGGCTGTTCCCCCCCATATAGGATGTCACCCCCCCTTATAATGCCCCATGCAGGATGACACCCCCCCTTCCTTATAATGCCCCATGCAGGATGTCACACACACCCCCTCCCTTATAATGCCCCATGCAGGATGTCACACCCCCCCTCCCTTATAATGCCCCATGCAGGATGTCACCCCCCCCTTATAATGCCCCATGCAGGATGTCACACACCCCCACCTCACCCCCCTCCCTTATATTGCCACAGGCCTCCATGCAATAAAAAAGAATCAAATATTCACCTCACGTCTCACCTGCTGCCGCTGCTCCGGACTCCAGCGTCGCCGGCCTCATCCCGCTCTGTGCTGTGACTGCTCAGGAGAGAGCGCGGTGTAAAGACGTCACTGCGCCCTCTGACCTGAGACGTCACAGTGCAGCAGCCGCGGAGGATGCAGGAGCTGCTGCAGAGGCACAATGAGGGGTAAGTATTGTGCCGGGTGCTGGGGCCCTGAGCAAGCGGGGGGGGAGCGGGCGCTGACACCGCTCTCCTCCGCTCACGTGTCCCATAGCGCGCGGGGTGCCCGACGGTGAGGGCCCCATGAGGAGACGCACAAGAGGGGGCCCCGACCGGCCAGGCCCGATACTGGAGTCAGTACAGTCTTTCCCTGATGGCGGCCCTGCTGGAGACTGGAGGGGCCCCCTCTCCCTCGGGGCCCCCGTTCAATGAACGGGCTGCACGGGCGGTAAGTCCGCCCCTGGACTGCTCATGTCTCTGGCTGGATCCCCTTACTGTACTTTCTCTAAAAGCCAAAGCATTTCAGAGAAAAATGTACCAGGCTGCAATCGTGCAACCAGGCTCTGATTCATGCTCCCCGTGGTTTCTGTAGCATGAATCAGACAGGTTCCCTTTAAGAAAAATATAATCGTTATGCTTGTGTTTCCCTTAGTTAACATTTCTGCCGCAGTTACATTCCAAAATTCAATACATCAGTATCTAGTTATCTCTGGCGCCAGATCCTCTGCATGCATTTATCAATGTGATATCTGAATTATCTCTTAGTTCTCTAATGTAAAAATCCACATATGTTTTGTTCAAACGCCTTTCATACATTATTAGACAAGTGACAGTAAGTAAACGAATTAACATCCAAATAGGGCTGTAAACAACAGGAAACAGCTTAGTCTGTGAAATATTTGTCAACAACGTAATGAATAATATCATCAATATCTACCAAAATGAGCAGTCATTTCCCAGCGCTAATCATGGAGTATGACAACTGCGTTGCATGCAGTAATGATATAGGTCTATTCATATTCCTAAATTCATGGCATGGATTTTAACCCCTTAAGCCCCGCGGGTGGTTTGCACGTTAATGACCGGGCCAATTTTTACAATTCTGACCACTGTCACTTTATGAGGTAATTACTCTGGAACGCTTCAACGGATCCCCCTGATTCTGAGATTGTTTTTTCGTGACATATTGTACTTCATGATTGTGGAAAAATTTCTTCGATATCACTTGCGTTTATTTGTGAAAAAAACGAAAATTTGGTGAAAATTTTGAAAATTTAGCAATTTTCAAAATTTGAATTTTTAAGCCCTGAAATCAGAGCGATATGTCACACAAAAGAGTTAATAAATAACATTTCCCACATGTCTACTTTACATCAGCACAATTTTGGAACCAAAATTTTTTTTTGTTAGGGAGCTATAAGGGTTAAAAGTTGACCAGCGATTTCTCATTTTTCCAACAAAATTTACAAAACCATTTTTTTAGGGACCACATCACATTTGAAGTCACTTTGAGAGGTCTTTATGACAGAAAATACCCAAAAGTGACACCATTCTAAAAACTGCACCCCTCAAGGTGCTCAAAACCACATTCAAGAACTTTATTAACCCTTCAGGTGCTTCACAGGAATTTTTTGAATGTGGAAGAAAAAAATGAACATTTAACTTTTTTCACAAAAATGTTACTTTAGACCCAATTTTTTTTATTTTCACAGGGGTAACAAGAAAAAATGGACCCCAAAATTTGTTGTGCAATTTCCCCTGGGCACGCAGATACCCAATATTTGGGGAAAAAATACTGTTTGGGCGCACGGCAGGGCTCGGAAGGGAAGAAGCGCCATTTGACTTTTTGATTGTAAAATTTGCTTGAATAATTAGCGGACGCCATGTTGTGTTTGGAGAGCCCATGTGTGCCCAAACTTTGGAGCTCCCCCACAAGTGACCCCATTTTGGAAACTAGACCCCCCAAGGCACCTTTCTAGATGCATAGTGAGCACTTGGAACCCCCAGGTGCTTCACAAATTGATTCGTAACAATGAAAAAGTGAAAAAAAAAAACACTTTTTCATTTTTATGAATCAATTTGTGAAGCACCTGAGGGTTCCAAGTGCTCACAATGCATCTAGATAGGTGCCTTGGGGGGTCTAGTTTCCAAAATGGGGTCACTTGTGGGGGAGCTCCAATGTTTGGGCACACAGCGGCTCTCCAAACGCAACATGGTGTCGCTAACAATTTGAGCCGATTTTCCGTTAAATTTGTTAGAGGACACCATGTTGCATTTAGAGAGTCCCTGTGTGCCCAAACATTGGAGCTCCCCCACAAGTGACCCCATTTTGGAAACTAGACCCCCCAAGGCACCTATCTAGATGCATAGTGAGCACTTGGAACCCCCAGGTGCTTCACAAATTGATTCGTAACAATGAAAAAGTGAAAAAAAAAACACTTTTTCATTTTTATGAATCAATTTGTGAAGCACCTGGGGGTTCCAACTGCTCACTATGCATCTAGATAGGTGCCTTGGGGGGTCTAGTTTCCAAAATGGGGTCACTTGTGGGAGAGCTCCAATGTTTGGGCACACAGGGACTCTCTAAATGCAACATGGTATCCGCTAACAAATTGAATGGAAAATCGGCTCAAATTGTTAGCGGACACCACATTGCGTTTGGAGAGCCCCTCTGTGCCCAAACTTTGGAGCTCCCCCACAAGTGACCCCATTTTGGAAACTAGACCCCCCAAGGCACCTTTCTAGATGCATAGTGAGCACTTGGAACCCCCAGGTGCTTCACAAATTGATTCGTAATAATGAAAAAGTGAAAAAAAAAACACTTTTTCATTTTTACGAATTAATTTGTGAAGCACCTAGGGGTTCCAAGTGCTCACTATGCATCTAGATAGGTGCCTTGGGGGTCTAGTTTCCAAAATGGGGTCACTTGTGGAGGAGCTCCAATGTTTGGGCACACAGGGACTCTCCAAATGCAACATGATATCCGCTAACCATTTGAGCCGACAATTTGTTAGCGGATATCATGTTGCATTTGGAGAGTCCCTGTGTGCCCAAACATTGGAGCTCCCCCACAAGTGACCCCATTTTGGAAACTAGACCCCCCAAGGCACCTATCTAGATTCATAGTGAGCACTTGGAACCCCAGGTGCTTCACAAATTGATTCATAAAAATGAAAAAGTGTTTTTTTTTTCACTTTTTCATTTTTACGAATCAATTTGTGAAGCACCTGGGGGTTCCAAGTGCTCACTATGAATCTAGAAAGGTGCCTTGGGGGGTCTAGTTTCCAAAATGGGGTCACTTGTGGGGGAGCTCCAAAGTTTGGGCACAGAGGGGCTCTTCAAACGCAATGTGGTGTCCGCTAACAATTTGAGCCGATTTTCCATTCAATTTGTTAGCGGATATCATGTTGCATTTAGAGAGTCCCTGTGTGCCCAAACATTGGAGCTCCCCCACAAGTGACCCCATTTTGGAAACTAGACCCCAAGGCACCTATCTAGATTCATAGTGAGCACTTGGAACCCCAGGTGCTTCACAAATTGATTCATAAAAATGAAAAAGTGTTTTATTTTCACTTTTTCATTTTTACGAATCAATTTGTGAAGCACCTGGGGGTTCTAAGTGCTCACTATGCATCTAGATAGGTGCCTTGGGGGGTCTAGTTTCCAAAATGGGGTCACTTGTGGGGGAGCTCCAATGTTTGGGCACACAGGGGCTCTCCAAACGCAACATGGCGTCCGCTAACAATTTGAGCCGATTTTCCATTCAATTTGTTAGCGGACACCATGTCGCGTTTGGAGAGCCCGTGATGTGCCTAAACAGTGGAGCTCCCCCACAAGTGTCCCCATTTTGGAAACTATACCCCTCAAAGATTTTATTAAGGTGTATAGTGAACATTTTGAACCCAGAGGTACGGCACATTATTTGTTTACATTAGGTCATCATATTGAATAAGTTGTCATTATTCTTGAGCGCAAGTGCTCGCTACTTGAGTTTGCATCGGGTACTCAGGTATGCACCATGTACAGCGTGTGCTCGAGTGACATGCTCGAGTCCCTGCTCCGCATGTTTCACGGTTATTATACACCCAAAAAAAAACATGCGGGGATCGCTCGTGCATGGCAGGCAATCCCCGTAAAGTTTTTTGGCCGCGAAGCATATGGGGCAGAGACTCGAGCATGTCACTCAAATACCCACGATACTAAATGCATACCAGAGCACCCGATGCAAACTCAAGTAGCGAGCACTTGCTCTCAACACTAGTCGCCATATCGTCATCTTTTTTTCTTACTTTTGAAAAAAATCCCAACCCCAGCCCTAACCCTAGCACAACCCTAGCCCCAGCACAACCCTAGCCCCAGCACAACCCTAGCCCCAGCACAACCCTAGCCCCAAACCCAGCCCTAACCCTAGCCCAATCCTAACTCAAGAGTTTATTTTTGACGCCGTTCCTTGTGCGGTATAAGTGATTAGACGACTTTATTCTTCGGGTCGGTGTGATTACAGCAATGCCAGAATCATATGGGGTTTTTATGACTGACAGCTGTCACACACTAAAAGACGCATTTTTTGTAAAATCTAGTTTTTGCATCGCCATATTTTGAGAGCTATAATTTTTCCAGATTTTGGCAGACAGTCATGTGACAGCTCGTTTTTTGCGGGATGACTTGACGTTGTTATTGGTGCCATTTTCAGGCACGTGACATTTTTTGATCGCTTTCTATTCCGATTTTTGGGAGGCAGAATAAACAAAAACCAACAATTCAGGAATTGTTTTTTTTTTTTTTTTTTTTATTCTGTTCCGCGTGTGGTAAAATTGATGAGGCAGCTTTACTCTTCGGGTCAGTACGTTTACAGCGGTACCACATTTGTATCATTTTTCTATGTTTTGGCGCTTATACACAATAAAAGCTATTTTATAGAAAAAAATATTTTTTAGTATCGCTTTATTCTGAGAGCTATAACTTTTTTATTTTTCGGCTGATGGAGCTATATGGCAGCTTGTTTTTTGCGGGACGAGATGACGTTTTCAGCGGTATCATTTTTATTTATATGCGTCTTTTTGATCGCGTGTTATTCCACTTTTTGTTTGGCGGTATGGTGATAAAGCATTGCTTTTTGCTTGTTTTTTTTTTTTTTACCGTGTTCACTGAAGGGGTTAACTAGTGGGACAGTTTTATAGGTCAGGTTGTTCCGGACGCGGCGATACCAAATATGTGTACTTTTATTGTTTTTTTTTATTTTTTTTATAATAATATTTATTGATGGGTACATTATATTTTTATTTTTGGTGTATTATTTTTTTTATTTTTTTATAATATTTTTGCACATTTTTTTTTTTTTTTTTTCCACTTTCACACAGTTTATACACTTTATTACTTTGTCCCACTCTGGGACTTTCACTTTTTTTTTTCTGATCGCCTGCATGGCACAGGAATGGAGCACCATCCCTATGCCATGAAGGCTGTCAGAAGTGCACAGTGTGAAGATTGCTTGGAGATGCACTGCGCATGTCCAAGCAATCTTCCTGCTCTCTGGTGACCCGGATGTTGTCATGACGACATCGGGTCGTCATGGCAACACCCGGGAAGCCTTTGCAGACTGCGCTGGAAGCCGGAAGAGGAGGTGAGTATCGCCGATCACCTCCCCTTGCCCCCGCAATGCCGCGATCGACTTCGATCGACTTCGATCGCAGCATCGCGGGGGTTAATGTGCTGGGAGCGGTGCGTGACCGCTCCCTGCACATAGTACCGGGTGTCAGCTGTGACAATCAGCTGACACCCGGCGGCGATCGCGCCCGCACAGCCTGTGTGCGCGCGCGATCGCGATGACGTACTAATACGGGTCTGGCTCTTAAGTCCCAGGGCACAGACGCGTATTAGTACGTCAGATGTTATTAAGGGGTTAAATAAGAATTTATTTTAGTATTATTTGTTTTAGGATCCCACACTGGAATTTCTTTGGGTTTGTTCAGGGTTTGTAGAGCACATACTCCTTTACTTTAAGAGTGCTGTCTCCTTCTCTTATCTTATAGCCACTGGGTCTGTATAAAGACGTCGTATGTCTCTCAGTCAATGCTCTTGTAAAAGTTAGGCTGCCTCTGAATAGTTAATATGGTCAGGACATCATCACTGTCTGACTAGTCTCACGTGGGACCTGGTCCCCGGCGATTATTAACTTATGTTCTACTCTGGAACGCCACAGCGTTTAATGGTTAAGCATATAAGACATATAGACCTTTCGAGCCTGATGATATAAGCCCGCTGCTATCTGCTTTACCTTGACTGGTTATCAAAAATAGGAAGGACCCCATGTCATTTTTTTTTTTTTATTATTTACTTTTTTAATAGGTTAAACATCCATTAGTGCCACATGAATGCACTAAAGGTTGCTAGTTTATTATATGTAGGGGGCTTGTGATATTAAATATATATAGGACATCTATCCTTTCTATTCTCAGGGTTCTGGCTGTGAATTTCCTGTACTCGGCTGATGAAATGTCAGCTGTCTGTGTAAACATCCAGTCCACATGCATGGTCCATGTACCGTCCGATTTTTTTTCACGCACTCTGTTAGGTGTCAGGTTGTTGCTGGACCTGAAATTGGGTCAGAATCATCTGTGGTCTCCCATTCTGGTCCAGCCAGGGCAGATGCTGCTTGGCTTTGCCATCGGTCCCAATGCCTAGCCAGTGAATGAAAAGTACAGCCTGTCTCTTGGGTCCTTGTTCCTAGTAGTGTTAAGCATAGGTTGCGGAGGGGAACAAGGGCTGCTACAGCCTAAGTCCAGGATGCACTGCACTGAGCATGCCCGTGACATGGCGGACCTTGATTGGTGCTTTGGTATCAGCTGATCCGGTGACCTGCCACCGCCTGATTGGCCGCGGGTGACGTCATCAGTAGTGCGACCAATAATGTGACAGTGGGCAGGGCTTAGTCTTTAAATAGGCCGCCCACAAGCATGGCGGCGCTCTCTGATCATTGAGCTAAGGTTGTGTTCATGTGTGGACGCTTGTCTGTTTGAGCTCCACATGCTCTCTTGCTGTTCTAGCTTCGGATAGGCAGGTTTAGCTGGGGATAGGCAGTCTTAGCTGGAGGGAGACAGGTAGTCCATTTGACAGTCTGGCTCCGACAAGGGGGTCGCTATACACCCCGAGCAGGCTGCAGACTCCGTATTCCTGGCACCGCCTGTTAGTCACGTGGAGAGTTACTCCGCAGTCCGGTCGCACACCGGCTGGGAGCACGTATACGCCGGCATGAGTCACACACACTACTTAGCGTCTGCTGCGTAGCCTCTGTGCAGTTAACAGAGCTACGGCTACGTTATTTGTCGCACATCTCTCGTGCAGTTAACGGAGATAGTGCGAATCCCTTTTCCCGTCCCGGTGTGCAGTAACACTGGAGGGATTTATATATTAGTTGGTTGTTTTACCTTCTTACCCGGAAGGTGTTCGGCCGCAGTCTTCTAGGCTGCATAGCGGACCTCGGGTTCGGTTGCTTTCCATAATTAATAAAGTTGTTTGCAACCGTCCCCATAACACACTCATTGACTTGCATTGGAGAGTGCAATCCGATTCTCGCATCCACTTGCAGGATACTGCAATTTTTTCCTCAGTCCGATTAAAGCTGAGTAAAAACTCGTAGATGAGCACTGACTTATTTAATAACATTGATCAGAGTGCAAAGCAATGTTTTCTCGCATTGCATTCGTCCGATTTATACGCTTGTGTGAACGAGCCCTAACAGTGCCGATCTGGGAGGTGAGCATATGGTATTTTTATTTTACATGAGGCACTATTTCATTTAAGAAGGAGTTGTCCAAATAATGAAAGTATAACATAATAAAACATCAGAAAAAAAGGATGGATGAAGGAAAGGGGTTTATTGAAGAGGAACTGAAAATACTTCCATCCAGAAAAAGACATTTCAAAACATTTATATGTAAGACTAAATATAAGGATATGGAAAGATTTGAATTCATAAATAAAGATACAATTCTAAATATATCACAAAATTGAATCCCGTATAATCCTGTGTAAAATTATGGATTCTAAATTCATAACTGTCTAGTTTGGCTTAGTGGTGGGGGGACTAAGAGATAATGGCAGAGATGATCAAATGTTTTGAAATTCAAATTCACCTGTTTAAACAAATTGTTCCCAAAAATTTGACTCAAATCAAATCGATGTGGTGCGAATAGCAAAAGTGCAAAACCTCCAATTGCCCTAAAAAGATGTGTGTAACACTCTGAGGTCTCCTAGATCTGTATCCAGCCCCTTTCAAGTACTTTAAAACAAACACAGCCTTAGTAATATCAAAGTGACCTCACCATAAAACAGATGATAACTGTGCCCGTTGCTAAAGAAAATTAATATGCACTGCTCCCCACGCCCATGGATGTGGGGAGCCCTGTAGGTTTGGATTTCTTTTTCCTTTAATAATAAAGCCCTTCATATAAAAACTGCATTTTGTGTTTACTTGTGTTATCTTTGTCTAATATTTAAATTTGTTTTGTGATCTGAAACATTTAAGTCAAACATACAAAAGAATAAGAAATCAGGAAGGGGGCAAACACTTTGTTCACACCACTGTATATCAGCTATATATGCCTGCAGACTGGACTGCTTTTTCATGATAGCAGCAAGGGTGTAATGATCGTAGTTGAAGAGTGCCCGGAGGCGGAGGGGGCCCACTGATGCTAGCGCATATTTCAGCTGTGCAAAATGCTGAAATACATTGTGGCTCAGAGAGCCGCCTGGTCCTTGCATGGTAAGACACGCCATGGCCAATCAGAGATGGCAGCTGACGTTGGTGTGCCAGTCACTGGATGCTCATGGCAATGACGTCATGCTCTGCCTGTTGCATGCATGATGAAGTCAGCTGCTGGCTTCTGCATCGGCTGCAGAAGAGGACGCCGCAAGGAGTGGGAACGGAGAAAGATGAGTAACTCATTTATTTCTTTATGTGTTAAAGAAAGCGGCAGAATGGGTGACATATATACCAGGATTGGGAACATATACACGAGGATGAGCCCAAGATGGAAGGCATATATACCAGGATGGGGGGGCATTTATACCAGGATGGACCCAGAATGGGAGACATATGGGGGACAAAAATACCAGAATGGGTCTAGGAGGGGGGACATATATACCAGAATGGGGAACAGATATACAGTACAGACGAAAAGTTTGGACACACCTTCTCATTTAAAGATTTTTCTGTGTTTTCATGACTATGAAAATTGTACATTCACACTGAAGGCATCAAAACTATGAATTGTGGTATTGGCGTCTCTGCCTCCTGATAGGCAGAGACGCCGTCCCACTCACCGCCGCGCTCCCTGCCCGGCGTCCTACGGCACTCCTGCCTCTGTTGCTGCCGGCATGCGCAGCTCCCCGGGCACTGTGCTTAGGGCCCCTCTTAAAGGGGCCGTGCGCGCCGTCCTAAGGAGTCCCCGGCCAATGGCCGGAGGACCTCTCATTTAAAAGGCACCTCCTCCAAAATGGAGGTGCCCGTGCAAGGTTGTAGCTTTGTGTGTTATACTCTGCTTCAGCCCTTAGGTCCCGCTGCTAGCCTGACTTCAAGTCCAGCCCGCCAGCCAGACTACAAGGCCAGCCCGCCAGCCTGACTACAAGTCCAGCCCGCCAGCCTGACTACAAGTCCAGTCCGCCAGCTTGACTACAAGTCCAGTCCGCCAGCCTGACTACTAGTCCAGTCCGCCAGCCTGACTACCAGTCCTGTCCGCCAGCTTGTCTACTCTCCAGCCCGACAGTCTGTCTACAGTCCAGTCCGCCAGTCAGTCTATGGGCTCTGCCCGCCTGCTTACCTGGAAGCACCTGCCTGTTACCTGCCGTGCCTACCAGCCAGCCTACCTGGAGGCTCCTGCTTGTTACCTGCCGTGTCTGCCAGTCCGTCTGCCCGGATCACCTGTCAGCCTGCCTGCCGTGCTCATCTGCTGTACCGGTCAGTCCCTGCCTTCAGACCTGTGGGAGTCACCTGCTCTCATACAAGGTCAGTACCAGAGTAGCACCTGGTCCCTCTGCTCGGTCCTTCCCTGGTCACGGAGTCGATTGAGCCACCGTACGACCTTGGTCGGTCCGAGTTGATACCTAGTTATGCCTCCTTGCACCGCAGCACAGAGGTTCCACCACCCGGATCCGTAACATGAATTAACACATGTGGAATTATATACTTAACAAAAAAGTGTGAAAAAACTGAAAATATGTCTTATATTCTAGGTTCTTCAAAGTAGCCACCTTTTGCTTTGATGACTGCTTTGCACACTATTGGCATTCTCTTGATGAGCTTCAAGAGGTAGTCACCGGAAATGGTTTTCACTTCACAGGTGTGCCCTGTCAGGTTTAATAAGTGGGATTTCTTGCCTTATAAATGGGGTTGGGACCATCAGTTGTGTTGTGCAGAAGTCTGGTGGATACACAGCTGATAGTCCTACTGAATAGACTGTTAGAATTTGTATTATGGCAAGAAAAAAGCAGCTAAGTAAAGAAAAACGAGTGGCCATCATTACTTTAAGAAATGAAGGTCAGTCAGTTTGAAAAATTGGGAAAACTTTGAAAGTGTCCCCAAGTGCAGTTGCAAAAACCATCAAGCGCTACAAAGAAACTGGCTCACATGAGGACCGCCCCAGGAAAGGAAGACCAAGAGTCACCTCTGCTTCTGAGGATAAGTTTATCCAAGTCACCAGCCTCAGAAATCGCAGGTTAACAGCAGCTCAGATTAGAGACCAGGTCAATGCCACACAGAGTTCTAGCCGCAGACACATCTGTTCAACAACTGTTAAGAGGAGACTTTGTGCAGCAGGCCTTCATGGTAAAATAGCTGCTAGGAAACCACTGCTAAGGACAGGCAACAAGCAGAAGAGACTTGTTTGGGCTAAAGAACACAAGGAATGGACATTAGACCAGTGGAAATCTGTGCTTTGGTCTGATGAGTCCAAATTTGAGATCTTTGGTTCCAACCACCGTGTCTTTGTGCGAAGCAGAAAAGGTGAACGGATGAACTCTACATGCCTGGTTCCCACCTTGAAGCATGGAAGAGGAGATGTGATGGTGTGGGTGTGCTTTGCTGGTGACACTGTTGGGGATTTATTCAAAATTGAAGGCATACTGAACCAGCATGGCTACCACAGCATCTTGCAGCGGCATGCTATTCCATCCGGTTTGCATTTAGTTGGACCATCATTTATTTTTCAACAGGACAATGACCCCAAACACCCCTCCAGGCTGTGTAAGGGCTATTTGGCCAAGAAGGAGTGTGATGGGGTGCTACGCCAGATGACCTGGCCTCCACAGTCACCAGACCTGAACCCAATCGAGATGGTTTGGGGTGAGCTGGACTGCAGAGTGAAGGCAAAAGGGCCAACAAGTGCTAAGCATCTCTGGGAACACCTTCAAGATTGTTGGAAGACCATTTCCAGTGACTACCTCTTGAAGCTCATCAAGAGAATGCCAAGAGTGTGCAAAGCAGTCATCAAAGCAAAAGGTGGCTACTTTGAAGAACCTAGAATATAAGACATATTTTCAGTTGTTTCACACTTTTTTGTTTAGTATATAATTCCACATGTGTTAATTCATAGTTTTGATGCCTTCAGTGTGAATGTACAATTTTCATAGTCATGAAAATACAGAAAAATCTTTAAATGAGAAGGTGTGTCCAAACTTTTGGTCTGTAGTGTATATATATATATATATATATATATATATATATATATATATATATATATATATATATATATATATATATATATATACATATACCATATATCACAAAAGTGAGCACATGCCTCAAATTTTTGTAAATATTTTATTATATGTTTTCCTGGGACAACACGGAAGATATGACAATATAATACAATGTAAAGTAGTCATTGTACAGCTTGTATAACAATGTAAATATGGTGCCCTCTAAATAACTCAACACACAGCCATTAATGTCTAAACCGCTGGCAACAAAAGTGAGTACACCCCTAAGTGAAAATGGCTAAATTGTGTCCAATTTGCCATTTTTCCTCCCCAGTGTCATTAGTGTTACAAGGTCTCAGGTGTGAATGGGGAGCAGGTGTGTCAAATTTGATGTTATCGCTCTCACAATCTCTCATTCTGGTCACTGGAAGTTCAACATGTAACCTCATGGCAAAGAACTGTCTGAGGATCTGAAATAAAGAATTGTTGCTGTAAATAAAGATGGCCTTGACTATGAGATGATTGCCAACACCCTGAAACTGAGCTGCAGCACAGTGGCCAAGACCATACAGTGGTTTAACAAGACAGGTTCCACTCAGAACTGGCCTCGCCATGGACGATTGTTTGCCTTCAATTTTGAATAAATCCCCAACAGTGTCACCAGCAAAGCACCCCCACACCATTACACCTCCTCCTCCATGCTTCACGGTGGGAACCAGGGATGTAGAGTCCATCCGTTCACCTTTTCTGCGTCGCACGAAGACTTGGTGGTTGGAACCAAAGATCTCAAATTTGGACTCATCAGACCAAAGCACAGATTTCCACGGTCTAATGTCCATTCCTTGTGTTCTTTAGCCCAAACAAGTCTCTTCTGCTTGTTGCCTGTCCTTAGCAGTGGTTTCCTAGCAGCTATTTTACCATGAAGGCCTGCTGCACAAAGTCTCCTCTTAACAGTTGTTGTAGAGATGTGTCTGCTGCTAGATCTCTGTGTGGCATTGACCTGGTCTCTAATCTGAGCTGCTGTTAACCTGCGATTTCTGAGGCTGGTGACTTGGATAAACTTATCCTCAGAGGCAGAGGTGACTCTTGATCTTCCTTTCCTGGGGCGGTCCTCATGTGAGCCAGTTTCTTTGTAGCGCTTGATGGTTTTTGCAACTGCACTTGGGGACACTTTCAAAGTTTGCCCAATTTTTCGGGCTGACTGACCTTCATTTCTTAAAGTAATGATGGCCACTCGTTTTTCTTGACTTAGCTACTTTTTTCTTGCCATAATACAAATTCTAACAGTCTATTCAGTAGGACTATCAGCTGTGTATCCACCAGACTTCTTCACAACACAACTGATGGTCCCAACCCCATTTATAAGGCAAGAAATCCCACTTAATAGACCTGACAAGGCACACCTGTGAAGTGAAAACCATTTCCGGTGACTACCTCTTGAAGCTCATCAAGAGAATGCCAAGAGTGTGCAAAGCAGTCATCAAATCAAAAGGTGGCTACTTTGAAGAACCTAGAATATAAGACATATTTTCAGTTGTTTCACACTTTTTTGTTAAGTATATAATTCCACATGTGTTAATTCATAGTTTTGATGCCTTCAGTGTGAATGTACAGTTTTCATAGTCATAAAAATACAGGAAAAAATTTAAATGAGAAGGTGTGTCCAAACTTTTGGTCTGTGCTGTATATATATATATATATATATATATATATATATATATATATATATATATATACAGCACAGACCAAAAGTTTGGACATGCCTTCTCTTTTAAAGATTTTTCTGTATTTTCATGACTTTGAAAATTGTACATTCACACTGAAGGCATCAAAACTATGAATTAACACATCTGGAATTATATACTTAACAAAAAAGTGTGAAACAGCTGAAAATATGTTCTATATTCTAGGTTCTTCAAAGTAGCCACCTTTTGCTTTGATGACTGCTTTGCACACTCTTGGCATTCTCTTGATGAGCTTCAAGAGTGCCAAGAGTGTGCAAAGCAGTCATCAAAGCAAAAGGTGGCTACTTTGAAGAACCTAGAATATAAGACATATTTTCAGTTGTTTCACACTTTTTTGTTAGGTATATAATTCCACATGTGTTAATTCATAGTTTTGATGCCTTCAGTGTGAATGTACAATTTTCAAAGTCATGAAAATTCAGAAAAATCTTTAAATGAGAAGGTGTGTCCAAACTTTTGGTCTGTACTGTATATATACACACACACACACACACAAACACACACAGAGGCAGCACTCCAGTAGGTCAAATGCGGGAAAGCAGTGGATAATGTAGGAATGCATGTGCATAGTGGCATTGTTTCGGCTCATGGTTGAACCTTTGTCAAGCAATTACATGGTGGACAACAGTGATTTATATAGCAACTTCTAAATTTATGTATAAATAGCATATAATTCCTAAAAATAAGGATACATACTTGATACATGTCATGGGATTATATACAATAAACACCAAAAAGATTCAAATAAAAACCATGTATGTGTCTGAGGTCTAGGTTAAAGACAGTATAGTGGATCACCAATCAAAGGACCTGATGAAAAGTTAAAAAAAGGCCCTCCAAGTATGGCTCGGTGGGTTCTCTCCAGATCAAGGAAAGAGAATACTAAATAGGAGGATGATCTGGGATAGGGGGTCAGAGGCATTCAGAGGTTTTTATGCATGCACTCTAAGGTGTGATTGTCCCCGGACGCCATATTGGAAGTCGGAATTATGTCTATATAATATACACTCCCTGACAGAAGTTATGTCGCTTATCCATGTTATGTAAATAAAAGCTTATAACCTGACGTTAAATTCATCCATTTGTTTTATAAATTACTCTTTTGAAAGCTGAAACCCTCCCAAATTTGGTTTAGGTTAAGAAAGTAAATTGGCATCAATGCTGAAATATTAATATATTAATGAACACAGAATGGTCAGATTTTTGCAAGACAAAAGTTTTGTCGCCCACAGAAAGTCATGTGATATTCAAACAAATAATGATCTTAAAATACAAATATATGTTGCATAGCATTGGTGAATGAAGTTGTGGTGCTATTAGAGTCATATTTGATATTTTGTGTGACTTCCATGAGCTTGAAGGACTGCATCCATGCGGTTAAACAATGATTCATACAATTTATTAATGAAGTCATCAGGAATAGCAAAGAATTCAGTCTTACATGCCTCCCAGAGTTCATCTAGATTCTTTGGTTTTGTCTTCCAAGCTTCCTCTTTCATCCTACCCCAAACATGCTCAATGATGTTCATGTCTGGTGACTGGGCTGGCCAGTCCTTGAGCACCTTGATCTTTTTGCCTGGAGGAACCTTGTTGTAGAGATGGGTGTATGAGATGGAGCACCATCCTGCTGCAGAATTTGACCCCTTTTATGATTTGGAATGTAAGAGGTAGCTTCTTGATAGTTTAAGCTATTGATATTGCCTTCCACCTTGCAAATGTTTTGCACACCCCCATACTGAATGTAACCCCAGACCATGATCTTTCCACTACCAAATGTAACATTTTTCTGGGTGTATTTTGGATCCATATCGGCTCCAGTAGGTCTCCTGCAGTATTTTCGGCGGCTGTGGTGTAATACTACTGAAGATTCATCAGAGAAATCCACCTTCTGCCACTTTTCCAGCGTCCATCTGTTTAGCAGGCTGTGGGACTTTGCAAATGCCACACGTTTTTTTATTTGCCTTTTGTTTAGTGCTGGCTTCTGGGCACTGATTCAACCATGGAGGCCATTTTGAGACAGAATCCTACAAACTGTTCTAGTTGACACAAGGACTTGAGGTGACCAGACCTGTTGGAGCTCTGCTGCAGTGGAAGAGGGGCTTGCTTTGGATTTTCTAACCAACAAACGTTCCTCCTGAGCAGTTGTCTTGTGGGGTCTGCCGGACCTGGGCTTTTCAAAGAGATCTCCAGTCTCTTTAAATCTTTGTACTTGACGCTGAGACACATTAAAGGTGCCAGCCACCTCCGCAGTGGATCTGGTCTTCAGCCTCTTGATAATCAAGGCTTTGGTCGCAGGATGGATTTTTGGCTTGTTGTCAGAGCTCAAGTTGCAGTTCAAGTGAAGGTCTGGGGCGCTGAGTTTCTTTTTATACACATCAGAATTAACCGATCATTTACTGAGCACTGGTGAGGATGTAAACTAGGATTGGGTGCATTATATGACCAGGTGACAAAACTTTTGTCTTGCCAAAATCTGACTATTCTGTGTTCATTAAATGATCAATATTTCAGCATTGATGCCAATTTATTTTCTTAACCTAAACCAAATTTGTGAGGGTTTCAGCTTTCAAAAGAGTAATTTAGAAAACCAATGGATGAATTTAACATCAGGTTATAAGCTTTTATTTACATAACATGTATAAGCGACATAACTTCTGTCAGGGAGTGTACATACATGTGTGTGTGTAATGATGATATACTTTTCTTTTTTTTTTGCTGTGTGATCGAACACAATGGATTTTTATTCATCATTTGGGATTTTTTGTGTCCATAAGACTCCATAATGCGACATCCATTATGTATTAGGTCTGTATGTCTAGGGACATATACGGTAAATTGAATCACTATACAGCTAGTTAAGTACCATGCTTGAGATCAGATTTTTAGTATCTTGTTTTGTTTAGTAAAAGCTGTCAGTATTCCTAACAAGATATTGATTCTGCAGCCTACAATCTGCTTTAAGCCTGGTCACCATATTACATTAATGTTAATAATCCTCCTTCTGCTATGAGGCGTTTTTATGAAGATGGTGAAGGGTTGCTGTTATCCTGAGGATTATTTCCTACATTTGGCCTGGACATGTTCTCGTGTGCTCTTTTTCTTTGAAGCGTAAGTCAGGTCTTGACCTTTTGAGTTCTGCTATAAGATCTATATTTTCGACTCAAGGCTCTGCTTTCACATTTGAAAAGAAATTGTATAGTCTTTTCAGATGTTTTCACTTGTGTGAAATGAAACAAAAATTGTGACACATGTAACATATGACTTGACCTAGAAAAGATAGATAGTACACAGATTTGGTTAATAACAGCTCTGTATGTAATATATTGTAAAATATATATTTGTCCTTGCTATGGCATCATCGATCACACCTCAGCCATTTAGGTATTTTAATTAGTGCGTTTAATTATATGTCGATTAGATCCTGTTGAATGGCCAATAGCTGCCGTCGATGAGCAAACCTGTAGCAGTCAGTGTTCACTGGCCAATAAGCTACATATAGGGCTGGACTGGCCTTGCCAAATAGACAGATGGGCTGGTCTCGCAGTGGGCTGCATTGATCACCGATATTTTATCACGATTGGCATCGGCAGCCGTAGCTGAGCGGAGAGCTAGCGGCGTCATGCTCCGCCACTTACTCCAGCAAGCTGCTTCCTGCAAGACACTGGTGACACAAAAGGGACATCGGATGATGCGTTGTCATCACTCATCACGCACCTGCGCTGGCCCAATGTTTATGCACACTAGAAGAGAAGATGATGGCTGTGTTGGACAGGGAACCATAATTAAATGAGTATATGCTTTTATTTTTTCTTATATTATTTGACCTGTACGTGGAGGTGGGCTGTGGTGACCATCATATTGTGTAGGGGTTGTAAGGGCCATTACTCTCTGTAGAGTGCTATGGCCACCGTCATCCTGTGTGGGGGGCTAGGGTGACCACTTGATCTAATATTATAGGCATCTGCTATGTTTTTGAATTTTTTGTGTCCCTTTGCTGGGTTTTAGTATTTATTGTGTGGTAAAAATAACATGGCACCATGTTCCTCGTGGTCAGTTTGATTAGAATTTGAATATATTTTTTTATTTTGATAGGGAAAAAAATTCAGAAATTTGTAAAAACAAATGCAGAGGGTGAGCTTACAAGATGACAAATTTCTATGGAGCTCATGGCTGCACTTCTGAAGAGGACCAATATAGCATCCATGGAGTCCTTCAGTAGGCCCCTGGCTGCCAAAGCAGCCATCAGCACACCATAATCACATAACAGGGAGAAGATGTTGTTCGGCTGGAATATTGTGCTGTATTGTGCACCTTGAATGCAGCTGTCAGAGATTCGCAGGTGTTAACAGCAGCAATCAAAGGATATCTCCAATCACTGCTGTTACAGATGGATGGCGGGATCAGCCAGATAATGCGGGCTCAGGTCCTGAGCCTGCTCCATACACTTGCACCTGATTTGTGCCATACATATGCAGCTGATGTTAGGAAGGTGGTTAATTGAACTTTAAAACTGACTATTTCTCAAATCGTTTGCCTGTGCCACTGGACTTCTCCCCTGACCATGTTAATATCTACTGATTCTGTCATCTGCACTGTCCCTCTTGTACTGTCCCTGTTTGTCTATTCTTTACCGTTAACTTCATGAGAGAGTGAAAACAAAAGTTTTTCTTGGTATTTCAATTTTTTTTAAAATTCCATGCAGTAGGTTCTCAAATAACTCTTCTGGTCTTTGTTCTTCCTCTTCTAGCCTTTTGGATATGTGATTGGTGCTGTCAATCACTGGTCCCAGCAGTAATGTTGTGGCACTCCACTGGATGCAGTGGTCATAAGAATAACCAGAGAGACTTGACCAGCATCAAAGGAGGAGCGGTGGGGGATCAATAAAGTGAGTAAGAATTCTTTGTTATTTTAGAATGTCCTGCATTATATTTAAAATACATAAATAAAAAAACAAAGTGATGGTAAACCCCTTTAAATACTTGCGAAAATAACAGCAGCGATCATGGATAATGATCATATTAATTGTATTGTAGTATGTGTGCAAGTTACAATATGTGACTCTCCAAGTATCTTAGTTTGACAGTGGTCAAATAGCCATTTTCTCTGGTTAGATCATAAGTTATTACAATTATATATGTTGTCAGCTTTACACTCTAGATGGAAGATGATAGATGCTATTATCAGTACTTCAATGTGTAATAGAAACCTACTGTCTACCCCACAACACAACAAAAATACAACATAGGGTTAAACGCTATATAATGAAGACGTAATAAAACATGCTTTCCCCTTTAGGAATAAATATGGGCTCGAATATGTTCTGCCATTCCCTGATAAAACCATCATTCTCCTAGTTAAAAGAAAATAAAACAAGTCAGAGTCACAGCTCAACCATTGAGTTCACTAGAATGAATACTGAGCAAGATGAACTGTCATCCATACTCAATTAAACTGTTATGATAGGTCCGGCCAATAAAATCTCATGGAGGGAAACAGATTGGTAGGCTTGAATATAGGACATAAATAAAAACGGTGAAATACTCCAATAACTGATGCTATCCCTCACAGAGGCTGGCATACATCTCCACCTAATTAATCTATGCCTTCAAAGTGACAAAAGCCATTGCTGTGCCTTAGACTATGGTCTCCTGAGGGACTGCGGGATGTCTCACTCAAGGGCTTTAGAAATGAGTCTCACTGAGCTAGCAATACTTTACTGAGTTTTCAAGGACAAGATATTTTCTCAGATTAAATAATATTCTCTCTTTGTCAGGGAAGATCTGGTTAAAAAAAAGCGTCAATAAATTCGGACTTTACATTGACTTTTCTTAGCAATACCAAAACTGCAAAATGTTACTGCATCCAGGATCTGAGATAATAAATGATCTTTAATCTGTGTGACACATCACTTATTTGCTAGGTGAAAAAATCCATGTTAAATTATTTCTAAATGGCCATGGGCTAATTCCTAAAAAGAGGTCTACCTCCTGACTGAAGTTGGAAAATTATTTGAAGAATTTTCTGCAAACATAATAGTAACAGTAAATTAGGTTCTGCCTTAGCTTCCATTCTGTCAGGTGTCCATTAGCCTTGATATATCCTAATATAATTTTTCACAATTTTTCCACCATTCTCAGAAAAATCAGCCCAAAACTTGAAGCCCTGTCCACTTCTTTACTCTGTTGTAATCATCTTTATTTGTGAAGTTATAGTTGTTCATTTTGTTCATTGCCGAATTCAGATGTCTGTGAACAAACTGTGATATACGGACTGTCCACAGTGAACAGACTCAGTAGCATATACTGTATATATGAGACTATTAAGTTTACGTCATAGCCAAGCTATACATAATGGTATATACACAGACCGTGCTTTATGGAAGTCAAAATTGGGCCTTAGTCAGTGATGCTCAATGAGCTGTGAACTTCAGGTGGCCCATATTTGCCTGATGGGCTGCACCAAAGGAAAGGGGACAATGGTCAGTGTTAAATATACTTATTTTGTATATTTATTTATACAGGACTATTTACCAGATGCGATACTTCATAGAACATGTCATGATAATCTTATAAAAAAATGTAGGGTTTGTAGCATCGGCGTCTCTGCCCCCTGCCAGGCAGAGACGCCGTCCCACTCACCTCCTCGCTCCCCGCTCTGCGTTCACCAGCGCTCCTCTTCCTGCTGCCGGCACGCGCAGCTCCCCAGGCACTGTGCTTAGGGTGCGCGCTCCCTCCCTCTTAAAGGGGCCGTGCACGCCATCCTAAGGAGTCCCCGGCCAATAGCCGAGGGTCCTCCCATATATAAGGCACCTCCTCCAAAATGGAGGTGCCCGAGCAAAAGTTGTTGCACAGTGTTTCTGACCTCTGCTTCAGCCCTCAGGTCCCGCTGCTAGCCTGATTACCAGTTTTGCCCGCCAGCCTGTTACCTGCCTGTTACCTGCCCGTTACCTGCCGTGCCTGCCAGTCCGCTCACCTGGGAGCACTTGCCTGTTACCTGCCTGTTACCTGCCGTGCCTGCCAGTCCGCTCACCAGGGAGCACTTGCCTGTGACCTGCCTGTTACCTGCTTGTTACCTGCCGTGCCTTCCCGGAGGCTCCTGCCGTCACTTGCCGTGACCACCTAGACTCCTGCCGTCACTTGCCGTGACCACCTGCCAGGCCACCTAGAGACTCCTGCCGTCACTTGCCGTGACCACCTAGAGACTCCTGCCGCCACTTGCCGTGACCACCTGCCAGCCCACCTAGAGACTCCTGCCGTCACTTGCCGTGTCTACATGATAGCCTACCTGGAGGCTTCTGCTCGCCAGCCTACCTGCTATTCCGGTCAGTTCCTGCCATCTGTACCGTGGGAGTCACCTGCTCCCTTACAAGGTCATCCCCAGAGTAGCACCTGGTCCCTCGTCTCGGTCCCTCCCTGGTCACGGAGCCGTTAGCCGCCGTACGACCAGGGTCGGTCCAGGTTGATACTTAGTTACGCCCCTCTGGGTCCCTAATTGCACCGTAGCACAGAGGTTCCACCCCCCGGACCCATAACAGTTTGCTCGGGCCATGGAACCCGGTGGCCCCCAGACCCCTGCAATCTCTGACCTGCACCAGGAGGTCTTACGTCAGAGGGCTCAACAGGAGTTGGTCCTGTACTTCCTGCGGTCTGTTAACTCTCGCCTAGGTGCATTGTCCGATCCGTCTGTGTCCATCTCTGGTCAGGCAGCGCCTGCTTCCGCGGCACCACAACCTAGTCCTATTATGGCGTCCGGCTATGGACCCCGGCTCTCGGCACCTCCACGTTTTGCTGGCAACCCCGCCGTAGCTCGGGGTTTCATAAACCAGTGCACCCTGCACTTTAAACTCTTGGCACATCAGTTCATCTCCGACCGGGCCAAGGTGGCATTCATCATGTCCCATCTCACTGGGGAAGCACTGGCATGGCTAAATCCCTTGTGGGAGAGAGAGGATCCCCTGGTGTCCGACCTATCGTCTTTCCTCGCTGCTTTCCGAAAAGTCTTCGATGAACCAGGATGAAAATCCTCTTCAGCCTCCTCTCTGCTATGTCTCCGCCAAGAGAGTCTCACCGTGGGCCAATATGCCATACGGTTCCGTACCCTTGCTTCTGAGCTTGCCTGGGACAACGAGGCTCTGGTGTCCGTCTTCTGGGAGGGTCTTTCCGGTCGGATTAAGGACGAGTTAGCCGGTCGGGACATTCTTACCCCCTGGCACCTTACTGGCCCTATGCAGATGTCTTCGGTAAAAAGGAAGCAGAGACACTGCCACCTCATAGGCCATATGATTTCCCGATCGACCTGGTATCCAGCGCCACTCCACCCCGTGGGCGTATTTACCCGTTGTCGTCGGCCGAAACCCGGGCCATGTCGGAGTACATCGAGGAGAATCTGGCCAGGGGATTCATCCGGAAATCTACCTCCCCGGCTGGAGCCGGATTCTTCTTCATTAAGAAGAAAGATGGTTCATTATGCCCCTGTATTGACTATAGAGGACTCAACCAAATCACGGTAAAGAACAAATACCCCTTGCCGCTCATCTCCGAGTTGTTTGACCGTCTTAAGGGAGCTAGGATCTTTACCAAGCTAGATCTACATGGGGCGTATAACCTGGTCTGAATCTGTCAAGGAGACGAGTGGAAGACGGCATTCAATACCCCGGACGGTCACTATGAATACCGTGTGATGCCCTTCGGTCTCTGCAATGCTCCTGCCGTCTTCCAAGAATTGGTCAACGACATCTTCCGTGATCTTCTTTACTCTTGCGTGGTGGTGTACCTGGACAATATCTTGGTCTTCTCTCTGGATCTTCCCACACACCGGAGGGATGTTCGTCAGGTCCTGCTTAGGCTCAGGCAGAATCACCTCTATGCAAAGTTTGAGAAGTGCCTCTTCGAGCAGACCTCTCTTCCTTTCTTGGGCTATGTTATCTCCCAGACAGGCCTACGAATGGATCCCGAGAAGCTCTCTGCTGTCCTAAAGTGGCCCCGTCCGGAGGGGTTGAAGGCGATTCAGCGATTCCTGGGCTTCGCCAACTACTATCGTCTCTTCATCCTGCACTTCTCTTTCCGGACTGCTCCCATATCTGCGCTCACCCGTAAGGGAGCAAATCCCAAGGAATGGTCGCCCGAAGCTGAGTAGGCCTTCCTTTCCTTAAAGCAAGCCTTCTCCTCTGCCCCAGTGCTGCACCGTCCGGATAGCAACAAACAGTTCTACCTGGAGGTTGATGCTTCCTCCTCCGGAGCCGGAGCGGTGCTCACCCAAAAGTCTTCATCCGGGAGTATGGTAACCTGCGGCTTCTTCTCCAAACTCTTCTCCTCATCTGAGCTCAACTGCTCCATAGGAGACAGAGAACTCTTAGCCGTTAAATTGGCGCTGGAGGAGTGGCGTTACCTGCTTGAAGGGGCTCTATACCCGGTGATCATCTATACGGATCACAAAAACCTGGCATATCTCCAGAATGCCCAAATACTCAATCCGCGTCAGACCCGGTGGTCTTTGTTCTTCGCCCGCTTCGACTTCGTCCTACATTTCCGCCCGGCGGACAAGAATGTCAAAGCCGATGCCTTGTCCCGATCCTTCCTGTCCTCCGATCAAGAGGAGGAGCCTATGCACATCATCGACCCCTCCAAAGTGATGAATGTGGCCCCCTTGGATCTGACTCGTCTTCCACCCGGTAAGACGTTTGTAGCGGTACCAGATCGTGAGAAGGTTCTTCACTGGGGTCATTCATCTAAACTAGCCGGCCATGCTGGCCAAAAGAAGACCTTCCTACTCATTACCCGGCATTACTGGTGGCCTACCCTGCGCAAGGATGTGGTAGACTTCGTCTCGGCCTGTTCGTCCTGTGCCCGCAACAAAGTTCCCAGACATCCTCCAGCTAGTCGTCTCCTGCCTCTTCCCGTACCTGCTGCCCCATGGCAGCACATTGCCATGGACTTTATTACTGATCTCCCTGTTTCTGCCGGTTGTACAGTCATTTGGGTGGTCGCCGACCACTTCTCTCAGATAGCCCACTTCATTCCTCTGCCTGGTCTCCCGTCTGCATCGGAGCTGGCCAAGGATTTTTTCCATCATATTTTCCATCTCCATGGCCTACCCCTCCACATTGTATCGGATCGAGGGGTTCAGTTCACCTCACGTTTCTGGAGAGCTACCTGTAAGCTAATGGATGTCACCCTGGATTTCTCCTCCGCCTACCATCCACAGTCCAATGGCCAAGTGGAGCGTATCAGCCAAATCCTTACCAGCTACCTCCGGCACTTTGCTAACGCTCACCATACCGATTGGGTGGAGCTCCTACCATGGGCCAAATTCTCCTACAACAACCATGAGAGCGAATCTACTTCTAAATCCCCGTTCTTCATGGTCCACGGTCAACATCCCCGGATTCCGTTTCCCATCTCCGCCTCGGTGGACAACCCTGCTGCGGAGGCTCTTGTCAGCGAATTCTCCACTATTTGGGAAAATACTAGGTTCGCACTTCTTCAGTCCTCCGAGCGGATGAAGAAACATGCTGACAAGAGACGTCTGGATCCACCTCAATTCCGCCTGGGAGATAAAGTCGGGCTCTCTTCCAAACATGTCCGACTCAAAATACCCTCCTATAAGTTGGGTCATCGGTTTATCAGTCCATTTGAAGTTCTAAAAAAAAATCAACCCAGTGGCCTACAAGTTAAAACTCCCGGCCACCTTACGGATTCCCAACTCCTTCCATGTATCTCTCCTCAAACCAGTTGTGTTTAACTTTTTTTCCAATCTAGGTATTCCCCCTGCTCCAGTTTCCACTGTGGACGTTTTAGAGGTAGAGAACATTCTGGCCACTAAGAGGGTAAGAGGAAAGACCCTTTTTCTAGTGGATTGGAAGGGGTTTGGCCCAGAGGAGAGAACTTGGGAACCCAGGGAGAACATTCATGCCCAGCTTCTCCTTGAAAAATTCCCTTCTGGCCTAAGAAAGAGGGGGCGTAAAGGGGGGGTACTGTAGCATCGGCGTCTCTGCCCCCTGCCAGGCAGAGACGCCGTCCCACTCACCTCCTCGCTCCCTGCTCTGCGTTCATCAGCGCTCCTCTTCCTGCTGCCGGCACGCGCAGCTCCCCGGGCACTGTGCTTAGGGCGCGCACTCCCTCCCTCTTAAAGGGGCCGCGCGCGCCGTCCTAAGGCGTCCCCAGCCAATAGCCAAGGGTCCTCCCATATATAAGGCACCTCCTCCAAAATGGAGGTGCCCAAGCAAAAGTTGCTGCACAGTGTTTCTGACCTCTGCTTCAGCCCTCAGGTCCCGCTGCTAGCCTGACTACCAGTCTTGCCCGCCAGCCTGTTACCTGCCTGTTACCTGCCGTGCCTGCCAGTCCGCTCACCTGGGAGCACTTACCTGTTACCTGCCTGTTACCTGCCATGCCTGCCAGTCCGCTCACCAGGGAGCACTTGCCTGTGACCTGCCTGTTACGTGCTTGTTACCTGCCGTGCCTTCCTGGAGGCTCCTGCCGTCACTTACCGTGACCACCTAGACTCCTGCCGTCACTTGCTGTGACCACCTGCCAGCCCACGTAGAGACTCCTGCCGTCACTTGCCGTGACCACCTGCCAGCCCACCTAGAGACTCCTGCCGCCACTTGCCGTGTCTACATGATAGCCTACCTGGAGGCTTCTGCTCGCCAGCCTGCCTGCTGTGCCTACCTGCTATTCCGGTCAGTCCCTGCCATCTGTACTGTGGGAGTCACCTGCTCCCTTACAAGGTCGTCCCCAGAGTAGCACCTGGTCCCTCCCTGGTCACGGAGTCGTTAGCCGCCGTACGACCAGGGTCGGTCCGGGTTGATACTTAGTTACGCCCCTCTGGGTCCCTCCTTGCACTGTAGCACAGAGGTTCCACCCCCCGGACCCATAACAGGGTTTTATTATTGGATTGTCCATGAAAAAGAATAATTGCAGCAAAACATAAAATACTTGAGGTAGTTACAAAGAGATTGTCCATTGAGATTACTATTATTATTTATTTATATAGCGCCATTGATTCCATGGTGCTGTACATGAGAAGGGGTTACATACAAAATACAGATATCACTTACAGTAAACAAACTAACAATGATTGACTGGTACAGAGGGAAGAGGACCCTGCCCTTGCGGGGTTACATTCTTCAGAGATTCATCCATGAGTGTCCATCTGTGTAGCATGTCTCAGCTACTCACCCAGGCTATCGTATACTTCATGAGCACATGTCTCTGTGTGTTTAGGTCCAAATTGCCATATGGTCAGGAAAACGTGTCAAGCCTTTATCCATCTTTCCTGGGATCCTGAATGGTAGTTTCGTCTGTCTGTGTCGAGCACGTGGGTGAGGCCTACATGTCAGATGTGCAGACCATCCGTCTGATGTCAGTATGAAGTGGAAAGGCGACCCCCCTGTGTCTCACGTGGGTTATATATGTGCCACATAGCACCTGTTTTTCTATATACGGCACTAACCATCTACCCTGAGCTAAGTATGCAAGAATAACACATGTAATGTCAGCAAAACCTACCATGTGGCTGATGCAATCTGTGTTGTACAGAATTGAGATTAGAAATTAATATTTGATTATTTAACAATCAGTCATGGGTTTCCTCTGACTGATCATAAAAATAACAAAAGTCTTAATCTGTTTTCTCCTCTGTTTTGGATTGTTATATCTGTACTATCAGAATTCAGTACTGAAATACTACAGTAGGCACAGCCAATAGAACAGACCAGAAGCTGAACTTATGTAAATCTTTAAGTACTCGTTCTGCTGCTCATTGCAGATCACAGTGTTAGTCTACGGTCACACCACAGTATAAAACAAATTGGTCCAATTTTCACCCAGAAAAGTGGGACAATTTTTTCTTCACTTGTCTTCCGAATACAATCCTTGTGCAATCCATGTTTTTACAGCAGCAGCTATAATGGTCATTTACAGGACCATTTCAAATTTCCTATGCTAAAGAATTGCAATGTGTCCGTAAACACCGGAGGCCATATTGTGGCATCTGATTTTTTTTCATGCACCCATATATTTGAATGAGGGAGTCTCATTAGATTGCATGCTGCAATTTTTTTCTGTCAGTGAAAAAAATCAGCCATCTGCACTGCCCCATTGAATAATATGGGTCAGTGTGCTCTCCGATAAAGAATTGGATAGCACTCATCCGATTTATACGCTTGTGTGCACGAGCCCTTAAAATCAGTCTCAAGCCCCCGTCTCACATAGCGATATCGCTAGCGATATCGCTGCTGAGTCACGGTTTTGGTGACTCACCAGCGACCTCACCAGCGATGTCGCTGTGTGTGACACTTTGCAATGATCAGGCCCCTGCTGTGAGGTCGCTGATCGTTGCAAAGTGTCCTGGACCATTTTTTGGTCGTTGGCCTCCCGCTGGCCAGCACACATCGCTGTGTGTGACCAGCGGGGCCAACGATCTAGCTGGTAACTATGGTAAACATCGGGTTACTAGGGGCACGCGCGCACTTAGTAACCCGCTGTTTACCATGGATACCACTCTGCTACGGTGCGCGGAAGCTCCCGGCGCACTGTAGCAGAGTGGTATCCATGGTAAACAGCGGGTTACTAGGGGCACACGCGCACTTAGTAACCCGATGTTTACCATAGTTACCAGCCTGCTCCTGCTTGCAGCAGGCTGGTAACGGGAGCAGGACATCGTGGAACGATTCTTTCCACGATATCGCTGCTCCCCTCATCGCCGGTGAGCCTGCCTGTTTGACAGCTCACCAGCGATGTATTAGCGATGCAGCAACGATCCCTGACAGGTCGTATCGTTGTCGGGATCGCTGCTGCATCGCTTAGTGTGACGGGGCCCTCAGTGTCCAAGCATAGACATGCAAACTGATTTTAGACAATAAACAAAGAGAAAGAAGTGGTCACATCAGCTAACCAGATCCAGACAAGATATCCACAATGGGTGCGGTGCACAGAAGAACCTTGGGCCGGCTCCCAGGTGAAAAATGATACTTGTAAAGAGAAAATATCCAGCTTCCGCAAAAAATATATATTTTTTCTTTAAAAACAATATTTTATTGACATGCTCTTAAAATAAAGAGTTAAACATATTAAATACTTGTTCAAGATAAGGGACTGGCCTTAATATGCAAATAGGAAATCGTAACTGTGCACCAAGGTATAGGTTACAAAAAGAGTGCATCAAAGCGCCCTCATTTGCATATTAGATAAAAGTCGATTTTTCAGCAAATATTAAGTTAAACTGTACATGCCTGGTAACATTTTTATAGCATCTACATTCATCTTTATCAATGTTTAAAGGGAATCTGTCACCACTTTTGAGCTATGTAACCTATTAATCTGGGCGTACAGGTTATAGACAGCTGAAAACAGTCCTACCTGTATGTCTCATATCAGATGCCTTGTTGTTGAGAAATCATCTTTATCACTTTATATAAATGACCTCTTCCAGGCTCTGGGGAGGACGCTGCCTGTAAGATGATGAAGCACTAGAGGAAAAGTTATCATGTGAATCGCATCCCATAGCGTCACTGTGTCGTCGGTTTTTCGTCCTGTAATCTCGCACCTGCGCAGTCCCAGTGCCGCCGTTCATCTTCAGTATTCTGCCCTTTTCTGGGCATTCGCTTCATGTTCCTACTGAGGAGGTGCCGGCGAGTTACTGGTCCTTCCACTCCCAGTGTTTCTGCACTCCGGAGAACGCTGAGAGCATACAGGTAGGATTTTTTTTCAGAAGTCTATAACCTGTATGCCCATATTAATAGTTTAGATAGATCCTTTTAAGCAGATGAATTGGCATTTTGGGGTGACAGACTTACTTCAAGACCATATTCACACGTTCAATAGTTTATCAGTATTTTACATCAGTATTTGTAAGCCAAAACCAGGAGTGGAACAATCAGAGGAAAATTATAATAGAAACACGTCACCACTTCTGCATTTCACCCACTCCTGGTTTTGGCTTACAAATACTAGCGTAAAGTACTGACCAAATATTGAACATGTGAATGTGTCCTTAAAGGGAACCTGTCACCAGAAAAATGCTATTAACCTGCAGATATGGGGTTAATCTGCAGGTAAATAGCGTTATAATGCTGAACGGTGCCTGCACTTAATCCAACACTGCGGGGAGAAATTTAATATTATTTTCCCCAGCAGAGTTCCCATTTCAGTCACGGGGGTGGGGCCAGTGCTGGTTCAGTCACTTCTCTGAGAATACCGGGGGTGGTGACTGAAACAGCGCCCCCCAGCCCTGACTGACAGCCGGCCCCAATGGAGATCCAGCGTCATTCAGATCCGGGGCACGGTTTCAGTCACCGCTCTGAGAATACAGAGCGGCGGATGTAACCGTGCCCTTGCCCTGACTGCCATTCCCTTTGCATTGAGTCTGGCTGTCAGTCAGGGCTTGGGGCATGGTTACAGCCGCCGCTCTATATTCTCAGAGCGGTGACTGAACCAGTGCTGACACCGTCCCTGTGACTTCAACGGGAAAGCTGCTGGGGAGAATAAAGTTAATTTTATCCTTGCAGCGTTAGCATTATAACGTGATTAACTTACAAATTATCTGCTGATGCCGAGGAGCCGGGGAGAATGAGCCGCTTCAGTGAGCCCGGAGTTGTGCTGAGCTCATGAGCAGTGTCCTGTCACTCACTGAGCTCAGCGCAGCTCCGGGGCCCCTCTTGCTGGAGCGGCTCATTCTCCCCGACTCCTCGGCATCAGCAGTCAGAGGATTACACTGGGGGACATCTCCAGAGAGATGAGTATAAGGATTTTATTATGTTATTCTTATTTTTACACATGGACACTGCGGGAGCAGACTACTACTCCCAACATTGTCCCTTGTTCATGCTGATCACTCCGCGAGCAAAGGACAATGATGATGGCAGCGTTCAGCACTCAATGCTTGGGAAAAGCACTAACTGTACACTGATTCCCAGGGGCCGGTACGTGTGCTCCTGATGCAGCACACGGGCGGCACATGGTTGTCACACATGTGCCACACACTGACATGGATATCTCCGGTATGGGTTTTTCCGGTACTGGAAAAATAAGGAAGTATGAAATCGGCCTAAATGCGCTCTGAAGTGGTCTTTTTATTAGTTAATACAGTAGGTCAAGATGGACACTCACAACTTGGGGCCGTTGTGCAAGAAATGTGTTTGGGCTCCACTCCTTTTGTGGCAACAAAGCTAAAGATTTATAGATATATATAGCTATCTATCTATCTATCTATCTATCTATCTATTATATATAAATAATATATATTTTACATAGTGTCTTTTCTTGTTCCCTACATATCGGATTCTCATTATTTTTGGTATTTATACTTTATACTTTGGTCTTCTCTTGTTAGATATAAACTGAACTGACTGCTGATGGAACATGGTAAAGCTTCTTTTCTATTGGAGGCAACTGATGGACTGGTCTTCTGGTCAGATGCTGCTCCATCAGCAGTCATTTTATATGTAACAAGAAAAGACTATGTAATAAAGAGAGGCCGCTGTGAATTACAATAATGAAAATATGCTATGTAAGGGATGGTGCTGTACATTGCAAGATATTAACTATGTATTAATGGGACAGCGCTGTACATAACAACACAGGACGCTATATAATAAGGGACGGTGTCATACATAATAAAAGAGGAAACTATATAATTAAGGAGGGTGCTATAAATAATAAGTGAACACACTATATACTAAGGGACTGTGCTATACATAGTAAGTAGTGTTGAGCGAGCACTAAAATGCTCGGGTGCTCGAAGCTCGGGCCGAGCTCACTGTGATACTCGGGTGATCGACCCGAGCAACGAGCCCAATGTTAGTCTATGGGAGACCCGAACATTTTTGCGGCGGCTCCCCCGGCAGTCTGTAGACAGCCTAAAAAGTGCCCAAAACGATAGTGACAGTGCTCAAATGACATGGGGACAGCATGGGGATCGCCCCTGGAAGCATTTCTGACCCCCAGGTCACTGCTGTCAACAACGTGGTCAGAGGTATTAAGCCACTTTTACAGGCTCACAATAAAACGTTCAAAAACGAAAGTGAAAGTGCTTTCCTGTGAAATATGTTAACCCCTTAATGACCATGGGTCTTTCTGGTTTTGTGTTTTCCTTTTTTGCTCCCCTTCTTCCCAGAGCCAGAACTTTTTTAATTTTCGTTCAATATGGCCATGTCAGGGCTTATTTTTTGCGGGACGAGTTGTACTTTTAAACACCATCACTGGTTTTACCATATCGTGTGCTGGAAAATGGGAAAAAAAATCCAAGTGCAGTGAAATTGCAAAAAAAATGCAATTCCACAGTTGTTTTTTGGGTCCTTTTTTTACCACGTTCACAGATTGCTAAAACTGACCTGCCATCATTATTTTCCAGGTCGTTACGAGTTCATAGACACCAAACATGTATAGGTTCTTTTTTATTTAAGTGGTGAAAAAAAAATCCAAAGCTTGCTAAAAAAACAAAAAAAAATGACGCCATTTTCCGAGACCCTTAGCTTCTCCATTTTTCGGGATCTGGGGCCAGGTGAGGGCTTATTTTTTGCGTGCCGGGCTGACGTTTTTATTGATACCATTTTGGGATAGATCCGATGTTTTGATCGCCCGTTATTGCATTTTATTGCAAAGTTGTAGCGACCAAAAAAACTTAATTCTGGCTTTTAAAATTTTTTTCTCGTTACGCCGTTTACTGATTGTATTAATTCTTCTTTTATATTGATAGATCAGGCGATTCTGAACGCGGCGATACAAAATATGTGTATGTGTTTTTTTTTTTATATATATATATATATATTTTATTTTGAATGGGGCGAAAGGGGGGTGACTTAAACTTTTATATATTTTTTATTTTTTTAAAAACTTTTTTTTACACTTTCTGCTTGCTTCTATAGTCTCCAGAGGAGACTAGAAGCAGCAGTTGTCTGATTGCTTCTACTGCATACAAGCGATGAGCAGATCGCTTGTATGCAGGAGAAATGCTCACTTGCTATGAGCGCTGACCACTAGGTGGCGCTCATAGCAATTGAGACATGACAACCACAGGCGTCTGCTGCAGACCCTGAGTTGTCATGCCCACCCATTGGTGACCCACGATCACGTGACGGGGTCACTGATGGGCGGGGCTTAGGACTCCCGGAAGCGCGAGTTAAATGCCACTGTCAGAGATTTAACATATTAACAGCCGCGGGTGGATTGCGATTCCAATAATCAGCTGACATGTGCTCGCTTCAGTGTGGGCTCACCGCCGGAGCCCCCGCTGAACCAGCCTTCCCGACCTGGTGCGTACTATTACTGACCAGGTCGGAAAGGGGTTAAGGAACATCCTTTCCAGGGTAAAGACTTGTGTATAAGGTAAAATAAATAACCAAAAACAAAAATACTCCTCCACACCTTGGGCTATGTTCACAAGTAGCATTTTTTATGCGTTTTTGCACGTTTGCATTGCTTTCAACCGTGACAAATGCATTCACCGGGAAATGTCATTTTAACATTTTACAACATTATCTGGCCATGTGCTGTGTGACACATGCATACAGTGCTAAAAAGACATGGGAACAGCATGGGGAAGACCCCTGGAAGCATCTCTGACCCCCAGGTCACTGTCTAAAAGTGTGCCCATCAGAAGTGATCCTTGCCGCATCAGAAGATGCAGACTTGCAACTATCCCCGTGCAAGTCCTTGTCCCAGGGCAGTGTTCAATTGTACCTCCCCCATAACTTGCAATACAAGCACAAGTATGCAGCCTGCCACCCACCCACCCCCCAGGCTGCAATACCATACTGCTAGCTTGCTTGCACTTGAAATTGGGCCTTTTAGGCATGTGGAGGTGGAATCTGGCCACCACGTCATGGCTGCATCGGTAGCCTGGTATTCATACTCAGTCCCCAGCCGCCCGGCGGCCGGGTGTCCACGCTTGGTCCCCAGCCGCCAGGGGGTGGCCGGGTGTCCATACTCAGTCCCCAGCCGCCCCGCGGCCGGGTGCCCACACACAGTCCCCAGCCGCGTGGGGGTGGCCGGGTGTCCATAAACGGTCCCCAGCCGCCCCTATTTGTCCCGGTGCGCCTTATACACAAGCGCGCATACCAAAACATTACCTGTGCCCTCTCCAGTGCATTTAGTGGGAAGGACAGCCTAACCACAAACACGTGGACAAGTGAATGTGGCCAGGAATGGTCCATCTCACTGACGCCTTCACATTGGGTTAATATTGTGGAAGCCGGGACACAGTTGGACACTGGGATGCAACACGTCCTCCAGACATAGAGGATTGCGGGTCCTGGGTCAATCAGGCTTCAACACAAAGTTCAGAAGGTAGACAGCAGCAGTGGTCGGCCTCCTACACAATGAGTAAATTATTCATGATCATGAGGCCATCCACCTCCTTAGCTTTCTGTTCCTTGGAATGCAAGCGCATGTATGTAGTAGCAGCTAGGCCTGAGGTGGTCAGCATTTTGGCGCATATTCTACCTCCTTCGAGGATTGCTGGATGTTTTCCTGCTACTATCCCAGTTCTATGACTCCCATTAAAACAAAGCTTCAGGTGATGAATGATGGATGAGGTGGTGGCAAAGGAGAAAGAGCAGGAGGAACAGGGACCATTCACATCAATATCAGGCCAGCCAACCACACATGTCTTGTAGGATATGTTTCCGTACCAAAAGGAGCGGTTCAGCTACACAGTTATAAGGCATACAGTGAATGCAATGCCTACCAAAAATTTCGAGGCACTCCAATACCCCTTGGAAGTGACATGGAGGTCAGAGGGCCTTAAATAAACCGTTTTTTCCATTTATAGCAACTGGGTCTCCTGTACACTGTTGGCCTAAGCAGGGAATGGAAGGCTTTTCAAAAATTATTAGGCACTGCAATGCCCCTTGAAACAGACGTGGATTACAGCGTATTAAAAACCTTCTACCCATTATTGGGGAGTGGGTCTCCCTTAGTGTTCGCCTATGCATTGAAAAGCAAAAGCTGACAAAAATTAGGAGGAAATGCAATGCCCGTTGCAAGAGTCGTGGAGGTTAGAGGTAATTAAAAACAACATGTCAATGCCCCTTGGAAGAGCTGTGGAGTTCAGAGTGGTTTAACAAGACGGTTTTAATGCCCCTTAGAAGAGACGTGGAGTTCAGAGTGGTTTAACAAGACAGTTTTAATGCCCCTTGGAAGAGATGTGGAGGTCACAGTAGCTTAACAAGATGGTTTTAATGCCCCTTGGAAGAGACGTGGAGTTCAGAGTGGTTTAACAAGACAGTTTTAATGCCCCTTGGAAGAGTGGTGGAGGTTACAGTGGAATAAAAAGACAATATCAATGCCCCGTGGAAGAGACGTGGAGGTCACAGTAGCTTAACAAGACGTTTTAATGCCCCTTGGAAGAGTGGTGGAGGTCGCAGTGGAATAAAAAGACAATATCAATGCCCCTTGGAAGAGTGGTGGAGGTTACAGTGGAATAAAAAGACAATATCAACACCCTGTGGAAGAGACGTGGAGGTTACAGTAGCTTAACAAGACGCTTTTAATGCCCCTTGGAAGAGTGGTGGAGGTCGCAGTGGAATAAAAAGACAATATTAACGACCCTTGGAAGAGATGTGGAGGTCACAGTAGCTTAACAAGACGATTTTAATGCCCCTTACAAGAGCCATGCAGTATAGCATATTAAAAACATTATTCCCATTATTGGAGAGTGGGTCTCCCATAGTCTTTGCCTATGCCTTCCAAGCAAAAGCTGCCAAAAATTAGGAAGGGGGAACTTGCAATGTCCCTTACAAGAGCCATGCAGTACAGCATATTAAAAACATTATTCCCATTATTGGGGAGTGGGTCTCCCATAGTCTTTGCCTATGCCTTCCAAGCAAAAGCTGCCAAAAATTAGGACAGAGGAACTTGCAATGCTGGCAACATGGACCACAGTCACCCTGGTGGTATAGTGGTCGTGGAGGCTGAGGATAAGGAGAAGAGCAAAAAACAGCCGAAATGAGGAAGCGTATACCCATGTGTGGGTGTGAAGCGATGCATGGGAATACACCTCCCGAAATAGCACAGTGGATTTGACTTTATGTTACTCTGCTGTCATTTGGTGGTGATGAGAAGTCTGGCCCAATCCAGCCCTTGTTCATTTTGATAAGGGTCAGCTTGTCAGCATTGTCAGTTGACAGGCGAGTGCGCTTATCAGTTATAATTCCCCTAGCGGCACTAAAAACACGCTCCGATAACACGCTAGCGGCAGGGCAGGCCAGGACCTCCAAGGCATACAGAGTGAGTTCATTCCAAGTGTCCAGCTTGGATACCCAATAATTAAAAGGCACAGAGGAATCACGGAGGACGCTGGTACTCCCTCACCATCCTTTGAAACTTTCCACTCCTTGTGAGAGTACCCTGCGCCTCAGGGTCTGTAAGCTGGGCAGGTCTCAGAAAACTGTCCTAGAACATTGACAGTGTTCCCCTGCCTCTGCTGGATTGGAGTTGCGTCTCTCTCGCCTGTATGCCTTAGTTGGGCAGCGAACTGTGACCTCTGCCGCTACCGTGTTCAGATGGGAATTTTTTTAATAGTTCTGCAGCAAGGGCCTTCTGGTACTGCCCCATTTTTGTAGACCTCTCCAACTCAGGAATAAGAGAGTGAAAGTTCTCCTTGTAGAGGGGGTCTAAAAGTGTCATCAACCAGTAATGACTGTCACCCAACATTTTGACAATGCGAGGGTCACGGTTAAGGCAGCGTAACATAAAGTCAGCCATGGGTGCCAGACTGGTAACGGGCAAGACTTCCGTGTCCTCACCAAGATGACGACTGATAGTGTTGAGCGATCACTAAAATGCTCGGGTGCTCGAAGCTCGGGCCGAGCTTACCGTGATACTCGGGTGCTCGACCCGAGCAACGAGCCCAATGTTAGTCTATGAGAGACCCGAGCATTTTTGCGGCAGCACCCCCGGCAGTCTGTAGAAAGCCTAAAAAGTTCCCAAAACGATAGTGACTGTGCTCAAAAGACATGGGGGCAGCATGGGGATCGCCCCTGGAAGCATTTCTGACCCCCAGGTCACTGCTGTCAACAACGTGGTCAGAGGTATTAAGCCACTTTTGCGGGCTCACAATAAAACGTTCAAAAACGAAACTGAAACGGTTTTCCTGTGAAATATGTTAAGGAATTTCCTTTCCAGGGTAAAAACTTGTGTATAAGGTAAAATAAATAACCAAAAACAAAAATACTCCTCCACACCTTGGGCTACGTTCACAAGTAGCATTTTTCATGCGTTTTTGCACTTTTGTATTGCTTTCAACCGTGACAAATGCGTTCACCGGGAAATGTCATTTTAACATTTTACAACGTTATCTGGCCATGTGCTGTGTGACACATGCATACAGTGCTGAAAAGACAAGGGATCAGCATGGGGAAGACCCCTGGAAGCATCTCTGACCCCCAGGTCACTGTCTAAAAGTGTGCCCATCAGAAGTGATCCTTGCCGTATCAGAAGATGCAGACTTGCAACTATCCCCGTGCAAGTCCTTGTCCCAGGGCAGTGTTCAATTGTACCTCCCCCATTCCTTGCAATGCAAGCGAAAATATGCAGCCAACCACCCACCCACCCGCAGGCTGCAATACCATACTGCTAGCTTTCACATGAAATGGGGCCTTTTAGTTTGGAGGAGGCCGAAGCTGGCCACTACCTCATGGCCGCTTCGGCAGCGAGGTATCCATACTCTGTCTCCAGCCGCCCGGCGGCCGGGTGTCCACGCTCGGTCCCCAGCTGCCCTGATTTCTCCTGTCACCTTCCCCCACACTTTTCTTAGCCTGGCCTGCTTTAGGGCAGCATTGGACGAGCCCACCAGAGAACCAGACTCCTCCGGTGGGCCCTGGCTTCTCCATCAGGGGAGTTGAGAGTGCCTAGGTGAGGAGCATGATGATGATGATAGAAGTTAGCATCTGCTTTGTTTTCTTGGAATGCAAGCGCATGTATTTAGTAGCGGCTAGGCCTGAGGTGGTCCGCGTTTTGGCGCATATCCTACCTCCTCCGAGGATTGCTGGATGTTTTCCTGCTACTATCCCAGTTCTATGACTCCCGTTAAAACAAAGCTTCAGGTGATAAATGATGGATGAGGTGGTGGCAAAGGAGAAAGAGCAGGAGGAACAGGGACCATTCACATCAATATCAGGCCAGTCAACCAGATATGTCTTGTAGGATATGTTTCTGTAACAAAAGGAGCGGTTCGGCTACACAGTTTAGGGCATACAGTGAGTGCAATGCCTACCAAAAATTTCGAGCCACTCCAATGCCCCTTGGAAATGACATAGAGGTCAGAGGGCGTTAACTAAACCTTTTTTTCGATTTATAGCAACTGGGTCTCCCGTGCACTGTTGGCCTAAGCAGTGAATGGAAGGCTTTCCAAAAATTACGAGGAACTGCAATGCCCCTTACAAGAGCCATGTGTGGCACCCCAGGGGTCTGGTCACCACAGTAATAGAGATATTACGTCGGAGAGCAAGTGGAAGGTTTCCTGGTCAGGATCCCTTAAACATGCAACATCCTCCTGCCCCAGTCCTGGGAGGGGAGAATTCTGTCCTTATAAACTGGATCTGGAGCGGGGTTGAGTGAGTCAGAGAACAGTCAGAGTCAGAGTGAGAGCAAGGGAAAGTAACAGCAAGGAGCTCTGTAGGAGCTAGGAGCTAAAGACCAGGGGCTGGAAGCTGAGCAGAGCTCGCCCTGGCAGAAGACAATAGGAACCGGACACAGGAGTCTGAAGCTGTGAGGACTTATATATCCAGCAGCAGAAACCAGCCGGCAGGGGATTTCAGGTCCTCTGGCCATAGAAGCCCGGAGGCTCAGTCACAAGCAAGGGACCAGCACCGCCGTCGTGGAGCGGAGGCTAACAGAAGGCCCCAAGTCACCAGTCATACGGGTGAGCATTACACCGTACACTCAGGGACGTGGGCTACTTCTACCCGCTTACAGCAAGGTAGCCAGGAAGAGTGCAGACAGACGGGGAGGCCTACAACTTCACCTGGCCAGGGGAACTCCTGCTTGCTCACAGACTGACCAGGCCTCTTATGCTAGCCAGTACTCCCAGGAGGGTCTACCTTATAATCATCAGTAAAGACCCTGAACTGCACTGCAAAGACTCTGAGTCGTTCCTGCTGCGCTCGTGCACCATCACCCCCATCATCCACACTCACTGCCCTGAGGCTATACTCCTCCTGAGGGGAGTTATCCCATTCTATGCTGCGCACACAACACCAGCCTCAGCGGTCTGCCTCGCAGCGGTGGTACTCCCTGACCGCATTCCACGGGTGGCGCAGTCGGACAATTAACCTCAAAACCTAAGAATGACTGCCACTGGTTTGACCAGCCTGAGCCACGGGACCGGGTCACCGCCATGGAGACTACAGACCCCAGAGACCCGGCACCATGTATCCCACACACGTGTACACATGGCCCAGGGGGCGCGTCACATGCAGTACAGCATATTACAAACATAAGTTCCATTATTGGGGAGTGGGTGTCCCATAGTATTTGCTTATGCCTTGCAAGCAAAAGCTGCCAAAAATTAGGACGGAGCAACTTGCAATGCCCCTTACAAGAGCCATGCAGTACAGCATATTACAAACATAAGTCCCATTATTGGGGAGTGGGTCTCCCATAGTATTTGCTTATGCTTTCCCAGCAAAAGCTGCCAAAAATTAGGACGGAGCAACTTGCAATGACCCTTACAAGAGCCATGCAGTACAGCATATTACAAACATAAGTCCCATTATTGGGGAGTGGGTGTCCCATAGTATTTGCTTATGCCTTGCAAGCAAATGCTGCCAAAAATTAGGACGGAGCAACTTGCAATGCCCCTTACAAGAGCCATGCAGTACAGCATATTACAAACATAAGTCCCATTATTGGGGAGTGGGTCTCCCATAGTATTTGCTTATGCTTTCCCAGCAAAAGCTGCCAAAATTTAGGACAGACCAACTTGCAATGCCCCTTACAAGAGCCATGCAGTACAGCATATTACAAACATAAGTCCCATTATTGGGGAGTGGGTCTCCCATAGTATTTGCTTATGCTTTCCCAGCAAAAGCTGCCAAAAATTAGGACGGAGCAACTTGCAATGCCCCTTACAAGAGCCATGCAGTACAGCATATTACAAACATAAGTCCCATTATTGGGGAGTGGGTGTCCCATAGTATTTGCTTATGCCTTGCAAGCAAAAGCTGCCAAAAATTAGGACGGAGCAACTTGCAATGCCCCTTACAAGAGCCATGCAGTACAGCATATTACAAACATAAGTCCCATTATTGAGGAGTGGGTCTCCCATAGTATTTGCTTATGCTTTCCCAGCAAAAGCTGCCAAAAATTAGGACAGAGCAACTTGCAATGCCCCTTACAAGAGCCATGCAGTACAGCATATTACAAACATAAGTCCCATTATTGGGGAGTGGGTGTCCCATGGTATTTGCTTATGCTTTCCCAGCAAAAGCTGCCAAAAATTAGGACGGAGGAACTTGCAATGCTGGCACCCTGGTGGTATAGTGGTGGTGGAGGCTGAGGATAAGGAGAAGAAGATTAAACAGCCGAAACGAGGAAGCGTATACCCATGTGTGGGTGTGAAGCGGTGCATGTGAATACACCTCCCGAAACAACACAGTGGATTTGACTTTATGTTACTCTGCTGTCATTTGGTGGTGATGAGAAGTCTGGCCCAATCCAGCCCTTGTTCATTTTGATAAGGGTCAGCTTGTCAGCATTGTCAGTTGACAGGCGAGTGCGCTTATCAGTTATAATTCCCCTAGCGGCACTAAAAACACACTCCGATAGCACGCTAGCGGCAGGGCAGGCCAGGACCTCCAAGGCGTACAGAGCGAGTTCATTCCAAGTGTCCAGCTTGGATACCCAATAATTAAAAGGCACAGAGGAATCACGGAGGACGCTGGTACGATCGGCAAGGTACTCCCTCACCATCTTTTGAAACTTTCCACTCCTTGTGAGAGTACCCCGCGCCTCAGGGCCTGTAAGCTGGGCGGGTGTCAGAAAACTGTCCCAGAGCGTTGACAGTGTTCCCCTGCCTCTGCTGGATTGGAGTTGCATCTCTCTCGCCTGTACGCCTTGGTTGGGCAACGAACTGTGACCTCTGCCGCTAGCGTGTTCAGATGGGAATTTTTTTAAGAGTTCTGCAGCAAGGGCCTTCTGGTATTGCCCCATTTTTGTAGACCTCTCCACCTCAGGAATAAGAGAGTGAAAGTTCTCCTTGTAGCGGGGGTCTACAAGTGTCACCAACCAGTAATGACTGTCACCCAACATTTTGACAACGCGCGGGTCACGGTTAAGGCAGCGTAACATAAAGTCAGCCATGCGTGCCAGACTGGTAACGGGCAAGATTTCCGTGTCCTCACCAAGATGACGACTGACCATGCTCTCCTCCTCCTCCTCTTCCTCCTCCCCCCTGTCCTCAGGCCACCTACGCTGAACCGACGGTATGACACTTGTACAGGTACTACCGTCTACAACGCATGATAGCAGCTCCTGTTCTTCCTCCTCCTCCTCCTCTCCCTCATTGTCTCCCAATGCACGTTGGGATGAGATGAGGCTGGGCTGTGTGTAATCGCCCGCTATGGCTTCTTGATCCATCTCATCATACTCTGGCTGCAATGCCTCCTCTTTAATTCTCTGCAGGGAGCGTTGCAAAAGACAGACAAGTGGGATGCTGACACTAATGATGGCGTCATCGCCACTCACCATCTTGGTGGCCTCCTCAAAGTTTGTCAGGATGGTACATATGTCAGACATCCAGGTCCACTCCTGAGGTCTTATATGTGGAGTCTGACCTGAATATCGACGGCCTTGTTGCAGCTGGTACTCCACAACTGCTCTCTTCTGCTCACAAATCCTTTGCAACATGTGGAGGGTAGAGTTCCAACGTGTGGGGACATCACACACTAGTCGGTGTGCCGGAAGCTGCAAACGCTGCTGCAACACAGCAAGGGCGGCAGAAGCTGTAGCCGACTTGCGAAAATGAGCTGACTGGCGGCGTACTTTCACGAGCAGATCTGGCAACTCGGGGTATGATTTAAGAAACCACTGAACCACGAGGTTAAGCACATGAGCCAGGCATGGTACGTGTGTGATCTCACCTCGCCTCAGAGCCGCCACCAGGTTACGGCCATTGTCACACACGACCATGCCGGGATGTAGGTTCAGCGGTCTCAGACACAGATCTGCCTGCTCTTTCACAGCTGTCCACAACTCACAAGCAGTGTGAGGTTTATCACCTAAGCTTATGAGTTTCAGCACAGCCTGTTGCCGCTTGGCGGAGGCAGTACTGCAATGCTTCCAGCTTGTAACTGATGTGGTGATATCTGAGATGGAGGCTGAACATGAGGAGGAGGAGGAGGAGGAGGAGGATGCACAGGAGCTGTACGCTGTGGGGGCAACTCTGACTGACATAGGGCCCGCAATCCTCGGTGTGGGGAGGATGTGTTCCGTCCCAAGGTCCGACTGGTTCCCGGCTTCCACTATGTTTACCCAGTGTGCCATCAGAGAGATGTACCGTCCCTGGCCACAAGCACTTGTCCACGTGTCCGTTGTCAGGTGGACTCTCCCAGTAACTGCGTTGTTGAGGGCACGGCAGATGCTTTGGGACACGTGCTTGTGTAGTGCGGGGATGGCACACCGGGCAAAATAGTGTCGGCTGGGGACCGAGTACCGAGGGACGGCCACCGCCATAAGATTGCGGAAGGATTCCGTCTCCACCAGCCTAAAAGGCAGCATTTCCAATGCAAGCAGTCGTGAAATGTGCGAATTTAGGACTGTGGCCTGTGGGGCGTTAGCTGCGAATTTCCGCTTTTGTTCAAAGGTCTGGGATATGGACAATTGAACGCTGCGGTGGGACGTGGACGTGGACGTTGATGCTGTTACTTGAGAAACTGCCATAACAAGTGAAGACTGAGAGGAGGGGGCATCTTTACATGCAGTATGGACAGGGGATTGCCTTGCACACACAACAGGGGGTTCTATTGCACGCAGAACAGTGGAAGAAGCAGTGGTAACACCCGCTGACACTGGTCGTGGACCCTGGGTTTCGCCCCGCAAAGTCGGGTGCTTTGCTGCCATGTGCCTGATCATGCTGGTGGTGGTCAGGCTTGTAGTTTTGTCACCCCTGCTGATGCTGGCATGGCAGGTGGAACATATGGCCTTTTTGGGGTTATCAGCAGAGTCTTTAAAAAAATTCCAGACTCTGGAAGACCTACCGCTTGTACTGGCAACGTCCCTCGTGTTGGTGTTACGGGGAACGGTTGCCTGCCTTCTGTCTGCGGCCGCCACACTGCTTCTTCCTGCTTGTTGGGGTACTCTGCCTCCCTCCCCCTGTGTGCTGCTGGCCTCACTCTGCATGTCCTCCTTCCACGTTGGGTCAGTTACTAGATCATCCACCACCTCCTCCTCTTCCACTTGCGCACCACTATCCTCCTCCTCACTTCCTGGCAATTGTGTCTCGTCATCGTCCACCTCTTGTGACAGATTGCCAACGTCGACTTCCTGTGGCCGTGGCTGTTCAAATATTTGGGCATCGCAACATGGGATCTCCTCTTCCACCACTTCAAGCGTATCAGGCAAGGGGCCCAAATATGGAAATGGACCAGTGAACAGCTCTTCAGAGTGTCCAAGTGTGGGATCACTTGCTGTCTGACGACACTCGGCATGATGGGAGGAAGGAGCATCAGGGTAAGGAGGAGTATGCGGTCGAGACTCACGGCTACTAAGAGTTGACCGTGTGGAAGACAGACCGGAGGTGGTGGTGCCCAGGTAACTGGAAGTATTGTCTGCTATCCAATTAATAACCTGTTCACACTGATCAGTTCTCAATACTGGTGTTGTTCTGTGCTTCCCTAGTAATTCCGTCAAGAAGTGGGAGCGAGAAGATGTGGCTGTTGGTTGTGGCACATTTTCACCTTGGTCACGGCCCCGTCCTCTGCACGAACCATCACCAGAATGTCCACTTCCACGTCCCTTGCCACGCGCCTTGCCCATTGTAAATGAAGTAAAATAGCTTACACTTGCACTATCAATGGAAAAAGGGTAATAAAGAGTAGATTAGAACCGTGGAAGAGGAAAACCACAGTTATTGTTTACTGGGGTATACCACACTTTTTTAAATAGAGATATTTGCGGCTGAACAGTGAGCGGCACACTCAAACTGCTTTTTTTTTAGATACCAAAGGCCCAAAACTGGATAGTACAGCGATTTGACCCGTGGAACTGCGAAATCACACTGGGATGTCGGGCCTACACAAGACTATTTTCAACAGATATATTTTTGTGTCACAACAGTCAGGAGACACTACTGTTTTTCTTTACGGAAAAAACTACCAAAACCTGAATAATAAAGATTTTTTACCGTGGAACAGCAAAATCACAGTTATAATTTACTGGTGTATACCAGGCTTTTTAAAATATATATATATTTGCGGCTGAACAGTGAGCGACACACTCAAACTGTTTTTTTTAGATACAAATGGCCCAAAAGTGGATAATACAGAGGTTTGTACCGTGGAACTGCAAAACCACACTTGTATTTCTCGGGCCTACACCAGACTATTTTCAACAGATATATTTGTGTCTGAAAAATCAGGGAAACACTATTTTTTTTTTACAGCAAAAAATGCAAAAAGCAGGATAATAGAGATTTTTTACCGTGGAACAGCAAAAGCACACTTCTGTCTTTCTGGCCTACACCAGACTATTTTCAACAGATATATTTGTGTCTGAAAAATCAGGGAGACACTATTATTATTTTTATACAGCAAAAAATGCCAAAAACAGGATAATAGAGATGTTTTACCGTGGAACATCAAAACCACAGTAATAATTTACTGGTGTATACCAGGCTTTTTAAAATATATATATATTTGCGGCTGAACAGTGAGCGACACACTCAAACTGTTTTTTTTAGATACAAATGGCCCAAAAGTGGATAATACAGAGGTTTGTACCCTGGAACTGCAAAACCACACTTGTATTTCTCGGGCCTACACCAGACTATTTTCAACAGATATATTTGTGTCTGAAAAATCAGGGAGACACTATTTTTTTTTTACAGCAAAAAATGCAAAAAGCAGGATAATAGAGATTTTTTACCGTGGAACAGCAAAAGCACACTTCTGTCTCTCTGGCCTACACCAGACTATTTTCAACAGATATATTTGTGTCTGAAAAATCAGGGAGACACTATTATTATTTTTATACAGCAAAAAATGCCAAAAACAGGATAATAGAGATGTTTTACCGTGGAACATCAAAACCACAGTAATAATTTACTGGTGTATACCAGGCTTTTTAAAATATATATATATTTGCGGCTGAACAGTGAGCGACACACTCAAACTGTTTTTTTTAGATACAAATAGCCCAAAAGTGGATAATACAGAGGTTTGTACCGTGGAACTGCAAAACCACACTTGTATTTCTCGGGCCTACACCAGACTATTTTCAACAGATATATTTGTGTCTGAAAAATCAGGGAGATACTATTTTTTTTTTTCTTACAGCAAAAAATGCAAAAAGCAGGATAATAGAGATTTTTTACCGTGGAACAGCAAAAGCACACTTCTGTCTCTCTGGCCTACACCAGACTATTTTCAACAGATATATTTGTGTCTGAAAAATCAGGGAGACACTCTTATTATTTTTATACAGCAAAAAATGCCAAAAACAGGATAATAGAGATGTTTTACCGTGGAACATCAAAACCACAGTAATAATTTACTGGTGTATACCATGCTTTTTAAAATATATATATATTTGCGGCTGAACAGTGAGCGACACACTCAAACTGTTTTTTTTAGATACAAATGGCCCAAAAGTGGATAATACAGAGGTTTGTACCGTGGAACTGCAAAACCACACTTGTATTTCTCGGACCTACACCAGACTAATTTCAACAGATATATTTGTGTCTGAAAAATCAGGGAGACACTATTTTTTTTTTTTTTACAGCAAAAAGCAGGATAATAGAGATTTTTTACCGTGGAACAGCAAAAGCACACTTCTGTCTCTCTGGCCTACACCAGACTATTTTCAACAGATATATTTGTGTCTGAAAAATCAGGGAGACACTATTATTATTTTTATACAGCAAAAAATGCCAAAAACAGGATAATAGAGATGTTTTACCGTGGAACATCAAAACCACAGTAATAATTTACTGGTGTATACCAGGCTTTTTAAAATATATATATATTTGCGGCTGAACAGTGAGCGACACACTCAAACTGTTTTTTTTAGATACAAATGGCCCATAGAACTGCAAAACCACACTTCTATTTCTCTGGCCTACACCAGACTATTTTCAACAGATATATTTGTGTCTGAAAAATCAGAGGCACACTTTTTTTTTGGGGGGGGGGGTCACCAAAAGGTTAATAAGATGGGTATTTGTACATTGTGAAGGAGGAAAAAAAAAAGAGGATTTAGATAAAAAAAAGGATTTTTCCTGGCCCCCGGGACCTGGAGCTAAGTCCAGCAATTTCAGCAACAGGAGCAGCACACAGGACTGTAATGCAGCGTTTGCTGGTATAACCACTGCATCTCCTATACAGCCTGCCTGTCTGCCTGCCTGATATACCTGGGATGGATATTAGTCCTGAGAAGGACTGTTTGTTTGATCTGGCAGCCTTTACAGACCCTACACTAACTATTTTGCAGGATATATCTCTCCCTAAATCAGCAGCGCTGTCCCTACACTGTCTGATCCGGAGCGACTGTGTCCAAGATGGCGGCGCCCGATTTTAAATACTAGAGGTGACGCTGTGCGGCGAGCCAATCACTGTAATGCCCACAAACAACATGGCTGCGGCATTACAGTGACTGGCTGGCAATCCCTGCATGTTCATTGGTTCTGTAAAGAGCGCCAAACATGCAGGGCGGAGACCCGAGCTCCCGCCCGAGTAACCCGGAAATGCTCGGTGCTCGCCGAACATCCCGAGTAGCGTGATGCTCGGGCGAGTACCGAGCAGTGTCGAGCATGTTCGCTCAACACTAATAGTAAGGCTACATTTCTGCATCCATTTGCAATATCGGTGCTGCCCGCTTTTGAGCATGTCCTATTCTGATCCTCAAAATCAGATCAGAAGTAGACATTCTCTGAGTCTTGCAGATCTCATTTGGATGGACCAAATAAGCTGCGTTTTTGTTGCAGTAAATAAGCAGAGTTTTGCAGTACCAACAAAGTGAATGCACATGTAGCTTATATTTTCCTTGCAGATTTGCAGCAGATTTAAATTTGCAGTATATCAACTCTTACAGTGTTTTTTCAGCAGATTTCACCCATTCTACGGCTACAATCACACTATCAGTATATGGTCAGTATTTTACATCAGTATTTGTAAGTTAAAACCAGGTGAGGAACAATCAGACAAAAAGTACAATAGAAAAACTTCACCAATTCTGCATTTTTGACCCACTCCTGGCTTGGGCTTACAAATACTGATGTAAAATACTAACCAAATCATGATAGTTTGACCGTAGCCTAATAAGTGAGGAAAATTTTTTCACCAAAAACGAATGTAAAAAAAGCACAGAAAAAAAGCATATTTTATGAAGAGTTTTTCCTGCCAACACATCAGGATTTGCAGCAGAATTTTCTGCTGCAAATCCTGAACATGTGCCCATAGCCTTAGTACTTGTCCTGTGTCTCCCCCCCTCAATTTATTATAAGTCTTTGATAGCGTCCTCATAAATTTTGCGGTGGGAGAAGACATTTTCAGGGACTTATAATTTATGGAAAATGGGACAGGAGTGGGCAAGGGGAAAAGAACACCTTGTATTGAATTGTAGGGTGGGAGACAATGCTATCAGGGACTTGGCATTATCTGCCACATCCCTATTCATTGTTACGTATCCGGGTGGTGGAACCTCTGTACTGCGGTGCAAGGAGGGACCAGAGGGGCGTAACTAGGTATCAACTCAGACCGACCAAGGTCGTACGGCGGCTCAATCGACTCCGTGACCAGGCAAGGACCGATCCGAGGGACCTGGTGCTACTCTGGGGACCGACCTTGTATGAGAGCAGGTGACTCCCACCGGTCAGAAGGCAGGGACTGACCGGTACAGCAGATGAGCACGGCAGGCAGGCTGATGGGTGATCCGGGCAGACGGACAGGCAGGCACGGCAGGTAACAAGCAGGAGCCTCCAGGTAGGCTGACAGGTAGGTACGGCAGGTAACAAGCAGGACCCTCCAGGTAGGCTGGCTGGTAGGCACGGCAGGTAACAAGCAGGAGCCCCCAGGTAGACTGGCTAGTAGGCACGACAGGTAACAGGCAGATGCTTCCAGGCAAGCAAGCGGGTTGAGCCCATAGACAGACTGGCGGACTGGACCGTAGGCAGACTGTCGGGCTGGAGAGTAGACAAGCTGGCGGACAGGACTGGTAGTCAGGCTGGCGGACTGCAATGGTAGTCAGGCTGGCGGACAGGACTGGTAGTCAGGCTGGCGGACAGGACTGGTAGTCAGGCTGGCGGACAGGACTGGTAGTCAAGCTGGCGGACAGGACTGGTAGTCAAGCTGGCAGACAGGACTGGTAGTCAGGCTGGCGGGCAGCAGGACTTGTAGTCAGGCTAGCAGCGGGACCTGAGGGCTGAAGCAGAGTTTAACACACAAAGCTACAACCTTGCATGGGCACCTCCATATTGGAGGAGGTGACTTTTATAGGGGAAGTCCTCCGGCGCGCGTGCCCTAAGCACAGAGCCGAGGAAGCTGCGTGCACCAGCAGCAGCTGCAGGGAGGCCAGAAGACGCCGGAGCAGGACTGCGGCGGTAAGGGGGACGGCGTCTCAGCCGGGCAGGAGGCAGAGACGCCGATGCTAAATTCATTACAAGTTCCTGATAGCATCTTCTCCCACCCTACAATTTAGTATGATGCTATGAGGGACTCAGCGTCCTCACCCACCACCCAATTTATTTAAAATCCATATAAAATGTCCTCCTTTCCACTCCATTTGTTTATTGAAAGTCCATGAAGTCCCTCTCCCATCCCTTAGTCCCATCCTATCACAACCCTCTCCCAAACCCCATCTCCTTGTTCTCTCCCCAGCGTATTGAAGTAAAAAAAAACACACCCGTCACTCCGTTTTCCTCTTCTTGTCGGGAACTTTCTAAATGACACAGACGCGGGCTGCATGCTGACATCATCAAGCCATGTGCATGTGTCACAGAGAAAGCGCCACACAGGAGGCTGAGGATGGGTTCCTGTGGCTCCGCTGCCATTTTCTACTGTAGGCAGCAGAGTTGCAGGATCACTCTCTACCCGACACGCTGCCTTTAATGAAGGCAATCTGTCCATGGGCCCATCAGAGCCTCAGGCTCTGAGTGACTAACCAGATTGCCTTCATTGTTAACCGCAATGCAAAGGCCCCCCTCCACCTCTGGGCCCTGGTGCATCTACATCGGCTGCACTGGCTATTAGTGTTGATCTAGTATGTATCATTAACCCTTTCCAGCGAGCAAGCTCAGATGTTCGCAGAGTGTTTTGGCATGCTCGGAGGACAGGCAATCTCTGTATGTGTCACAGCTGTCTAACATTCGTGACACTTGCAGGTGCGGCGTGAATGAAATGCCGAGCACGCCAAAATAGTCGACGAGCACCCGAGCGTGTTCTCCGGAAAGGGTTAATGATACATACTTGATCAACACTACTGGCTATATGTACACCCTTGCAGTAGGTCAAACCACTACTTAAATCCAGTTCTTTCAACCTAGTGGGAAGCTCTGTCAGTACCTCTCCTTGCCTCTGCTGCACGTGCAGTTGGTTGACGAAGTTGAGGAAACTATACCTGGCCTCACTGTGTATGACCAGGAAGCAGGAAGAACTCAAGCATACAAAATATTTCTAGTCCTAAAGTCAGACCCTCTTCTCCACATCAATCACACCTCAATGGGAGTAATTACAACCAGCTATCCATAATTTGCGCATGCCACACAACAGGGTATAATTAATTGTTTGACTATATGCCTTTTTTTGGAATTTTTACATTAAACATGCTAGTAATGCAATAAAACAGCCAAACAATAGAATGATTATGGTTAAAGTTATAAATCCATATGACAGGTACCCTTTAATGCAATTATTTAGAGAAGCCTGTAGAATATGCTTTAAATTCCAAACAAAGGCATTATTTTTGGCCAAATGCAATAGACTAAACACTAAAACAAACAAACAAAACTAATAAGAAATAAATCATTTGCAAGAAACATTTTGCAAACAAGCTTCGGGTCAAGAAACCCTCATTATCTCTCAAACTCAACTGATGCTCTGTACAAATTGTATACATGCAATTTAATATAACCAAGCAGGCTTGGTTTGGTCCCCCGGGCCATTGGGGAATCCCTCAGTGGGCTACTGAGCCTGGGTGTAACAATTGCAGACTCAGAGGATCCGACAATGACCAGTCCTGGAGCACCCAGGGATCCACTGATTCCAGGGATATTTTCAGCTAGATGTGTGTCTTCAGTCGCACATCCAGCTGAAAACTAATGCGGAGCAGAGAGTCACTGGCTTCCTGCCCCATAATACCTCTACCACTGGCTTGTAAGTGGCCAGAAGCTGGTGACGTCAGGCCATTGCAGGTGACGCAGTGATGACACTTCATTCTGCCACCTGCACCGGATGATGGAAAAGGAAGAATAAGCTACAGCTGTGCATCATGGAAGCAGGAACAGGTGATAGGTATATATTTTTTTTAGTTGTCATGTGAGGAGTTATACTGAATAGTGGAGGCTATAGATGACAACATTATACTCTATAGGGGCCAAAATGGGGGACATTTTACTGAATGGGCTTCATATAAAAGGCCAGTATACTGAATAAGGGCCATAGATGGAGACATTACTAAATGGGAGCCACAGAAGGGGACATTAGACTGAATGAGGGATACAGTGGGGGACATTACAATGAATGGGGGCCATAATGAGGGACATTATATTGTATGGGGGACATTATACTATATGGAGACAGAGAGCGCGACAACTTACTGTATGGGGGCCACAGAGGGGTGCACTATTTTGTATGGGGGCTACAGACAGGGCCATTATACTGTATGGAGGACATTATTGCTATATTGATTAAAAAATTGGAGGTATTTTGGTATGGGGGACAAAATGGTGGATATTAATACTCTATTGGGGGTCACAGAGGAGAACATTATACTGTAAGGGGGACATTATTACTGATTTGGGTCAAATATAGGGGATATTAATGTATGAGGGCCAAAATCGAGGACATTTCTACTGGAACCTTATACTGTTAAAGGGCCACAGAGGGGGACATTATATTGTATGGGGGCCACTGAGAGGGGTGTTATTATTACATTGGGGTCACAGAGGGAAACATCATACTGTATGGAACATTATTTCTATATAGGGTCAAAATAGGGGATTTTACTGTATGTGGGCCAAAATGGGGAACATTACTACTGTATGGGGGCCACAAAAGTGGACACTATATTTTATGGGTACATTATTACTACATTGGGGCCAAAATGGGGGATATTATACTGTACGAGGCTAATTGGGGGACATTAATGTAAGGAGCAATAATTGGGAACACTATTACTGTATGTGGGTGACTTTATTATTGTATTGGGCCACATTATGATTAGAGATGAGCGGTGTTCGACTAGAACAGTAAGCCAATCTCAAATTCGAGCTGTTTTGGGCGGTGTTCGAGTTGTTCGACGAACCCAAACGATTTGCAAAAAATTCGGCTGTTCGAGGTTATGTTCGATAACTGTTCGTGCACCAAAAGCGTGTCCTGCATGTCTGGCGCTATTTAGAGCACCAATCATGCAGGGATTGTCTGCCACTCACTGTAATGCCACAGCCATGGTGGTTGTGGCATTACAGTGATTGCCCAAATCGATGGGAACAGTGCTCACAGTGAAACATGAAAAGCCGGCAATTCATCAGCGCATACACCGGTACCCGACAATTTAGAACAGAAAGAATAGAGAATCACACATAGATTAGATAGATAGAAACATGTCAGTCACATATATAAGAAGTACAGTGATAGTGTTGCTTACTGTACTTGTCATTTAGTGTAAAGGATTTATTAAAAAAAATATTAGTGTTTTCATGCACAGTCTCTTTAAAAAAGCCGGCCGGCATTTCAGCAGCGGTACCCGACAATTTAGAATAGAAGGAATAGAGAATCACACATAGATTAGATAGATAGAAACATGTCAGTCACATATATATGAAGTACAGTGACAGTGTTGATTACTGTACTTGTCATTTAGTGTTAAAATAAAGGATTTATTTAAAAAAAAATTGGCGTGGGTTCCCCACAATTTTAGGCTCTAGTGGAGGTTAAACAGACGGCTGGGGCAGATGTTTGAAGCCTAGGAAGGGGGTAATACCCATGGAGCTTCCCAGGCTACTAATATCAGCCCCCAGCTGAATACCTAGCCTTTACTAGCTATTAAAATGGGGGACCCCCCAAAAAAATTGACGTGGGGTCCCCCCTATTTTAATAGCTAGCAAAGGCTAGGCAGACAGCTGGGGGCTGATATTAATAGCCCAGGAAGGGTGCCATGAATATTGGCCCCCTCCCAGGCTAGAAACACCAGCCATCAGCCGCCCCAGAAATGGCGCATCCATAGGATGCGCCAATTCTGGCACTTAGCCTCGCTCTTCCCACTGCCCTGTAGCGGTGGCAGTGGGGTAATAGGGCTGGGGTTGATGTCAGCTTATAATTCCAGCTGACATCAAGCCCAGGTTAGTAATGGAGAGGCGTCTATAAGACACCCCCATTACTAACCCCATAGTCAAAGTTAAAAAAAAACACAAACACCCAGAATAAAGTCCTTTAATTGAAATAAAGACAGAATTCTTTATTGTTCTAAATTAAACCATACTTACCATCACGCCCATTCCAGCTGAAGCCAATGTCTTCTGCAATAAAAATAAAATAATAAAGCAACATCATCCTTACCTTTCCATGGTTCCCACGACGGCTTCAGCTCTGCTACATTCACATAACAGGCTGGATCGCAGCAGAACGCTGCCATCCAGCTTGCCATGCCGCACACACTGAGAAGCGCAGGTGTAGCGTCCCGAGGGTTCGGCCGCTACAGGGGTATTGCACCTCAACCAGAGGTGTGATATCCCACTCTCGGGTAAGGAGGGAGTGTGGACCAAGGCTCGTCTAGCTGCATGCATCACACACACCCCATTTCCGGGGGACAGCTCAACGGTGCTCCCACGAGACAGAAGTGCAGGCACGACAGCATCTGTCCCTGGCTGGAGTGGGGAAGGGGAAGCACACCCAGTGATGTAGGAGCAGGAGGGGGCGGTCTCTGGGCATAGGTAGGAGCCCATTGGTTGCAAGTCACCTGGGCTCATACACAGAGAGGGAGGTATATAAGTGGGCACCATCTTAGGACAGTAGTTAGTTCAGTCAGGAGGAGAAGAGGAGAGGAGCTCAGCCAGAGAGGGCTGACAGGGAGCTGTGGCTCAGTCTGGGCCCAGCTCCATGAGGCAGGCCTGGAGTGAAGGCCAGAAACAACAGAGAGGACAGGGCCAGCAGAGAGGAACAGAAAGGAGAGGAAGAAATGAACGGAACACTAAGGGAGGCCCAGAGACATGAGGGCAGAAGGAACCCCAAAGGCCCAGGAGATTGCGGGTGACGGGTTGGCAGAACAGGGTACCGGATCCCAAGTTGGTGGAGGCGACTAATCCTCAGCCAAGGACCGGCGGTCGCGATCATATCTTGGTGCGACCCCTCACTACACCTACTAGAAAGGCATACCACATAGGGTCAGGGCAGCAAGCACGAAGCCCTCCCAAGAGATGGCCCGAGTCAGCTGGACAAAAGTAGTGTCACTGGTGGGGCACGGCCAGAGAAAGAAGTAGAAGGGAGTCCTGGGCCACACTCCGGAATTACCTGGGGGTTGACCGAGCCACTTGCCTGGTGGACGCAGCACGGCTCGGGCGGTCCCACCTGCGCACAAGTGACCTGGATGAGAACTGTGAGTAACGCATTTGAACTGCAGCACCTTGTCTCTGTGCTTTCTCACCGCGTCAGCACTACTAGTACTGGGACGCCCGCACCATCACTCCCATCGTCAACTGCACTGCCCTGGGGCCGCACTCCTCCCGTGGGGAGTCACACTACCTCAGCTGCATACCCCATCAGCCCCAGCGGTCTGCCTTGCAGCGGCGGTCCGCACTGACCGCAGTCCACGGGTGGCGTAGTCGGACAACTAATCTAAAACTTCCACAAAATACCGCCATTGGCCTGACCACCCTGAGCCACGGGACCGGGTCACCGCCACGGATACTACAACCCCCCCAGAAGCCCGGTTCCGGGTGCCCCTCGGCCCAGGGGGCGAGTCACAGGCATGCTTGCGCTCCTCAGTGTCTCGCTGTGACGGCATAAAGATGAGCCGAGGTCATGTCCAATGAACTCGGCTCACCTCTTGCATGTCACTGACAGCGTGGGAGAACTCTCCTGCGCTCAGCGCTTCAGCGTGAGAATTCTCCCACCCTGTCAGTGACGTGCATGAGGTGAGCTGAGATCATTGGACATGAACTCACCTCATGCACGTCACTGACAGCGTGTTTATGTCAATTAAAGGACTTTATTTTGGGTGTTGTGTTTTTTTTAAATACTTTACTAGAAATTCATTGCGGTCATGTCTAATATTAGCGTGACCCCATGAATTTCGGGCTTAGGGCCAGCTGATAATGCCAGGCATCACCCCCTCCTCCTCATGAACAAATGTCATACTGTAACATCTCTTAAATGTTGTGCCCCTTGTCTTATGAATTCATTTGTAATATTGCCTGACGAAGGAGCCTCTGTGCTCTGAAAGCTTGCACATATATATATTTTTTCTGGTTAGCCAATATTACTCCAAGAATACTTTTGTCATTTTTGGGCGTAAAAGTATTCACATCAATTTTTCTGGCTAACACAGTACCACAATATAACTTTGTATTGTACTTCAAAAATTGATGAAGTGACAAGAAGGAAATTGGTCCAAGAGGCCATAAAAAAGCCTACAGCAATATTGAAGGAGCTGCAGGAATTTCTGGCAAGTACTGGTTGTGTATTGGTGTAAGAGGATTAAGGACTTCTGTAGCTGAGTGTACAGTGAAGCTTAAATGAGCAAACATCGCTATCTAGTGGCCGGAGCTTGTAAGAAAAGGAACAAAAAGAGAGCAAACAGGAACCATAAAATAGGTGTGTGTTGTCAGGGAGGAACCAAAACCGGAGGACACAAGGTCATGTGATAACTGTCATAGCTAAGAATTAGAAATGGCCCAGGGGAGCAGAGAAGGGGAGAAGTCGACAGCTGAACCTGTATCAGTATAGACGTATGGAAGTAGCTGAGCTGGCTTATAGTCGCAAGTACCAGCACAGGCCAGACCAGTGAAGCGAAGTCTCAGCCTTGAGTGAGAACTCGAGATGATCCGAGAGAGAGAGATGACCAGAGAAATCAAGATGACCTAAGAGAGAGAGCCGACCAGAAATATTGAGATGACTCGAAAGAGACGACCAGAGAAATCAACATGACCCAAGAGAAAGAGAGCAGACGAGAGAAATTGAAACAACCCGAGAGAGAGAGACGACCAAAAGGAACTCAGGTGACTGTGGTGTCACTTACGATATAGAGGAAACTGGGGGAACTGTGCTTCAGGAAATGGAGGCGGCCGGAGTAAAAGCATCACTGAAGCGACTAGTCTATAAAAGAATTGCTGCCTAGCGGAGTAGTACCACTGACTCCCCTTAGGGCCCGTACTGTCATTGTTACTAAGAACATACTGACTAAGTGACGACTGTGAAAAGCACGAGATTGACTGTGGTGCACTATAGGCCAAGGTATTAGGACCGAGACGCCATTACCCATTGTTATTGTGTATTTCCTTGTATGATACTTTTATGGTTAGAATTGCTTTAGCAACTTCAACCTTCAAAAGGGGTATACATTTCCATTGTAAAATACTTCACTGCATTTCAATGATTTGTCAAGCCTTCTTAATTCTGTATCCTAATCACCTAAACTGTTGTGTTAAATTAATAAATAGTCTTTGTTTAAGTAGCCACTGTGTCTTCATTTTCTGCATCTTTGCATTCGATTACCTGTTTTCACTGCATGTGAGAAATATCTCCTGTATGTCTGACCTATGGGGTAAGATGGCAAGAAGGAAGCCTTTTCTCACAAAGAAAAACATCCAAGCCTGGCTATGTCATCACCATCAGTCTACATTAAGTTTGCCAATAGCATATGGGAAAACGTGCTATGGTGTGATGAAACCAAGGTAAACTTTTTTGGCTAAAATTCCAAAAGGTATATTTGACGAAATGCCAACAGCACACATCACCAAAAAAAACATACCTACGGTGAGGTATGGTGGATGCAACATTATTGTTTGGGGCTGTTTTTCTGCAGCCTGAACTGGGGCTTTAGTAAAGGTGAAGGGAATTATGAACAGTTCCAAATAGCAGTCAATTTTCCAAAAAACCTTTAGGCTTATGCTAAAATGCTGAAGGTGAAGAGGAATTTCACTTTTCAGCATGACAACGACCCCAAGCATACCTTGAAATCAGTAAAAGAATGGCTTCACCGGAAAAAGATCAAGGTTTTGGAATGGCCCAGACGTAAATCGAATTGAAAATCTGTGGCTTTACCTGAAAAAAGTGCTGTACGTAGAAGATGCTCTCCAAAATGGCAGATTTGTTGAGCTACTGCAAGGAAGAGTGGGCACCAGGCTGGCACCATGACACTTTTCTTCTTCATCTATCACAGCATATAAGTTGGAGAAAAGTGGGGAGGGTGCTCTTGAAGCTATCAGCCATAGATGTCTGTGTGTTGCATTTTGCAGAGACAAGTCATAGTAGGAATAAGTCTGCGCCGGATGAAAAAGGAAAGTGAAAATAAATTGCTTCAGTTGGAGATGTCACCAGTGATCACTGGATTTACCTATAAATTTACACTATACATTATATGCTACCTACAGATCTCCTATACATCACTGTCACTGCTGATATTATTACAGTGTCATGGAAAAGTTTGGGCATCCCTGTTTAAAATTACTGTAATTGTGAACAGTTATGCAAGCTGAAGATGAAATGATTTCTAAAAGGCTTAAAGTTAAAGATGACACATTTAATTTCTATTTTAGACAAAAAAAAATATATAGTTTTTTTCATTTTAAAAATTACAAAATGGAAAATGGGCTGATGAAAAAGCTTGGTCATCCTTGGAGATTTGTGTGCTCAGATAACTTTGACCAAGGCTTCAGACCTTAATTAGCCTGTTAGGGTTATGGCTTGTTCACTATCATCGTTAAGGAAGGCCAGGTGATGCAAATTTCCCAACTTTATAAAAACCCAGCTTCCTCTAACCTTGTGCCAAAAAACAGCAGTCATGGGTTCTTCTAAGCAGCTGCCTAGCACTCTGAAAATGAAAATGGTGGAGGCCCACAAAGCAGGAGAAGACTATAAGAAGATAGCAAAGCGTTTTCAAGTTGCACTTTTTTCGGTTTAAAATGTAGTTAAAAAATGTCAGTTAACAGGAACAGTGAAGGTCAAGATAAGGTCTGGAAGACCAAGCAAAATTTCAGTGACAGATACTCGTAGGATTGCTAGAGAGGCAAATCAGAATACCCGCTTGACTGGAAAAAACCTACAGAAACATTTAGCAGACTCTGGAGTTGCGTTACATTGTTCTATTGTTCAGAGACACCTGCACAAATATGACCTTCATGGAAGAGTCATCAGAAGAAACCCTCTCCTGCGTCCTCACCATATAATTCAGTGTGAGAGGTATGAAAAAGAACATCTAAATAAGCCTGATGCATTTTGGAAAGAAGTCCTGTGGACCGATGAGGTTAAAATAGAACTCTTTCACAATAATGATTAAAGGTATTTATGAAGGAAAAAGGGCACAGAATTTCAGGAAAAGAACATCTCACAAACCATTAAGCATGGGGGTGGATCAATCATGCTTTGGCATTGTGTTGCAGCCAATGGCACAGGGAACATTTCACGGGTAGAAGGAAGAATGAATTCAATGAAATTTCAACAAATTCTTTATGCAAACATAACACCATCTGTAAAAAAGCTGAAGTTGAAAAGAGGATGGATTCTACAAATGGATAAACACACATCAAAATCCACAATAGACTACCTCAAAAGGCACAAGCTGTAGGTTTTACAATGGCCCTCATTGTCCCGTCCCCTGATCTAAACATTGAAAATCTGTGGCTAGACCTCAAAATAGCAGTACATGCAAGACAACCCAGGAATCTCACAGAACTGGAAGAATTTTCCAAGGAAGAATGGATGAATATCCCTCAATGAAGAATTTAAAAACTATTGTTTGACTACAAAAAGCTTTTGCAAGCGGTGATACTTTCAAAAGGGGGTGCTACTAGGTACTAACCATGCAGGGTGCCTAAACTTTTGCATTGGACTATTTTCCTTTTTGTCATTTTTAAAATGTAAAAGATGAAATTATATATACATATATATATATATATATATATATATATATACACTAGCTATTGAGCCCGTTCTATGCCCGGGTGGCGAGCATTTTTATTGGTATATTGTCTCCCATGCTGGTATTTGTGCTGCTCCCATCCTGGTATTTGTGCTGCCCCCATCCTGGTATTCATGTTGCCCCCATCCTGGTATTTGTGCTGCCCCCATCCTGTTATGTGCTGCCCTCATCACTATCCTGGTATGCAAGGCACACCTCATCCCTATTCTGGTATGCATGGCACCCCTCACCCCAATCCTGGTATGCATGGCACCCCTCACCCCCAATCCTGATATGCATGGCACCTCTCACCACTAATCCTGGTATGCATGGCACCCCTCATCCCTATCCTGGTATGCATGGCACACCTCATCCCTATCTTGGCATTCATGGCACCCCTCACCTCCAATCCTGGTATGCATGGCACCCCTCACCCCCAATCCTGGTATGCATGTAACCCCATCCCTCATCCCTATCCTGGTATGTATGGTACCCCTCATCCTGGTATGCATGGTACCCCTCATCCCTATCCTGGTATACATGGTACCCCTCATCCCTATCCTGGTATGCATGGCTCCCTCATCTCTATCCTGGTATGCATGGCCCCTCATCCGAATCCTGGTATGCATGCCCCCCCAGATCCCTATCCTGGTATGCATGGTACCCCTCATCCCTCAATCCTGGTATGCATGCCCCCCCAAATCCCTATCCTGGTATGCATGGTACCCCTCATCCCCCAATCCTGGTATGCATGGCACCCCTCATCCCCAATCCCGGTATGCATGGCACCCCCCATCCCCAATCCTGGCATGCAAGGCACCCCCCATCCCCAATCCTGGTATGCATGGCACCCCTCATTTCAAATCTGGTATTCATGGCACCCCTCATCCCAATCCTGGTATGCATGGCACCCCATCTCTCATCCTGGTATGCATGGCACCCCTCATCCCAAATTTGATATACATGGCACCCCTCATCCCAATCATGGTATGTATGGCACCCCTCATCCCCCAATCCTGGTATGCATGGCACCCATCATCCCCCAATCCTGGTATGTATGGTATCCAATCCCTTATCCTGGTATGCAAGGCTTTCTCATCCCCAATCCTGGTATGTATGGTACCCCTCATCCCTTTCACGCTGCACACATACAAAAAAAACAAACACTTTTACTCACCTTTCTTCCCTGTGCTCCAACGCTGCTGTGTCCTGTTCTGCCGGATGCCGGGGGAGGAGTGTGGCACCGGAGTACAAGCGTGCCCATACCGCGCTGTCTGCCGCCATTTTGCTGAAGACACACTGCAAATGCGCATGCGCCGATTCCGACGCCTTCACTCCGCCCCCGGTCTCCGGCCAGAAGAGAGGCGCCACGGCAAGGCTCCTTCTGGTCAGGTAAGTGTGTAAGTATGGCGCCGGAGATCGCGGTATGCATTCAGTGTCTACGCATACCGTGATCTCCGGCGCCATACACACTCCACTTACCTGTAATGGCTCCATGCATTCTTCTGTCTGGAGCCAGACTGTGCAGGCGTGTGCAGGCGCTTGCGCAGTCTATAGAGGCTTCAGACAGAGGGACGCTTGTAGCATTATATTATAGATATACACTGTACACACACATATATACATATATACAGTACAGATCAAAAGTTTGGACACACCTTCTCATTTAAAGATTTTTCTGTATTTTCATGACTGAAAATTGTACATCCACACTGAAGGCATCAAAACTATGAATTAATACATGTGGAATTATATAGTTAACAAAAAAGTGTGAAACAACTGAAAATATGTCTTATATTCTAGGTTCTTCAAAGTAGCCACCTTTTGCTTTGATGACTGCTTTGCACACTCTTGGCATTCTCTTGATGAGCTTCAAGAGGTAGTCACCGGAAATGGTTTTCACTTCACAGGTTTGCCCTGTCAGGTTTAGTAAGTGGGATTTCTTGCCTTATAAATGAGGTTGGGACCATCAGTTGTGTTGTGCAGAAGTCTGGTGGATACACAGCTGATAGTCCTACTGAATAGACTGTTAGAATTTGTATTATGGCAAGAAAAAAGCAGCTAAGTAAAGAAAAACGAGTGGCCATCATTACTTTAAGAAATGAAGGTCAGTCAGTGCGAAAAATTGGGAAAACTTTGAAAGTGTCCCCAAGTGCAGTTGCAAAAACCATCAAGCGCTATAAAGAAACTGGCTCACATGAGGACCGCCCCAGGAAAGGAAGACCAAGAGTCACCTCTGCTTCTGAGGATAAGTTTATCTGAGTCACCAGCCTCAGAAATCGCAGGTTAACAGCAGCTCAGATTAGAGACCAGGTCAATGCCACACAGAGTTCTAGCAGCAGACACATCTGTTCAACAACTGTTAAGAGGAGACTTTGTGCAGCAGGCCTTCATGGTAAAATAGCTGCTAGGAAACCACTGTTAAGGACAGGAAACAAGCAGAAGAGACTTGTTTGGGCTAAAGAACACAAGGAATGGACATTACCGTAGACCAGTGGAAATCTGTGCTTTGGTTTGATGAGTCCAAATTTGAGATCTTTGGTTCCAACCACCGTGTCTTTGTGCGACGCAGAAAAGGTGAACGGATGGACTCTACATGCCTTGTTCCCACCGTGAAGCATGGAGGAGGAGGTGTGATGGTGTGGGGGTGCATTGCTGCTTACACTGTTGGGGATTTATTCAAAATTGAAGGCATACTGAACCAGCATGGCTACCACAGCATCTTGCAGCGGCATGCTATTCCATCCGGTTTGAGTTTAGTTGGACCATCATTTATTTTTCAACAGGACAATGACCCCAAACACACCTCCACGCTGTGTAAGGGCTATTTGACCAAGAGGGAGAGTGATGGGGTGCTACGCCAGATGACCTGGCCTCCACAGTCACCAGACCTGAACCCAATCGAGATGGTTTGGGGTGAGCTGGACCGCAGAGTGAAGGCAAAAGGGCCAACAAGAGCTAAGCATCTCTGGGAACTCCTTCAAGATTGTTGGAAGACCATTTCTGGTGACTACCTCTTGAAGCTCATCAAGAGAATGCCAAGAGTGTGCAAAGCAGTCATCAAAGCAAAAGGTGGCTACTTTGAAGAACCTAGAATATAAGACATATTTTCAGTTGTTTCACACTTTTTTGTTAAGTATATAATTCCACATGTGTTAATTCATAGTTTTGATGCCTTAAGTGTGAATGTACAATTTTCATAGTCATAAAAATACAGAAAAATCTTTAAATGAGAATGTGTGTCCAAACTTTTGGTCTGTACTGTATATATATATATATATACACTTTTTTTTTGCCTAAAATACAAAAGAAATGTGTCATCATTAACTTTAGGCCTTTCAGAGATCATTTCATCTTCAACTTGCTTAACTGTTCACAATAACAGTAATTTTGACCATGAGTGCCTAAACTTTTACATGCCACTGTAGTATTGGGTTTTTGTTAATGATCAGCATGATAATGTTTGGTCACTTTGTCGTGTTAATTTGTAGTCTGGTCTAGAGATGAGCGTTGTTCTACTCGAACTGTTCGCCAATCTCAAATTCGAGCTGTTTTGGGCGGTGTTCGAGCCGGTCGGCGAACACGAACAATTTGAGAAAAATTCGGCTGTTCGAGGTTATGTTCGATAACTGTTCGCGCACCAAAATCATAACTGGATTTTTTCTCAGTAATGATGAAAATTAATGTTAATACGCAGTTTGAGTGTACAGCGGGGCGGGGGGAGGGGCAGGGGATGGATCTCTGCAGGAACAATGAAGATCTCCATTTTTTTTCTCTTTCCCGCATTTGCAGTGGGGAGGTGCAATCTGTCAGCCTATCAGCAGCGCACACACGGAGCGAAGTGCTTTTTTTCACACAAGCAAGGGCATGTGTGATTGGCAGTGTATGTCACATGTCCTTGCCCTATAAGACCAAGCCATTTTCCCCGTCGCCACCATTTTCTCACTGCTGCAGCTGCGTGTTAGACGGCACCGCTGTTGCTGTGTGCGCTATACCTTGTTAATTTCAAGCCAATTTTCGCACAAATATACAGATAGCTTGGGAGTAGGGAATAGTTGTGATTGCAGTCCTTTTAAGGACTAGGTTACAGCATTTCCTACGACTTTTATCAGGCAGGTCTGTGCTCTTAAATAGATAGATTTTGGGAGTAAAGACTAATTGTAATTGGAGTCCTTTTCAGGACTAGGTTACATCAGTTCCTATCAGTTTTTGCCAGGCAGGTCTGTGCCAGTGCTGTGCAAGTTTTTTTCACAGCATTTGGCTGAATCTAGCAAAGCTAATCCTTTTTGGCCTATTGCAGAGTGTGTTAGTCAGTGGAGTAGCCTATCTGTGTTGCAAGATATACCACCTGTGTATAGAATACCAATTTTTTTACTGCACCTAGTGAAGTAAAATCTTTTGGGCATAGCATCATTCTATTAGTCCATCTATACTGACCTCCATCAGGTTGCAAACTGAATATAATTTTTTTCTGCATCTAGCTCTGAAAAAATATTTGGGCTTCTAGCAGTGTGTGGGACTTGGTCTATTAGTCCATCTATACTGACCTCCATCAGGTTGCAAATTAAAAATAATTTTTTTCTTCATTTAGCTCTGAAAAAATATTTGGGCTTCTAGCAGTGTGTGGGACTTGTTCTATTAGTCCTTCTATACTGACCTCCATCAGGTTGCAAATTGAATATAATTTTTTTCTGCATCTAGCTCTGAAAAAATATTTGGGCTTCTAGCGGTGTGTGGGACTTGGTCTATTAGTCCATCTATACTGACCTCCATCAGGTTGCAAATTAAAAATAATTTTTTTCTGCATCTAGCTCTGAAAAAATATTTGGGCTTCTAGCAGTGTGTGGGACTTGGTCTATTAGTCCATCTATACTGACCTCCATCAGGTTGCAAATTAAAAATAATTTTTTTCTTCATTTATCTCTGAAAAAATATTTGGGCTTCTAGCAGCGTGTGGGACTTGTTCTATTAGTCCATCTATACTGACCTCCATCAGGTTGCAAATTAAAAATAATTTTTTTCTGCATCTAGCTCTGAAAAAATATTTGGGCTTCTAGCAGTGTGTGGGACTTGGTCTATTAGTCCATCTATACTGACCTCCATCAGGTTGCAAATTAAAAATAATTTTTTTCTGCATCTAGCTCTGAAAAAATATTTGGGCTTCTAGCAGTGTGTGGGACTTGGTCTATTAGTCCATCTATACTGACCTCCATCAGGTTGCAAATTAAAAATAATTTTTTTCTGCATCTAGCTCTGAAAAAATATTTGGGCTTCTAGCAGTGTGTGGGACTTGGTCTATTAGTCCATCTATACTGACCTCCATCAGGTTGCAAATTAAAAATAATTTTTTTCTTCATTTAGCTCTGAAAAAATATTTGGGCTTCTAGCAGCGTGTGGGACTTGTTCTATTAGTCCATCTATACTGACCTCCATCAGGTTGCAAATTAAAAATAATTTTTTTCTGCATCTAGCTCTGAAAAAATATTTGGGCTTCTAGCAGTGTGTGGGACTTGGTCTATTAGTCCATCTATACTGACCTCCATCAGGTTGCAAATTAAAAATAATTTTTTTCTGCATCTAGCTCTGAAAAAATATTTGGGCTTCTAGCAGTGTGTGGGACTTGGTCTATTAGTCCATCTATACTGACCTCCATCAGGTTGCAAATTGAATAAAAAAATTTTCTGCATCTAGCTCTGAAAAAATATTTGGGCTTCTAGCGGTGTGTGGGACTTGGTCTATTAGTCCATCTATACTGACCTCCATCAGGTTGCAAATTAAAAATAATTTTTTTCTGCATCTAACCCAGCCAATAGTTTTGGCCTAATACCACAGTTTGGCCACTCAGCTCTGCTCGGTTACCATCCATTGTTTTTTTGTGCAAACAACTCCAGAGTTGTGAATTAGTTAACCACCAAAATGAGTGGAAAAAGGCCTGCTGCTGGTGGAAAGGGGAATAGGCGTGTTGGGAAGGGGAAAAAAGGTTGTGTCCGTGGGGTAGGTGCAGAAGAAAGACCATCTTCCAGCCAAACTAAAATGTCTACTTCTTTTAGCGGACAATGTGATAAGATCCCTTTCTTACGGCCACGCCAATCGCTACAAATTCCAGATGAGGCACAAAAACAGCAGGTGCTTCAACGGATATCAAGTGCTCCTTTAAGTGGGCTCTCCTCCACATCAACTTCAACATCACAAATACTCCAGTCCTCAAAGGTGTCACCCAAATCGCACTTGCTTCCTCACAGCTCCCAAATCTCCAGCTGCCCGTCTGAGTATGAGGTAGAACAGATGGTTGAGTCTGCAGAGCTGTTTACTCATACTATAGCCTGGGAATCAGAGGTCGACTCCAGCGCTTCTGTGAATCCAGACGAGGAAATGATCTGCACTGATGCCCAGAATCTTTATGAGTCGGATCCAGGACCAGACGCAGAAGGTTCTGACCATAATGTAGACCCTCATTCCCAAACTGTAACTCCTGTTGGTGGAGACAATGAGGAAGACGATGATAAGACTCAAATACCTGATTGGAGCGACAACTTTAGTTTTTTGTCAGGGCAGGAACAGGTTGGCTCTGAGGACGACGGGTGTGATAACGCACAGGGTGATGATGATGAGGTCGGAGATCCCACTTACTGTCAACCCACAGTCAGCCAAGAGATGAGGTCAGCAGAAGAGGTGGAGGAAGTAGAGGAGGAGGAGTTGTATGCGGAAGGGCTAACATCTGCAAGGTCCAGACGGTCGGCAGCACCAGGGCGGCAGGCATGTGAGGGTGGGGGAGATGATTTTACCAGGGCGCATGGTAGCAGCCAAACTAGTGAGGAAGGTGCAGGAGCCCAGGAAGAAGTGGAGGACGAACTGATGGAAGACTCATCAGATGAGGGAGACCTTGATCACATTTCTGTTGTGCGAGGTTGGGGGGAGAGGACAGAGGAAGGAAGCATGATTGTTACCTCGCCACCAACACAACAGGGACTTGGTGCTCCTGGATGCGCAACACACATGAGTGCCTTCTTGCTGCACTACCTGCAACATGACCCTCGAATTGTGAGAATTAGAAATAATCCTGACTACTGGGTTGCCACACTGTTAGATCCCCGGTACAAAAGTAAATTTGCAGAAATTATTCCTGCCATAGAAAGGGATGCACGCATGCAGGAGTATCAGCAGAGACTGTTGCAGAATCTTACATGTGCTTTTCCACAAAATACCAGTGGTGCACGTAGTGAATCTCACAGTTCCAACTTGCCAACCGTGGGACCGTCAAGTGTTCAGCACTCAAACCGTAACAGAACCACAGTATCTGCTGGTAACATCAATTTTGCGGAATCATTTCACCACTTTTTTAGCCCATCCTTTGCAAGGCCACAGGAGACAAGAAGTCTGACACATAGTCAACGCCTAGAGACGATGGTACAGGAGTATCTCCAAGTAAACATTGAAGCCACGACTGTGTCACTGGACCCTTGCTCTTTTTGGGCTTCCAATCTGGATAAATGGCCGGAGCTAGCCACTTACGCCTTGGAGATCTTGTCATGCCCCGCAGCCAGTGTTCTGTCTGAACGTGTGTTCAGCGCTGCTGGTGGTGTGCTGACAGATAAGCGCACGCGGCTCTCCACTGATAATGTAGACAGACTCACGTTCATAAAGATGAACAAATCATGGATCCGAAACGACTTTTCTACCCCTGTGTCATCCTGGGGAGAGTAAAAGCTTGATGATTGGTTAAAATCACCCTACCAACCGTTTTAAGCTTTCAAATTACTAATCATGTTTATCTGTATCTTGACTGGAAAATAATTTGGGCTTTGTAGCAGTGTGCAGCACTGATCCTATTAGGCCATCTATAATAAGCTTCACCAGATTTAAAATTAAAAATAATTTTTAGCTGCATCTAGCCCGGAAAATAATTTTGGGGCTCCGAGATGCGCAAGACACATAAGTGCCTTCTTGCTGCACTACCTGCAGCATGACCCTCATATTGTCAGAATTCGAAGTAATCATGACTACTGGGTTGCCACACTCTTAGATCCCCCAAACTTTTCGATCAACCTTTTCATTTTAATAAAGACCAAAAAAATGGTCATTTTTGAAATTATAAGCATTAGCAGGTTGTTAGAAACTGAAATCAAACAGTTTTCAACTCAAAACTTTATTCTAGGTGATGTTACATTTTCACATAGGACCCCTTGTTCGAAAGGAGCTTCTGAACTCTCTTGTCCATTGAATTTGTCAGGTTTTGGATGGTTTCTGCTTCAATTGTTTTGCATGAGGACAGAATACCCTCCCAGAGCTGTTGCTTAGATGTGAACTGCCTCCCGCCATCATAGACACTCCTTTTAATGATGCTCCAAAGGTTCTGAATGGGGTAGAGGTCAGAGGAGCATGGGGGTCACACCATAAGTTTGTCCCCTTTTATGCCCATATCAGCCAGAGATGCAGATGTTTTATGTGCAGCATGAGATGGTGCATTATCATGCAGAAAAATGATCTTGCTGTGAAATACACGGTTCTTCTTCTTGAACCATGGCAGGAAGTGCTGTTTGAGAAAATCCACATACATTATGGAGTTCATCTTTAGCGCCTTCAGGGATCCTAAAGGGGCCGACAATCTCTCTCCCCATGATTCCAGCCCAAAACATTACTCCACCTCCTCCTTGTTGGCGCTGTAGCCGTGTTTGCGTGGGGTGTCCATCAACCAGCCATCCTCCACTCCATTCATCTGGACCATCGAGCGCTGCACGGCACTCATCCGTGAACAAAACAGTTTTGAAATCAGTCTTCATGTAATGTTTGGCCCACTGGAGCCGTTTCTGCTTGTGTGAAGTGGATAGAGGAGGTCGACAGGATGGCGTATGCACAGCTGCAAACCTCTGAAGGACCCTGCATCTTGTTGTTCGGGGGACGTTGGAGGCACAAGCAGCTTCAAAAACTTGTCTGCTGCAATGACAAGGCTTTTTTGCCGCTGCTCTTTCAACCTGACGTAATTGCCTGTAGGAAAGAGTCCTCAATTTGCCCTTATCAGCACGCACACGTGTGTACTGTGAATCAGCTACATACTTCTTGATTGCCAAGACACTTCATCCTGATCATCGCACAATGTTGATTGTAGTCATGCCTTGACCTAAACACTCCACAATTTGTTGCTTCTCAGCAGCCGACACATCCTTTTTCTTTCCCATTTTGGCAGAAAATGTAGGCTGCTTAATAATGTGAGAGAGCCTTCTTAAGTAGTCTTGCCTTTCATTGGACACACCTGCCAAACTAATTAGCACAGGTGTCTGCAATTGCTTACAGTGATATAAAGAGCCCTGACACACATCACCATCAATGAGTTTAACTGACAAACAAACAAATTCTTCCCTTATCACTCCTAAACACTTTTTGCATAATAATTTGGAACGCGGTGTACATGTGCTTTTCCACAAAACACCAGTGGTTCACGTAGTGAATCTTACAGTTCTAACTTGCCAACCGTGGTCTGTATGGAATTGTTCAATAAAGGGCCCAAAATTAAGATAACATAGATGGGAGAGGTCTCTATGAATAGGAATTCCTAAGTATTTGATACCCTGTGAGGGCCAGGCAAAGGGAAAGTTGGACTGGATGGAATCCTATATGGATTTAGGGAGGGAGACATCGAGGGCCTCAGACTTCGCTGCATTGATTTTAAAATTTTACCATGTAACAAAGTGATCTATTTCAGCCATAACAGCAGGGATGGATATATGTGATTGAGTGATATATACTAGGACATCATCAGCAAATAGAGAGCACTTGTACTCGGTGCCTCCCACCTCAATCCACCTAATATTGGGGTTATGGCGAATTGATGAGAGCAGGTGCTCCGTCACTAGGATGTATAAGAGAGGGGACAGAGGACATCCCTGCCTTGTCCCATTGGTGATTGTGAAAGGTGATGAAAATGTTCTGACGCACCCCCTGGGCCTTGGGACACCCGGAGCCGGACCCTTTTTGGTGGATGCTGGTGGTTGTAGTCTTCGTGGCGGCGATCCGGTTCCGTGGCTCAGGGCGGTCAAACCAGTGGCGGAACTATTTATGTGGTTTTGATGTTTAAATGTCCGACTACGCCACCCGTGGATTGCGGTCAGAGTGAACCGCCGCTACAGGGCAGACCGCTAAGGCTGGTGTTGTGGGTGCAGCAGAGTGTAGCATAACTCCCCACGGGAGGAGTATAGCCTCAGGGCAGTGTATGCGGAGGATGGGGGTGATGGTGCAGGGCAGCAGCAGTAACGACACGGAGTCAGTGATGCAGTTCAGGGCCTTTACTCACAGTTCTTATTATCCAGACCACGTCTGCAGGTAACGGCTGCCCACGTCGTACTGTGCTCACCAGGTGAGGGGCTCAGACAACTCCCAGATAACTTTGGAGCGCTTCACAGGACCCCCTTTGTGTGTCCTTTGTCTGGCCTTTCTTACCAACACTTCTGTCCGGCTGCCTCGGGCCTCCTCTTGGTAAACTTGGCGCCAGTTTCCCTGACCCTATGTGGTGCCTTCCTAGCGGGTGGAGCAAGGGGCTGCGCCACATAAAATGTCAGAGCCTCCGGTTTCTAGCTGAGGGTCGTTTCCTGCCTCCACTAGTTCGGGGACCGGTCTCCCCCTTTGGCCTGACCCCTCCACGCAGGTGGATTCGGGCGTGCGGTGGCGACTCGCCCGTCCGCACCCCTGGGATCCCTTCATTCCTCGTTCCTGGAGCCTTCTCTGCTCCTCTTCCTTCCTTCTCCCTCTTGCAGGCCTGGGCCTCTGTTACTAGGCCCGCCTCCGGAGCAGAGCTCATGCAGAGCCCCTGCTCCCTGCCACTTCTGCTCAGACTTCTCTGCACTGAACTAAGATGGTGCCCACCTTTTATACTCCCTTCTCAATGCACCCAGGAACTGCTTCCTCCATGCTCCTGCACTGCAGGGTTCCCCTTCCTCAGTGTTCCCTCCCCCCACTCCAGCCAGGGACAGGGACTGTCGTGCCCATCTCAGGGGCATATTGGTCGCCCTGCCCCACGGCAATGTGGTGTAATGCATGCAGGTGTCGGGTCCTGATCCACACTCCATCCTTATCTGAGAGTGAGATATCACACCTCTGGGTGAGGTGCAATACGTCTGTAGCAACCGAGCCCTCGGTGCTACAGTTCCATTTATCTTCAGCCTAGGTGACGTATTGTGATACTGGGCCGTGATTTTGGCTATAAAAGGGTCCCCTAGACCCCTACCCCAAGCTTTTTAAGAGAATCATATATGGCATGCCAGGAGACTCTATGGAATGCTTTCTCAGCATCCAACGAGAGTATCTACTTACAAATTTTTAACTGCATCTAGCCCAGGAAATACTTTGTGCCTAGTAGCAGTGTCTGCTAGTCAGCGGATTATCCCGGCTGTTAAGCAAGCTACACCACCTGTAGTTTGGACACTTAATTTTTTCAAAGGAAATGCTTCGGGACCACGGGATACTTAGTGAAGAGCATCAGGAGGCACCCCAAGGCATAGGGGCTGGGACTGGCACTAGGATGCCTTGCGGTGGACAGCCGAGCTCGATCCTTATAAAAGCTTTTTAACTGCAGCAGCTTTAGTGGACGCTACTGGAGCTGGAATTACGCGGCTGCTGGCATGAGACTTGCCCTCCAATAGATCCTTGTAAATGGATTTAAAGTGTATTCATTCAAATTAGAGGGACAATTTAAATTAAAAAGCTTAGAGCTGCCTCCACCACAGGGGGGCTCTCTCGACCCACCAGCGGACAGGCACCAGTATTGGGAGAGGGGGGCTGGCCGTCAGGGTTCACCGCGGCTCTGGCACAAACCCGGCGACACGGAGGTGGCACGGGCAGGAGCGGACTGGCCGTCTCGGCTTCTCACTTTTTGGATTTTAGAAGGGCATGACATGCCTATATCTGTGTCTCCCCCTCCTTTTACTCCTCCACCTCTTTTCTTTTCGCATGACTATATGTACTTGTCACTTTTCCATGTGTTAGTTGTGTCTTCTGAGCAGTTTGTCAGCTTTTGGACACCTTTGAAGGTGTTTTCTATGTGTTTCTATGTGTTTTTGTTTGCCTGCCATTGGTTTTAACGGTGTTCGAAGGTGTTCGACGAACAGTTCGACGAACACACGGGTGTTCGACGAACCGAACCGAACTCGAACACTACGGGGGTGGCTCAACACTAGTCTGGTCATGATGTGGCAATACTTGTCCCTTTTATGTGGTATTATTTGGTCACTACGTGGTGGTAATATGTGGTCTGGTCATGGTGTGGTAATATTTGTTTCTTGTATGTGTTATTTGTAAATTAATCTTGGTATAGTGAATTGTGTTGTGTATGGAGACAACTTTTTCTCTGATATTAAATAGAAGATTTACATTATTAATTGAATATGTGAATGTTTAACTCTTCCTTGTCCTGTCACATACTGTTACAAAGTGGCAGTGATGAACTTAACTTGTTTTTAACAAAAAAAAACATTTCCCACTTATCCACAGGCTAAGTGATAGCTTATTGATTAGTAGGGGTCTGACTCCTGGGTCCTGCACTGATCAACAGACTCAGGGACTTTTATTCCTAATAGAATGGAGTGGCAGTGCACATATTCAACCACAGCTCCATTCATTACCTAAGGGGCTATAGAACACTCAGCTTTTTCCAGCAACCCCATAGAGAATGAATGGAGCAATGGTCAAATATCTAACCTGCTGGTCCATTTTAAAATGGGGATAAAAGTGCCCCAAAGTTCCATGTTGTTTTGATTTGTATGGGTTCCAGGGGTTGGATCTTCCACTATCATTGGAACCTCTGAACCTCTTTAATGCACATTGCAGTTGTAGTCTGTGCACCGTAGATGTACAGGGGCCATCTGTATTTTACAGTCCACACTCCATGCTAACGGGGATAATGCCTAATAGGTATTTGCATTTAGGTGTATTAGCTGTAGTGGAGTCCCCAGAGTTAATTCTACCCAAGGGCCCCACACACCTCAGTCCGACACTATAACCATGTACTCACCATCTTAAAGTGGAAATATAAATGAAGCTCAACATGGACTAAGTAAACATCTTAAGAATAAGGACAACTATACAACTACAACTAAAAGTTATATAGTTGAAAATGATGCCTTACAATGGGTACTTTAATGATATACAACATTTTTGGTTACTAACATTTTCACTATTAGATATAGACAAAAATTTAAAAATCAGTACAATGGCTTTATGTATAATTTTCCAATGTCCAAAAATTGTGCACACAGTTTGCATGAACACATATTAAATATGAGGGACAATTACTTTTAAGTACAGAGCATTGTTTAAATTTTTTATTATCATTCACTGACTGCTGGAGGATGTTAAATAATTGGGAAGATGAGTAGACTCTTGGAATCCATAAATCATTAGAAGAAAAAGATCTTAAAGAGATGGGAAGAGACCCACACAGACCTACATTTAAACACACAACTAGTTAAATAAAGTGACAGTGGTTGATTTCTATTGTCATTTGCTTAAAATGTTGAATATTTATGTTTCTATGGCACAATTATTGTTTCCTTAGTGAAGCAGGTAAGAAAAGTAGCTGAAATTTAAAGGGAAGTTAAAACAAATAATATGGAAAAAATAAAAATATTTCCTGTAAAAAATGAAAAATATTTCCTAAATTGAACTAAATATATTTCATGTAGAAAAAAACTTTGCATTATTTCTAACCTTGAAGTTGTATCTGCAACAAACCTCTGCTGATCCCAAAGTCTGGACCATATAGTCATCACCACCAACTCTACAATGAAAATGATGTTTGTTTTTTGAATCTTTTAGGACTTGTGCACATCTGTATGACGGTAGACGGAGCTTATATGGCCGTGCACGGGACTGTAATAAAGAGTCATCAGTCTGTATGGATATATTGTCAGCAAAAAGCAACTTTTATGGTATTGTCACATTAACGCGAAAGTTTGTATTTCATTTTGTATTTGCCAAAGCTGTAATATTGTGAGTGCAGACGTAGAAAACCGTAGACTATGAAAGATTAATATTGGAATGAGCAGTATCCTATAGATATGGCCCAAAGTTGTGATGTAAGGATCCTGTCAATTTAAGACTGATGGATACATTTGACATTTAGATTGTTAGAAACAATATGACGTAATTTCTGGACCGATATTATATCACTGATATGTAAACAAAAGAGTAAATTGTTTTTGCCTTATTATGTTACACAATGGGCTCGTTTACACGACCTTATTTTAATAAGGCAGTGCAGATGAATGATTTTTTTGTCCACTGACGGAATCTGAGTGTAAAAGAAATGCCGGCATGCACTAATTTTTCCGTAAATCGGATGAGACTCGCCCATTCAAGTCTGTGGGTGCAGAAAAAAAATCAGACGCCACACGGAGACCCAGTATAGCATCTGATTTTTACAGATACATTCCAGTTCTGCAATTCCAAAGTAATATTCTCAAGTTCTAATAATCTGACCAGTGACACCAGTTTGCCCAATGCAGTATATATAGTAGGGTTGAGGCGTGATCATTAGTGCTCACAATGCCGCTCACATTTACAAGAGATGCAGCTGTGTCTGCTCTTACTAAATTACCTGAATATCTCACATAGTAGTACTCAAATGGTTAAGTGTTTCATCTATAGCAAATGGAATGAAAACAAATGGATGACAGCTATCCAGGCAGCTTTAATATGTCTAATACTAAGAAAAACACAGGTTTTCCTCTGCTTTTTCCTTTTCAAGTATAATAACTTAGTTTATGAATATGAATGCTTTTCTCCAATGGAATCCCTTGGCTCCTCTCCGAACATTTCATCTTGTCCTACAACACATGATAAAGCATTTTGCTTGGCATAATGTCACAATGGCACTACTGTGCACAACAATTTGAGGCTGAATGCCGCACAAATGAGGAATTCTTAAAAGTCAATTCCACCTAGATATAAAGAGCTAATGCAGGAGATGGAAAAGTAAGATTAAAGAAGATTTATTATTAACATAGTAACAAAACAATACTCTTCAGATAACAATATGGAATAAAACAGAGTAGTGGATATTTAAATGTTAAGGATTATCTAGGAAAAAAAATGAAGATTGTTTGAAATAAATGAAATATGTTTTCTTCTGTAAGTCGGATTTATAATAAAGTGAGTAGTATTGACTTCAGTGGGGTCTATGCTGTTTCTACATTAGACAGGTGAACGCCGGTTCATAGCACTCTGTGTATAACATCTACAGTATTTACTAAACCCCTCGGCTGTGGAGAACGGAGTACCACCTGGAAATCCTTTTCATATCAGTAAGAGTATTTTTCTTTGTCCAATATGTCTGAGGTTTTCTCAAAGCAATTCGGGAACAATTTACATTTTACAATAAATAGATTACATTCATCTCATTCATTATCAGTTTTTTAGCCCTTTGTGGCCAAGACACTCCATCATTTGGAATACTGCACTCAAAAGTGGTTTTCATTTTTTTCTAGGAAAAAGTAGACTTCCCTATAGCACAGGACTCGCTTCCAATATTGTAAGCTTTACTAAGGGGGAAATAATGAAAAATATTGTTTTTCTTTGACCTCTGATGACAATCACTATTTGTTCTGTTTATTCCAATGGCAAACGTAGAATACCATACAAAAAGAAAGATAACCCAATTTTAAGGGTGCACATAAAGGTAGTTTGTTACCCCTCGCAGGCAGATACCTCTCTCCTTCTCTACTTGTTGGTCAGCCAGGAATGTTATGTAGTTTTTTTTCACTTGTCTCACTTATTTAGTCCTTTGGTGTGTGCCACTTAATGAATAAGGTGTATAGTACTCTAGAGTGCCTCTTCATTAAGACTGGTGCAATGCCAGTCTTAATGAATCGGGGTCTATGTACCCTATGCATGATTAAGGTCATTATGTTTAGCATCGCAGAGCTGAGAGTTCGTTTTTTAATTATTTTGATGATGTATATATTTACTTTTTAATCTTTTTTAGACTAGAGACTTTTTCAGACTTCAGATCACATTTAGTTGGCATTTTTCCTTTTGTTTTAGCTTTTATGAGCCCATAGATTTTGTTTCAGTATAACATACACCAACAATACAGTTTAAATAGTTTAGACATTTTTACATTTTGGGTTTTATTAGTACTTGCCACATTATTTTTCTGTTTCCCGTTGTTTGGTCTGTTTACTTGTTCCTGCTGCTTTTTCTATAAAATCAATAATTTTGTATTAACAGTCCCCTATATTATAATTGCATATGTAGAGCTCAAATTTTCCACTTTAGGCCAGTGTCGTACTGTCTATAACATTACACTTATATTAAGATAAACGGTTAAAACATACAAACCAAGCAACCATAGTATTAATCAAGCAATAAAGAGAAAAATTATAATCACAGAGAGCTACATTACAAGATATAAATTTGCCTGATATCTGATTCCTCTCTCTAAAGATCGATCCTCACACCAACCATCAACTACAGTGAATGCCAGAGCCAGTAGCACTATCCTTTTGAGACCCTATTTACTCCTTCTCTCTACCAGGGTACCTACTTATCCATCCTAGGACAATACACTAGGTATACTAGCATACACACTTGAGATCAGTCACCACCTAACCTCCTTTTAAATATATGGCATTTCTTTCTCAGTGAACCATGACTTAAGAACATTCACAACCTCTTCAGACTTCTTCACTCATACACCCTCCAATAACCAGGTAATAATTGTCTATTGTTCTCCCTTATACTTATAATCGGCACTATAACCTTGTCCTGACTCACTCTTCCTTTCCATTAGGAAATCATCTCCTTCCAGAAGCCAGCACCCAATGGGCCTACCCTGAGGACTATTACTGAATAATTGCCAAAAATTGCAGAAGACTACCACTCTTCTATTATTACCATCAACCTTACGCCTGGAGCTGTTACCTTCTCCCATCCCTACTTTTATTGCACATTTTAAGTAGTATGTTTTAACTAATTTTACCAATAAAACATATCTGTTTTTATACTTACCCTTGTATCCTTCTGTCACGCCTGGGTCCAGCGCTAGTTAGTATGTTCTATTATTTATCCTCTGACATATTGTGGTTTCTGTCTTAACTTGCTGCAGGACCCTCCAGGCAGACCTACCATCGCCACTGTTTTTACTTATACTTTGATCCATTTTACCATACAATGTACTGGAAAATAAGAAAAAAATTCCAAGTGTAGTAAAATTGAGAAAATAAAATGCAACTCCGAAATAGTTTTTTGTGTTTTGTTTTTACGGTGTTCATTATACTGTAAAAATGACCTGGCAGCACAATTCTCCAGATCAGTATGATTACAGACATACCAAACATGCCTTTTTTTTTAAAAAGGTGAAAAAAAATCAGAAATTTGTAAGAAAAAAACTAAAATTTGCTTGCTATTTTCCCATACTTGGAACTTTTTGTTTGAGGGTTTGTTTTTTTGTGCCCTGAGCTGACACTTTTATTGACACTGGTTTGAGGTAGATGTATTGTTTTGATTGCTTCTTATTGCATTTTCTTGAAGTGCTGAAGAATCTGGGGTTTTGATTTTTTTTTTCTCTTTACGATTTTTACCAATTAAGTTGATCCATTTTATATTTTGATAGACCGGACTTACCCTGACACAGTGATACTACATATGCATTGTTTTTAATTACTTCTTTATTTTTAATGGGGAAAAAGGTGAGGGGTGGTGATGCAAATGTTTATATTTTTGAATTGTATTCATATTTTTAAAAACCCTTTTTATCTCTGCTGTATTTGTTAATCCTCTTAGAGGACTTGAATCTGTGATCAACCAATATCATAGTATTCTGTGTTTAGCAAAAATCATAGTCTTCTATGAAGACCAACCAAGGGCTGGTCTTCATAGGGGTACCATAATAAAAGGCATGGGAGTCTCCAGTAGACCTCCAGCTGTCATGGCAAACCATTAGCAACTCATAATCATGTTGCAGGGCAGCTGATCATCCAGTTTGTGCACTGTTAATGCCACTGTCAGAGATGGACTTCATTATTTAGCAGCTTAATAGCAGCGGAAGAAGCTCAGTTCCATCTGCGGATGTTAGGGGAAGATGGTGTATAAATAACACAGCCATCGTTTGCTGGAAAATACAGCAAGTTGACATTAGACATACTGGTACATCCAATGTCGTTAAGGGGTTAAAGGGAGATTGATCTGTTTCACCTCCTATCAAACAATGTGCGCCTATCTGATGTACAAGTGCATGAAGAAACCTCATAGAACTGTTTCGATAAATTCACATTTTAGAAACACAAACATGCACAGAAAAGTAAATGACAGTATTTCATGACACATATATCTGCAGGGCTTTATGGAAGATTGGAAATGTTATAGAAATGCTCCTGTCTTCTAGAAAAACCACTGGATTTAAAAAATCCTACCCAAAAATGATTGATGTATTGAACTAAACCCACAAGTAACCCCATGAAATCTACTTTGAATAGCTACAAATTCCTAACAATAACTTGCTGGCTTTAGGCAAAGAAATATAATCTCAGAACTTCTAAAGGTCAAGATTTGCTCTCTGGCTGCACGGCTCAAGTGTAAATGCTCGGTAATGCTGCACTGGGTGATTGCTTTCCTCTCTAGACTATGTCAATTTTGTCAAAGTAGCTGCAGATGCATCTCGTATTAAGTCAGAATGGTGTCAAGGGCCTCTCTTGAGCACTGACAGATTCACAGAGAAACTGATCCAAAACCCCTGGTCTATTAAAGCTTCAGACCCAAGGAGGGAAATTTAAGGATTATGGTTGATTGGAGAATAATGCTACATTATATATGTAATATTTTCTAAGACCTGAGACTTTGGAAATGAATCCTCTAGTGTTCAATATGTCCTTTTTGTCTTGGTCTTCTTAATTAAGGTGGTGCCACCTCAGCGACAGAATCTTTCCCTAAAGCTACTTACAAGCTAAACCATTCATCAAGGCTTTGACCCATTGAAACACAGAACAAGGTACATCTGTCTAATGAACTCATTACAGATAATCTAAATATGACACAGAAAAGTACCAGGGGGTGTAGAAGCAGATGTAGAAAAAATTATATTTCTCTAAAAAAGATGAAATTACTTTTCATTTGTAATATATCTTAAATTTTACATAGAATTCTAGGCTTCTTGCAGGCATGTAAGCTTTGTTGCACATCAACTTTACAGTACCAAATCCCTTCTATAACTAGACCAACAATTAATTATACATAGTAGTCCCATGTATAACATAATAGTGTTTTGCCAAGATTATATGCTTTCAGATATATTTTCACCACTTCTCTGGTAGAAAAAGTGGCAGTGCATCATATCCATTAACATGGCATGCATTGCACTTCGTTGTGAGATTGGCAAACCTTTAGTTTGTTTATTTGAACATTTTCACAATGCAATTACATTATTCAGCATGCAGTGTTCATGTTCAGCCCATCAGGGCTTCTTGTTACACAAAGATGGGACCAAATGATTAGGAGATTTTTGTGCCTACTGCTAGGAGGTAACTTCAAATGGTCCCCTGACATACACTATGCATACTACAGGCAGCTATACTATACTTTTACACAGTCAAGTTTTGTAATACATAATAAAAAAGTCCCCTAATATGGAGATTAAACTAACATTTAATATCTGAAATTTTACATTTCAGCATTGACCAATCAGTGCACTTAGCACTCCTATTTATTACCGTGTAATCAGTCCCTCCACAATCCAGACCTTTAACCCCTTTACGACCTTAGACGTATCCATACGTCCAGGCCGCCTGGTACTTAACAACCTTGGACATATGGATATGTCATGACAATTTTGCGCGCACAGAGGCTGTGTGCACACTATCACCCCCGGGTGTCTGCTGATTCTGACAGCCGACACCCAGCACTCAGTACCAGGAGCGTCAGTGCCAGGAGTGGTGCCTGCACCGTTCCTGACACTTTAACCCCCTAAATGCTACGATCGCAGCATTTAGTGAGAAACCCCTCTGCCCTAGAATCGGTGCCCCTGCGACGTCATCACTAGGGGCCCGATCGTTGCCATGGTGAACCGATGTCATCATGATGACATCCAGGTCACCAGGCACTAGCAAGGTAGTTAGATCGTGTGCAGTGCATGATCTAACTAACTTGGGTCTGCAGGGCTGACAGTTAAAAGGCAGAGCAGTACTCCTGCATTGTTATGCCTTATAATTGCGATCAGACTGCAGAAAGTGAAAGCCCCATAGTGGGACAAAGTAAGAAAATGTTAAAAAAAAAAGGTATAAAAATTATTTAGAAAAAAATCACAAAATAATAATAAAAAATATATATATATATCGTACCCATAAATAAATATATTATGAAAAAAAACAACAAAATAATTAAAGTACACATACTTGGTATGACCGCTTTCGGAACGACTTAACGTATAAAACTGTCACACTACTTGACCCTTGACCCCTTTAGTGAACACCGGAAAAAAAAAAACCGAGTCAAAAATCGATACTTTATTATCATACTGCTGAACAAAAGGTGGAATATAATGAGATAAAAAATACGAGCGTAAATAAAAATGGTATAGCTGAAAATGTTACCTTGTCACTCAAAAAATAAACTGCCATACAGCTCCATCAGCTCAAAAGTAAAAAAGTTATAGTTCTCAGACTAAAGCAATGCAAAAATAATTATTTTTTCTACAAAATAGTTTTTATTATGTAAAAGCGCCAAAACATAAAAAACTATATAAATGTGGTATCTCTGTGATTGTACTGACCCGAAGAATATAACTACCTTATCAATTTTGCTGAATTGTCGGTTTTTGTTTATTCTGCCTCCCAAAAATCTGAATTGAAAGCGATTAAAAAATGTCATGTGCTCAAAAATTGTACCAATAAAAATGTCAACGCGTCCCGCAAAAAACAAGCCGTCACATGACTGTCGGCAGAAATATGGAAAAATTATAGCACTCAAAATATGGTGATGCAAAAACTATTTTTTGCAATAAAAAGCGTCTTTTAGTGTGTGACAGCAGCCAAACATAAAAACCGACATACATCTGGTATCGCTGTAATCGCACCGACCCAAAGAATAAAGTCATCTAATCACTTATATCGCACGAGGAACAGTGTAAAAAATAAATTAAACCAATTCTTCACCTGCTGTTGATTTGTTCATTCTGCTTCCCAAAGAACGCAGTAAGGCTCAGCTCACATTTATCCTGCACTCTGCGTTGAGAGCTTACACTGGGGTTTACTTGTAAATATCTGTAATACGTGATTCAGACGCAACCCCAGGCAGAAGATTCTCTATAAGGAGGCAGATGGAGGCACAGTGGATGCTCTCAGGCCTATGATATGACTGTGTCTGTCTTTTTATTATTCGTGCATAAAAGTGTCGTCAGCCACAGTTTTGTTCATCTCTGAAAAAATTTACACAGCTGGACAGAGGCCAGACGGATTCCAGAGTAAATCTGCTGCATCATCATAGTGAATGAATCCATTGGGGGTTTCATCTGAATTTCGTCACTGGGAGATTTAAATGGAAACCCCGATATCAGTGTTCAGCATAGAGCACAGGATAAATGGGAACATTTTACATAACATTTTGGATCACAATAAAAGCTTTGACTCAATCCACAAAAAAAAGAAAGTTCCCGCTCAGGTCCGTCATCTGTTAAAGGAAATATAGGGGGCTTCCACGTAGCACAAAGGCTCTGGAAATTCAAAATGGCCCTTGCCCCCCAAAAGAAATTCAGCAAATTCTGTGCTCCCAAATCCAATTGCCCCCCTCCCTTCTGGGCCCCACAGTGTGCCTAAACCGCAGTTAGCGTCCACATGTTTGGAATTTCTGTAGTGATGAGAACCCAACTAACTTACGGGTGCATGTCTCCAGAAGCATGAGCTGGGCATAACATACTGGTCATTACATTATAATGGTCACTACAATGGAAGTTTGCAATTTTCACTCAGCAACATCCACTGCTGCTTGTTTCTGTAAAATCCTCATCACATCTGTAGATAAATTCCCAAAGGGGTATAATTTCCAAAGTGGGATCACTTGAGGGAGGAAATCTGCTCTTCTAGCACTTAGGGGCTCTGTATATGAAGTCCACAAACTATTCTAGGAAAATCTGCACTCCAGGAAGCAAATAGTGCTCTGTCCCTCCCAAGTCTCGCCGTGTAGCTAAGCAGTACTGTACATATGGGGTATTTTTACATTCAGTAGAAATTGTCTGAAAAATTTTGGCGCAATTTTTACCATTTCCCAGTGTGAAAATGTAAAATCTGGGGCCAAAGTAAAACATTGATGGTAAAAATGTAATTATTCTTTCTTCACCGCCCAATCGCATAAAACTCTGTGAGGCACATGTGGTGTCAACATGCCCACTGCACCCTTAGATGAATTCATTGAGAGGTGTAGTTTGTAAAATGGTCTTATATGGGGGTGTCCGGCTGTTCTGGCACCTCAGGGGCTCTGCCAATGTGACATGGCACCGTCAAATCAGTCCAGCAAAATGTGAACTCCAATATGGCGCTCCTTCCCTTCTGAACTTTCCCCTGTGCCTCATAAGTAATTTTTGACCACGTATGGGGAATCAGTGTACTCAGGAGAAATTACATCACAAATTTTGGGGTCCATTTTCTCCTTTCCTTCTGAAAATGAAAAAATTAGGAGCTAAAACAACATTTTTGTGGGAAAAATATATATTTTTCATTTTCACAGATCAACATTGTAAAATTCTGTGAAGCACCATGGGTTCAAGGTACTCTCCACACATCTAGATAAATTCCCTGAGGGGTCTAGTTTTCAAAATGGTGTCACTTGTGGGGGGTTTCCACTGTTTAGGCACATCAGGTGCCCTCCAAAAGCAACATTAGCGTCCGCTAATTATTCCAGCAAATTTTGCATTCCAAAAGTCAAATGACGCGCCTTCCCTTACGAGTCCTGCCATTCGCCCAAACAGTGGTTTTCCCCCACATATGGGATATTGACATGCTCAGGAGAAATTGAAACACAAATTGTGGGGTCCATTTTCTCCTGTTACCCTTGCAAAAATATAAAAAAATGGGGTCTAAAGTTAAATTTTTGTGGAAAAAAGTTGAATGCTCATTTTTTTCTCCTACGTTCCAAATATTCCTGTGAAGCACCTGAAGGGTTAATAAACTTACTGAATGTTGTTTTGAGCACCTTGAGGGGTGCAGTTTTTAGAATGATGTCACTTTTGGATATTTTCTGTCATATAGACCCCTTAAAGTCACTTCAAATGTAATGTAGTTTCTAAAAAAAATGGTTTTGCAAATTTTGTTGGAAAAATGAGAAATCACTGGTCAAATTTTAACCCTTATAACGTCCTAATGTAAAAAAATTATGTTTCACAAATTGTGCTGATGTAAAGTAGAAATGTGGGAAATTTTATTTATTAACTTTTTTGTGTGATATAACACTCTGATTTAAGGGCACAAATATTACCTCATAAAATGACACTGGTCAAAATTGTAAAAATTAGCCTGGTCATTAAGGTGCAAACAGCCCTGGGGGTCAAAGGGGTTAATCTGTAAATTATTAATAATTGCGTGATATACAGCCAAATGAATGGCACATCAGAAAAATTTAACCATTTGAGTCTGGGTTACACCTTATGTATAGAGAACACATCTAAAACCACAATTAATATAACTGGAGCCTGGTCACATATAAAATATAGCACCAATAAAATTGATCTGTGGAACTGTAAGGGATATACATATACAGTGGGGAAAATAAGTACTTGATACACTACAGATTTTGCAAGTCTTCCCACATACAAAGAATGAAAGAGTCTGTAATTTTTATCATAGCTACACGTCAACTGTGAGAGACAGAATCTAAAAATAAAAACCTAAAAAACAGAAAATCACATTGTATGATTTTTAAATAATTAAATTGCATCATATTGCATGAAATAAGTATTTGATTTTCTACCAAACAGCAAGAATTCTGGCTCTCACAGACCTGTTAGTTTTTCTTTAAGAAGTCCTCCTACTCTGCACTCATTACCTGTATTAATTGCATCTGTTTAAACTCATTACCTGTATCAAAGACACCTGTCCATACACTCAATCAATCACACTCCAAACTCACCATCATGGCCAAGACCAAAGAGCTGTCTAAGGACACCTGGGACAAAATTGTAGACCTGCACAGGGCTGGAATGGGCTACAGGACTATAGGCAAGCAGGCTGGTGAGAAGGTAACAACTGTTGGCACAATTATTAGAATATGGAAGAAACACAAGATGACTGTCAATCTTCCTCGGTCTGAGGCTCCATGCAACGTCTCACCTCGTGGGGTAAAGATTATTCTGAGAAAGGTCAGGAATCAGCCCAGAACTACACAGGAGGACATGGTCAATGACCTGAAGAGAGCTGGGACACAATCTCAAACATTTCCATTTGTAACACACTATACATCTACTCATGCCAGCACATGTCCAGGCCCATTTGAAGTTTGTCAATGACCATCTGGATGATCCAGAGGAGGCATGGGAGAAGGTCATGTGGTCAGATGAGACCAAATAGAAATTTTTGGTATCAACTTCACTCGCCGTGTTTGGAGGAAGAAGAAGGGTAAGTACAACCCCAAAAACACTATCCCAACCATGAAGCATGGTAGGGGAAACATGATACTTTGGGGGTGGTTTTCTGCAAATAGGACAGGATGACTGCAACACATTGAAGGGAGGATGGATGGGGTCATGTATAGCAAGATTTTGGCCAACAACCTCTTTTCCTCAGTAAGAGCATTGAAGATGAGTCGTGGCTGGGTCTTCCAGCATGACAATGACCCGAAACACACAGCCAGGGCAACTAATGAGTGGCTCTGTAAGAAGCATTTTAAGGTCCTGTAGTGGCCTAGCCAGTCTCCAGACCTGAACCCAATAGATAATCTTTGGAGGGAGCTGAAACTCAATGTTGCCTAGCGACAGCACTGAAACATGAAAGATCTGGAGAAGATCTGTATGGAGGAGTGGGCCAGAATCCCTGCCGCAGTGTGTGTAAACTTGGTCAAGAACTACAGGAAACATCTGACCTCTGTAGTTGCAAACAAAGGTTTCTGTATTAAATATTAAGTTCTGTTTTTCTATTGTATCAAATACTTATTTCATGCAATAAAATGCTAATTAATTATGTAAAATTCATACAATGTGATTTTCTGGATTTTTTTTAAGATTCTGTCTCTCACTGTTGAAGTGTACCTACAATAAAAATTACAGACCTCGCCATTCTTTGTAGGTGGGAAAACTTGCAAAATCGGCAGTGTATCAAATACTTATTTTCCCCACTGTAGATGTCCAGGTGTTCCCACCTTCAACCTCACTGTTTGCTGCCTCATTTTTTACATGTTTTTATATTTCTTATATATGTTTCAATAAAGATTATTAGTTGTTGTTTACTTGGTCTTTGGTTAATTTTACTGGTGCTGTATTTATGTATAGAGATGAGCGAATTGATTTTAAATAAATTAATTTTTTTTGCTATGAATTTCCCCAAATGCTTGGATTCTGCTGAATTCTGAATTTTGGGGATTTGATTTTTTCCAATTCAGGAAAATGGCTGCTATTTTACTGGGTTATATTGGACTGGGCAAGAGTGCAAGTTAAAAAAAAGAAACTTTATACCCACCTTTCGTCACCGGTTGTTACTGGTTGCTGGTCGTCTTTTTCTCCATTCTTCTGGCTTTTTGTTCTACCTTCATTCCAACATGTGAGGTCAATCTAAGGCCTGCGAGTTAAAACATAAAATAGTGGAGAACTACAGCCATCAATCAAGGGAGCAGGATGTGTCAGTATTTTCATCGGAGAGTCAGACTGCTTTAATGTACATGCTACTTCATTGACCAAATGGAACAAAGTTTAGTTTCTCTGGATTGTAAAGTGAATATGGGGCCTTAGGGTATATGCACTGGTGTTTTACTACCCTACCTGGGACAATAATTACTTTATTGGTCAAAAATCTAATGACATGTATGTTTATAATGAAAAAAAAAACATAATTTACTTAAATTCCCTAAATTTTGGCTGAACCGCAAAGGCCCTAATTGCCATAAGAAAGGGGCCAAATACAGGGAAAATAAACTTTATACTGACCTTTCTTTACTTTTTCAAACATGCCATTGGTTCACTGTTCTTACGGGTCTTCTGTTCTTCATCCAGTTTAGGCTCAGCTCCACAACTCAGCATATCTGGCCACCACTGGCATCGGGAATGGCTGATCGGCGGGGGTGCCGGGTGTCACACCCCCATCAATCAGATATTGATGATCTATACTAAGGATGGATAGGCCATCAATATTAAAGTCCCGGACAACCCCTTTAAATGTCACTAAAAGGTGAATTTCCTAATACAGAGCATTTATGCATATATTGTATAATAACATACAATCATGGCTGAAATCTTAACTATCATTGTACTATATTGGGGAACTACAATTCTGTAATGAGGAAGCTACAGCGATAAATCACTTACTAAGTGAAAGTGCAGTAGGCTGTCCAGGTATAAAAATGTGAATAAATCAGAGTGATTCACATTTGGGAGAATTGGTTAAAAATGTTTTGACATTCCAGAAAAAAATTATGCATTTTGATAAAAATAATTTTATTATTAACCGCTACCTGTTATTTATGTGATGCTTCTGTAGCACTGTACAATATTTTATGATAACTCACACCATTCATATACTGAGTTTAACATCCATAAAATATATACACTATAAAAAACTATTTACACTGTGTACCCAATTATTAGGCGATTTGTATTTTTTGATCATTAATTTTATTATTGTACTGTCAGTGAATCCAAAAGGTTAACAAACATGAAACCTAAATATTTAATAAAGTAAAAGTGAGGTTTTGTCTTTCTTAGGAGAATATCTATGTGAGCATAATTATTGAGCAACTATGAGTGTGCAGAATTATTATGCAACTCAGTGAAAAATTAAAATTTTTGTTTATTTTCATCTCTTAAAGTGAGAATAATAATCAAACAACTCAAAATGTACAAAAATACAATTCTGACATTTCAAAAAAATAACAGTGACCAATATTGCACCCTTCTATTCAATAGCAGTCATAAACCTTCTATCCATGAAATCTGTCAGTTTCTTAACGTGTTGACGATCAACTTTTTGGGCAGCACCAACCACAACCTCCCAGACAATGCTCAGAGATGTGTACTGTTTTCCTTCACCGTAAATCTCCCATTTAAGAAGGACTTACAAGTTCTCAATAAGGGTTTAGGTCAGGTGAGGAAGGGAGTCATGTCATTATTTTTCATCTTTGATGTCTTTTCTGGCTGACTTATCAGTGAAGACTTCGATGCAGGCCATGGAGCATTGTGCTGCATAAAAATCATGGTTTTCTTGAAAGATGCAGACTTTTTGCTGTACCACTGCTTGAAGAAAGTGTCTTCTAAAAATGGCAGAAAGTTTGGTAGTTGGTTTTGAGTCCAGCTTCAATCCGTTCAATCCCAAAAGGTGAGTGTTATTGGTGGAGGAGGCTCTACCGCACTTGTATGGTCTGGTCGCTCGGGTGGCTAGTCATATGTGCGAACTTCTCGTGTGTTGGAGTTCTTTTGCATGTTGCAGCCACTCTGCCAGACAATTCTTTGGCACTCTGTAGGCTGTGCAAAAGGAAAATAAGCTATGGATGTACTGGGTCTTATAGACTAGGAACTATAGCTTTCCATCAGCTTATGAAGCAACATCACCTGCACATTTGTAATAGTCAAGCTGGCCAGCAATCAGAGCAAGCCTCAAGCTGTCCTCCTCACTCTTTTTACCACACTAGTCTTTCTGTCAGCCAAGCAATCAGAGTTATCATCACCACCATCATCTTTGTCATCCTTCTCTAATGTATGTTGTACTAAAAGTAAGCCTTCTCCTCCTTTTCCGTCGAAACGGCAAATATCCATCCCTGATTGTGTGGTGAGGAAACTAGCATATCCTCCAAGTCATCTGCAGATTTAACAGATATGCTCGCACCTTGTCAAGTTGCTAGTGGTTCAGCACCTGCTTACCAGCTTGTAGATACTGCTGCTTTTCAAGAAATTATGGAATGCACACAGCTTCTTTGGAACATACTAATATGCCATTATTTATCTCAGAAAGTGGTGCCCGCTCCCATTTCTCAAGTGCAAGAGAAAACAGGCTGCTTTCTGGCCCTATCTTTGAGCTCCAAGAAGCACTACACTCTACATATCAGCAACTATGACAAGGGACTTTGCAGGAGTTTCTCAGCTCACTGGGTGAATGTTTTCAGCGGCAGCAATGCACCACCGCATAGGGTAAGGGTGATGAGGCCTCCTTAACTTGGAGCTATGTCTGTTTCCAATACCAGGGGGCAGTTTTCTGTCTCCTTCTAAGCCACAGGACATTTTGTTGATCCCACACACTGACCGATTTCTTTCTGCTCATGCAAGGCAAAGTGCTGCTAGGCAGTAGTGTTGAGTGACACCCGTAGTGTTCGGGTTCGGTTCGGTTTGTCGAACACCGGGTTGTTCGAGGAACTGTTCGTCGAACACCTTAGAACACCGTCGAACACCGTTAAAACCAATGGCAGGCAAACAAAAACACATAGAAACACATAGAAAACACCTTCAAAGGTGTCCAAAAGCTGACAAACTGCTCAGAAGACGCTCTCTTTAAAAAAGCCGGCCGGCAATTCAGCAGCGGCATACACCGGTACCCGACAATTTAGACAAGAAGGAATAGAGCATCACACATAGATTAGATAGATAGAAACATGTCAGTCACATATATAAGAAGTACAGTGACAGTGTTGGTTACTGTACTTGTCATTTAGTGTAAAGGATTTATTAAAAAAAATAATAGTGTTTTCATGCACCGTCTCTTTAAAAAAGCCGGCCGGCAATTCAGCAGCGGTACCCGACAATTTAGAACAGAAAGAATAGAGCTTCACACATAGATTAGATAGATAGAAACATGTCAGTCACATATATAATAAGTACAGTGACAGTGTTGCTTACTGTACTTGTCATTTAGTGTAAAGGATGTATTTAAAAAAATAATAGTGTTTTCATGCACCGTCTCTTTAAAGAAGCCGGCCGGCAATTCAGCATCGGTACCCGACAATTTAGAACAGAAAGATAGAGCATCACACATAGATTAGATAGATAGAAACATGTCAGTCACATATATAAGAAGTACAGTGACAGTGTTGGTTACTGTACTTGTCATTTAGTGTTAAAATAAAGGACTTATTAAAAAAAAAATTGGCGTGGGGTTCCCCGTAATTTTAGTCTCTAGCGGAGGTTAAGTAGACGGCTGGGGCAGATGTTTGAAGCCTGGGAAGGGGGTAATACCCATGGAGCTTCCCGGGCTACTAATATCAGCCCCCAGCAGAATACCTAGCCTTTACTAGCTATTAAAATGGGGGACCCCCCCAAAAAATGATGTGGGGTCCCCCCTATTTTAATAGCTAGCAAAGGCTAGGCAGACAGCTGGGGGCTGATATTAATAGCCCAGGAAGGGTGCCATGAATATTGGCCCCCTCCCAGGCTAGAAACACCAGCCGTCAGCCATCCCAGAAATGGCGCATCCATAGGATGCGCCAATTCTGGCACTTAGCCTCGCTCTTCCCACTACCCTGTAGCGGTGGCAGTGGGGTAATAGGGTTGGGGTTGATGTCAGCTTATAATGCCAGCTGACATCAAGCCCAGGATAGTAATGGAGAGGCTTCTATAAGACACCCCCATTACTAACCCCATAGTCAAAGTTAAAAAAAAACACAAACACCCAGAATAAAGTCCTTTAATTGAAATAAACACACAATTCTTTATTGTTCTAAATTAAACCATACTTACCATCACGCCCATTCCAGCTGAAGCCAACAATCTCCTGCAATAAAAGAAAAATAATAAAGCAACATCATCCTTACCTTTCGATGGTTCCCACGACAGCTCCAGCTCTGCTACATCGAGATCACAGACTGGACCGCAGCAGAAAGCTGCCATCCAGCCTGTCATCCCGCAGACACTGAGAAGCACAGGAAATTCATGAAATAATTTAAAAAAAATTGACGTGGGGCTTCGCACTATATTTGTGTCCAGTCAGGTACTGCAGGCAGGAACGGGCTGCCCCCAACCACCAGCTGCCTATTTGTACCTGGCCGGACACAACAATATAGGGAAGCCCTTTTTTTTATTATTTCATGAAATAATTAAAAAAAAATTGAAGTGGGGCTTCGCACTATATTTGTGTCCAGCCAGGTACAGCAGGCAGGAACGGGCTGCCCCCAACCACTAGCTGCCTATTTGTACCTGGCCGGACACAACAATATAGGGAAGGCCTTTTTTTCTTAATTATTTCATCCTATGGATGCGCCATTTCTGGGATGGCTATCGGCTGGTGTTTCTAGCCTGGGAGGGGGCCAATATTCATGACACCCTTCCTGGGCTATTAATATCAGCCCCCAGCTGTCTGCCTAGCCTTTGCTAGCTACTAAAATAGGGGGGACCCCATGTCATTTTTTTGGGGGGTCCCCCATTTTAATAGCTAGTAAAGGCTAGGTATTCAGCTAGGGGCTGATATTAGTAGCCTGGGAAGCTCCGTGGGTATTACCCCCTTCCCAGACTTCAAACATCTGCCCCAGCCGTCTGCTTAACCTCCGCTAGAACCTAAAATTATGGGGAACCCCACGCCAATTTTTTTTTAAATAAATCCTTTATTTTAACACTAAATGACAAGTACAGTAATCAACACTGTCACTGTACTTCATATATATGTGACTGACATGTTTCTATCTATCTAATCTATGTGTGATTCTCTATTCCTTCTATTCTAAATTGTCGGGTACCGCTGCTGAAATGCCCGCCGGCTTTTTTAAAGAGACGGTGCATGAAAACACTATTATTTTTTTTAATAAATCCTTTACACTAAATGACAAGTACAGTAAGCAACACTGTCACTGTACTTCATATATATCTGACTGACATGTTTCTATCTATCTAATCTATGTGTGATTCTCTATTCTTTCTGTTCTAAATTATCGGGTACCGGTATATGCCGCTGATGAATTGCCGGCTTTTCATGTTTCACTGTGAGCACTGTTCCCATCGATTTGGGCAATCACTGTAATGCCACAAACACCATGGCTGTGGCATTACAGTGAGTGCCAGACAATCTCTGCTTAATTGGTGCTCTAAATAGCGCCAGACATGCAGGACACGCTTTTGGTGCACGAACAGTTATCGAACATAACCTCGAACAGCCAAATTTTTTGCAAATCGTTCGGGTTCGTCGAACAACTCGAACACCGCCCAAAACAGCTCGAATTTGAGATTGGCGAACAGTTCTAGTCGAACACCGCTCATCTCTACTAGGCAGTTTTACAGTTTAGCAGCCCATAGAAGAAAAGCCATATAGCAGATGAGTTGCTGCTATGCATGATGCAAAAACTTGCCAACTGGCTGGCTCCCCATGACCAGTAACTCAGAATTGTCATAAGTTAGTGTCAGAAATATTCCGGCTCCTTTATGGTCAGGCAAGGTAACTCACGCTCCATGCATGGCCCACATCCTAAATTTAATCTTTCAGAAATATTTGCGCTGGAGGAAGGTTGTGGCTATGGCTAGAAAGTCGCCTGTCGAGTTCAATAGATCTTACATAGAAAAGTACGTCCTCTTGGCTTTGCAAGAAAAGGGCCAGAGCACCACCTGATTTTCATATTGCACCCGCCGTTGCAATATTACGGCATTTGTACAAACAGCATAAAGAAGGGATAAAGAAAGGATGGAGGAAAAACACCAATTTGTTCCTTTTCAGCACTATCCAGGGGATTCTCCATGTTCATATCGCATGCTATACAAATTGAAAGAGCAGGACGCTCATCAGTCGGTGGATATGGAGGGTGACCTAGACTTAGTGCAGGCAGGGGATGAGGTAATCAGAGAGAAAATGATAATATCACTGGCCATAACAGCCAATCATCACAGAGGGGTGATGACACTAAAACTTAAGCCCTCAGTCTTGCTGGCGAGAATGGCAAACTGGATGCTGCAATGCTTGTGGGAGGACAGGCGCATTGTTAATATGAAGCAAAGTGATGACTATTGGATTGCACGCTTTTGCTATGAAAACAAAATGAGGTAGATTTTTACAGCTTCCAAAAGAGAGTCTAAATGGACTTATTACCAACATAAACTCTGTTACCTGCTCTGCAAAGCTTTTGCTTAGTGAATGCTTGTCAATCGCACAATGTACTAGCAAAAGCCTCAGCGATTCATGCAGACACAACATTCCCCTGCGTGTACTAATGACTTTAACAAGTAGCTGAGGCAGCAGCAGCACCACCTACAGTATATTTAACATGATACAGAAAATGTTTTATTTGCCATTGCAAACTCAGATGCATCGGCTGAACAGCCAAGATACCCCAAGACCCGATCTCACAGACTTCTGAGTCAACAAATTAGACCAGTGGCAAGGACTTGCCCAGTTTGCAATGGGCGGACTGTCATGTCAAGGCCTCCAGTGTCATGTCAGAGAGGATATTATCTGTGGCTGGTGGATTTGTCACACCAAAACAGTCCAGTCATGTCATCTATCTGACTGCCTGACTGTCCTTTATCTTCCACACCATTTTGTGCCAATGGACCACACTTAGCTGGGTATCTACTCCCTGTTCATCATGTCATCAATACTGTAATATTGTTACTGGCAGGGCTGCTGTTGCTGTCACTTGACTGATTCATAGTTTTTGACTGTACTGCTGCTGTTAGGGTTGCCATTGCTGACCCTAAACTGGCACACATCTACTTTCCTGCAGCGTCCCAACTCTCTATCATGTTTTTTATGCCACAGCCACTGCACAGTCATGCAAGCCATGCATCTGATTGCCCACTGTATTTCATAGTGCTAGACTGCACTGCTGCAGGGGGCTGCTATTCCTGGCCCTAAACTGCCACACATTTGCTCTCTTACCATGTTCTACCTTATAACAGTGCTACTCCTGGTTCAGCCGCTGCACAACCATGCTAGCTACATATCTCCTGGCTACCTACTGTGTTTTATAGTGCTAGACAGTACTACTGATGCTGGGGAATATACTCTGAGAGTACATAAACAAGAAACAGCTCCTAAAATAGGACTATTTTTTTTTTTAAAACGTTTGGTGACAGCAAGCTATAGATTCTTTTTTTTCAAAACAGTACTGCTGTGTTTTGTCTCCCTAAAAAAAGGGATAATTTTTGGCTGGCTTGAGAAAAAGCCATTGTAATTGCCTAACTATTTTGTGATTAGAAAACCAGTTACCAGGACAACCCCTTCTTATACTCCACGCTTGGCTCCAATAAAATAAAAAAGCTTATACCCACTTCCCATGCCGGCGCCATTCCAGCCATTCTTTGTAGGTGGAAAAACTTGCATAATCGGCAGTGTATCAAATACTTATTTTCCTCACTGTATTATGCTGCTCTAATACAGCTTCCTCAGAGGAAAGATTGGCAGTTATGTACTGCGCATGCCGTGTCCCCCCCCCTTTGGTGCGGGCTCTGGTGCTGAGCCCGCACTTTTCCAGGCACGTGACAGCTGATCTGTACAGCTAACATGTGCCTGCAACAGCTGCGGGTGGAATCGCGATCCACCCGTGTCTCTTAACTAGTTAAATTCCGCTGTCAATCTCCGTCTCTGGATGAGACCCCTGTGGTTGTCATAGCCGATTTGCTATGAGCACCACCCAGTGGTCGGCGTTCATAGCAGATGAGCACTTTTGTTACACATAGCAGGGCTGAAGCCATGCTATGTGTAATACAGGCGATCAGACAATCACAGCTTCAAGTCTCCTAAGGAGATTATTGAAGCTAATAAAAAGTAGAAAAAAATGTTTTTAAAAATATAAAAAAATATAAAAATTTAAATCATTCCCGTTTTGCCCTTTTTAAAGTAAAACAATAAAAAAAAAATCAAATATACACATATGTGGTATCGCCATCTTCAGAATCGCCTGATCTATCAATATAATAAAAGAATTAATCAGATCGATAAATGGCGTAATGATAAAAAAATCTAAATGCCAGAATTATGTTTTTTTGGTTGCCGCAAAATTGCAATAAAATGCCATAACGGGTGATCAAAACATCGTATTTACCCCAAAATGGTATAAAAAAATAAGCCCTCACACGGCCCCAGATCCCGAAAAATGGAGACACTACAGGTCTTGGAAAATGGTGCCATTTTTTTTTCTTAACAAACTTTAGATTTTTTTTTCACCACTCAAATAAAAAAGAACCTATACATGTTTGGTATCTACGAACTCATAATGACCTGGAGAATCATAATGGCAAGGTCAGTTTTAGCATTTAGTGAACATGGTAAAAAAAAAAAGCAAAAAACAATTGTGGAATTGCACTTTTTTTTACCCGCACTTGGAATTTTTTCCCATTTTCCAGTACCCTATATGGTACAACCAATGGTGGCTTACAAAAGTACAACTCTTCCCGTAAAAAATAAGCCAACACATGGCCATGACCGAAAAATAAAAATGTTATGGCTCTGGGAAGAAGGGAAAGCAAAAAACGAAAGCACAAAAACGGAAAAGGACTGCGGCGTGAAGGGGTTAAGGAGGTTTCTGACTCCAAAAAATGGTTAACATTTTTCTTATTGTTGTTGTAAAGGTTAGATTCAATAAGGGAATATATGCAGTCGAATATTCATATGGATCTTCTGGACTGAAAAAGCATTGCTGATGATATTTTTTGAGACCTTTCCCACACGCTGCAGAAAAAAATTTATGGAAATTGACGGTCAGTTGAGATTTCACATCTGCAGGTAGTCACTTTATGCTGCTGATATTCACTGTGGATGTTATATTTTACAATGCAAAGAGAAATTCTGTAGTTTGTGATTTATCCACAGCATGTAAGCAGTGAAAACCACAGCTATGTCTGTGCAATTTAGTTTGACTATAATCGATGTGGATTTTCTGTGGAACGTCCACTGCATTTTACCTTATTATTGTAAGTATTGGCAGTGCCTCTGCTAGTCATATATTGAGAAATCGGCACAAAAATAGTATCAGTGGTTTGACATCTCCACTACTACAGAGTTGTGAACCTATTTATTCTTAAGTAGAATTTCAATTATGACCAAGTGTATGCCTCATTAGCTACAGTGAGTAAGTTAGTTAAAGGCATCTGTTGTACATTAGTGCAGTGATAGTTGAGCTCATGGCATTTGCCCCACGAGTCAGATATTATAGATAAAAATCTATTGAAATATCTTAAATTAAAGATAACTCTGTTACTGTTAAGCACTTTAGATGCCAAGTTCAATAAATGAAGAGGAGGCTCCCTCTGTCACTCCATCACCCACATTTCTCAGAGCTGCCATTTTAGTTCACCACTTAAGATCTAAAAAGAGTTTAATAAAATAATAAAAAAATGCAACTTCTATCTTTTTCTGCCTCTATGTCAGGGTTGGGCTAGGGTTAGGGTCGAGCTAGGGTTGGGCTAGGGTTAGGGTTGGGCTAGGGTTAGGATTAGGGTTGGGCTAGGGTTAGGGTTGGGGCTGTATTAGGGTTGGGGTTAGGGTTGTGCTAGGGTTAAGGTTGGGCTAGGGTTAGGGTTGAGGTAGGGTTAGGGTTGGGCTAGGGTTAGGGTTGGGATAGGGTTAGGGTTGGGATAGGGTTAGGGTTGGGGTTGTATTAGGGTTAGGGTTGGGATTTTTTTTAAAAGTAAAGAAAAAAAAATGATGAAGATATCGCGACTAGTGTTGAGCGTAAGTGCTCGTTACTTGAGTTTGCATCGGGTGCTCAGGTATGCACTGAGTATTGTGGGTGTTCGAGTGACATGCTCGAGTCTTTGTTCCATATGCTTCGCCGCCAAAAAAAAATGTTGCTGGGATCACCTGCCATGCACCAGCAATCCCCGCTTGTTTTTTTGGGTGTCTAACAACTGTGAAACATGCGGGGACTTGAGCATGTCACTCGAGCACCCGTGATACATGGTGCATACCCGAGTACCCGATGCAAACTCAAGTAGCGAGCACTTGCGCTCAAGACTAATGACAACTTATTCAATATGATGACTTAATGTTATCAAATTCTGTCGTACCACTGGGTTCAAAATGTACACTATACCCCTTGATAAAATCCTTGAGGTGTCTAGTTTCCAAAATGGAGTTGGGGGTTTCCACTATTTAGGCACATCAGGGGCTCCCGAAATGCGACATGGCATCCGCTCTTGATTCCAGCTAATTTTGCGTTCAGTAAGTCACACAGTGCTCCTTCCCTTCTGAACCCTGACGTGCGCCCAACAGTGTATTTTCCCCACAACACATATGGGGTATTGGCGTACTCAGGAGAAATTGCACAACAGTTTTTAGGTTCCATTTTCTCCTCTTACCCTTGTAAAAATAAAAAAATTGGGGCTAAAAGATAATTTTGTGGAAAAAGTTGTATTTTTTTATTTTCACAGCTTCATGTTATAAGCTTCTGTGAAGCACCTAGGGGTTCAAGGTGCTCACCACACATCTAGATAAGTTCCCTGAGGGGTCTAGTTTCCAAAATGGTGTCACTTGGGTTTTTTCCACCGTTTAGGCACATAGGAGCTCTCCAAATGCAACATGGCATCTGCTAATTATTCAAGCAAATTTTACATTCAGAAAGTCAAATGGCGCTCCTTCCATTCCCAACCCTGCCTTGTGCCCAAGCAGTGGTTTTCCCCCACATATGGGGTATTGGCTTACTCAGGAGAAATTGCACAACAAGTTGCATGGTGCAATTTCTCCTGTTACCTTTATGAAAATGCAAAACTGGGGGCTGGAAAACATTTTTGTGGGAAAAATGTGAAAATCTTATTTTCATGGCTCCATGTTATAAACTTCTGGGAAGGACCTGGGAGTTCAAGGTGCTCACCACACATCAAGATCAGTTCCCTGAGGGGTCTAGTTTCCAAAATGGTGTCACTTGTGGAGGGTTTCTATTGTTTCGGCACTTCAGGGGCTCTCCAAATGCAACATGGCGTCCGCTTATTATGCAAGCAAATTTTACATTCAAAAAGTCAAATGGCGTTCCTTCCCTTCTGAGCCCTGCTGTGCACCCAAACAGTGTTTTTTTCCCCATGTATGGGGTATCTGTGTTCAGGGGAAATTGCACAACAAATTTTGGGGACCATTTTTTCCTGTTAATCCCAAAGTAACATTTTTGTGAAAAAAAGTTAAATATTCATTTTTTTCTTCCCATAAACTTCTTGAATGTGTCTTTGAGCACCTTGAGGGGGCAGTTTTTAGGATGATGTCACTTTTGGGTATTTTCTGTCATAAAGGCCCCTCAAAGTCACTTCAAATGTGATGTGGTCCCTAAAAAAATGGTTTTGTAAATTTTGTTGTAAAAGTGAGAAATCGCTGGTCAACTTCTAAGCCTTATAGCTCCCTAATAAAAAAAATGTTGGTTCCAAAAGTGTGCTTATGTAAAGTAGACATGTGGGAAATGTTATTTATTAACTATTTTATGTGTACATATCTCTCTGATTTAAGGGCATCAAAATTCAAATTTTGAAAATTGCGAAATATTCCAAATTTTTGCCAAATTTCCAATTCTTTCACAACTAAACGCAAGTGATATCGAATAAATTTTACCTCTATTATGAAGTACAATATGTCACGAAAAAACAGTCTCAGAATCAGCAGGATCTGTTGAAGTGTTCCAGAGGTATTACCTCATAAAATGACAGTGGTGTGATTTGTAAAAATTGGACCGGTCATTAACGTGCAAACCACCCTCGGGGGTTATTATTAATATTTTAATATTTTTTTAAAGTTTTTCCACGTTGATAAAACGTTTTCAGTATGAAATGATTTCATTCATTCAGAAATAACACCATTCTTACAATTGGATGTGTCTGGTATTGCAGCTTAGTCCGATTGGTTAAAGATTACTGATTACAGTTTACTGAATTGTGACAGTGTGCAAAGTGCACCCTGCCACAATTCCCCTGTATTCACAGTGTGCGTGGGCAGTAATGTGACCATAAGTACAGTATATCAACTAATAATAATAGTAATTTTATTTCTATTGCACCAATTTATTCCGCAGCACTTTACATTTCAGAGGGAATTTTTACAGACAATAAAGACATTACTGACTAACTCATAATTCAACAAATACCAAGAGGAGTGAGAGCCCTGCTCTCAAGCTTACAATCTCTGAGGAAATAGGGGAGACACAAAAGGTAAATTGTAAAAAGTGCACGTATCGTACGGTCCAGCCATCAGTATAATGACTAGGGTATTCACACAAGGCTGCATTAACCGGTCTCTAGCCAGTATCTGTATAAGTAGAGATGCAAAGTGCTATTAAGGGCATGAAGGCTGTGTAAACAGATGCTATGAAGAACCATATTTGGAAGAAAATTTTGGAAGGGCAGAACTGGAATATTTACATAAGTGAGGTGAGGCGATAGGCCAGTCTAAAGAAGTGTGTTTTCAGGGCATGCTTAAAACTGTGGGTATTGGGAATTAATAGAATTGTCCTGGGTAGTGCATTCCAGAGAATTGGCGCAGCTCGCGAGAAATCTTGGAGACGGAAGTGGGAGGTTTAGATTATTAAGAATGTTAATCTTAGGTCATTAGTAGTGTTGAGCATTCCGATACTGAAATATTGGGTATCGGCCGATATTCACGGTATCGGAATTCCGATACTTAATTCCGATACTTTTACAATATCGAATACCGGAATCGGAAGTTCCCATAATGCCTGCCCTCTGCAGTGTCTCTGAAGGATGACAAGCTGGATGGCAGCGCTTAGCTGAGATCCAGCCTGTCATCAGAATGCCATCCCAGCGTGGGAGAATTCTCCAGATTGTTTAAAAGCCGGCGCGCGGTAAAAAGCCGCCGGCTTTTAAACAATCACACAGCCCCATACTGCTTCCCCGCAGCCTCCCACCCCGATCCTCCGCTCCCCTCGCCACCTCCCATCCCGATCGTAAGTTAGGACCGGGCGGGGAGCGCAGCACCAAGGAGCGGGGAGCGAAGGACCCGGGCGGGGAAGCCGGCAGTGAAAAGACTTCACCGCCGGCTTTCCCGTTCTGTGCTGCGCTTTCCCGCCGGTTATTTCAAATGAACAGCTGAGGTATCAGGTGATGCCGATCAGCTGTTAATTTGAAGTCGCTGCGGTGCCCTCAGAGGGTTCATGTGAGTTCATGCTTGACTGCATTGCATGAACTCACATGAACTTTCCCACGGCCGCACAGGTCAGCCTCACCTCCCAGACCGGTCATGATTGGTGTGTGTGGGTGTCTGTGCGGGTGTGCGCGGTGTGTGGGGTGTCTGTGCGGTGTCTGCGGGTGTGTGCGGTGTCTGCGGGTGTGTGCGGTGTCTGTGCGATGTCTGCGAGTGTGTGCGGTGTCTGTGCGATGTCTGCGGGTGTGTGCGGTGTCTGTGCGATGTCTGGGGGTGTGTGCGTGCAGGCAGACATAGGCTGATGTGACACTACTACTCCCATCGGCCTATGTCTGTCCCCCGTCCACTCGTGCCAGCAGGATCAGCTCGATGGGAGCAGTAGTTCCCATCAGCCTGATCCTGTTATTTAAATTGCCCTACTGTATCCCCACTAAATTTTAAATACATGTCATTGGTGGCCAGTGGTTACCTACAATAAATTAGTTCATACATTACCTGTCCCCGCCGATCGCCACCTAAAATAAAGTAAAAAATAAAAAACTACACCTATACTCACCTAGACACCTAATTCCCCGAAGCCATCGATCTCCTGTAATAAAATATAAAATAATAAACCACAACCTTATCCGTACCCCTCCGTAGCAGTCCACGAGTGTCCCACGAAGATCTCCAATTTAGAGCAGCCACATAGAATGTGACCGCTCTGAAACGCTGCCGCCGCTAGAATGATGGGGCCGTAAAGCAGCCCCGTCATTGCATAAGCGGGTTCGCCGGAGTTCAGGCAGCGCTGCTCCGGTCAGCTCCTTTACGGCCTGCTGTATCGTGAGAAATTCCCACGGTACAGCAGTGCCGTAAAGGAGGTCTCCGGAGCTGCGCTGCCTGAATGCACTCCGGTGACCTCAGTCAGTGGCTCCCGCTGCCGGGAGCGGCCGTGTTCCCGGCAGTGTGAGCTTACAGCAGCCATGCACAGCTGTCACCATCTCCAGATGTGACAGCTGTGCATGGGAGATCAGCGCAGGAACGTGGACAGGTAACTATTTTTTTTTAGTAAACTAAGAATTAAATAAAATTGTGTGTTTTATTTCAAATAAATTATTTTTTTCTGGGTGTAGTGTGTGTTTTCTTTTTAACACTTTGTAGGTTAGTAATGGGGGTGTCTTATAGACGCCCATCATTACTAACCTGGGCTTCATGGCAGCTGGCGCTGACATGAACCCCAGCCCCATTACCCCCTGCCACCGCACCAGGGCAGCGTGGAAGAGCGAGGCTAAGTGCCAGAATTGGCTGGTGTTTCTAGCCTGGGAGGGGGCCAATATTCATGGCACCCTTCCTGGGCTATTAATATCAGCCCCCAGCTGTCTGCCTAGCCTTTGCTAGCTATTAAAATAGGGGGGAGCCCACGTCATTTTTTTGGGGGGTCCCCCATTTTAATAGCTAGTAAAGGCTTGGTATTCAGCTGGGGGCTGATATTAGTAGTCTGGGAAGCTCCGTGGGTATTACCCCCTTCCCAGGCTTCAAACATCTGCCCTAGCCGTCTGCTTAACCTCCGCTAGAGACTAAAATTATGGGGCATCCCATGCCAATTTTTTTTTAAATAAATCCTTTATTTTAACACTAAATGACATTTGAGGAGTTAATAAAGATGCAGTCCCTAAATTATTATTTATTTTTTAATTAAATTTTCCCAAAAATTTTGACGTGGGCTTTGCCATATTTTTGTATGCCAGCTAGGTACAGCATCCAGCTTCTATGAACGCGCCATTTTCTGGGGTGGCTGCGGACTGCAATTTGCAGTGGGGGGGAGGCCCAGAAAGCTTGGGTCTCCCTGCACTGCAGATTCCATCCCCCAGCTGCCTAGTTGTACCTGGCTGGATACAAAAATAGGGAGAAGCCCCACTTATTTTTTTTTTTAATTATTTCATGAAATATTTTTTTTAAAAAAGGGCTTCCCAATATTGTTGTGTCCGGCCAGGTACAAATAGGCAGCTGGTGGTTGGGGGCAGCCCGTTCCTGCCTGCTGTACCTGGCTGGACACAAATATAGTGCGAAGCCCCACGTCAATTTTTTTTTAATTATTTCAGGAAATTAATGAAATAATTAAAAAAAAATTGACGTGGGGCTTCACACTATATTTGTGTCCAGCCAGGTACAGCAGGCAGGAACGGACTGCCCCCAACCACCAGCTGCCTATTTGTACCTGGCCAGACACAACAATATAGGGAAGCCCTTTTTTTCTTAATTATTTCATGAATTTCATGAAATAATTAAAAAAAAAAATACGTGGAGCTTTGCCCTATTTTTGTGTCCAGCCAGGTACAACTAGGCAGCTGGGGGCTGGAATCCGCAGCGCAGGGAGGCTCAAGCTTTCTGGGCCCCACCCGCTGCAAATTGCAGTCCGCAGCCGCCCCGGAAAATGGCGCGTTCATAGAAGCGCCATCTTCTGGCGCTGTACCCAACTCATCCAGGGCCCTGGTGCGGTGGCTCACTGGGTAATAAAGGGATTAAGGCCAGCTTGGCATTATCAGCTGGCCCTAAGCCTGAAATTCATGGGGTCACGCCAATATTAGACATGACCACCATGAATTTCTAGTAAAGTATTTAAAAAAAACACAACACCCAGAATAAAGTCCTTTAATTGAAATAAACACACAATTCTTTATTGTTCTAAATTAAACTATACTTACCATCACGCCCATTACAGCTGAAGCCAACGATCTCCTGCAATAAAAGAAAAATAATAAACCAACCTCATCCTTACCTTTCCATGGTTCCCACGACAGCTTCAGCTCTGCTACATCGAGATGACAGGCTGGACCGCAGCAGAACGCTGCCATCCAGCCTGTCATCCCGCAGACACTGAGAAGCGCAGGCATGCTTGCGCTCCTCAGTGTCTCTCTGTGACGTCATCCAGATGAGCCGAGTTCATGTCCAATGAACTCAGCTCACCTCATGCACGTCACTGACAGCGTGGGAAAATTCTCACGCTGAAGCGCTGAGTGCAGGAGAATTTTCCCACGCTGTCAGTGACGTGCATGAGGTGAGGTCATGTCCAATGAACTCGGCTCACCTCATGCACGTCACTGACAGCGTGGGAAAATTCTCCTGCACTCAGCGCTTCAGTGTGAGAATTCTCCCACGCTGTCAGTGACGTGCATGAGGTGAGCTGAGTTCATTGGACATGACCTCACCTCATGCACGTCACTGACAGCGTGGGAAAATTCTCACGCTGAAGCGCTGAGTGCAGGAGAATTCTCCCACGCTGTCAGTGACGTGCATGAGGTGAGCCGAGTTCATTGTCGGCTCATCTGGATGCCGTCACAGAGAGACACTGAGGAGCGCAAGCATGCCTGCGCTTCTCAGTGTCTGCGGGATGACAGGCTGGATGGCAGCTTTCTCCTGCGGTACAGCCTGTCATCTCGATGTAGCAGAGCTGGAGCCATCGTGGGAACCATGGAAAGGTAAGGATGAGGTTGGTTTATTATTTTTCTTTTATTGCAGGAGATCATTGGCTTCAGCTGGAATGGGCGTGACGGTAAGTATGGTTTAACTTAGAACAATAAAGAATTGTGTGTTTATTTCAATTAAAGGAGTTTATTCTGGGTATTTGTGTTTTTTTTTTTAACTTTGACTATGGGGTTAGTAATGGGGGTGTCTTATAGGCTCCTCTCCATTACTAACCTGGGCTTGATGTCAGCTGGCATTATAAGCTGACATCAACCCCAGCCCTATTACCCCACTGCCACCGCACCAGGGCAGCGTGGAAGAGCGAGGCTAAGTGCCAGAATTGGCGCATCCTATGGATGTGCCATTTCTGGGGCGGCTGACGGCTGGTGTTTCTAGCCTGGGAGGGGGCCAATATTCATGGCACCCTTCCTGGGCTATTAATATCAGCCCCCAGCTGTCTGCCTAGCCTTTGCTAGCTATTAAATTAGGGGGAACCCCACATCATTTTTTTGGGGGGGTCCCCCATTTTAATAGCTAGTAAAGGCTAAGTATTCCGCTGGGGGCTGATATTAGCAGCCTGGGAAGCTCCGTGGGTATTACCCCCTTCCCAGGCTTCAAACATCTGCCCCAGCTGTCTGCTTAACCTCCGCTAGAGACTAAAATTAAGGGGAACCCCACGCCAATTTTTTTTAAAATAAATAATTTATTTTAACACTAAATGACAAGTACAGTAAGCAACACTGTCACTGTACTTCATATATATGTGACTGACATGTTTCTATCTATCTAATCTATCTATGATTCTCTATTCCTTCTATTCTAAATTGTCGGGTACAGATGCTGAATTTCCGGCCGGCTTTTTTAAAGAGACGGTGCATTAAAACACTATTATTTTTTTAAATAAATCCTTTACACTAAATGACAAGTACAGTAAGCAACACTGTCACTGTACTTCATATATATGTGACTGACATGTTTCTATCTATCTAATCTATGTGTGAAGCTCTATTCTTTCTGTTATAAATTGTCGGGTACCGCTGCTGAATTGCCGGCCGGCTTTTTTAAAGAGACGGTGCATGAAAACACTAATATTTTTTTTAATAAATCCTTTGTACTAAATGACAAGTACATTAAGCAACACTGTCACTGTACTTCATATATATGTGACTGACATGTTTCTATCTATCTAATCTATGTGTGAAGCTCTATTCTTTCTGTTGTAAATTGTCGGGTACCGGTGTATGCGCTGATGAATTGCCGGCTTTTCGCATAATACATTCTACATTATTCTTAGTTGTTTTACTTCATGTAGAATTATCCTACAAGGAAAGAAAGGGTTTATTTTCATTCCGATATTTCTGTCCCATTGACTTACATTGGTTTCCGGTATCGGAATCGGCGATATCCGATACTTTTTGAGTATCGGTCCGATCCAATCTGATACGATATTTCCTGATATCGGAAGGTATCGCTCAACACTAGTCATTAGTGGAATGAAGGACACGAGTAGGGTGATAGACAGAGATGAAGGAGGAGATGTAGGGTGTTGCTGTACCATGGAGAGCTTTGTGTGTGAGAGTGATAAGTTTATATTAAACTCTTTAGTGCATGTGCAACTAATGCAATGACTGGTACAGGGTAGAGGCATCAGTGTAGCGGTTGGTTAGGAATATGATCCTGGCTGCTGCATTCAGGACAGATTGGAGAGGGGAGACTTTAGTAGAAAGGAGATCGAGTAGTAGAGAGTTGCAATAGTCCAGACAAGAATGAATAAGTGCAACAGTAAGAGTTTTTGCAGAGTGAAATGTAAGGAAAGGTCGAATTCTAGAGATATTTTGAGGTGTAGGTGAAGAGATCGAGTAAGTGATCGGTTATAGAGAGTGAAGGAAAGATCTGAGTCAAATATAACCCCAAGACAGCGGGCATTCTGCAGGAGAATAATGGTAGAACTACATGCGGAATTGGCAATATTGGGTTTAGGAAGGTTAGCTGAAGGAGGAAACACAAGGAGTTCAGTTTTTGACCGATTCAGTACTAGATTCTAATCCACTTCTCTCAATCTTTTTAATGCTTCTATCAATAGAACATTGAAAAAAGTGGATGAGAATTTTAATTGGCATGTGTCTGCAAATGTCATATTTGCGGTCACTTGTGATGAGAATAAAGGGGAATTCTGACTGTGTGCGCATTGCAAACCGTCATGATTCAGTGACTACACAGACTTTTCAAGAGCTTGGAAAACTCTGTTAAGCTGCACTTGGTGACAAAGTCCCTAGTCAGGAAGGAAGCAGTCATGTTTTTTTCTACCCTTTAATAACTACTATATTATCCTGATTTGTATCAATAAGTGGAAATTGAAAGGATGCTAGAACCAAAACACTTTATTAAACATCTGACAGATGTCCCCAACAAGTAACAGTAAGTAATATTAAATTATCAATGAATCGTCCAAAACCATGTATGCTATTGGAATAAACACTTATTTAGGTCAATATGAAAAACAAAAGCAAGACACGAATACAAATTGTAAGCATCATTTATTTTACTTTTTGCTTTTTTTTGTCAACACTGTCAAATAATTTTTCCCTGTTTTGTTTAATATCTCTTTTGCTCTACATTAAAAAACCAGGACATATACATCAAACGGTTTGGGAATTAATCACAATAGTGGAATGATCTATCTAAAATTTGCATTTTCCAGCACATTACCTTTTCAATTAGTCCAATGTATTACAGGAATGTATCTCATTGATTAGACTGTGATGTAATGATTATGGTCAGAACTAACTTCATAAGATCTGAAGTTAATTTTAGGTGGTAAAGCAATAGGGCAAGTTAAACATTGAATACATTACATGTTTTTCTTTTTTCCCCATCTTTACCATCAAGTCACAGGACCACCTGATTTACTTTTACAAGTTCTTCTATTACATGTCTGGGTCTACAGTAGTACAGGTTGTTAAATGGAAATGATCATCAGTTTATTACAACTGCCATAGTAAATGTCTCACGATTTGGTGTATATTGTATAAAACCTTGACATTTGCCATCAGATGGGATTTTTAAAGATGCATTCTCACAATAAAATCTATGTAATAACACTTTGATATGCCATAAAATTATGATTAGTTGGAATCCACTTTGCTTTTTGTTTTAAGCATCTGTAGGAGTCCAAGTATTCAGACTGTCCGTGATCTATAAGTAGTTTTTTAGTCTTTTAATTTTAGGAGATTGGTTTGTTTGAATGAATACTGAGCACAACCCTTAGACAATAGTAACACTGCTTCTCCAAAAATTAAAAAACAACATAGCACCAAAACACCAATAACTTAACCAGTTCAACACCAGGCCATTTTTCCCTATTCTTGACCCGGCATATTTTTATTTATTTTAGTCACTTATATTACGCCATTAATTCCACATCGCTTTACAGACACTATCGGCACTGTCCCCATATGGGCTCACAATCTACATTGCTTATCAATATTTCTTTGGAGTGTGGGAGGAAACCGTAGTACCAGGAGAAACCGAATGCAAAATCGGGGAGAACATATAAACTCCTTGCAGATGTTGTCCTTGGTAGGATTTGAATCCAAGACCCCAGCACTGCAAAGCAACAGTGCTAATTACTGAGCCAAGGTGCTGCCCCACGCCCCATATTTTGGGGGTTGTTCATACATGATTATCAGCTCTAATTTTTTTCTCACTCGGATATTGAAATAATTTTTCAAAACTTTTTGATCACACATGGAGCTTAATTTTTATGTTATTTTCATTTCTTTATTTTCTTTTCTGATATTGGTTATTATTCTGCCCAGGAGCTGTGGTATATATAATCATGTTCCTGCATGGTCAAACTCAACCATTACACAGCGGCACATTTATAAGATTATCTCGGAACAGGAACATTTATTTTAACATCCAATTGTGAAACTTATTTTTATTCTAAGATCTATTAATTAAAATGTACTTTGCTCATGATACAACCCCTTTAACTATAACCACCACACTGTCCATCCTTATGAGCTATAACTGCCACACTGTCCATCCTCATGAGCTACAACTGCCACACTGTCCCTATATTCAGTGCCCTCCCCTTTCTGGCCCCTTTAAATACTGGGCCCCTTTTTCACACTGTTTCCTCAGAGTGTGTCCCCCTATACTGTCCATTATCTATAGTGTGGCTCCTACTCAAACCTTCTCACCTCTGCATACTTTCCCACACACTTTCCTCCATGCTGCCCTCTCTCTATACTGTGTCTGATACTGTATCCTCATACTGTGTTAACCCATGCTGCCTAGTCTCTATACTGTGCCCCTCCTCACACTTTCCCTCCTTTGCATACTATCTTCTCCATAATGATACCTCACACTGTCTTCGACTTCCCTCTCCATATACTGTCCCCTCACACTATGCAGTCTCTATTGTGTTCCCCCTCCTCATACTTTTCTCCCCTCTTTTTATATTGTCCCCTCCACACTGTATCCTCGCACTGTCCACCCAAGTTTCCCTCTCTCTATACTGTCCACCTATTATCCCCACATTGCTCAGTCTCTATATTGTGCACCTCCTCAGAATTCTCCTCCTACTGATATTTTATCGCATACTGTACTTTTGCACCCCTTTGCTGCACCTTTCTAAAATGATGCCAATATTGTCCCCTCACACTGTTTTTCTCAAATAAAACTCCCCTGTATATTCAGTTTCATTGGAACACTTACTTTCCCGCTATCTTCTTCTCTTCAGATGCATGATCAGGTGATGTCATCATGGCACTGTATATTGCCTTGACATTGGAAGGGGGTCAGAGCTGCAATTGCATTTGCATCTGAAAAACACAAGTACAATTGACAGCAGGGAGCCAGCCTTTTACCTGTTCTCCAAACTGGGTGTTGGAGATTGGCCAAATCTCACTCCTGGGGAGGTGGCAAAATTACGCTCTTTGGGAGTCATCTCGGACCACGATATGAGGTGAGATGCTAATCTCGGTCAATAACAGAAGTGCCTCGATGGGTCCACCTTCTGACTGCACCTGGGACACATGCCCCATATGTCCCTCACTATTTATGCCCCTGGCACATGGATGGCAAGTGATATAAGATGCTATTGAAACCTGCATTTGATTTTATGGCTTGAGAAAAATGAATGACATGTGGATAGATAGACAGACACACAGTGCATAAACAAAGGGAAAATGAACCATCACTTCAGTGAAAAACTGTCTCTTATTTTATGGTTGCAAAGTTGCAATGGATATGAGAATAATACCTGAAACAAATAGATTTTCTGTAAGTATACATGAAAAACAGAAACAAATATTGATCTATCTTGATCAGAATAAAATTCAGAGCTAATAGCTATATCTTATCACCTCCATGTTTAAATATTGCATTCATATATACCTATATATAGTTTTTTTTCTTAGCTAGGACCTGCACTGTACATTTTACATTTTCAATATTTTCTTTTAAGGGCTCAAAAGATGTAATCTTTGTTAAGGATTCTAGTAGTGAATTATAATTCTAAGGACCAATTTGTTCTAAGTGAATCCGCGCAGAATCTAACGAGGTCATAAATTCTTTTTTCTTTTAATAGGCAAGGTAGTGTGGTGCCGAGAGAGCTTTGGGAGACAATGAGATGAGACAGACTGTCCATTCTGATGAACTTGATTAAACTAATCAAGCACTGACTTTATAATTACATATAACAGCCCGAGAGTGAAACCCTCATTACCTATGGAGAGGTTCTGCTGGATTGCTAGGGAAGTATCCCTGGCACACATCAGATGCAATTCATTAAATAGATTGATTTTAATATTAACAGCACAGATAAAGGAATCAGTTGTCATTTACTAGCTAAAAAGCCTATTCATTTTTGTCATATCCAATATGATCTTGGAAATACAATAGGATTTATGTTACAAATGATTCACCATGCGTCCTTTTCCTTTAATTACTCAAGCGAGTTTCAGATCTGGACCACCTGAATAAATTGACACTCCTGATATACTTGACGGAATTTAACAAAATTTTAAGAGTTTCCAAAAGTCTAAATGCTCAATTGCAGGTATTAAATAGAACAGGTTTATCTAAGAGGACAATACTCTATTTTCTTACATGGGTTCTACAGTAATCTGGATGTAGTTTATAGAGTATGAGCACATGAAGTGATTACACTGTGATAAAGTAGAACACAATGTTAGCAGGGTCTTCCTTGCACTAACTCACATGCACAAATTTGCCATCTGTATAAGAGCCCCCCCTAATATTAAGGAAAAAACATGATGCCAATGCAGAGTTGCCAACTTGATTTTTTTTTTCTTGATGGCTTATCAAAAAAAATCACAGACAACATGTTTATGGGTACATTAAAAAGACACAATAAATCTTTAATATTTAATTGTAAAGAGGATCCTTCTCGAGTTTTAGCACATTAAAGTGTACACATCTTGGAATACTATCTGCAAAGCTGAATAAAACATTTTAATAGTTTAATTTCTTATGAATTCAGCAAAAAGAAAGATGTATATCATCAGCTCCCAGAGTAAGAGGAATTCCATAATAGGTGCGGTGCACGAATGACTCCAGGCCGGTTCCTAGGTGAACATGAGCAGCAAAAGTTGAGAAGTGATCCAGGATCCACAAAATCAAATTCTGTAGTTAAAACTTCACATCTATTAAATGAAGTTTAAAAATAGGGAAGTGGGATGTATATGAAACATAGTACTATACATCGGAAGGCACTGGGTCAGGTTTTAAGTATGGAATTTGATTTTGCAGGTGCTGGTTCACCTGTCAATTTAATTCTCATCTCTGTTGTGGAGATATTAGCTAAATATAAGTTCTGCATTCAAGTGGAGATTTGTCTCTGGGGGTATGTACTTTTTACCCTGTATAATGGTGATCATGAACAAGCAGGAGGCGTCATGCAGGGAAAAAATTAACATACCCCCAGAAAAGCTTACAGTGTGTTTTCTCTTATGAGACATGTAATGATACAGAGCCCTTCTCTCCTCTGTGACCTCTGTACCACTTGTCTAGAGGACAATAGATCTACTTTATGTGTCATTGCAAATACAGCACCTCTGCAGCTTTCACCTCAGGGCAGTCAGTGTGGAGGGACTGACTGCCAAGCAGAGCCAACAGTGCCTTGAGATCAAAGCTGCAAGAGGTGTTTGTAATGATGCATAGCTCTGCTCTATTATACACAGTAGATGTCAGCAGTGACATTAGTGAGGAGAGCAGAGTTGTGTTTCATCACAGTTTACACAGAAAAAGCCTCTTCTGACCTTCTCTGAGGGTGTGTGCAAGCCCTCAGAAACAAATCTTTGCTAACGCTCTTTTGTTTGAAGGGGAAATTAGAATCTAAACTTTGCAAGTTAATATTTCTGTAATGGGAATGATAAATGAACACAATAAATATATTTTATTCAGCTCTGCAGGCTCTATTCCATGATGTGGCCAGGTTAACATGCTAAATGTGATGAAAGATCGTCTTTAAGTGATATATGCTACAGACTATAATTATGTTATGAGCACATTAGCTGTATTGACTGTGAACTATAAAAATTAAAATAAAAATAAATGTATCAATTTTTTTTATGAAACAGGGTCAAAAAATGCTCTATTTTTATGGACTATCCAGGAATTTTTGGACGGTTGACAACCCTGTGCCAGTGTGATTTTGCACAGTCTATAGTGGGACCTTAGCTATAACCTGCCAATTCTTGTACTGGGACAGAAGCTGTTGGGCTTCTTAGACAAAAGGGCTTGGTCACAATTCAAAAATCTGCACACAACCTAAACTGTAAGGCTATGTGCCCACGATGCAGAAATGCTCCGGATTTTTTCCTGAGCGTTTCTGCATCTCCCTGGCTGAAAAAACGCATGCGGATTGTACATGAATTTTTCCTGCCAGGGACAAGCGGAAGTGAAGCATTCTTCACATGCATTTCCGCATGCGGGTTGTCAAGCGCTTTCCAAGCAATTTTAGCATCACTTGGAAAGTGCTTGACAACTTGGTCACACTATATAAATCCATACATCCGGCATGGTTTTAAATATTGTGACCGAAAGAATGGTCGAAAATAAAAAAATAAATATATACTTACCTTCTGATGGCCCCCGGTGTCCTTATCCGATCCGTCTTGGCTTGCCGGCAGCTTGCGGTAGACTAAAGGACCTGCCAACGTCAGTGGTCGCATGACCCGTCACATGACTAAATGACGTCACCGCAGGTCCTTTAGTCTACCGCGAGCTGCCGGCAAGCCAGGACAAAGACACCTGGGGCCATCAGAAGGTAAGTATAATATTTATTTTTTATTTATTTATTTTTTTTACAGGTACTATGGTACCCGGGTACCATCCGCACATTGAAATGCATGGAATCCACATGTACAGATTCAGTGATGCTTATTCCATGCATTCCAATGCAAGTCAATGGCGGCGAAAACACAGCGCTTCCACAAAATAAGTGCTAGTGCTGCGGATTTTTCCACAATGATAATCCGCAGCGGAAATTTCCGCGGCATGTGCACAGCACATGCGGATTATCATTGGGGAACATGGCAGACCTTCAACCAAGCGTTTTTTAAGAGTTTCTGCCGCTGACTTGCCGCTGCGGAAACGCTTAAAAAAGCATAGTGGGCACTACATAGTGGGCACTGCAATCGAAAATGAATTAGTGAAAAACGTGTTTAACCTTTTACAACCACAGCCATATAAATGATCTAGATAAGGGAACTGAAGGTAAACTAATCAAATTTGCAGACTATACAAAGCTAGGAGGGATAGCTAACACTAGAGAAGACAGAGAAATGATTCAGAAGAATCTAGATAAGCTTGAACAATGAGCAGCAACTTATAGAATTGTGATCAATTCGTTACTCAAGTCTTTTCTTGCATGGTATGGTTTCTTTCATGGTATTTAACAGGGAGAAATGCAAGATTCTGCATCTTGGCAAGAAAAGACTTGAGTATACGAATTGATCACAGACTGCACATGAGTCAACAGTGTGATGCGGCAGCAAGAAAGGGAAACACAGTTCTGGGATGTATTAAGAGAAGCATAGAGTCTAGATCACGTAAATTAATTATCCTCCTATACTCCTCCTTCATCAGGCCCCATCTGGAATACTATATCCAGTTCTGGGCATCACATTTGAAAAGAGACATTGAAAAACTTGAGCAAGTTCAGAGAAGAGCTACCAGGATGTTGAGCGGACTGCAAACTATGTCCTACGAGGAACGGTTAAAGAATCTGGGAATATTTAGCTTGCAAAAAAAGGGCTAAGAGGAGACTTAATAGCTCTCTACAAATATCTGAAGGGCTTTCACAGTGAAGAAGGATCATTCTTATTCTCATATGCACATGGAAACACGAGAAGCAATGGAATGAAACTGAAAGGGAGAAGGTGCAGATTAGATATTAGAAAAATCTTTTTGACAGTGAGGGTGATCAATGAGTGGAACAGACTTCCACGAGAGGTGGTGAGTTCTACTTCAATGGAAGTCTTCAAACAGAGGCTGGACAGACACCTGTCTGTGATGGTTTAGTGAATCTTGCATTGAGCAGGGGGTTGGACACGATGACCCTGGAGGTCCCCTCCAGCTCTAATATTCTATGATTCTATGAATCAGGTCTTTATAACACAGCTCCAGTTTTCAAATCTGATATGTGATTTTATGTGCCAATAACGTTTAATGCTCTCACTTATTCAAGTGATTCTGTTCTTTTGCGACACATTTTAATTTTATGCTGATAGTAAATTTTGATTGATATATTCTGTGTTTATTTCTCTGCTTGTAAAATAGACAGTCATTCCACACAGAGGAGTTGATAATTGATATTTAGCATATGTTTACTTTATGTTTGTATAATTTTTTAAACTTCCTTTTTATTAACAGCAATTTTTCAAATTTCCAAACTCTTTTTTTAGGAATCAATTGTTTTTTTCAAGAGGGTTTGAGGAGTCTCTGTCTAAGAAATTCCTGAAAAATCACCCCAATTTAAAAACTGCAGCTCTCAAGCAGCTCAAGACAGAATTTATTAAATGAAGTTGTCCATTACAATACAGCCCCTTCAATAGCCCCTGGGTACTTTATAAATACAAAAAAATCTATACTTACACCTTGGACCAGTCCTGCTTCCTTTTTAAGAGCTTTGTACCCCCCTGCCTGTATTCTGACATAAACAATGTCACATGACCACTACAGCCAATCAGCGGTGGCTGATCAGCTGCAGGTTTAACAAATACATCCAATCAGTGTTTCTGCTGTTTAAACGAAATTATGAAAACTGCACCGGATCAGCAGCTGCTTATTAGCTGCGGTGATCACATGACATTATGTATTTGAAAACACTGATGGCAGAAAGCAAATACAGTGGGTACGGAAATTATTCAGACCCCTTTAAATTTTTCACTCTTTGTTTCATTGCAGCCATTTGGTAAATTCTAAAAACTTCATTTTTTTCTCATTAAAGTACACTCTGCACCCCATCTTGACTGAAAAAAAACAGAGATGTAGAAATTTTTGCAAATTTATTAAAAAAGAAAAACTGAAATATCACATGGTCATAAGTATTGTAAAGTAAAGGCTGTCCTTTATTTGACATGGGAGGACAAAAGATTTGTTGCAAGTGATAGTGGGAGATGTGCTTCAAGCAGCAAATTTTCTGTAATACCTATTCATTTGATGAGATAAAAATAGACTCCACACTTTCTTTTCAGATGATGCAGTTAAGTTGGAGTCATTGTATAAAAAAAGAATTAAAATCAGCCAACAACAAAAAATACAGTATAGAAGATTTACATATAAATACATATAACTTACCTATAGCCCACAAACAACTTTCAGACCAATCTGTTAAATAAATGGGAACTAAAGGGGAGAAAGAGAAAAAAGTGACAGATTTTTTAGTAAGATTAATGTGGGTAATTCTGGTTGGGCTGTGTTTAACACAAACTACATCATCATTCTTTTTGACAATCAACTCGTAACACGTATGATTTACATTTTCCTAAGAGTCTTTTTTTAGGCATAATATAAAGGTTTGCCAATTAACTTTACTGACTAAATTAGATTTTTGACAGGAATCTGCTTATTAATACACCTGATAATTATGGCCTCCATATTAATTATTTAAAAGACATTCTAGAGCGGATCCTAAAGACTGGGATGACACCCCATTGTGCATAAGATGGCAGACTTCTTATGACAAGCTAAATAAACAGATGAAAAATTGGAACATCACTCTCTTGAATAGAAAAATAGACGATTCTCTGTCCTAAATGCTGACATTCTTTTCACATTAAACACCTACATATTAGAAATCCACTTGTTATATGTATAGCTATCAGGATTCAGTTATACTTCCAGCCAAATTAGAGAATTGCTTGGTTTTGTTGTTGGATATCATTTTTTTGATTTTTCAAAAACATACCTTTTTTAAAAAAAAGTAAAAAAAAAACAAGATAAAAAAATGTCTTTAGTGTCTAAATGTTATAAAGATGAAGTAGAAAATCCATTGAATGGGTAATGTACAAATCTGGAAACAAATGAATTTGGGTAGCCTTGCCTCCACTGAGAGCATTCACATTCTCATTAATATTTTTCAACACTTATCTACCCTGCTGCCCTTTCTTCAACTGTTATGCGAAGTCCTGACCACTACTTTTACAACTGGGGAAAAATATTTTTTGGAGCAATGCTAAATATATTTCAGTATTTTAGGCTAGATATTAAAGGGAACCTAATGCTTGCATAATTTCAGCCAAGTATGTTTGACTCTGAAATGCCGCAGACTTTAAGAGAAAAGCATGCTTTAAAAGTCGAGCCGGACTGGAAATTAGTCGGCACAGTTGCATCACCGGTGGATTTTCCCCTCCCACTTCCCTGGAGTGACAGGTCTCTCCCTGTGTGCACACATAACCAAAGACCTATCACTCCAGAGGAGCGGGCCGCTAGGGACCCGCCTTTCTGACTAGTCTCCCATTAAGCTCGGTTCCCGGCGGCTTCTAAAGTATGTTTCTCTCTGAAACATTGTAGCATTCTAAAGTGTCGGACTGAAATCAGCATGGCCGTGGATCGGGCTGCATTTATTAGCTGTCAGTTATCTTTAACATTGCATATTAAAATATATTTCCTCTAAATGTGAGATTTTCCATATTCTTAAAATCCAAACGTTGGAGCCTAACAAGCGTATTTATGTATTGGTGGCATGAAATTAGCAGAAGAATTTTATAAATCTGAACTTGCAATGTAAATCAGAGAAGCATATTGATGAAGGTATTAACAATGCTTGAAAGTGGAAATGTGACTCTTCTTTAATTAACTCTGCACCTCTGACTCTTGGGTTTAATCTTACCAAACATAACATTTATTCAGAATGCAGTAACATGTCTTACTGTATTAAGAAAAACATAGTGTTTGAATGAGTACAGAATCTGTTAAAGTTACAGCATTAGTAATTAGTCTGGAAGTTTTAAAAACCTCATAAAAACATTTTATATTTAGATGGTCAATTATATTTAGAAAACTTTGCGAGTAATGAGACAGATTTGCTTATCAAAATGTGCCAGATTTTTGCTCAAATTGAGATAAAATTTTGGCTCATATGCTATTGGCCACATTTATTAAATGTTTGAAAAATCTATATAAATACTTTTACAGCGCTGGTCACCATGATTGACACCCTTTAATTTTTTTCATAGACTGTACAATATCTTCAGAAATAAATGGAAATGTACCAAAGTTATATCCTCAGGATTTTTTAATTAGTGGTCCAAAGTAATACAACAATAAAACATTGTTTTTCAGCTTCCATGTTGCAATTTCAAAGATGAAACAGAATAAACAGTATGTTCAGTAATAAAGGCACCCCTAATTAATACTTGGTTGCACACCATTTGGCCTTGCTGATAGCCTCCAAACATTTCTTGTAGCCATCTATAAGCTTCTTGCACTTCTCAGCTGGAATTTTCTCCCACTCTTCCTTTGCAGTTTGTTCAAGCTCTTGAATGTTTACAGGGTTCTTTTTCCCAATGGCAGATTTCAGCTCACCCCAAAGATTTTCAATGGGATTGAGGTCAGCACTCATTGCTGGCCATTTTAAAACAGTCCATTTTTTTCTTTTTCAACCATTCCTGTGTACTTTAGGATGTGTGCTTTGAGTCATTGTCTTGCTGGATGACTCATGATCTTCGAATCAAACCAAGTTTTCTTACACTGGGTAGGACATTTTGCTCTAAAATCTCTTGATAATTCTCTGATTTCATGATTCCTGTGATACGGTCAAGGCCTTCAGTACCAGGTGCAGCAAAGCAACCGTACAGCATTATGGATCCCCCACCATGTTTAAATGTTGGTAAGGTGTTCTTTTCCTTATAAGCTTCATTGCGCCGTCTATAAACAAACTGTGGCATTACATTGCCAAAAAGCTCTATTTTTGTTTTATTTGTCCACAGAAAATTTTTCCAGAAGGATAGTGGTTTGTCAAGGTACTTTTTGGCAAAGATCAGTTGTTCTTTTTTATGTCTTTTCTTCAACAAAGGTTTCTTCCTTGGCCTTCGCCCATAATGCTCTGCTTGGTTGAAACCATGACCTCAGACTGTTCCAGGTTGGCCTTCAGGTCTTTGGATGTTTAATGTGATGTTTTTCCCACCATTCGCATCAACCTTCAAAGACATCTCTTGTCAATTTTCCCCCATGTCCACAGAGGTTCTTAACAGTTTCATGCTTGTCAAACTTCTTAATAACATTGCGCAGTGTTGAAACTGGGATACCAAGATCTTTGGAGATGGCCTTATACCCTTTGGAAGTCTTGTGTTTGCTAATAATAGTAATTCTAATATTCTACTTCTAATTGCAAATAGCGGTTCTGATGTCTTCAGACAGCTCCTTTGTTTCCACCATTGTGACAAATGAACAGGGCCTACCATGTGACTTTTTAAAACACTGAAATCATCATTTATTGGCTAATTCATGTCACATGGGCACCAACAATTAATCACAGGTGAATCTCTTTTGTGATTTACCACAGGTGAGTTAAAATGTGTTTCCATAGTTAATTAATGTAAAGGGTGCCAATACCTGTGACACAGCAAGCTTTAGTTTTTTCTATTTTTCCTTCCCATTGTTTTTTGTTTTCAATTATTGTTTATCATTTGCTCTTTTGTATTTAATGCCAGTGCTTTATACAAAAAAACTGTTTCACTTGATTCATTTTTTCAGAAGATATTCCACATTATGTACTTAGACTTCATGGGTGACAATAACGATGAGCAGGACTGTGTGCCAAAAAAAAAGAAAGAAATATTCTTAGAGTGATACCTTTAAATGTTTTAAACACTTTTTTCACCTGACACATAATGCTACAATGTATTCAACTGTATAGGGGGATACGTGGTCTTTACACTCCCTCTCTATATTAATAGCCAAGGACATTGAAGCTGTTCTTCTGGTTGAGGAGGTGCCTTGAGGTTTCCCTGGGAGTAGCAGAAACTGGGGTGCAAGAAAGCTGCCAACTCTAGTCCATTTGCCCCATTTTTGTCAATTTGACCCACCTAGTCTTTTGTAGCTAGCAGGCCTCTCATTGTTGGAATTTCTCTCCTCATGCCAGCTCCAGAAGACTTCAGGCATCATGGACAGTGCAAGAGAGACTTGATGTCGGAGGAGCAAATGATCTTCCAAGAGAAAACTACTGGTCTTACATGTGGATCCAGCACTGGCCACTTTGGTGCCCTATGCCATGACAGGAAGCAATGACACCCTGTTATTTGGTGCCAGAACAAGACGTTATTGGATACGCCTTGGATGACATCCCTTTCCAGTCAACTGATTCCTTCAGCCATAAGTGGTCATATGACTGAAGATCTTCTAAAAAATGTCTAAACAGTATGGAGTATTATAACAAAAGAAATAGTGTTACCCATGAATACAGGATTGGCCACTTTGGTAACCTGCATCTGGACAGAATACAACAATGTCCTGTAATTTAGTGACTGGCACAAAACATCACTGGATATGGCTCAGATGTCGTCCTGTCCTAGTCACCTGACTGATACAGTCAATCATAGGCATCAGTGGTCATAAGACAGAAGAATAGATGCTATTGCAACCTGTCCCTGTACAAACCACCAAAGCAACCAGTGCTCGGTCTAAGGGGTTAGAGCAGTTGAGTATGCCTTATTTTACTATGGAAGCCTATGAGCCTGGGTTTCTTTCATATTTGAATCAAAAACAACAGCACAAAGTTATTAGCAAGATTGTTGCAGATACTCAAGTTATATGTCTATTAAAGAAACCATAAGAGTATCGCATAGAATGTGGACAGTCATCTTCTAACTTTAGAATCCATGTGACCTCATTATAATATTCAATATCTTAGAACTCACAATTATAATAGTGTATACTTTATGTTTTTATTGCCTTTCTTTTCTAAAGCACCAAGATATATTGCAGAGTTGCACAAAGATTGTCTTTATTTATATTCTATATCATACAATCCCTGCTCCCAATTGTCTCAGTCTAATCTTTCTGGAGGTTTTTGAAGTGTTCAATGAATCTAGAGTACCCAGAGGAAAAAGAATGACAAGCTGGATGGTAGCGCTCAGCTGCGATCCAGCCTGTCATCAGAATGCCATCCCAGCGTGGGAGAATTCTCCTGCTCAAGCGCTGAGCTCAGGAGAATTCTCCCACGCTGGGATGGCATTGAGATGACAGGCTGGATCGCAGCTGAGCGCTTCCGTCCAGCTTGTCGTCCTTCAGAGACACTGCAGAGCGCAAGCATGCCTGTGCTCTGCAGTGTCTATGAAGGATGGCATGCTGGATGGCAGCGCTCAGCTGCGATCCAGCGTGTGATCTCAATGCCATTGCAGCATGGGAGAATTCTCCTGCTCACCGCATGCGCAGGAGAATTCTCCCACGCTGTCAGTGACATGCATGAGGTGAGCTGAGTTCATTGGACATGAACTCGACTCATCTGGATGCCGTCACAGCGAGACACTGAGGAGCGCAAGCATGCCTGCGCTTCTCAGTGTTTGCGGCATGGCAAGCTGGATGGCAGCTTTTGGCTGCGATCCAGCCTGTCATGTGAATGTAGCAGAGCTGAAGCTGTCCTGGGAACCATGGAAAGGTAAGGATGAGGTTGGTTTATTATTTTACTTTTATTGCAGAAGACATTGGCTTCAGCTGGAATGGGCGATATGGTAAGTATGGTTTAATTTAGAACATTAAAGAATTGTGTGTTTATTTCAATTAAAGGACTTTATTCTGCGTGTTTGTGTTTTTTTTAACTTTCACTATGGGGTTAGTAATGGGAGCGTCTTATAGACGCCTCTCCAATACTAACCTGGGCTTGATGTCATCTGGAATTATAAGCTGACATCAACCCCAGCCCTATTACCCCACTGCCACCACTACAGGGCAGTGGGAAGAGCGAGGCTAAGTGCCAGAATTGGCGCATCCTATGGATGCGCCATTTCTGGGGCGGCTGACGGCTGGTGTTTCTAGTCTGGGAGGGGGCCAATATTCATGGCACCCTTCCTGGGCTATTAATATCAGCCCCCAGCCGTCTGCCTAGCCTTTGCTACCTATTAAAATAGGGGGGACCCCACGTCATTTTTTTTTTTGGGTCCCCCATTTTAATAGCTAGTAAAGGCTAGGTATTCAGCTGGGGGCTGATATTAGTAGCCTGGGAAGCTCCGTGGGTATTACCCCCTTCCCAGGCTTCAAACATCTGCCCCAGCTGTCTGCTTAACCTCCACTAGAGACTAAAATTACGGGGAACCCCACGCCAATTTTTTTTTTTAATAAATCCTTTATTTTATCACTAAATGACAAGTACTGTAATCAACACTATCACTGTACTTATTATATACGGTATGTGACTGACATGTTTCTATCTATCTAATCTATGTGTGATGCTCTATTCTTTCTGTTCTAAATTGTCGGGTACCGATGCTGAATTGCTGGCCGGCTTTTTTAAAGAGAGTGTCTTCTGAGCAGTTTGTCAGCTTTTGGACACCTTTGAAGGTGTTTTCTATGTGTTTTTGTTTGCCTGCCATTGGTTTTAACGGTGTTCGACGGTTTTTGACGGTGTTCTAAGGTGTTCGACGAACAGTTCCATGAACATCCCGGTGTTCGACGAACCGAACCGAACCCGAACACTACGGGGGTGGCTCAACACTACTGACGAGAGAGGGATATTAATCAGGCAGCAGACTTAAGGATAGACTGGAGGGGTGCGATAGTGTTAGTTGGGACACCATAGCATAGGATATTGTAATAGTCAAGGCGGGAGATGATGAGTAGAGATGAGCGTTGTTCTACTCGAACTGTTCGCCAATCTCAAATTCGAGCTGTTTTGGGCGGTGTTCGAGCCGGTCGGCGAACACGAACAATTTGAGAAAAATTCGGCTGTTCGAGGTTATGTTCGATAACTGTTCGTGCACCAAAATCATAACTGGATTTTTTCTCAGTAATGATGAAAATTAATGTTAATACGCAGTTTGAGTGTACAGCGGGGCGGGGGGAGGGGCAGGGGATGGATCTCTGCAGGAACAATGAAGATCTCCATTTTTTTTTCTCTTTCCCGCATTTGCAGTGGGGAGGTGCAATCTGTCAGCCTATCAGCAGCGCACACACGGAGCGAAGTGCTTTTTTTCACACAAGCAAGGGCATGTGTGATTGGCAGTGTATGTCACATGTCCTTGCCCTATAAGACCAAGCCATTTTCCCCGTCGCCACCATTTTCTCACTGCTGCAGCTGCGTGTTAGACGGCACCGCTGTTGCTGTGTGCGCTATACCTTGTTAATTTCAAGCCAATTTTCGCACAAATATACAGATAGCTTGGGAGTAGGGAATAGTTGTGATTGCAGCCCTTTTAAGGACTAGGTTACAGCATTTCCTACGACTTTTATCAGGCAGGTCTGTGCTCTTAAATAGATAGATTGTGGGAGTAAAGACTAATTGTAATTGGAGTCCTTTTCAGGACTAGGTTACATCAGTTCCTATCAGTTTTTGCCAGGCAGGTCTGTGCCAGTGCTGTGCAAGTTTTTTTCACAGCATTTGGCTGAATCTAGCAAAGCTAATCCTTTTTGGCCTATTGCAGAGTGTGTTAGTCAGTGGAGTAGCCTATCTGTGTTGCAAGATATACCACCTGTGTATAGAATACCAATTTTTTTACTGCACCTAGTGAAGTAAAATCTTTTGGGCATAGCATCATTCTATTAGTCCATCTATACTGACCTCCATCAGGTTGCAAACTGAATATAATTTTTTTCTGCATCTAGCTCTGAAAAAATATTTGGGCTTCTAGCAGTGTGTGGGACTTGGTCTATTAGTCCATCTATACTGACCTCCATCAGGTTGCAAATTAAAAATAATTTTTTTCTTCATTTAGCTCTGAAAAAATATTTGGGCTTCTAGCAGTGTGTGGGACTTGTTCTATTAGTCCTTCTATACTGACCTCCAGCAGGTTGCAAATTGAATATAATTTTTTTCTGCATCTAGCTCTGAAAAAATATTTGGGCTTCTAGCGGTGTGTGGGACTTGGTCTATTAGTCCATCTATACTGACCTCCATCAGGTTGCAAATTAAAAATAATTTTTTTCTGCATCTAGCTCTGAAAAAATATTTGGGCTTCTAGCAGTGTGTGGGACTTGGTCTATTAGTCCATCTATACTGACCTCCATCAGGTTGCAAATTAAAAATAATTTTTTTCTTCATTTATCTCTGAAAAAATATTTGGGCTTCTAGCAGCGTGTGGGACTTGTTCTATTAGTCCATCTATACTGACCTCCATCAGGTTGCAAATTAAAAATAATTTTTTTCTGCATCTAGCTCTGAAAAAATATTTGGGCTTCTAGCAGTGTGTGGGACTTGGTCTATTAGTCCATCTATACTGACCTCCATCAGGTTGCAAATTAAAAATAATTTTTTTCTGCATCTAGCTCTGAAAAAATATTTGGGCTTCTAGCAGTGTGTGGGACTTGGTCTATTAGTCCATCTATACTGACCTCCATCAGGTTGCAAATTGAATAAAAAAAATTTCTGCATCTAGCTCTGAAAAAATATTTGGGCTTCTAGCGGTGTGTGGGACTTGGTCTATTAGTCCATCTATACTGACCTCCATCAGGTTGCAAATTAAAAATAATTTTTTTCTGCATCTAGCTCTGAAAAAATATTTGGGCTTCTAGCAGTGTGTGGGACTTGGTCTATTAGTCCATCTATACTGACCTCCATCAGGTTGCAAATTGAATAAAAAAATTTTCTGCATCTAGCTCTGAAAAAATATTTGGGCTTCTAGCGGTGTGTGGGACTTGGTCTATTAGTCCATCTATACTGACCTCCATCAGGTTGCAAATTAAAAATAATTTTTTTCTGCATCTAACCCAGCCAATAGTTTTGGCCTAATACCACAGTTTGGCCACTCAGCTCTGCTCGGTTACCATCCATTGTTTTTTTGTGCAAACAACTCCAGAGTTGTGAATTAGTTAACCACCAAAATGAGTGGAAAAAGGCCTGCTGCTGGTGGAAAGGGGAATAGGCGTGTTGGGAAGGGGAAAAAAGGTTGTGTCCGTGGGGTAGGTGCAGAAGAAAGACCATCTTCCAGCCAAACTAAAATGTCTACTTCTTTTAGCGGACAATGTGATAAGATCCCTTTCTTACGGCCACGCCAATCGCTACAAATTCCAGATGAGGCACAAAAACAGCAGGTGCTTCAACGGATATCAAGTGCTCCTTTAAGTGGGCTCTCCTCCACATCAACTTCAACATCACAAATACTCCAGTCCTCAAAGGTGTCACCCAAATCGCACTTGCTTCCTCACAGCTCCCAAATCTCCAGCTGCCCGTCTGAGTATGAGGTAGAACAGATGGTTGAGTCTGCAGAGCTGTTTACTCATACTATAGCCTGGGAATCAGAGGTCGACTCCAGTGCTTCTGTGAATCCAGACGAGGAAATGATCTGCACTGATGCCCAGAATCTTTATGAGTCGGATCCAGGACCAGACGCAGAAGGTTCTGACCATAATGTAGACCCTCATTCCCAAACTGTAACTCCTGTTGGTGGAGACAATGAGGAAGACGATGATAAGACTCAAATACCTGATTGGAGCGACAACTTTAGTTTTTTGTCAGGGCAGGAACAGGTTGGCTCTGAGGACGACGGGTGTGATAACGCACAGGGTGATGATGATGAGGTCGGAGATCCCACTTACTGTCAACCCACAGTCAGCCAAGAGATGAGGTCAGCAGAGGAGGTGGAGGAAGATGCTAGTGACGACGAGGTCAGGTTGCGCCTTCCTGGACAGAGACGTAGTACTGGAAGCACGTCAACAACTGCATCCTCAAACACAACTCTGCCTCTCACCACAAGTCGTGGTGGCTCTTCAGGTCGCATGGGTGCTAAGCCTTGCATAGCCTGGGCATTTTTTCAGATCGATAAAGATGACCCAACTCGTGTTATCTGTAACATTTGTCAGCAAAAGCTAAGTAGAGGCCAAAAAATACATAGTTTGAGTACTTCATGCATGAACCGGCACATGGACATGAAGCATAAGTTGCAGTGGGAAGCTCAGTGTGCTACAATGCGGTCTAGCCGGCCGGGCCAACCACCGTCTGCCATATCTTGTGCATCCGCGGCCTCTTCATCCTCTGTGACTGGGGGGACAGCAGTCACACCTGTTTTGGGGCGCAGACCTGCCACCTCTTTACCCGCAACAGCCAGCGTGATTGGCAGGTCATCATTTTCTTTGGAGGTGGTAACACCAGCTGGTGTTGAGCGCTGTCCGACATCGATAGCACCACCTTTGGATCAAGGCAACCTAACATGTCCGCCTGCATCTTCCTCACAGACCGGCAGTTTGCCGGGTACACCCTTATCAACCCCGTCTAAGCACAATAGCCAGCCCTCGGTCCCTCAGATGTGGACAAGTAAAAGACCATTTCCTCCTAGCCATGAGAAAGCTAAGAGGTTGAATTTCACTATCTGCAAGCTCTTGGCTACAGAAATGCTGCCTTTCCGCCTGGTGGACACAGAGGATTTTCGAGACCTTATGTCCGTCGCAGTGCCCCAGTACCAGATGCCCAGTCAGCACTACTTCTCAAAGAAAGGTGTGCCTGCTCTCCACCAGCATGTCGCACACAACATCACCGCTTCTTTGAGAAACTCTGTGTGTGACAGGGTGCATTTCACCACAGACACTTGGACGAGTAGGCATGGACAGGGGCGTTACATGTCGCTGACTGGGCACTGGGTAACTATGGTGACAGCAGGACAAGGGGCTGCTGTCCAAGTCTTGCCGTCCCCACGAGTTGTGCGTCAATCCTCTTTATGTCATTTTTCCTCCACTGCTTCTGCCTCCTCAACCTCCTCTCGGTCTTCCACCTGCACCCAAAGCCTGTCTGGTCATGCCACAAGCTTTCTAACTGCGCAGAAGGGATCCTGCACACCTCCTTACTATGCTGGCAGTAGGGCTCAACGTCATCAGGCGGTTTTTACATTGAAATGTCTGGGAAATGTGAGTCACACAGCTGAGGAGTTGTGGTCAGCTCTGGAGAACCAATTTCATGAATGGTTGTCTCCACTGGACCTGAAACCAGGGAAGGCCGTGTGCGACAATGCTGCAAACCTGGGTGCGGCCCTTCGCCGGGGCAATGTCACACACGTGCCTTGTATGGCTCCCGTGTTGAACCTGGTTGTCCAGCAATTTTTAGCCCACTATCCCAGACTAGATGGCCTTCTGCAGAGGGCACGGTCGCTGTGTGCTCACTTCCGCCGTTCGCATCCCGCAGCTCAGCGACTTACATCTCTACAGAAGACGTTGGGCCTGCCACTTCACCGGCTAAAATGCGATGTGCCTACCCGGTGGAATTCAACTCTGCACATGTTGCAGCGACTGTGGCAGCACCGACAAGCCCTGGTGCAATACGTTCTGACGTATAGCCTGGGCCAACGAGATTCAGAGGTGGGGCAAATCACGCTGGAGGAGTGGTCTCAGATCAGGGACCTATGCACCCTTCTGCACAGTTTTGAAATGGCGACGAAGATGTTTAGTGCTGACGATGCCATTATCAGCATGACTATTCCGGTGATTTACATGCTGGAGCACATGTTAAACAGAATTCGGAGTCAGGTGGTGGCACAAGAGGAGGTGGAGGAAGTAGAGGAGGAGGAGTTGTATGCGGAAGGGCTAACATCTGCAAGGTCCAGACGGTCGGCAGCACCAGGGCGGCAGGCATGTGAGGGTGGGGGAGATGATTTTACCAGGGCGCATGGTAGCAGCCAAACTAGTGAGGAAGGTGCAGGAGCCCAGGAAGAAGTGGAGGACGAACTGATGGAAGACTCATCAGATGAGGGAGACCTTGATCACATTTCTGTTGTGCGAGGTTGGGGGGAGAGGACAGAGGAAGGAAGCATGATTGTTACCTCGCCACCAACACAACAGGGACTTGGTGCTCCTGGATGCGCAACACACATGAGTGCCTTCTTGCTGCACTACCTGCAACATGACCCTCGAATTGTGAGAATTAGAAATAATCCTGACTACTGGGTTGCCACACTGTTAGATCCCCGGTACAAAAGTAAATTTGCAGAAATTATTCCTGCCATAGAAAGGGATGCACGCATGCAGGAGTATCAGCAGAGACTGTTGCAGAATCTTACATGTGCTTTTCCACAAAATACCAGTGGTGCACGTAGTGAATCTCACAGTTCCAACTTGCCAACCGTGGTCTGTATGGAATTGTTCAATAAAGGGCCCAAAATTAAGATAACATAGATGGGAGAGGTCTCTATGAATAGGAATTCCTAAGTATTTAATACCCTGTGAGGGCCAGGCAAAGGGAAAGTTGGACTGGATGGAATCCTATATGGATTTAGGGAGGGAGACATCGAGGGCCTCAGACTTCGCTGCATTGATTTTAAAATTTTACCATGTAACAAAGTGATCTATTTCAGCCATAACAGCAGGGATGGATATATGTGATTGAGTGATATATACTAGGACATCATCAGCAAATAGAGAGCACTTGTACTCGGTGCCTCCCACCTCAATCCACCTAATATTGGGGTTATGGCGAATTGATGAGAGCAGGTGCTCCGTCACTAGGATGTATAAGAGAGGGGACAGAGGACATCCCTGCCTTGTCCCATTGGTGATTGTGAAAGGTGATGAAAATGTTCTGACGCACCCCCTGGGCCTTGGGACACCCGGAGCCGGACCCTTTTTGGTGGATGCTGGTGGTTGTAGTCTTCGTGGCGGCGATCCGGTTCCGTGGCTCAGGGCGGTCAAACCAGTGGCGGAACTATTTATGTGGTTTTGATGTTTAAATGTCCGACTACGCCACCCGTGGATTGCGGTCAGAGTGAACCGCCGCTACAGGGCAGACCGCTAAGGCTGGTGTTGTGGGTGCAGCAGAGCGTAGCATAACTCCCCACGGGAGGAGTATAGCCTCAGGGCAGTGTATGCGGAGGATGGGGGTGATGGTGCAGGGCAGCAGCAGTAACGACACGGAGTCAGTGATGCAGTTCAGGGCCTTTACTCACAGTTCTTATTATCCAGATCACGTCTGCAGGTAACGGCTGCCCACGTCGTACTGTGCTCACCAGGTGAGGGGCTCAGACAACTCCCAGATAACTTTGGAGCACTTCACAGGACCCCCTTTGTGTGTCCTTTGTCTGGCCTTTCTTACCAACACTTCTGTCCGGCTGCCTCGGGCCTCCTCTTGGTAAACTTGGCGCCAGTTTCCCTGACCCTATGTGGTGCCTTCCTAGCGGGTGGAGCAAGGGGCTGCGCCACATAAAATGTCAGAGCCTCCGGTTTCTAGCTGAGGGTCGTTTCCTGCCTCCACTAGTTCGGGGACCGGTCTCCCCCTTTGGCCTGACCCCTCCACGCAGGTGGATTCGGGCGTGCGGTGGCGACTCGCCCGTCCGCACCCCTGGGATCCCTTCATTCCTCGTTCCTGGAGCCTTCTCCGCTCCTCTTCCTTCCTTCTCCCTCTTGCAGGCCTGGGCCTCTGTTACTAGGCCCGCCTCCGGAGCAGAGCTCATGCAGAGCCCCTGCTCCCTGCCACTTCTGCTCAGACTTCTCTGCACTGAACTAAGATGGTGCCCACCTTTTATACTCCCTTCTCAATGCACCCAGGAACTGCTTCCTCCCTGCTCCTGCACTGCAGGGTTCCCCTTCCTCAGTGTTCCCTCCCCCCACTCCAGCCAGGGACAGGGACTGTCGTGCCCATCTCAGGGGCATATTGGTCGCCCTGCCCCACGGCAATGTGGTGTAATGCATGCAGGTGTCGGGTCCTGATCCACACTCCATCCTTATCTGAGAGTGAGATATCACACCTCTGGGTGAGGTGCAATACGTCTGTAGCAACCGAGCCCTCGGTGCTACAGTTCCATTTATCTTCAGCCTAGGTGACGTATTGTGATACAGGGCCGTGATTTTGGCTATAAAAGGGTCCCCTAGACCCCTACCCCAAGCTTTTTAAGAGAATCATATATGGCGTGCCAGGAGACTCTATGGAATGCTTTCTCAGCATCCAACGAGAGTATCTACTTACAAATTTTTAACTGCATCTAGCCCAGGAAATACTTTGTGCTTAGTAGCAGTGTCTGCTAGTCAGCGGATTATCCCGGCTGTTAAGCAAGCTACACCACCTGTAGTTTGGACACTTAATTTTTTCAAAGGAAATGCTTCGGGACCACGGGATACTTAGTGAAGAGCATCAGGAGGCACCCCAAGGCATAGGGGCTGGGACTGGCACTAGGATGCCTTGCGGTGAACAGCCGAGCTCGATCCTTATAAAAGCTTTTTAACTGCAGCAGCTTTAGTGGACGCTACTGGAGCTGGAATTACGTGGCTGCTGGCATGAGACTTGCCCTCCAATAGATCCTTGTAAATGGATTTAAAGTGTATTCATTCAAATTAGAGGGACAATTTAAATTAAAAAGCTTAGAGCTGCCTCCACCACAGGGGGGCTCTCTCGACCCACCAGCGGACAGGCACCAGTATTGGGAGAGGGGGGCTGGCCGTCAGGGTTCACCGCGGCTCTGGCACAAACCCGGCGACACGGAGGTGGCACGGGCAGGAGCGGACTGGCCGTCTCGGCTTCTCACTTTTTGGATTTTAGAAGGGCATGACATGCCTATATCTGTGTCTCCCCCTCCTTTTACTCCTCCACCTCTTTTCTTTTCGCATGACTATATGTACTTGTCACTTTTCCATGTGTTAGTTGTGTCTTCTGAGCAGTTTGTCAGCTTTTGGACACCTTTGAAGGTGTTTTCTATGTGTTTCTATGTGTTTTTGTTTGCCTGCCATTGGTTTTAACGGTGTTCGAAGGTGTTCGACGAACAGTTCGACGAACAGTTCGGCGAACACACGGGTGTTCGACGAACCGAACCGAACTCGAACACTACGGGGGTGGCTCAACACTAATGATGAGGACATGTACTAACATTCTAGTTAATTTGGGGTTGATGAAAGGACGAATTGTTGAAATATCTTTGATTACAGATAGCAGAAGGTGGTAAGGACTTGGACATGCAGTTTGATGGAGAGTGTAGAGACAAGGGTTACACCCAGGTAGAGGACTTTTGAAACAAGGAAAAGTGTGATTAACTTATTGTGATAGATCTGATAGATAGTTGAGTGCATGCCAGTCTTGATGAGGGGGCCTGGTGGAGTCAGACATTCCTGATTAATTAAAAGGTGCACACCTCTTAATGAATCAGGAGCATCTGACAAGTGCTGTGTGCCTCTGTGTGCCATGCCATTACACAAATCTTATTCCAGCCAGGGACTGGAATAAGATTTCAGATATAAGGTACATGTGGCGTCACGACCCTGTTGTGCCTCTGTCCCACTCTAGCTTTGCCCATTTTGGGAGAGCTAGGCGAAACTGGTGTAAAATCGCCAAACTCCAAGTTGCACAAAAATTGTAAAACTTTTCAAAGTTTTTACACCAGTTTTCTAGCATAAAGATTTGATGAATCAGGGTTGATGAGTTCAGTTTTATCCACATTGAGTTTTAGGAAGCGTGATAAGAAGTAGGAGATTATGGCTGGAGGTGCTTTAGAAATTCTTAATGAGATTAGCCACCTCAAATCCTGGCTATGGAAGCACAGCTGATGGTTGTTACACCCCAATGTAGTAAAGTAATGGCACTTTAGGTTATTATTTAGTTTAAATTTAATATTCACTTATGAATATCATTTTCATTTTTTTTATCTAAATATGTCAAAACATTTGTTCTGATAAAGTTTATAATATTTATACTAACATTTGCTCTGGTTTTCTGATATATAGTTCCATATTACCTGCACAAACAAATAGTTAAAGGGATTTTGCACTCTTTTTGAAGTTACCAGAGGTAATCCATCCTTATAACAGAAAAAAAAAACTAATGCTTCTGTCCACTACTCTAGTGATGATGTCATGACCAAAAGTGACTCAACTGCTGAGGCCAATGATATACTGTATGATCAGATAACTGGAGGTCAAGACACCATCACTAGTGATGAGCGAGTATGCTCAGTTAACCCTTTCGGTGAGTATGCTCGGGCGAGTACCGAGTATCTTCAGCGCACTCGGTGATATGTTTGAATCACTCCATTGTGCATGATTTGCGACTGTTTGACAGCTTTAATACATGTCAGGAATACTTGTTTCTTAACATATAACATGGAATAGACCCATGGAACATTTACGCAAAATGGTGTATTTCTGCTGCAATTGTGGCAAAAGAACAAAAAGGGCAAAGCTGCATCGTGTGATTGCGTGATTGCAACCTTACTCATTAGCATTTTATAGCTGTCCTCACCTATCTCTGTGGCTAAGCTGTGACATTCTCAATTTATAGAGATTCACCATAAAATGGGTGCTGCATTCCCTGCTTCAACTTTTATATTGGCGGTGCTATATCATGTGATATAATAGCTGCAAGGCCTTATGGGGGAGCCTGTCTGAGGTCATGTGATACTGTCATGGCATGGGATTATTTCTCAGCATTGATGACATCATTAATTCTGGCCAAATCCAAAACTTACTTTACTGAAATGCAGCCCCAAAATTGAAAGGAACACCTGCCACGCTTCACTGTTGTCTGCAGACACTCATTATTATACCGCTCCCAGCCCTTCGGTGAATAAACTGCCCTCTGTTACAACCAAAGATTTCAAATTTTGAAACATCAGTCTAGAATGTTTGCTGCCATTTTCCTGCACCCCAGTTCCTATGTTTTCGTGTATATTGAGTCGCTTTGCCTTGTTTCTATATCAAAGGTTTCACTTTTTGGCCACAGTTGTTCTATGAAGTCCACTTCCCGCTAGATGTCTCCAAACAGTAGATGGGTCCGATTTTGAAGGAAAGTAAGCATGTTGTGTCTCTCAAGTTTCTCTGACTGACCACTGCATTCTATCGTCCTCAATGTGCCCATTTTTTGGTGCTAATTCAAAAAAGCTTGGACAGCACATCTTGAAACCCCAGTCTGCTTTGAAATTTTTGCTTGGGAGAGACCTTGCTGATACAATTTAATTACCTTGTATCTTGTTGCTGTGCTCAGTTTTGCCATGGTGTATGGCTCATGACATGAAACTCTCTAAACTCTCTTCCACAACCTCACCTTCATTTGTAGCAGAGTTTGGCTGTTCTTCACCCAGTTTTAAGCCTCATATACAGCTGTTTCTGTTTCAGTTAATGACTGTATTTCAACCTACATATGAAAATGATGTTCATTATCACCTGCTTGGTATAATTGGTTACTCATAACTTAATTATAAGTCTACAAACCTCCTGACTTTGTGCAAGTGTACTTAGAAGAATTGGTGCTGTTATGAAGGTAAAGAGTGGTCAGACCTACTATGGATTTGATTTAGATTTCTCTTTTGCTCATTCACTTTGCATTTTATTAATTGAGAAAAATAAACACTTCTATTGATATTTCAGTTTTTCTTTTTTAATAAATTTGCAAAAATTTCTACATTTCTGTTTTTTTTTCAGTCAAGATGGGGTGCAGAGTGTACTTTAATGAGAGAAAAAAAGAACTTTTTAGAATTTACCAAATGGCTGCAATGAAACAAAGAGTGAGACATGTAAAGGGGTCTGAATGCTTTCCGTACCCACTGTATAAACCAAATATATATAATATCTATCTTGAAATACACATAATATCTTATCTTGCAATACATTGTATGTGCATGCAAGTAACTCATTTCTAAATATACCAAAATACCCACTATATACTTTCAAGTTATCAAGGCTTCCTGGTGATGTAAGAGTTTAGAATAAAGACAAGCTCCCTGTTGTTATACTTCATCATGTGCAGCATGCAAGAAAAACTGAACCGCCAATGAACTTCTGCCAAAGACAGTTTCCCTTGTACAGACATCAATATATAACCTTTAGTGGTCTCCATAGGGTCATTAGACCCATTAGACTGTAGACTCAGCACTGCTTTGGCTCTTCACTTAATACAACTGAGACTTTTTTTACATTCCTGTTGGGAGAAAAGATGCGCATTTTTAGTGATTTCTTAGATAATTCTTTAAGTAAATCAAACATTTTTTTTCCTGGGTAGCAATAGATATCATGTCCTTTGATACCACATTCTCCATCAAAATGCAATAATCCAGATTTACACGTTTTCAGCCTAGACTATCAGCCTTCATATCAAAGTAGGAGGAGTAATTACATTTGTACTTTTTTTTTTTCCCTTACACGTCGTACTCAATAAATCTGAATAAATTAACAACGTATTACTAAAGCTGCTACATTAAATTTGCATAGTGCATTTAATGAATATGCAACTGCAAGTGAAAAGGTCTGCAACTGTGAACCTTTCAAATTAGCATAACTACTTCCAGCGTGTTCCTTAAATAATGCTTTCATTTGCACATCACTGAGTTGGCTAATTCCAACTTCAGTCAGGGTAGCCTTGTAATTAAGACTCTTGCTTTAATTTTTAATGAAGTTTATGTTACATCAATCCTGACAGTAATGAGGGGACAAGGAAACAAAAAGCCTGCTAATAATTAAATTCACAAACCAGTTTGAGGGATAATAATTCCTGAGGAGAAATTACATGACTAATTATTAATTAAATATTCATACTTTTTTGCGGAGCTGTCTTACTTAACAGCTTCTTTTGTTGGTGTTTTTTTCTTTTTTTTTTTTTTTTGCCGGGCTTCTGATACTTTGCTGAAGCCATTCAGAATTTTAAGGTCTCCTGTTAATTTTAATATCTCGTTAATCAATGTGACAGTGAAAAAATAGAAACGTGTTAATTGGTATCGTTTTATTGTTTCTAAATATTACCACAGTTGGTTTAGGTTTCTTAGAATTAATCTGGGTAGACTAGTTGTGGTTTATTGAAACATAAATCCTTTTAATACCCATAAACATGTAATAGTGGGACAACTTGACCTTTTCCCTAACATTATTGTTTACAGATAATTACACCAACTCTTTAAGAGGTTATTTAATGGATTTACATTCATCACAATAAAACAGAATACCAAGGGAGAACAAGAACAGGAAGACAGTACGTTTACAATTGTTTATACCGGTAGTTTAGAAATTTCACTTTATTCAAGCAATATGCAAGGGACAAGAGGTTTCACATTAAGATTTAAAGGTGTTTTCCGGTCATCAGTGTTTGATCGGTGGGGTGATGACAACCAGCCACCCCTCCGATCAGCTGCTATAAGCTCTAGCTGTTTCTGAATGTAAACACTTTGAACAGAGCTGCAAAGGGAAGCCATATTCAATGTGTAGCAGCTGTTGCTGGGTACAGCAGAACAGCTCTGATTCTCTTGACCCCCCCCATTGATCTGATATTAATGACCTAAAGAAAATCCATCAATATCTGGCAACCAGACAACCCCTTCAAGCTGGCCATACACATTGGATATATATCGACCAAAACCTGTTGCTTTTTTTGATAATGGGAGATGATTTCATGTAGTCGTGGGCCTTCTCGATCTGCAGATAGTGGGGGAGAAAATCATTGCGTGATTGAATTTATACTACCCGATCCTTTTGTTCTTTTGCCCTTGTGTTTATACATTGCCATCTTGTGGTAGACACCGAAATTGCAGGGTGTAGATTTTTATCCAGGTGTTTTCCATTATCATTTGTCTGTATTCTTGTGATATTTTGCTGTATCTATACTAATTATGTCTGTGTTATTGATTTTAGATGTATTAATAAACATTTGGTTTTATCTCAGATGTTAGCCTTGAACTTCTTTCTTTTGATACGTGTTGCCTTTTATGGTACATATGTGTACATGGTATACATGTCTTCTGGCAGTCTATTAAGCAAAAGTTTGTTGAAATGACAGTGGCCATTTTAGAATCAACTTTTAATTCACAATGTTATCTGTACTAAATGGTGATGTAATTTTGACATGATATTTAGTGACACAAAACAAAGTACATTCAATAGATAATCCATAAAGAGACTCGTATTAGTGTAAGGGAGCACTCTGGCCGAGTTGTGCTGTAGAAGCCCTAAACACTGTATCACTAGGTATCTGGATGGGTGTCTGTTGTTACTTAAATGCAATTGTAGACCGCATGCTGCCGAGTAGTGTGGTAGACCAGACCCCGATGAATGAGAGAAGCAGGAATACGAAAATAAACTTTCTTCTACTGAAAGAATTTGTAGAACATATACACATGTGGTTGTAGGAATGACACTTGCAGAGGTATAATCTTGATGGTAACAAGTGGCGGCACCAAACTTGCTATACACATGGATGAGACACACCAAACTGGGATGAAGGCCTCCATCTTCCCTTCCAAAGGTCATGCAGATCAAGGTGTGTCACTGCAACCACTTTAAACTGTTCTAACTTCCAGATTACAGGAGTCACATGGGTTGAGTTGCGTCGCTGTGACTTCTTATGAATAAAATTGTGTCCCAGCCTGGCATGGCTAGTCTTCCTTCACTATGTCTTCAAGGTCCTGCTTACATACACCTTCAATGAAAATGTCTCTCTCTGTAGGGCCCCAAACTTGCCTGGTGTTGTAGAGTTGAAACACCACAAATTGTAGAGGTTGCTGGCTTGCTACCAGGCTATTCTGGATGCCTTCTCTCTTCACACAACACTACTCCAAAACAATGTTGGTCTGCACTAGGAATCCGTCTCCTTCAAAACGTTCGTACTAACTGCCTACAAGCAGGAACTTTAGAACTAATGCCCACCTACCTCTACCCAAAGTATAGGCTGGCCCAATTGTTAACCCTGTCAGTGCTAGGCTAACTAAACTGTTGCATGTCACATAGGAGATAAAACACTGATAAAAATGCATTCTATTATGACAAAGTATTCAGAAGGGCTGCCAATAACTTTTTACTTCTTTACATTAGTATAGAGGTCATTCCTCACCAGGGTCATTACCATACATAGCAGCCCCTAGTGGTGAATAAAAAAGTCTCATTGTCAAACGTTTCTGATTTTAGAATGAAAGTTTTTTTTTCACTGTTAATTTTGCCCTGCAGAAAATCATGAACAGCAGACATAGTTGCATAATAATGAGTATAATTGGCAATGGCCTATGCTTGTGTAATCAGAAGTTGTGCAACACATCTAATTCACTGTAGCTCTGCTCTAAGGCTGCATTTACACAACAGTTTCTTTGTTTGCATGGACTCTTTGCATGGACTGATTTTCACCTGTGTCATTCTTTTTATCTCCATTTTACATTTATTTTTTTTTCTCATACTTTTTTAACCCCTTCATCCAAGAGCCTGTTTTAGCCTTTCTGATCAGGCCAGGTTTTACAATTCTGACCAGTGTCACTTTATGTGGTAATAACTCTGGAACGCTTCAAGGGATCCCAGTGATTCTGAGACTGTTTTTTTTTATTATGACACAGTGTATGTCATGTTAGTGATAAACTTAGGCCAATATGTTTTGCATTCATTTGTAAAAATTTTGGAATTTTGGCGAAAATCGTGATAATTTCACAGTTTTCAAACTTAATTTTTATGCCCTTAATCCAGATGGTTATATCACACAAAATAGTTAATAAATAACATTTAACACATGTCTCCTTTACATCAGCATCATTTTTAAACATTTTTTTTTGTTAGAAGGGTTAAAAGTTGATCAGCAGTATCTCAATTTTCTACAAGATTTACAAAACCATTTTTTAGGGACCACATCACATTTGAAGTAATTTTAAGGGGTCTATATGACAGAAAATACCAAAAAGTGACACCATTTTGAAAACCGCACCCCTCAAAGTGCTCAAAACCAGATTCAATAAGATTATTGACCCTTCAGGTGCTTCACAGGAATTAAAGCAATGTGGAAGGAAAAAATGAAAATGTTATTTTTTTCCGACAAAAATGTTGATTTAGCCCAAATTTTCAATTTTCACAAGAGTAACTGGGGAAAATGGACTGTACACTTTGTTGTGCATTTTTTCCTGAGTATACCGATACCCCATATGTCATGAAAAACTACTTTTTGGGTGCAGTGTAGGGCTCATAAGGGAAGGCGCACCACTTGACTTTTGGAGTGCAAAATTGGCTTGAATTGATAGCGGACGCCATGTCGCGTTTGCAGAGCCCCTGATGTGCCTATACAGTGGAAACCCCCCACAAGTGACTCAATTTTGAAAATTAAACCTCTCAAGGAACTTATTGTGGAGAACACCTTGAACCCCCAGGTGTGTCACAAAAATTTTATAACGTTGAGCCATGAAAATAAATAAGTAATTTTTTTTTCCCGAAAAAATGTTGGTTTTGCCTCAAATTTTTAATTTCAACAAGGGTAACCAGAGAAAATGGACCATACAATTTGTTGCGCAATTTATTCTGAGTACACCAATACCCCATATGTCGTGGAAAACTTCTTTTTGTACACGGCAAGGCATTTTGGAGCTCAATTTTGGCTGGAATAGATTGCGTATGCCATGTCACATTTGAAGAGCCCCTGACAAGCCAAAACAGCAGAACCCACCCACAAGTGACCCCATTTTGGAAATTACACCTCTCATGGAATTCATCTAGGGGTATAGTGAGCATTTTTAACCTTCACACGATTCACAGAATTGTATAACATTAAACTGAGTAAATGGAAAATTACCATTTTTTTTTTACTAAAATGTTGCTTTGTCCCCAAGTTTTTAATTTTCAAAACTGACAGTAGAAGAAAATGAATGGTACAATTTGTTACGCAATTTCTCCTGAGTACGCCAATACTCCATATGTGTTCAAAAACTACTTTTGAGACACAGTGCAAGGCTCAGAAGGGAAGAAGCGCCATATTGGAGTTCAGATTTTGCTTGAATGGTTTGAAGATGGCACATTGGCAGAGCCCCTGAAGTACCGGAACAGCAGAACCCCTCCATAAGTGACCCCATTTTACACCCTACACCCACAATGAATTAATCTAGAGTTGCACTGAGCATGTTGACACCACATGTGCCTCATATAATTTTATACCATTGGGCAGTGAAAAAAAATAATTAAATTTTTACCACTAAAATGTTGTTTTAGCCCTATGTTTTTAATTTTTATAAGCGGTAATAAGAAAAATTGACCTCACAGTTCGTTGTGCAATTTCTCTTGAGTGCACCAATACCCTACATATAATTGGGAAATGTTTTTCAGGGACAGTGGAAAGCACAGAAGGGAAGGACCACCATATTACAGCTCAGATTTTGTTGTTATGGTTTGTGGGTGTCATGCCAGAACAGCAAAACCCCCCCTTAAGTGACCCCATTTTATAAAGTACACCGCTCAATAAATTCATCTAAGGGTGTAGTGATCATATTGACACCACAGGTGGGTCACAGAATTTTATACCATTGGACAGTGAAGAAAAAATAATTACATTTTTACCACAAAAATTTTGTTTTAGCCCCAAATTTTACATTTTTACATAGGGAAATGGGTAAAAATGGCAACAAAATTTGCCACACAATTTCTGCTGAACATGGGAATACCCCATATGTGGCTGTACAGTACTGCTTAACCACACGATGAGACTTGGGAGAGACGGAGCGCTATTTGGCTCTTGGAGAACAAATTATCATAGAATAGTTTGCGAACTTCATATACAGAGCCCCTAAATGCCAGAAGAACAGAATCCCCTCTCAAGTGACCCCATTTTGGAAATTACAACCCTCCAGTAATTTATCTACAGGTATAGTGATGATTTTGACTCCATGGGTGTTTTCCAGAACAGCATCAGTGGATGTTGCCGATTGAAAATTGCAAAACTGCCAGCTTAGTGGCCAGTACATTGTAGTGCCCAGTACATTGTAGTGCCCGTACACTGTGCCTAGCTCATGTTTCTAGAGACATGTACCTTTAAATTAAGTGGGCCCTCATTGCTACAGAAATGCCCTCATTGCTACAGAAATGCCAAACATGTGGATGCTAAGTGTGGTTTAGTCACACTATGGGGCTCATAAGGGAGGGGGTCATTTGAATTTGGGAGCACATAATTTGCTGGATTTCTTTTGGTGGGCGAGGAGCCATAGCGCTTTTCCAGAGCCTTTGTGCTACCAGTAATGTGGAAGCCCCCTACATTTCCATTGACAGATTGGACCTGAGTGGGGACTTGTTTTTTGGGGGGATTGAGTGAAGGTTTCATTGGGAACATTTTACAAAACATTTTGGATCACATTTATCCTATGCTGTACGCTGAGCACTCACATCGGGGTTTCCATCTAAATCTCCAAATGACGTGATTCAGATGAAACCCCCGATGGGTCCATTTACTGTGATGAGGCAGCAGTAGCAGTGGCCTTCTTTTCAGAGGTGCACAAAACTGTGGCTGACTGCGTTTTTATGCACGCTTAAAAAGACAGACACTGCTGGATCACAGTCCACAGTGTTTCCATCTGCCTCATTATAGGACATCATCCGCCAGGGGTTTTGTCTGAATCACATATCTCAGAGATATACAGTGCCTACAAGTAGTATTCAACCCCCTGCAGATTTAGCTGGTTGACACATGCGGAATTAACTTGGCATTGTGACATTTGTACTGTAGATCAGCCTGGAAGTGGGAAATGCACTGCAGCAAATTTTTTTTTTTTTTTTTTAAAAACGTTAAAAGTTAATTCAGAGTGTCATTTATTATTCAACCCCTCAAACCACAAGAATTCTGTTTGGTCCCCCAAAAGTATTAAGAAGTAGTTCAGGCACCAAGAATAATGAGCTTCACATGTGTGGATTAAAGATCTCTTTTGCCAGCCTTTTCTGACTATTTAAGACCCTCCCCAAACTTGTGAACAGCACTCAGACATGGTCAACATGGGAAAGACAAAGGAGCATTCCAAGGCCATCAGAGACAAGATCGTGGAGGGTCACAAAGCTGGCAAGGGGTACAAAACCCTTTCCAAGGAGTTGGGCCTACCTGTCTCCACTGTTGGGAGCATCATCCGTAAGTGGAAGGCTTATGGAACTACTGTTAGCCTTCCATGGCCAGGACAGCCTTTGAAAGTGTCCTCCCGTGCCGAGGCCAGGCTTGTCCGAAGAGTCAAGGCTAACCCAAGGACAACAAGGAAGGAGCTCTGTCCGTTCCAGACGAGCCCGTAAGGTACCTTTACTTTCAAAGCGTCATGTCAAGGCTCGTCTACAGTTTGCTCATGATCACTTGGAGGACTCTGAGACAGACTGGTTCAAGGTTCTATGGTCTGATGAGACCAAGATCGAGTTCTTTGGTGCCAACCACACACGTGACGTTTGGAGACTGGATGGCACTGCATACGACCCCAAGAATACCATGCCTACAGTCAAGCATGGTGGTGGCAGCATCATGCTGTGGGGCTGTTTCTCTGCCAAGGGGCCTGGCCATCTGGTCCGCATCCATGGGAAGATGGATAGAATGGCCTACCTGGAGATTTTGGCCAAGAACCTCCGCTCCTCCTTCAAGGATCTTAAGATGGGTCGTAATTTCATCTTCCAACAAGACAACGACCCAAAGCACACAGCCAAGAAAACCAAGGCCTGGTTCAAGAGGGAAAAAGTCAAGGTGTTGGAGTGGCCTAGTCAGTCTCCTGACCTTAACCCAATTGAAAACTTGTGGAAGGAGCTCAAGAATAAAGTCCACATGAGACACCCAAAGAACCTAGATAACTTGGAGAAGATCTGCATGGAGGAGTGGGTCAAGATAACTCCACAGACCTGTGCCAGCCTGATCAGGTCTTATAAAAGACGATTATTAGCTGTAATTGCAAACAAGGGTTATTCCACAAAATATTAAACATAGGGGTTGTATAATAATTGACCCACACTTTTATGTTTAAAATTTAATAAAATTCAACTGAGCAACATAACTTTTTGGTTTGTAAGATTTATGCTTCTGTTCATAAAACCTACTCTCGTTTGCAGTTTGAAGGCTCTAACTTATTTGCATCTTATCAAACCAGCTAAATCTGCAGGGGGTTGAATACTACTTGTAGGCACTGTACATGGAAATCCCGGTGTAAGTGCTCAGCATAAAGCGCAGAATAAATGTGATGCAAACCTTACTGCGATCTTTGGGAGGCAGAATAAACAAATCAACAACAGGTCAAGAATTGGTTCTATTTATTTTTTACTCTGTTCCTCGTGCGTTATTAGTGATTAGATGACTTTATTCTGCAGGTCGGTGTGATTACAGCGATACCAGATTTATATCATTTTTTTACCTTTCGCTGTTATCACACACTAAAAGACACATTTATTTGCTAACTAACATTTTTGCATCGCCATATTTTGAGAGCTATAATTTTTCTATATTTCTGGTACAGTCACGTGAGGGCTGTTTTTTTGCAAGACGAGTTAACGTTTTTATTGGTACCATTTTTGGGCACATAACATTTTTTGATTGCTTTCTATTCCGATTTTTGGGAGTCAAAATGATCAAAGACCAGCAATTCAGGAATTGTTTTTTTTTCATGTCATTCACCATGTGGTAAAAGTGATAAGACAGCTTTATTCTTTGGGTCAGTACGATAACAGCGACACCACATTTATATCACTTTTCTATGTTTTGCCTCTTTTAAACAATAAAAGCAATTTTATAGAAAAAATAATTGTTTTTGTATCGGTATATTCTGAGCACTTCGGCCCGCCTTGTCATTTTCTATGGCCCGCGAGATCAGAAGAGCCGGTTGGTGCAGTGTTGAAGTCTGTGCCATAGCTTAAAATCTAAGATGGCACCAACCCCCCCCCCACCCCCGTGTCTGCTCCGCCCCCTCTGCTAAGTACTGGCTGCCTTTTAAGTAGAGATGAGCGTTGTTCGACTCGAACTGTTCGCCAATCTCAAATTCGAGCTGTTTTGGGCGGTGTTCGAGCCGTTCGGCGAACACGAACGATTTGAGAAACATTCGGCTGTTCGAGGTTATGTTCGATAACTGTTCGTGCACCAAAATCATAACTGGATTTTTTCTCAGTAATGATGAAAATTAATGTTAATATGCAGTTTGAGTGTACAGCGGGGCGGGGGGAGGGGCAGGGGATGGATCTCTGCAGGAATAATGAAGATCTCCATTTTTTTTTCTCTTTCCCGCATTTACAGTGGGGAGGTGCAATCTGTCAGCCTATCAGCAGCGCACACACGGAGCGAAGTGCTTTTTTTCACAAGCAAGGGCATGTGTCATTGGCAGTGTATGTCACATGTCCTTGCCCTATAAGACCCAGCCATTTTCCCCGTCGCCACCATTTTCTCACTGCTGCAGCTGCGTGTTAGACGGCACCGCTGTTGCTGTGTGTGCTATACCTTGTTAATTTCAAGCCAATTTTCGCACAAATCTACAGATAGCTTGGGAGTAGGGAATAGTTGTGATTGCAGTCCTTTTAAGGACTACGTTACATCATTTGATACGACTTTTATCAGGCAGGTCTGTGCTCTTAAATAGATAGGTTGGGAGTACTAAAGACTAATTGTAATTGCAGTCCTTTTCAGGGCTAGGTTACATCAGTTCCTATCAGTTTTTGCCAGGCAGGTCTGTGCCAGTGCTGTGCAAGTTTTTTTCACAGCATTTGGCTGAATCTAGCAAAGCTAATCCTTTTTGGCCTATTGCAGAGTGTGTTAGTCAGTGGAGTAGCCTATCTGTGTTGCAAGATACACCACCTGTGTATAGAATATCAATTTTTTTACTGCACCTAGTGAAGTAAAACCTTTTGGGCATAGCATCATTCTATTAGTCCATCTATACTGACCTCCAAAAGGTTGCAAATTGAATATAATTTTTTTCTGCATCTAGCTCTGAAAAAATATTTGGCCTTCTAGCTGTGTGTGGGACTTGTTCTATTAGTCCATCTATACTGACCTCCATCAGGTTGCAAACTGAATATAATTTTTTTCTACATCTACCTCTGAAAAAATATTTGGGCTTCTAGCTGTGTGTGGGACTTGTTCTATTAGTCCATCTATACTGACCTCCATCACGTTGCAAATTGAATATAATTTTTTTCTGCATCTAGCTCTGAAAAAATATTTGGCCTTCTAGCAGTGTGTGGGACTTTCTCTATTAGTCCATCTATACTGACCTCCATCAGGTTGCAAATTAAAAATAATTTTTATCTGCATCTAGCTCTGAAAAAATATTTGGCCTTCTAGCAGTGTGTGGGACTTTCTCTATTAGTCCATCTATACTGACCTCCATCAGGTTGCAAATTAAAAATAATTTTTATCTGCATCTAGCTCTGAAAAAATATTTGGCCTTCTAGCAGTGTGTGGGACTTGTTCTATTAGTCCATCTATACTGACCTCCATCAGTTTGCAAATAAAATATAATTTTTTTCTGCATCTAGCTCTGAAAAAATATTTGGCCTTCTAGCAGTGTGTTGGACTTTCTCTATTAGTCCATCTATACTGACCTCCATCAGGTTGCTAATTAAAAATAATTTTTATCTGCATCTAGCTCTGAAAAAATATTTGGCCTTCTAGCAGTGTGTGGGACTTGTTCTATTAGTCCATCTATACTGACCTCCTTCAGGTTGCAAATTGAATACCATTTTTATCTGCATCTAGCTCTGAAAAAATATTTGGCCTTCTAGCAGTGTGTGGGACTTTCTCTATTAGTCCATCTATACTGACCTCCATCAGGTTGCAAATTAAAAATAATTTTTATCTGCATCTAGCTCTGAAAAAATATTTGGCCTTCTAGCAGTGTGTTGGACTTTCTCTATTAGTCCATCTATACTGACCTCCATCAGGTTGCAAATTCAAAATAATTTTTTGTCTGCATCTAGCTCTGAAAAAATATTTGGCCTTCTAGCAGTGTGTGGGACTTTCTCTATTAGTCCATCTATACTGACCTCCATCAGGTTACAAATGAAAAATAATTTTTATCTGCATCTAGCTCTGAAAAAATATTTGGCCTTCTAGCAGTGTGTGGGACTTTCTCTATTAGTCCATCTATACTGACCTCCATCAGGTTGCAAATGAAAAATAATTTTTATCTGCATCTAGCTCTGAAAAAATATTTGGCCTTCTAGCAGTGTGTGGGACTTTCTCTATTAGTCCATCTATACTGACCTCCATCAGGTAGCAAATTCAAAATAATTTTTTGTCTGCATCTAGGTCTGAAAAAATATTTGGCCTTCTAGCAGTGTGTGGGACTTTCTCTATTAGTCCATCTATACTGACCTCCATCAGGTTGCAAATTAAAAATAATTTTTATCTGCATCTAGCTCTGAAAAAATATTTGGCCTTCTAGCAGTGTGTGGGACTCATTGTATTAGGCCATCTATACCAATCTCCACCAGCTTTTAAATTAATAATAATTTTTAGCTGCATCTAGCCCTGAAAATAATCTTTCTTCCCAATAGTGGTAGCAATAGAAATATGGGGCGCGCGCCTGGCTTACAAAAATGTACGCTTCATAACAAAAAACACCAGCCTAGCGCACTGCATTAATAAGATGGCATCATCGTCTCTCCCAGTGCTAGGCCTACTACCCAGGCTAGCATTCCTGTGCCTAAAACACAATGTATGGGTCCGCGCTAGCCATTATGCTGAGGGGTCTAAAGCTGCTGCTAACGCTTTATAACAATTCAATTGGCAGATTTTCACAGAGCTCTTCCACAACGCCCACCCATCGGGCAACAGTTGCCCACCTTCCCTATGGGATCTAGTGGCGAATAGTTGATGCCATTAATCAGAGCGTCAGTTGCCCCGTCGACGTGGCAAGCATACGGTAAGGCATGGGAAGAGTGGACACGACTAGTAGCAGGCAGACGGGTTGACCAATGTGAACAAGCCAGATCACAAGTCACCATAGAATTTCTCCACCAGCTAATTATGAGGGGCATATCAGGGGCGTCAGCGCAGCGGTGTCTGACCGGAGTAGCATTTCACTTCCAACTACTGAATTGTAGAAATGTGACAAAGGTTCATCATCAGACAATCCATAAAAGGGTGGAAAAGGGGTCAGCCAAGTCAGGAGTGTAGACGTCCCGTCCCGTGTCACTAAAACTGATTTCTCACATCATATCCCTAACACCATTAACATGACACTCACAATTTGAAGCAACACTACAGTCTACTGCATTTGTGATCGCCTTCTTCGGGGCGCTATGCATAAGCGAATTAGTCCCTCAATCCAAAATTACCACCAGTGGAGGTTTATTACACCAGGACGTAGTCATAGCCAATAATGCAATACGTCTACGCATATGACGCACCCCCTGGGACATATTCCTTTTTGAGGGGAATACCCGGCACCGGATCAGATGGGGGGGTTGTAGTCTCCGAGCGGCTGTGACCCGGCCCGTGCCCAGGGCGTCAAGCTCAGTGTTATGTGGCAGTCCTACAGATGTTATTAAGAGTTCTTTTGTGTCGACTACGCCACCCGTTGTGATGCGGTCACTGTGGCCGCCGCTGCAGCAGGGTCCGCTGAGGCTGATGGTGGGTGCGCAGCTTGGTGGGATAACCCCCAACGGGAGGGGTATAGCCTCAGAGGGGACAGGTGCAGAGGATGGGGGTTGTGGTGGTGTAGTGCAGACGGCAGTGAAGACAGAGTCGGGTTGTGCAGTTAAGGGTGTTTACTTACTGCAGATGTTGTACTGGTCACTCCAGCTTCGAGTGACCACCCGAGCCGTGCTGCGTCCACCAGGTCCTGGATCCAGCCAACCCCCAAACAAGTCCGGAGCGTGGCCCTGAGCTCTCTTTCTGTCCCGTTCTCTGGCCGTCCCCACCAGTAATCCACCTAGGTCCAGCTCCCTCGGGCCTTCTGTTGGGACACCCTTGGCCCTGGGTTCCCTGACCCTTCATGTGGTGTGCCTTCGGGGTGGATGTGGTGGGTGACCGTGGCAAACGCTGCCCACGGTCTCCGGTCTCTGGCTGGGGAATGTTTTTACCCCCACCAGCTTGGGTTCCGGTACCCTGATGCCGACTCTTCACCCGGGGATTTTAGTTGGGATCTCGGAGTCCTTTTCTTCTGTGCCTCTGGGTCTCTCTCTTTTCTCCTCTCTCACTCTGGGTCTTTCTTCTCTCCTCTGCTCCTGACTTGTTCTCTGCAACTGACTGACCCTGTTCTTAGTTGGTGCCCACCTTATATACACCCTCTATGTGTGAGCTCAGGTGACCAGCACCCAATGAGCTCCTAACTTTACCCAGGCTGCTCCCCCTATCTGCCCCTACACTACATGGGATGTACCACCCCCCTCCCACTCCAGCCAGGAACAGACTCGGTCGTACCTGCACATTTCTAAGTGGGAGTACCGTCGGCCTGTTCCCCGGAAATGGGATGTGTGTAGTGCATGCAGCCTACCGAGCTCAGTTCCACACTCCATCCTTACCCGGGAGTGGAATATCACACCTCTGGGTTGAGGTGCAATACCCCTGTAGCAGCCGAATCCTCAGGGTGCTACATTCCCCCCTGGTAAATCACAGCACGTCCTCGGGCTGTAAGACATAAATAACACCAAAAACATACATTTTTTTTTTTTCATAAACATATAAAACATATAAAACATTATATATATAAAACTTTTCATATCAACATTCTCGTCGTCTCTTGTTTCAGGTTCCTCCTCCGGACACTGTACAACGTGTGTCCGGGAAAAGTGCGACAGTCTCTTAGAAAAACTGGTTTTCCTATAAAACCGGTAGGGGGCGCTTTAGGAAGCGCAACTATATACAGGGGAAGTTGGCCGCTCTCAGTCCTCGGCCAGGTAGAGGGAAGGGAATGGCTGCTCACAGTCCTCAGCCTGTGGGATTAAGGGGTTAACGAGTAAACAGTTCACTCAGCTGGTCCCAACGGGGACTATATATATGTAGCAACAGTTTCTTTATACCCCGATCGGGTAACTATTTACATCACTGCTCTGCCGCACTCAACGGCGTCTTCCTCCTGCTCTTTGCTTATAACTGGTTGTAACTTCAGACCCGTCCGGGTCCTCTTGCTCCTCCTCCTCGCACTGCAACTCCTCCTCCGTCAGGCGGTGTACGTGGAGGGCGTAAGGTCCTTTGGCACACTTGTGCCGGGTAAAGGTGACCTCGTCTCCGATGTAGAGGTCACGACCTCTGTGCCCCTCCGGCAGATGGGACTCCACGTCTCTGCGCGTGACAAAGACGTCGCCGGGGGTGTTGTTGTCTCTGATGAATCCCCACCCGTGCTGCTGGTTAAACTTTATTACAGTCCCGGTGGTACGGGGACTGTGCGCTGCACGGGGGTCCCTCCTGGTCCGGCTCTTTTGCTCGGCGCTCCTTATTTGGGCCTGTTGTTCCCGGACCCGCCTCTCTCTCCGCTCCCTCGCAAACTCCTCGAGCTGTTGGCGGCAGCACTCAGCACGCTCCGCTGCAGCTGCCCTGGTTTCCTGAGTGAACCCCATTAGATCTTCTCCGGTGGGGTCCCACTCAAACTGCGCTTCCGCTAGCGGGGGCGAGATCCTTATTACGGGCTTCGGAGCCGGAATCAGGGGTGCACACATGGCCCCAACCCTCCTCTGGTGCTCCAGTTCGTAATACTTCTGGGGCCAGATGAAAGGCTGCCCGTCCGGCCACGTGTGCTGGGCAAACAAGTCCTCTCCCAGACGCGGCACCCTTGGTTTTACGGGTGCGGGCGCGGTGGTGGTGGCGCCCGGGTTGCCCAGGCCTTGCGGCCAGGCCTGGGGCACCTGGAAGGTGAAGGGCACCGTTAATACGGCGGCGCCCTGGGCTACCTGGCCTTGCGACCAGGCCGGAGGCTCCGCGGAGGTAGGGGGCGCTGTTGGTGATGCGACGCCCGGGAATTCTAGGCCCTGTGACCAGGCTGGTGGTACTTCCTGCTTGGTCACGCTCGGGGTCAAGGCGTGTGACGTCACAGGGGTCGCGGCGGCGGCTTCCGGTTGGGGCCTAGTCTGCGTCGGTGACATGGCGTTTTCGGGCACAGCAGGGGGACTTTCGGGCTCTGCGACGGGGAGCTGGGGCAGGTAAGCGGTGTTACGGCTTGGGGTATAGGCGTCCCCTTTACCTGCCTCCATGCGTTCGGCTCCCTCCTCGGCGCCGTCTCCGGCCTTGGGTCCTCCCGCGCCATCCTCAGAGGCGGTCTGTTTCCTCTTCCAGGGTAGCGTGCTCCGTTGACTGGTCTCAGCTTGCTGGGCCATCTCCCGGCTCCACTCCGCCAATGTCTCTCGCTGTACCCGGGCCATCCTCCGTGCGAGGCCCTCCAGGGCAGTCTGTGCACACTCCCGGTCTCGGGGGAGCTGTGCAAGGACCTCCACTAGGCCTAGTGGGGTCGTGGCGTCCAGCAGGCTCCTGACCAACGGGTCGGTGCTGCTCTGCTCTTCTTCCAGCAGGCTCCTGGCCAGCGGGCCGGTGCTGCTCTGCTCTCTGGACATCTCCGGGTGAGCTTCTCTGCTACTCCTCTCCAGACTTCTTGCCTCCGGGTGCGCTCGCTCCAGACTGCTCCAGGCGGCACCCATCTTCGTTCTTTCCTTTCGTCTCCTCCCACTTCGAGGGCGGTCCCGGGGCAACTCGGTGACTGTCAGCTCCAGGGGCGGTTCTTTCACGCTGACAGACACCTCCAGCATCACAGTCTCTGTTGGTGGGGGCGGTTTCCACTTTTGGCGCCATTTTCTGTCCTGGCCCACGATGGGAGGTGGCCTCCTGCCCTCCTTTGGCACGCCCATAATGGCGTCCGCTGCTCTTCCAAGGCGGGAAATCTGCGGATTTGGCGGGAAGCGTCGCCCAGTGGCGGGAAACTCTGCAGATGGCGGGAACAAGCTGGAAATGGCGGACAATCGGCGGGAAACGACCTGTGATGGGGTCCGATGGCGTGGACCCTCCGGAACCGGCGGGAGACTTCTTTCTGAGGTAAACTTGCACTTTTCTTCAGGCACGCAGTACCCGGGTGTTGCGGGCACGTAATCCTGCCGACTACGCCAAAGTTGACGCACCCCCTGGGACATATTCCTTTTTGAGGGGAATACCCGGCACCGGATCAGATGGGGGGGTTGTAGTCTCCGAGCGGCTGTGACCCGGCCCGTGCCCAGGGCGTCAAGCTCAGTGTTATGTGGCAGTCCTACAGATGTTATTAAGAGTTCTTTTGTGTCGACTACGCCACCCGTTGTGATGCGGTCACTGTGGCCGCCGCTGCAGCAGGGTCCGCTGAGGCTGATGGTGGGTGCGCAGCTTGGTGGGATAACCCCCAACGGGAGGGGTATAGCCTCAGAGGGGACAGGTGCAGAGGATGGGGGTTGTGGTGGTGTAGTGCAGACGGCAGTGAAGACAGAGTCGGGTTGTGCAGTTAAGGGTGTTTACTTACTGCAGATGTTGTACTGGTCACTCCAGCTTCGAGTGACCACCCGAGCCGTGCTGCGTCCACCAGGTCCTGGATCCAGCCAACCCCCAAACAAGTCCGGAGCGTGGCCCTGAGCTCTCTTTCTGTCCCGTTCTCTGGCCGTCCCCACCAGTAATCCACCTAGGTCCAGCTCCCTCGGGCCTTCTGTTGGGACACCCTTGGCCCTGGGTTCCCTGACCCTTCATGTGGTGTGCCTTCGGGGTGGATGTGGTGGGTGACCGTGGCAAACGCTGCCCACGGTCTCCGGTCTCTGGCTGGGGAATGTTTTTACCCCCACCAGCTTGGGTTCCGGTACCCTGATGCCGACTCTTCACCCGGGGATTTTAGTTGGGATCTCGGAGTCCTTTTCTTCTGTGCCTCTGGGTCTCTCTCTTTTCTCCTCTCTCACTCTGGGTCTTTCTTCTCTCCTCTGCTCCTGACTTGTTCTCTGCAACTGACTGACCCTGTTCTTAGTTGGTGCCCACCTTATATACACCCTCTATGTGTGAGCTCAGGTGACCAGCACCCAATGAGCTCCTAACTTTACCCAGGCTGCTCCCCCTATCTGCCCCTACACTACATGGGATGTACCACCCCCCTCCCACTCCAGCCAGGAACAGACTCGGTCGTACCTGCACATTTCTAAGTGGGAGTACCGTCGGCCTGTTCCCCGGAAATGGGATGTGTGTAGTGCATGCAGCCTACCGAGCTCAGTTCCACACTCCATCCTTACCCGGGAGTGGAATATCACACCTCTGGGTTGAGGTGCAATACCCCTGTAGCAGCCGAATCCTCAGGGTGCTACACATACACAAATCGAAAACTGTTCCAGCGGGCAGGGGCACTTGGGTACTTCTACAACCCACAAACGGTACACTGAGTCGGGTAACAATAGTAAAAACATATCTAACCATCAGATCACAAAGTAATTTCTTCCTATCACACATTGATGGAATGCCATTATCAAGATACCAGTTCCAAGCTATATTTAATAAATGCATAACATCGGCAGGGAACCACCCCAAAGATTACGGGACACACTCATTCCGCATAGGCGCGGCCACGGAAGCAGCAAGAGCAGGACTGTCAGAAACTGAAGTTCAGAGGATAGGGAGATGGAAATCCACGTGTTTGGCAAGATACATAAGACCGGACTTGTTATCCTAACGTGGTTTGTTTCTTTTACAGGTGACACTAAGCCAAAAGTGTGGGTGATAGGCCACTCGTATATGTATTGGGCAGAAAAAAGGGCGAAAGTCTGCCCAGGCGGGAGGAAATTAGAGTTTCATAACACATATTTCAACTAGAGAGGTATTAGAGGCCTGCTATGGCCACAGGTACTAATGGAGGTAATCAAGGTAGGGAGAGAGGCAAGATGTCCGGTCATCTTAGTTATACAGGCCGGGGGAAACAACCTAGGTCATCACAACAGCGCATAACTAATGGCAATAATGATACTAGACACTGAGCGCTTCAGAGAATTTTTCACAAAACTAGCTATAGTATGGTCAGAGATTGTGCCGATAGCGGTATGGCATCACGGCCATCGAACGGAGAAGGCGGGTAATAAATATTCGGATGGCAAAATTTAGAAGAGACAGAGGCGGTGTAGTGGTACGACACCGACAACTGGAAGGAGATAAAGTAGGCCTCATACGGCTCGACGTTGTTCACTTAATGGATATTGTACTGGACATATTCCTGTCAGGACTCCAGGACGGAGTGGAACAAGCGTTAAGAGTGATGGGTGGGGGTCAGAGTCCTGCATACGAGTACGCAGGATCCTCCGTGGCCTGGAAATAGAAAGGACATGTTGGAGAGTTACACTTGTTGGCCAACTTGCCGGAGTGGAGACCCAGGGCATGCTGCAACAAGCTGAATTATTTTAGAAATAAAATGCCTTTCTAATGGAATGAGTATAAAGAGTTAATAAAGCTGTGACCGATCCTCACCCATCCAGTTGTAAGAGTTACATTATTGTATTGTCAAGGAAAGGGGGGCGGTAGGGGGTCTGAGCGCCAGGGTTTGGTTGGGGGTCCCCACCTTCTGCCTAGGCTAGATGCATTTAAAAATTCTTATTAGATACACAGGCGGTGCAGCTTGCTTCGCAGCTGGGCTACTACGCCCAAAGTATTGCCTAGGCTAGATGCAGTTAAAAATTCTACGCTGACTAGCAGATACTGAAGATTTGGAGCAGACCTCTGAGTAAACAGCTCTTCAGACTCAACCATCTGTGTTACCCCAAGCCATAGTGTATGTAGTTTCTTACAGTTAAAAGGGGGGAGGAGCGACCCAACCCACCTGCAGTTGACGATGCCAACGTCACGTAAGACACAGCAAGGGGACTCCAAAAAGAGTCTCCATTTTTTCCCAAAATTGTGGCACAGACACCACTTAACCCTAGAACGCATACCTGGGACCTCGCAGGCCCGCCCTGTTAATTGTTTTCTATTTTCTGCAAGATTACTTTAGTTAGAATTTTGAAACTCTAGGTATTCTTCATGTACATAGTTGTTTGTCATTTGAGTTTGAGTTATTCCATGTTATTTGCACACGGGCCTAAAAGGCCCCAGGTATATGAAAGTGTAGATTTTTATGGTCATGCGTTCGAGGGTTAAGTGGCATCAATTGCCCCACAGTTGCTTAAAACGGTTGGTGAGGTGATTTTACCAAATCCTCAAGGTTTTAGTCTCCCAAGGATAACACAGGGGTAGAAAAGTCCCTGTGAATCCATGATTTGTTCATCTTTATGAACGTGAGTCTGTCTACATTCTCAGTGGACAGACGCGTGCGCTTATCTGTCAGCACACCACCAGCAGATACTGTGTTACTGTTACGGTTTGAGTGATGAAGACTCGACAGTCCCACGGTTGGCAAGTTAGAACTGTGAGATTCACTACGTGCACCACTGGTGTTTTGTGGAAAAGCACATGTAAGATTCTGCAACAGCGTCTGCAGATACTCCTGCATGCGTCAATCCCTTTTTATGGCAGGAATTATTTCGGCAAATTTACTTTTGTACCGGGGATCTAAGAGTATGGCAACCCAGTAGTCGGGATTACTTCGAATTCTGACAATCTGAGGGTCATGTTGCAGGTAGTGCAGCAAGAAGGCACTCATGTGTCTTGCGCATCCAGGAGGACCAAGTCCTTGTTGTGTTGGTAGCGAGGTAAGAATCATGCTTCCTTCCTCTGCCCTCTCCCCCCAACCTCGCACAACAGAAATGTGATCAAGGTCTCCCTCATCTGATGAGTCTTCCATGCCCATCGCCAGTTCGTTCTCCACTTCTTCCTCGGCTCCTGCACCTTCCTCAACAGTTTGGCTGCTACCATGCGCCCTGGTTAATCCCTCTCCCCCACCCTCCCATGCCTGCCGCCTTGGTGCTGCCAACCGTCTGGACCTTGGAGATGTTATCCCTTCCGCATACGACTCCTCCTCTACTTCCTCCACCTCCTCTTGTCCCACCACCTGACTCTGAATTCTGTTTAATGTGTGCTCCAGCATGTAAATCACCGGAATAGTCATGCTGATAATGACATCGTCGTCAGCACTAAACATCTTCGTCGTCATTTCAAAACTGTGCAGAAGGGTGTATGGCGCCCCTGAGGGTTCAGTCACCACAGAGTTACTGCATCTCACCCAGAGGTGTGGTATCTCACCCTCAGGTAAGGAAGGCATATGGCTCGGGACCCTAACACCTGCATCCAACACATACCCGCAGTGGGGGTAGGGCGAGATTGCTCCTAAGGGAGAGCACAGTCCCAGGTCCCTAGCTGGTGGGAGGGTCCTATGTAGTGGGTGCTTAGGGGAGCAGCTTAGCAGAGCACATGACAGGGAGAGTATAAATAGGAAGCCATCTTAGAGAAAGCAAGCCAGTCAGAGGAGGAAATGTGACAGGAGCAGAGGCTCGGCATGAGCTCTGCTCCAGAGGCGGGCCTAGCCTGGGAGGCCCAGGACTGAAGAAGAGAAGAGAGGAGTGGGAGCAGGAAGGCTCCAGGAACCGAAGGGACCTAGGGCTACGGGCCGTGCAGAAGGCCACCCGTACTCCTGCTGCTACCAGGAGGTAGAGAGGTCAGGCCAGATAAGGGGAACCGGTCCCTCAACTAGCGGAGAAACAGCAAGGCTCAACTAGAAACCGGAGGCTGCAGCATTTCATGTACTGCAGGTAAAAGTTCACACCAGTCTCACTAAGAAGGTAGCCACATAGGACCCAGGGGACGGAACACAAGTCGCCCGCCAAGGCTCGAGGATACCGGATAGAAGTGTCACTGGGTGTGAGGTGCAGGGAGAAGGCCAGAGAAAGGACACACAGAAGGGGGTCCTGCTAAGTACTCTGGAGCTATCTGGGGGTGGACTGAGCCCCTCACTGAGTACGCACAGCACGACGGGTGAGATTGCTCTGGTACCTGTAATCTGGACTGCAACAACTGTGAGTAAAGATCTTGGGACTGCATCACACGGACTCTGTGTTCATTACTGACTCCTTGCACTACAACCACCATCATCCACCCACACTGCCCTGAAGCTACACTCTTCCTGTGGTGAGTAATAATACCATTGCTGCAAAACCACCAGCTTCAGAGGACTGTTCCGCAGCAGCGGCCCCTTTTGCCCCACTCCAGAGGTGGCATAGTCAGACATTATAAAACCCATATATACAAATTACCCTTGGATTGACCGCCCTGGATCACGGACCGGGTCACTGCCACAGTGACTACAACCCCCAGCGTCTACCGGCCCGGCTCAGAGTACCCCACGGCCCAGGGGGCGCGTCAACTTCATTGGTCCCTGATCTGAGACCACTCATGCAGCGTGATTTGCCCCACCTCTGGATCTCGTTGGCCCAGTCTATACGTCAGAACGTATTGCACCAGGGCTTGTCGGTGCTGCCACAGTCTCTGCAACATGGTCAGAGTTGAATTCCACCGTGTCGGCACATTGCATTTCAGCCGGTGAACTGGCAGGCCCAACGACTTCTGTAGAGATGTAAGTCGTTGAGCTGCGGGATGCGAACGGCGGAAGTGAGCACACAGCGACCGTGCCCTCTGCAGAAGGCCATCTAGTCCGGGATAGTGGGCTAACAATTTATGAACAACCAGGTTCAACACGTGAGCCATACAAGGCACGTGTGTGACATTGCCCCGGTGAAGGGCCGCACCCAGGTTTGCAGCATTGTCGCACACGGCCTTCCCTGGTTGCAGGTCCAGTGGAGACAACCATTCATGAAACTGGGTCTCCAGAGCTGACCACAACTCCTCAGCTGTGTGACTCACATTTCCCAGACATTTCAAAGTAAACACTGATGCCCTTGAGCCCTGCTGCCAGCATAGTAAGGAGGTGTGCAGGATTCCTTCTGCGCAGTTAGAAAGCAGGTGGCATTACCAGACAGGCTTTGGGTGCAGGTGGAAGACCGAGAGGAGGTTGAGGAGGCAGAAGCAATGGAGGAACTTCGAGATAAAGAGGATTGACGCACAACTCGTGGGGACGGTAAGACTTGGACAGCAGCCCCTTGTCCTGCTGTCACCATAGTTACCCAGTGCCCAGTCAGCGACATGTAACGCCCCTGTCCATGCCTACTCGTCCAAGTGTCTGTGGTGAAATGCACCCTGTCACACACAGAGTTTCTCAAAGAAGCGGTGATGTTGTGTGCAACATGCTGGTGGAGCGCAGGCACACCTTTCTTTGAGAAGTAGTGCCGACTGGACATCTGGTACTGGGGCACTGCGACAGACATAAGGTCTTGAAAATCCATTGTGTCCTCCAGGCGGAAAGGCAGCATTTCTGTAGCCAAGAGCTTGCAGATGGTGAAATTCAACCTCTTAGCTTTCTCATGGCTAGGAGGAAATGGTCTTTTACTTTTCCACATCTGAGGGACCGAGGGCTGGCTGTTGTGCTTAGACGGGGTTGAGTAGGGTGTCCCTGGCAAACTGCCGGTCTGTGAGGAAGATGCAGGCGGACATGTTAGGTTGCCTTGATCCAAAGGTGGTGCTCTCGATGTCAGAGAGCGCTCAACACCAGCAGGTGTTTCCACTTCCCAATGAACTGACGACCTGCCAATCACACTGGCTGTTGCAGGTAAAGAGGTGGCAGGTCTGCGTCCAAAAACATGTGTGACTGCTGTCCCCCCAGTCACAGAGGATGAAGAGGCCGCGGATGCACAAGATGGGGCAGACGGTGGTTGGCCCAGCCTGCTAGGCCGCATTGTAGCACAGTGAGCTTCCCACTGCAACTTATGCTTCATATCCATGTGACGGTACATGCATGAAGTACTCAAACTATGGATTTTTTGCCTCTACTTAGCTTTTGGTGACAAATATTACAGATAACACGAGTTCGGTCATCCTTATCATTCTGAATAAATGCCCAGGCTATGCAAGGCTTAGAGCCCATGCGACCTGAAGAGCCACTACGACTTGTGGTCAGAGGCAGAGTTGTGGTTGAGGATGCAGTTGTTGACGTGCTTCCAGTACTCCGTCTCTGTCCAGGAAGGCGCAACCTAACCTCGTCGTCAATAGCATCTGTGACGCCCCGCTGTGCTTGGTATCACAGATCCTAGATGAGTGTATTGATGGAATCCTCCACAAGAGGCCCCCATAAACATTCACACATCTCCACCTTCCACCTCAGACCAGCAGAGGGAGCCCGTTAGGGATATAAATAGGGAAGGTGGAGCTAGGCAGTTCAGTTCCTCTGAAGAGTTCCTGCAGTAGAGAAGCCTAAGAGAGGTCAGTCTGCAGTGGAGCTCAGTCTAGTCTAGAGAACTCAATTAATAGTTCAGCAGTGGAGCACGAGGCTCCTGCTAGCTAGATTCAGTAAGGCATAACCGGAATCCCTGGAGAACTACAAGTCCCAGGATCGCTAAGGTGCTGATACGTAACAGAGCCAGGAGATGCTTAGGCCCCGCATAGTGGGAGCGTGAACTCCAAGAGAAGGCCCTACCACAAGGTCAGCCAGCGCAGGACAGAGACAAAGTTAGGCCTAGCTCCAGGCAGGTCAGAAACTTACTATGCAGAGGCAAGAAACAGGAGACCCTACACCCGCTCATTGGGGAGGATCCTGATATTCACCCTTCACCCTACAGTGCTCCGGGATGTGCCTGAATTTCCTCCAGTAAAAGGTACTGAAGTGACTACCGTGTCTGTTCCCGTTCTTGCTCTGACCCAGCTGGGTCTCGCCAATCCTGCATTTCCCCTGCATACGCTGCCCTGAGACCTAGCTCCACCTGTGGGGAGCTATACCATCGAGCTGCCTTATCGCGTGTCTCAGTGGACTGCTGCAGCGCTGGTGCTTCTCACCAGATACCACAGGTGGCGTCACGAACTCTTATAAAATTAACAATTATCCACTCTTTTAAAGAGTGACCCCAGGGTACGGGCCAGGGAGCTGACCACCGCGACATCCCCAAGGCCAGGCAAAGGCCCGGGTACCGAGTCATCCCCATCCCCTGGGCTAGTCACATCCTCCTCCACCTCCTCCGTTGACCTCATCGACTGGCTGACTGTGGGTTGACAGTAACTGGGATCTCCAACCTCGTCATCATCACCCTGTGTGTTATCACACCCGTCGTCCTCAAAGTCAACCTCTTCCTTCCCTGACCGAAAAGTCAAGTTGTCGCTCCAATCAGGTATTTGAGTCTCATCATCGTCTTCATCATTGTCTCCACCAACAGGAGTGACAGTTTGGGAACGAGGGTCTACATTATGCTCAGAACCTTCTTCATCTGGTCCTGGATCCGACTTATAAAGATTCTGGGCATCAGTGCAGATCATTTCCTCGTCTGGATTAACAGAAGCTCTGGAGCAGACCTCCGTTTCCCAGGCTATAGTATGAGTAAACAGCTCTGCAGACTCAACCATCTGTGTTACCCCATACTCAGACGGGCAGCTGGAGACTTGGGAGCTGTGAGGAAGCAAGTGCGATTGGGGTGACACCTCTGAGGACTGGAGTATTTGTGATGTTGAAATTGAGGTGGAGGAGAGCCCACTTGAAGGAGTACTTGATATCCGCTGAAGCACCTGCTGTTTTTGTGCCTCATCTGGAATTTGTAGCGATGGGCGTGTCCGTAAGAAAAAAAAGAAGTCGACATCTTAGTTTGGCTGGAAGATGGTCTTTCTTCTGCAGATGTTACCCCCCCCCCCACCGCGGGGGGGCTCAACCCACCAGCAGACAGGCACCAGTATTGGGAGAGGGGGGCTGGCCGTCAGGGTCCACCGCGGAGTTTTCCGCAATGATAATCTGCAGCAGAAATGTTCACAGCATGTGCGCAGCACATGCGGATTATCATTGGGAAGCATGGAGCACGTATTACCAAGTGGTTTTTAAGCGTTTTCGCTGTGGAAATTCCGGGCAAAAATGCTTGAAAAATGCATAGTGGGCACGCAGCCTTAAACACCGATTCTGCAGGCTGACTGCTATCATTGCGTTCACCGACTGTGCAAGCTGACTGCTATGACTGCATTCACCGCTTGTGCAGGCTGACTGCTATCACTGCATGCATTGTTCACTCAAAAAGATAGCACCCACTCCTTGTGCTGGCTCCACCCCCTCTACTAAGTTCTGGCTACATTATGTCAGACTCCAAGATTGCATTAGCTCTCTGAGTCGGCTCTGTTAAGCACTGCCTGTGTCAACTTAAAAGTAGTGTTGAGCCACCCCCGTAGTGTTCGAGTTCGGTTCGGTTCGTCGAACACCCGTGTGTTCGCCGAACTGTTCGTCGAACTGTTCGTCGAACACCTTCGAACACCGTTAAAACCAATGGCAGGCAAACAAAAACACATAGAAACACATAGAAAACGCCTTCAAAGGATGTCCAAAAGCTGACAAACTGCTCAGAAGACATAACTAACACATGGAAAAGTGACAAGTACATATAGTCATGCGAAAAGAAAAGAGGTGGAGGAGTAAAAGGAGGGGGAGACACAGATATAGGCATGTCATGCCCTTCTAAAATCCAAAAAGTGAGAAGCCGACACGGCCAGTCCGCTCCTGCCCGTGCCACCTCCGTGTCGCCGGGTTTGTGCCAGAGCCGCGGTGAACCCTGACGGCCAGCCCCCCTCTCCCAATACTGGTGCCTGTCCGCTGGTGGGTCGAGCGAGCCCCCCTGTGGTGGAGGCAGCTCTAAGCTTTTTAATTTAAATTGTCTCTCTAATTTGAATGAATACACTTTAAATCCATTTACAAGGATCTATTGGAGGGCAAGTCTCATGCCAGCAGCCGCGGTAATTCCAGCTCCAGTAGCGTCCACTAAAGCTGCTGCAGTTAAAAAGCTTTTATAAGGATCGAGCTCGGCTGTCCACCGCAAAGCATCCTACTGCCAGTCCCAGCCCCTATGCCTTGGGGTGCCTCCTGATGCTCTTCACTAAGTATCCCATGGTCCCGAAGCATTTCCTTTGAAAAAATTAAGTGTCTAAACTACAGGTGGTGTAGCTTGCTTAACAGCCGAGATAATCCGCTGACTAGCAGACACTGCTACTAGGCACAAAGTATTTCCTGGGCTAGATGCAGTTAAAAATTTGTAATTAGATACTCTCGTTGGATGCTGAGAAAGCATTCCATAGAGTCTCCTGGCACGCCATATATGATTCTCTTAAAAAGCTTGGGGTAGGGGTCTAGGGGACCCTTTTATAGCCAAAATCACGGCCCTGTATCGCAATACGTCACCTAGGCTGAAGATAAATGGAACTGTAGCACCCTGAGGGCTCGGTTGCTACAGACGTATTGCACCTCACCCAGAGGTGTGATATCTCACTCTCAGGTAAGGATGGAGTGTGGATCAGGACCCGACACCTGCATGCATTACACCACATTGCCGTGGGGCAGGGCGACCAATATGCCCCTGAGATGGCCACGACAGTCCCTGTCCCTGGCTGGAGTGGGGGGAGGGAACACTGAGGAAGGGGAACCCTGTAGTGCAGGAGCAGGGAGGAAACAGTTCCTGGGTGCATTGAGAAGGGAGTATAAAAGGTGGGCACCATCTTAGTTCAGTGCAGAGAAGTCTGAGCAGAAGTGGCAGGGAGCAGGGGCTCTGCATGAGCTCTGCTCCGGAGGCGGGCCTAGTAACAGAGGCCCAGGCCTGGAAGAGGGAGAAGGAAGGAAGAGGAGCGGAGAAGGCTCCAGGAACGAGGAATGAAGGGATCCCAGGGGTGCGGACGGGCGAGTCGCCACCGCACGCCCGAATCCACCTGTGTGGAGGGGTCAGGCCAAAGGGGGAGACCGGTCCCCGAACTAGTGGAGGCAGGAAACGACCCTCAGCTAGAAACCGGAGGCTCTGACATTTTATGTGGCGCAGCCCCTCGCTACACCCGCTAGGAAGGCACCACATAGGGTCAGGGAAACTGGCGCCAAGTTTACCAAGAGGAGGCCCGAGGCAGCCGGACAGAAGTGTTGGTAAGAAAGGCCAGACAAAGCACACACAAAGGGGGTCCTGTGAAGTGCTCCAAAGTTATCTGGGAGTTGTCTGAGCCCCTCACCTGGTGAGCACAGTACGACGTGGGCAGCCGTTACCTGCAGACGTGGTCTGGATAATAAGAACTGTGAGTAAAGGCCCTGGACTGCATCACTGACTCCGTGTCGTTACTGCTGCTGCCCTGCACCATCACCCCCATCCTCCGCATACACTGCCCTGAGGCTATACTCCTCCCGTGGAGAGTTATGCTACGCTCTGCTGCACCCACAACACCAGTCTCAGCGGTCTGCCCTGTAGCGGCGGTTCACTCTGACCGCAATCCACGGGTGGCGTAGTCGGACATTTAAACATCAAAACCACATAAATAGTTCCGCCACTGGTTTGACCGCCCTGAGCCACCGAACCGGGTCGCCGCCACGAAGACTACAACCACCAGCATCCACCAAAAAGGGTCCGGCTCCGGGTGTCCCAAGGCCCAGGGGGTGCGTCAGAACATTTTCATCACCTTTCACAATCACCAATGGGACAAGGCAGGGATGTCCTCTGTCCCCTCTCTTATACATCCTAGTGACGGAGCACCTGCTCTCATCAATTCGCCATAACCCCAATATTAGGTGGATTGAGGTGGGAGGCACCGAGTACAAGTGCTCTCTATTTGCTGATGATGTCCTAGTATATATCACTCAATCACATATATCCATCCCTGCTGTTATGGCTGAAATAGATCACTTTGTTACATGGTAAAATTTTAAAATCAATGCAGCGAAGTCTGAGGCCCTCGATGTCTCCCTCCCCAAATCCATATAGGATTCCATCCAGTCCAACTTTCCCTTTGCCTGGCCCTCACAGGGTATCAAATACTTAGGAATTCCTATTCATAGAGACCTCTCCCATCTATGTTATCTTAATTTTGGGCCCTTTATTGAACAATTCCATACAGACCACGGTTGGCAAGTTAGAACTGTAAGATTCACTACGTGAACCACTGGTGTTTTGTGGAAAAGCACATGTACACTGCGTTCCAAATTATTATGCAAAAAGTGTTTAGGAGTGATAAGGGAAGAATTTGTTTGTTTGTCAGTTAAACTCATTGATGGTGATGTGTGTCAGGGCTCTTTATATCACTGTAAGCAATTGCAGACACCTGTGCTAATTAGTTTGGCAGGTGTGTCCAATGAAAGGCAAGACTACTTAAGAAGGCTCTCTCACATTATTAAGCAGCCTACATTTTCTGCCAAAATGGGAAAGAAAAAGGATGTGTCGGCTGCTGAGAAGCAACAAATTGTGGAGTGTTTAGGTCAAGGCATGACTACAATCAACATTGTGCGATGATCAGGATGAAGTGTCTTGGCAATCAAGAAGTATGTAGCTGATTCACAGTACACACGTGTGCGTGCTGATAAGGGCAAATTGAGGACTCTTTCCTACAGGCAATTACGTCAGGTTGAAAGAGCAGCGGCAAAAAAGCCTTGTCATAGCAGCAGACAAGTTTTTGAAGCTGCTTGTGCCTCCAACGTCCCCCGAACAACAAGATGCAGGGTCCTTCAGAGGTTTGCAGCTGTGCATACGCCATCCTGTCGACCTCCTCTATCCACTTCACAAAAGCAGAAACGGCTCCAGTGGGCCAAACATTACATGAAGACTGATTTCAAAACTGTTTTGTTCACGGATGAGTGCCGTGCAGCGCTCGATGGTCCAGATGGATGGAGTGGAGGATGGCTGGTTGATGGACACCCCACGCAAACATGGCTACAGCGCCAACAAGGAGGAGGTGGAGTAATGTTTTGGGCTGGAATCATGGGGAGAGAGATTGTCGGCCCCTTTAGGATCCCTGAAGGCGCTAAAGATGAACTCCATAATGTATGTGGATTTTCTCAAACAGCACTTCCTGCCATGGTTCAAGAAGAAGAACCGTGTATTTCACAGCAAGATCATTTTTCTGCATGATAATGCACCATCTCATGCTGCACATAAAACATCTGCATCTCTGGCTGATATGGGCATAAAAGGGGACAAACTTATGGTGTGACCCCCATGCTCCCCTGACCTCTACCCCATTCAGAACCTTTGGAGCATCATTAAAAGGAGTGTCTATGATGGCGGGAGGCAGTTCACATCTAAGCAACAGCTCTGGGAGGGTATTCTGTCCTCATGCAAAACAATTGAAGCAGAAACCATCCAAAACCTGACAAATTCAATGGACGAGAGAGTTCAGAAGCTCCTTTCGAACAAGGGGTCCTATGTGAAAATGTAACATCACCTAGAATAAAGTTTTGAGTTGAAAACTGTTTGATTTCAGTTTTTAACAACCTGCTAATGCTTATAATTTCAAAAATGACCATTTTTTTGGTCTTTATTAAAATGAAAAGGTTGATCGAAAAGTTTGGGGGATCTAAGAGTGTGGCAACCCAGTAGTCATGATTACTTCGAATTCTGACAATATGAGGGTCATGCTGCAGGTAGTGCAGCAAGAAGGCACTTATGTGTCTTGCGCATCTCGGAGCCCCAAAATTATTTTCCGGGCAAGATGCAGCTAAAAATTATTTTTAATTTTAAATCTGGTGGAGCTTATTATAGATGGCCTAATAGGGTCAGTGCTGCACACTGCTACAAAGCCCAAATTATTTTCCAGTCAAGATACAGATAAACATGATTAGTAATTTGAAAGCTTAAAACGGTTGGTAGGGTGATTTTAACCAATCATCAAGCTTTTACTCTCCCCAGGATGACACAGGGGTAGAAAAGTCGTTTCGGATCCATGATTTGTTCATCTTTATGAACGTGAGTCTGTCTACATTATCAGTGGAGAGCCGCGTGCGCTTATCTGTCAGCACACCACCAGCAGCGCTGAACAGACGTTCAGACAGAACGCTGGCTGCGGGGCATGACAAGATCTCCAAGGCGTAAGTGGCTAGCTCCGGCCATTTATCCAGATTGGAAGCCCAAAAAGAGCAAGGGTCCAGTGACACAGTCGTGGCTTCAATGTTTACTTGGAGATACTCCTGTACCATCGTCTCTAGGCGTTGACTATGTGTCAGACTTCTTGTCTCCTGTGGCCTTGCAAAGGATGGGCTAAAAAAGTGGTGAAATGATTCCGCAAAATTGATGTTACCAGCAGATACTGTGTTTCTGTTACGGTTTGAGTGCTGAACACTTGACGGTCCCACGGTTGGCAAGTTGGAACTGTGAGATTCACTACGTGCACCACTGGTGTTTTGTGGAAAAGCACATGTAAGATTCTGCAACAGTCTCTGCTGATACTCCTGCATGCGTGCATCCCTTTCTATGGCAGGAATAATTTCGGCAAATTTACTTTTGTACCGGGGATCTAACAGTGTGGCAACCCAGTAGTCAGGATTATTTCTAATTCTCACAATTCGAGGGTCATGTTGCAGGTAGTGCAGCAAGAAGGCACTCATGTGTGTTGCGCATCCAGGAGCACCAAGTCCCTGTTGTGTTGGTGGCAAGGTAACAATCATGCTTCCTTCCTCTGTCCTCTCTCCCCTACCTCGCACAACAGAAATGTGATCAAGGTCTCCCTCATCTGATGAGTCTTCCATCAGTTCGTCCTCCACTTCTTCCTGGGCTCCTGCACCTTCCTCACTAGTTTGGCTGCTACCATGCGCCCTGGTAAAACCATCTCCCCCACCCTCACATGCCTGCCGCCTTGGTGCTGCCGACCGTCTGGACCTTGCAGATGTTAGCCCTTCCGCATACAACTCCTCCTCCTCTACTTCCTCCACCTCCTCTTGTGCCACCACCTGACTCCGAATTCTGTTTAACATGTGCTCCAGCATGTAAATCACCGGAATAGTCATGCTGATAATGGCATCATCAGCACTAAACATCTTCGTCGCCATTTCAAAACTGTGCAGAAGGATGCATAGGTCCCTGATCTGAGACCACTCCTCCAGCGTGATTTGCCCCACCTCTGGATCTCGTTGGCCCAGGCTATACGTCAGAACTAGTGTTGAGCCACCCCCGTAGTGTTCGAGTTCGGTTCGGTTCGTCGAACACCCGTGTGTTCGCCGAACTGTTCGTCGAACTGTTCGTCGAACACCTTCGAACACCGTTAAAACCAATGGCAGGCAAACAAAAACACATAGAAACACATAGAAAACACCTTCAAAGGTGTCCAAAAGCTGACAAACTGCTCAGAAGACACAACTAACACATGGAAAAGTGACAAGTACATATAGTCATGCGAAAAGAAAAGAGGTGGAGGAGTAAAAGGAAGGGGAGACACAGATATAGGCATGTCATGCCCTTCTAAAATCCAAAAAGTGAGAAGCCGACACGTTCAGTCCGCTCCTGCCCGTGCCACCTCCGTGTCGCCGGGTTTGTGCCAGAGCCGCGGTGAACCCTGACGGCCAGCCCCCCTCTCCCAATACTGGTGCCTGTCCGCTGGTGGGTCGAGAGAGCCCCCCTGTGGTGGAGGCAGCTCTAAGCTTTTTAATTTAAATTGTCCCTCTAATTTGAATGAATACACTTTAAATCCATTTACAAGGATCTATTGGAGGGCAAGTCTCATGCCAGCAGCCGCGTAATTCCAGCTCCAGTAGCGTCCACTAAAGCTGCTGCAGTTAAAAAGCTTTTATAAGGATCGAGCTCGGCTGTCCACCGCAAGGCATCCTAGTGCCAGTCCCAGCCCCTATGCCTTGGGGTGCCTCCTGATGCTCTTCACTAAGTATCCCGTGGTCCCGAAGCATTTCCTTTGAAAAAATTAAGTGTCCAAACTACAGGTGGTGTAGCTTGCTTAACAGCCGGGATAATCCGCTGACTAGCAGACACTGCTACTAGGCACAAAGTATTTCCTGGGCTAGATGCAGTTAAAAATTTGTAAGTAGATACTCTCGTTGGATGCTGAGAAAGCATTCCATAGAGTCTCCTGGCACGCCATATATGATTCTCTTAAAAAGCTTGGGGTAGGGGTCTAGGGGACCCTTTTATAGCCAAAATCACGGCCCTGTATCACAATACGTCACCTAGGCTGAAGATAAATGGAACTGTAGCACCGAGGGCTCGGTTGCTACAGACGTATTGCACCTCACCCAGAGGTGTGATATCTCACTCTCAGATAAGGATGGAGTGTGGATCAGGACCCGACACCTGCATGCATTACACCACATTGCCGTGGGGCAGGGCGACCAATATGCCCCTGAGATGGGCACGACAGTCCCTGTCCCTGGCTGGAGTGGGGGGAGGGAACACTGAGGAAGGGGAACCCTGCAGTGCAGGAGCAGGGAGGAAGCAGTTCCTGGGTGCATTGAGAAGGGAGTATAAAAGGTGGGCACCATCTTAGTTCAGTGCAGAGAAGTCTGAGCAGAAGTGGCAGGGAGCAGGGGCTCTGCATGAGCTCTGCTCCGGAGGCGGGCCTAGTAACAGAGGCCCAGGCCTGCAAGAGGAAGAAGGAAGGAAGAGGAGCGGAGAAGGCTCCAGGAACGAGGAATGAAGGGATCCCAGGGGTGCGGACGGGCGAGTCGCCACCGCACGCCCGAATCCACCTGCGTGGAGGGGTCAGGCCAAAGGGGGAGACCGGTCTCCGAACTAGTGGAGGCAGGAAACGACCCTCAGCTAGAAACCGGAGGCTCTGACATTTTATGTGGCGCAGCCCCTTGCTCCACCCGCTAGGAAGGCACCACATAGGGTCAGGGAAACTGGCGCCAAGTTTACCAAGAGGAGGCCCGAGGCAGCCGGACAGAAGTGTTGGTAAGAAAGGCCAGACAAAGGACACACAAAGGGGGTCCTGTGAAGCGCTCCAAAGTTATCTGGGAGTTGTCTGAGCCCCTCACCTGGTGAGCACAGTACGACGTGGGCAGCCGTTACCTGCAGACGTGGTCTGGATAATAAGAACTGTGAGTAAAGGCCCTGAACTGCATCACTGACTCCGTGTCGTTACTGCTGCTGCCCTGCACCATCACCCCCATCCTCCGCATACACTCCCCTGAGGCTATACTCCTCCCGTGGGGAGTTATGCTACGCTCTGCTGCACCCACAACACCAGCCTTAGCGGTCTGCCCTGTAGCGGCGGTTCACTCTGACCGCAATCCACGGGTGGCGTAGTCGGACATTTAAACATCAAAACCACATAAATAGTTCCGCCACTGGTTTGACCGCCCTGAGCCACGGAACCGGATCGCCGCCACGAAGACTACAACCACCAGCATCCACCAAAAAGGGTCCGGCTCCGGGTGTCCCAAGGCCCAGGGGGTGCGTCAGAACATTTTCATCACCTTTCACAATCACCAATGGGACAAGGCAGGGATGTCCTCTGTCCCCTCTCTTATACATCCTAGTGACGGAGCACCTGCTCTCATCAATTCGCCATAACCCCAATATTAGGTGGATTGAGGTGGGAGGCACCGAGTACAAGTGCTCTCTATTTGCTGATGATGTCCTAGTATATATCACTCAATCACATATATCCATCCCTGCTGTTATGGCTGAAATAGATCACTTTGTTACATGGTAAAATTTTAAAATCAATGCAGCGAAGTCTGAGGCCCTCGATGTCTCCCTCCCTAAATCCATATAGGATTCCATCCAGTCCAACTTTCCCTTTGCCTGGCCCTCACAGGGTATCAAATACTTAGGAATTCCTATTCATAGAGACCTCTCCCATCTATGTTATCTTAATTTTGGGCCCTTTATTGAACAATTCCATACAGACCACGGTTGGCAAGTTAGAACTGTGAGATTCACTACGTGAACCACTGGTGTTTTGTGGAAAAGCACATGTACACCGCGTTCCAAATTATTATGCAAAAAGTGTTTAGGAGTGATAAGGGAAGAATTTGTTTGTTTGTCAGTTAAACTCATTGATGGTGATGTGTGTCAGGGCTCTTTATATCACTGTAAGCAATTGCAGACACCTGTGCTAATTAGTTTGGCAGGTGTGTCCAATGAAAGGCAAGACTACTTAAGAAGGCTCTCTCACATTATTAAGCAGCCTACATTTTCTGCCAAAATGGGAAAGAAAAAGGATGTGTCGGCTGCTGAGAAGCAACAAATTGTGGAGTGTTTAGGTCAAGGCATGACTACAATCAACATTGTGCGATGATCAGGATGAAGTGTCTTGGCAATCAAGAAGTATGTAGCTGATTCACAGTACACACGTGTGCGTGCTGATAAGGGCAAATTGAGGACTCTTTCCTACAGGCAATTACGTCAGGTTGAAAGAGCAGCGGCAAAAAAGCCTTGTCATAGCAGCAGACAAGTTTTTGAAGCTGCTTGTGCCTCCAACGTCCCCCGAACAACAAGATGCAGGGTCCTTCAGAGGTTTGCAGCTGTGCATATGCCATCCTGTCGACCTCCTCTATCCACTTCACACAAGCAGAAACGGCTCCAGTGGGCCAAACATTACATGAAGACTGATTTCAAAACTGTTTTGTTCACGGATGAGTGCCGTGCAGCGCTCGATGGTCCAGATGAATGGAGTGGAGGATGGCTGGTTGATGGACACCCCACGCAAACACGGCTACAGCGCCAACAAGGAGGAGGTGGAGTAATGTTTTGGGCTGGAATCATGGGGAGAGAGATTGTCGGCCCCTTTAGGATCCCTGAAGGCGCTAAAGATGAACTCCATAATGTATGTGGATTTTCTCAAACAGCACTTCCTGCCATGGTTCAAGAAGAAGAACCGTGTATTTCACAGCAAGATCATTTTTCTGCATGATAATGCACCATCTCATGCTGCACATAAAACATCTGCATCTCTGGCTGATATGGGCATAAAAGGGGACAAACTTATGGTGTGACCCCCATGCTCCCCTGACCTCTACCCCATTCAGAACCTTTGGAGCATCATTAAAAGGAGTGTCTATGATGGCGGGAGGCAGTTCACATCTAAGCAACAGCTCTGGGAGGGTATTCTGTCCTCATGCAAAACAATTGAAGCAGAAACCATCCAAAACCTGACAAATTCAATGGACGAGAGAGTTCAGAAGCTCCTTTCGAACAAGGGGTCCTATGTGAAAATGTAACATCACCTAGAATAAAGTTTTGAGTTGAAAACTGTTTGATTTCAGTTTCTAACAACCTGCTAATGCTTATAATTTCAAAAATGACCATTTTTTTGGTCTTTATTAAAATGAAAAGGTTGATCGAAAAGTTTGGGGGATCTAAGAGTGTGGCAACCCAGTAGTCATGATTACTTCGAATTCTGACAATATGAGGGTCATGCTGCAGGTAGTGCAGCAAGAAGGCACTTATGTGTCTTGCGCATCTCGGAGCCCCAAAATTATTTTCCGGGCTAGATGCAGCTAAAAATTATTTTTAATTTTAAATCTGGTGAAGCTTATTATAGATGGCCTCATAGGATCAGTGCTGCACACTGCTACAAAGCCCAAATTATTTTCCAGTCAAGATACAGATAAACATGATTAGTAATTTGAAAGCTTAAAACGGTTGGTAGGGTGATTTTAACCAATCATCAAGCTTTTACTCTCCCCAGGATGACACAGGGGTAGAAAAGTCGTTTCGGATCCATGATTTGTTCATCTTTATGAACGTGAGTCTGTCTACATTATCAGTGGAGAGCCGCGTGCGCTTATCTGTCAGCACACCACCAGCAGCGCTGAACACACGTTCAGACAGAACGCTGGCTGCGGGGCATGACAAGATCTCCAAGGCGTAAGTGGCTAGCTCCGGCCATTTATCCAGATTGGAAGCCCAAAAAGAGCAAGGGTCCAGTGACACAGTCGTGGCTTCAATGTTTACTTGGAGATACTCCTGTACCATCGTCTCTAGGCGTTGACTATGTGTCAGACTTCTTGTCTCCTGTGGCCTTGCAAAGGATGGGCTAAAAAAGTGGTGAAATGATTCCGCAAAATTGATGTTACCAGCAGATACTGTGGTTCTGTTACGGTTTGAGTGCTGAACACTTGACGGTCCCACGGTTGGCAAGTTGGAACTGTGAGATTCACTACGTGCACCACTGGTATTTTGTGGAAAAGCACATGTAAGATTCTGCAACAGTCTCTGCTGATACTCCTGCATGCGTGCATCCCTTTCTATGGCAGGAATAATTTCTGCAAATTTACTTTTGTACCGGGGATCTAACAGTGTGGCAACCCAGTAGTCAGGATTATTTCTAATTCTCACAATTCGAGGGTCATGTTGCAGGTAGTGCAGCAAGAAGGCACTCATGTGTGTTGCGCATCCAGGAGCACCAAGTCCCTGTTGTGTTGGTGGCGAGGTAGCAATCATGCTTCCTTCCTCTGTCCTCTCCCCCCAACCTCGCACAACAGAAATGTGATCAAGGTCTCCCTCATCTGATGAGTCTTCCATCAGTTCGTCCTCCACTTCTTCCTGGGCTCCTGCACCTTCCTCACTAGTTTGGCTGCTACCATGCGCCCTGGTAAAATCATCTCCCCCACCCTCACATGCCTGCCGCCTTGGTGCTGCCGACCGTCTGGACCTTGCAGATGTTAGCCCTTCCGCATACAACTCCTCCTCCTCTACTTCCTCCACCTCCTCTTGTGCCACCACCTGACTCCGAATTCTGTTTAACATGTGCTCCAGCATGTAAATCACCGGAATAGTCATGCTGATAATGGCATCGTCAGCACTAAACATCTTCGTCGCCATTTCAAAACTGTGCAGAAGGGTGCATAGGTCCCTGATCTGAGACCACTCCTCCAGCGTGATTTGCCCCACCTCTGAATCTCGTTGGCCCAGGCTATACGTCAGAACGTATTGCACCAGGGCTTGTCGGTGCTGCCACAGTCGCTGCAACATGTGCAGAGTTGAATTCCACCGGGTAGGCACATCGCATTTTAGCCGGTGAAGTGGCAGGCCCAACGACTTCTGTAGAGATGTAAGTCGCTGAGCTGCGGGATGCGAACGGCGGAAGTGAGCACACAGCGACCGTGCCCTCTGCAGAAGGCCATCTAGTCTGGGATAGTGGGCTAAAAATTGCTGGACAACCAGGTTCAACACGTGAGCCATACAAGGCACGTGTGTGACATTGCCCCGGCGAAGGGCCGCACCCAGGTTTGCAGCATTGTCGCACACGGCCTTCCCTGGTTTCAGGTCCAGTGGAGACAACCATTCATGAAATTGGTTCTCCAGAGCTGACCACAACTCCTCAGCTGTGTGACTCACATTTCCCAGACATTTCAATGTAAAAACCGCCTGATGACGTTGAGCCCTACTGCCAGCATAGTAAGGAGGTGTGCAGGATCCCTTCTGCGCAGTTAGAAAGCTTGTGGCATGACCAGACAGGCTTTGGGTGCAGGTGGAAGACCGAGAGGAGGTTGAGGAGGCAGAAGCAGTGGAGGAAAAATGACATAAAGAGGATTGACGCACAACTCGTGGGGACGGCAAGACTTGGACAGCAGCCCCTTGTCCTGCTGTCACCATAGTTACCCAGTGCCCAGTCAGCGACATGTAACGCCCCTGTCCATGCCTACTCGTCCAAGTGTCTGTGGTGAAATGCACCCTGTCACACACAGAGTTTCTCAAAGAAGCGGTGATGTTGTGTGCGACATGCTGGTGGAGCGCAGGCACACCTTTCTTTGAGAAGTAGTGCCGACTGGGCATCTGGTACTGGGGCACTGCGACGGACATAAGGTCTCGAAAATCCTCTGTGTCCACCAGGCGGAAAGGCAGCATTTCTGTAGCCAAGAGCTTGCAGATGGTGAAATTCAACCTCTTAGCTTTCTCATGGCTAGGAGGAAATGGTCTTTTACTTGTCCACATCTGAGGGACCGAGGGCTGGCTATTGTGCTTAGACGGGGTTGATAAGGGTGTCCCCGGCAAACTGCCGGTCTGTGAGGAAGATGCAGGCGGACATGTTAGGTTGCCTTGATCCAAAGGTGGTGCTATCGATGTCGGACAGCGCTCAAGACCAGCTGGTGTTACCACCTCCAAAGAAAATGATGACCTGCCAATCACGCTGGCTGTTGCGGGTAAAGAGGTGGCAGGTCTGCGCCCCAAAACAGGTGTGACTGCTGTCCCCCCAGTCACAGAGGATGAAGAGGCCGCGGATGCACAAGATATGGCAGACGGTGGTTGGCCCGGCCGGCTAGACCGCATTGTAGCACACTGAGCTTCCCACTGCAACTTATGCTTCATGTCCATGTGCCGGTTCATGCATGAAGTACTCAAACTATGTATTTTTTGGCCTCTACTTAGCTTTTGCTGACAAATGTTACAGATAACACGAGTTGGGTCATCTTTCTCGATCTGAAAAAATGCCCAGGCTATGCAAGGCTTAGCACCCATGCGACCTGAAGAGCCACCACGACTTGTGGTGAGAGGCAGAGTTGTGTTTGAGGATGCAGTTGTTGACGTGCTTCCAGTACTACGTCTCTGTCCAGGAAGGCGCAACCTGACCTCGTCGTCACTAGCATCTTCCTCCACCTCCTCTGCTGACCTCATCTCTTGGCTGACTGTGGGTTGACAGTAAGTGGGATCTCCGACCTCATCATCATCACCCTGTGCGTTATCACACCCGTCGTCCTCAGAGCCAACCTGTTCCTGCCCTGACAAAAAACTAAAGTTGTCGCTCCAATCAGGTATTTGAGTCTTATCATCATCTTCCTCATTGTCTCCACCAACAGGAGTTACAGTTTGGGAATGAGGGTCTACATTATGGTCAGAACCTTCTGCGTCTGGTCCTGGATCCGACTCATAAAGATTCTGGGCATCAGTGCAGATCATTTCCTCGTCTGGATTCACAGAAGCGCTGGAGTCGACCTCTGATTCCCAGGCTATAGTATGAGTAAACAGCTCTGCAGACTCAACCATCTGTTCTACCTCATACTCAGACGGGCAGCTGGAGATTTGGGAGCTGTGAGGAAGCAAGTGCGATTTGGGTGACACCTTTGAGGACTGGAGTATTTGTGATGTTGAAGTTGATGTGGAGGAGAGCCCACTTAAAGGAGCACTTGATATCCGTTGAAGCACCTGCTGTTTTTGTGACTCATCTGGAATTTGTAGCGATTGGCGTGGCCGTAAGAAAGGGATCTTATCACATTGTCCACTAAAAGAAGTAGACATTTTAGTTTGGCTGGAAGATGGTCTTTCTTCTGCACCTACCCCACGGACACAACCTTTTTTCCCCTTCCCAACACGCCTATTCCCCTTTCCACCAGCAGCAGGCCTTTTTCCACTCATTTTGGTGGTTAACTAATTCACAACTCTGGAGTTGTTTGCACAAAAAAACAATGGATGGTAACCGAGCAGAGCTGAGTGGCCAAACTGTGGTATTAGGCCAAAACTATTGGCTGGGTTAGATGCAGAAAAAAATTATTTTTAATTTGCAACCTGATGGAGGTCAGTATAGATGGACTAATAGACCAAGTCCCACACACTGCTAGAAGCCCAAATATTTTTTCAGAGCTAGATGCAGAAAAAAATTATTTTTAATTTGCAACCTGATGGAGGTCAGTATAGATGGACTAATAGACCAAGTCCCACACACCGCTAGAAGCCCAAATATTTTTTCAGAGCTAGATGCAGAAAAAAATTATATTCAATTTGCACCCTGCTGGAGGTCAGTATAGAAGGACTAATAGAACAAGTCCCACACACTGCTAGAAGCCCAAATATTTTTTCAGAGCTAAATGAAGAAAAAAATTATTTTTAATTTGCAACCTGATGGAGGTCAGTATAGATGGACTAATAGACCAAGTCCCACACACTGCTAGAAGCCCAAATATTTTTTCAGAGCTAGATGCAGAAAAAAATTATTTTTAATTTGCAACCTGATGGAGGTCAGTATAGATGGACTAATAGACCAAGTCCCACACACCGCTAGAAGCCCAAATATTTTTTCAGAGCTAGATGCAGAAAATTTTTTTATTCAATTTGCAACCTGATGGAGGTCAGTATAGATGGACTAATAGACCAAGTCCCACACACTGCTAGAAGCCCAAATATTTTTTCAGAGCTAGATGCAGAAAAAAATTATTTTTAATTTGCAACCTGATGGAGGTCAGTATAGATGGACTAATAGACCAAGTCCCACACACTGCTAGAAGCCCAAATATTTTTTCAGAGCTAGATGCAGAAAAAAATTATATTCAGTTTGCAACCTGATGGAGGTCAGTATAGATGGACTAATAGAATGATGCTATGCCCAAAAGATTTTACTTCACTAGGTGCAGTAAAAAAATTGGTATTCTATACACAGGTGGTATATCTTGCAACACAGATAGGCTACTCCACTGACTAACACACTCTGCAATAGGCCAAAAAGGATTAGCTTTGCTAGATTCAGCCAAATGCTGTGAAAAAAACTTGCACAGCACTGGCACAGACCTGCCTGGCAAAAACTGATAGGAACTGATGTAACCTAGTCCTGAAAAGAACTCCAATTACAATTAGTCTTTACTCCCACAATCTATCTATTTAAGAGCACAGACCTGCCTGATAAAAGTCGTAGGAAATGCTGTAACCTAGTCCTTAAAAGGACTGCAATCACAACTATTCCCTACTCCCAAGCTATCTGTATATTTGTGCGAAAATTGGCTTGAAATTAACAAGGTATAGCGCACACAGCAACAGCGGTGCCGTCTAACACGCAGCTGCAGCAGTGAGAAAATGGTGGCGACGGGGAAAATGGCTTGGTCTTATAGGGCAAGGACATGTGACATACACTGCCAATCACACATGCCCTTGCTTGTGTGAAAAAAAGCACTTCGCTCCGTGTGTGCGCTGCTGATAGGCTGACAGATTGCACCTCCCCACTGCAAATGCGGGAAAGAGAAAAAAAAATGGAGATCTTCATTGTTCCTGCAGAGATCCATCTCCTGCCCCTCCCCCCGCCCCGCTGTACACTCAAACTGCGTATTAACATTAATTTTCATCATTACTGAGAAAAAATCCAGTTATGATTTTGGTGCATGAACAGTTATCGAACATAACCTCGAACAGCCGAATTTTTCTCAAATTGTTCGTGTTCGCCGACCGGCTCGAACACCGCCCAAAACAGCTCGAATTTGAGATTGGCGAACAGTTCGAGTAGAACAACGCTCATCTCTAGTCAGAACGTATTGCACCAGGGCTTGTCGGTGCTGCCACAGTCGCTGCAACATGTGCAGAGTTGAATTCCACCGGGTAGGCACATCGCATTTTAGCCGGTGAAGTGGCAGGCCCAACGACTTCTGTAGAGATGTAAGTCGCTGAGCTGCGGGATGCGAACGGCGGAAGTGAGCACACAGCGACCGTGCCCTCTGCAGAAGGCCATCTAGTCTGGGATAGTGGGCTAAAAATTGCTGGACAACCAGGTTCAACACGTGAGCCATACAAGGCACGTGTGTGACATTGCCCCGGCGAAGGGCCGCACCCAGGTTTGCAGCATTGTCGCACACGGCCTTCCCTGGTTTCAGGTCCAGTGGAGACAGCCATTCATGAAATTGGTTCTCCAGAGCTGACCACAACTCCTCAGCTGTTTGACTCACATTTCCCAGACATTTCAAAGTAAAAACCGCCTGATGACGTTGAGCCCTACTGCCAGCATAGTAAGCAGGTGTGCAGGATCCCTTCTGCGCAGTTAGAAAGCTTGTGGCATGACCAGACAGGCTTTGGGTGCAGGTGGAAGACCGAGAGGAGGTTGAGGAGGCAGAAGCAGTGGAGGAACTTTGACATAAAGAGGATTGACGCACAACTCGTGGGGACAACAAGACTTGGACAGCAGCCCCTTGTCCTGCTGTCACCATAGTTACCCAGTGCCCAGTCAGCGACATGTAACGCCCCTGTCCATGCCTACTCGTCCAAGTGTCTGTGGTGAAATGCACCCTGTCACACACAGAGTTTCTCAAAGAAGCGGTGATGTTGTGTGTGACATGCTGGTGGAGCGCAGGCACACCTTTCTTTGAGAAGTAGTGCCGACTGGGCATCTGGTACTGGGGCACTGCGACGGACATAAGGTCTCGAAAATCCTCTGTGTCCACCAGGCGGAAAGGCAGCATTTCTGTAGCCAAGAGCTTGCAGATGGTGAAATTCAACCTCTTAGCTTTCTCATGGCTAGGAGGAAATGGTCTTTTACTTGTCCACATCTGAGGGACCGAGGGCTGGCTATTGTGCTTAGACGGGGTTGATAAGGGTGTCCCCGGCAAACTGCCGGTCTGTGAGGAAGATGCAGGCGGACATGTTAGGTTGCCTTGATCCAAAGGTGGTGCTATCGATGTCGGACAGCGTTCAACACCAGCTGGTGTTACCACCTCCAAAGAAAATGATGACCTGCCAATCACGCTGGCTGTTGCGGGTAAAGAGGTGGCAGGTCTGCGCCCCAAAACAGGTGTGACTGCTGTCCCCCCAGTCACAGAGGATGAAGAGGCCGCGGATGCACAAGATATGGCAGACGGTGCTTGGCCCGGCCGGCTAGGCCGCATTGTAGCACACTGAGCTTCCCACTGCAACTTATGCTTCATGTCCATGTGCCGGTTCATGCATGAAGTACTCAAACTATGTATTTTTTGGCCTCTACTTAGCTTTTGCTGACAAATGTTACAGATAACACGAGTTGGGTCATCTTTATCGATCTGAAAAAATGCCCAGGCTATGCAAGGCTTAGCACCCATGCGACCTGAAGAGCCACCACGACTTGTGGTGAGAGGCAGAGTTGTGTTTGAGGATGCAGTTGTTGACGTGCTTCCAGTACAACGTCTCTGTCCAGGAAGGCGCAACCTGACCTCGTCGTCACTAGCATCTTCCTCCACCTCCTCTGCTGACCTCATCTCTTGGCTGACTGTTTGTTGACAGTAAGTGGGATCTCCAACCTCATCATCATCACCCTGTGTGTTATCACACCCGTCGTCCTCAGAGCCAACCTGTTCCTGCCCTGACAAAAAACTAAAGTTGTCGCTCCAATCAGGTATTTGAGTCTTATCATCGTCTTCCTCATTGTCTCCACCAACAGGAGTTACAGTTTGGGAATGAGGGTCTACATTGGGGTGCGATTTGGGTGACACCTTTGAGGACTGGAGTATTTGTGATGTTGAAGTTGATGTGGAGGAGAGCCCACTTAAAGGAGCACTTGATATCCGTTGAAGCACCTGCTGTTTTTGTGCCTCATCTGGAATTTGTAGCGATTGGCGTGGCCGTAAGAAAGGGATCTTATCACATTGTCCGCTAAAAGAAGTAGACATTTTAGTTTGGCTGGAAGATGGTCTTTCTTCTGCAGATGTTACTGTTGCTTTAACACCTACCCCACGGACACAACCTTTTTTCCCCTTCCCAACACGCCTATTCCCCTTTCCACCAGCAGCAGGCCTTTTTCCACTCATTTTGGTGGTTAACTAATTCACAACTCTGGAGTTGTTTGCACAAAAAAACAATGGATGGTAACCGAGCAGAGCTGAGTGGCCAAACTGTGGTATTAGGCCAAAACTATTGGCTGGGTTAGATGCAGAAAAAAATTATATTCAATTTGCAACCTGATGGAGGTCAGTATAGATGGACTAATACAACAAGTCCCACACACAGCTAGAAGCCCAATATTTTTTCAGAGGTAGATGCAGAAAAAAATATATTCAGTTTGCAACCTGATGGAGGTCAGTATAGATGGACTAATACAACAAGTCCCACACACAGCTAGAAGCCCAATATTTTTTCAGAGGTAGATGCAGAAAAAAATATATTCAGTTTGCAACCTGATGGAGGTCTGTATAGATCGATTAATAGAACAAGTCCCACACACAGCTAGAAGCCCAATATTTTTTCAGAGGTAGATGCAGAAAAAAATATATTCAGTTTGCAACCTGATGGAGGTCAGTATAGATGGACTAAAACAACAAGTCCCACACACAGCTAGAAGCCCAATATTTTTTCAGAGGTAGATGCAGAAAAAAATTATATTCAGTTTGCAACCTGATGGAGGTCTGTATAGATGGATTAATAGAACAAGACCCACACACAGCTAGAAGCCCAATATTTTTTCAGAGGTAGATGCAGAAAAAAATATATTCAGTTTGCAACCTGATGGAGGTCAGTATAGATGGACTAATACAACAAGTCCCACACACAGCTAGAAGCCCAAATATTTTTTCAGAGGTACTGTAGATGCAGATAAAAATTATTTTTAATTTGCAAGCTGATGGAGGTCAGTATAGATGGACTAATAGAGAAAATCCGACACACTACTAGAAGGCCAAATATTTTTTCAGAGCTAGATGCAGAAAAAAATTATATTCAGTTTGCAACCTGATGGAGGTCAGTATAGATGGATTAATAGAACAAGACCCACACACAGCTAGAAGCCCAATATTTTTTCAGAGGTAGATGCAGAAAAAAATATATTCAGTTTGCAACCTGATGGAGGTCAGTATAGATGGACTAACAGATAAAGTCCCACACACTACTAGAAGGCCAAATATTTTTTCAGAGGTACTGTAGATGCAGATAAAAATTATTTTTAATTTGCAACCTGATGGACGTCAGTATAGATGGACTAATAGAGAAAGTCCGACACACTACTAGAAGGCCAAATATTTTTTCAGAGCTAGATGCAGAAAAAAATTATATTCAGTTTGCAACCTGATGGAGGTCAGTATAGATGGATTAATAGAACAAGACCCACACACAGCTAGAAGCCCAATATTTTTTCAGAGGTAGATGCAGAAAAAAATATATTCAGTTTGCAACCTGATGGAGGTCAGTATAGATGGACTAACAGAGAAAGTCCCACACACTACTAGAAGGCCAAATATTTTTTCAGAGGTACTGTAGATGCAGATAAAAATTATTTTTAATTTGCAACCTGATGGAGGTCAGTATAGATGGACTAATAGAGAAAGTCCGACACACTACTAGAAGGCCAAATATTTTTTCAGAGCTAGATGCAGAAAAAAATTATATTCAGTTTGCAACCTGATGGAGGTCAGTATAGATGGATTAATAGAACAAGACCCACACACAGCTAGAAGCCCAATATTTTTTCAGAGGTAGATGCAGAAAAAAATATATTCAGTTTGCAACCTGATGGAGGTCAGTATAGATGGACTAACAGAGAAAGTCCCACACACTACTAGAAGGCCAAATATTTTTTCAGAGCTAGATGCAGAAAAAAATTATATTCAGTTTGCAACCTGATGGAGGTCAGTATAGATGGACTAATACAACAAGTCCCACACACAGCTAGAAGCCCAATATTTTTTCAGAGGTAGATGCAGAAAAAAATATATTCAGTTTGCAACCTGATGGAGGTCAGTATAGGTGGACTAATAGAACAAGTCCCACACACTGCTAGAAGGCCAATTATTTTTTCAGAGCTAGATGCAGAAAAAAATTAGATTCAGTTTGCAACCTGATGGAGGTCAGTATAGATGGACTAATAGAATGATGCTATGCCCAAAAGATTTTACTTCACTAGGTGCAGTAAAAAAATTGGTATTCTATACACAGGTGGTATATCTTGCAACACAGATAGGCTACTCCACTGACTAACACACTCTGCAATAGGCCAAAAAGGATTAGCTTTGCTAGATTCAGCCAAATGCTGTGAAAAAAACTTGCACAGCACTGGCACAGACCTGCCTGGCAAAAACTGATAGGAACTGATGTAACCTAGTCCTGAAAAGGACTCCAATTACAATTAGTCTTTACTCCCACAACCTATCTATTTAAGAGCACAGACCTGCCTGATAAAAGTCGTAGGAAATGCTGTAACCTAGTCCTTAAAAGGACTGCAATCACAACTATTCCCTACTCCCAAGCTATCTGTATATTTGTGCGAAAATTGGCTTGAAATTAACAAGGTATAGCGCACACAGCAACAGCGGTGCCGTCTAACACGCAGCTGCAGCAGTGAGAAAATGGTGGCGACGGGGAAAATGGCTTGGTCTTATAGGGCAAGGACATGTGACATACACTGCCAATGACACATGCCCTTGCTTGTGTGAAAAAAAGCACTTCGCTCCGTGTGTGCGCTGCTGATAGGCTGACAGATTGCACCTCCCCACTGTAAATGCGGGAAAGAGAAAAAAAAATGGAGATCTTCATTGTTCCTGCAGAGATCCATCCCCTGCCCCTCCCCCCACCCCGCTGTACACTCAAACTGCGTATTAACATTAATTTTCATCATTACTGAGAAAAAATCCAGTTATGATTTTGCACGAACAGTTATCGAACATAACCTCGAACAGCCGAATTTTTCTCAAATTGTTCGTGTTCGCCGAACGGCTCGAACACCGCCCAAAACAGCTCGAATTTGAGATTGGCGAACAGTTCGAGTAGAACAACGCTAATCTCTATTCTTAATGGAAAATTGCATACAGGAGAATGCATAAACGTGTGGTACAAGGTAACCAACGTTCGGGCAAGGAGTGGAGGAAGAAGCTGCCTAATAAAGGCCCTGCTGGCATGGGATTAGCAAGGGACCCTGATCTCTGCAGGGCACAGCAGGGTTAAATTCCTGCATAGACCAGCCACGCCCCCCATAAGGCTAGTTGGATACCGCATGCAGATGAAGCAGTGCTGAGGAGTGCAGGAGGAAACAAACTCAGGGGAGCGGCCTGTCATGAGGAGAAACCACACTGTGAGTCAGGCAATGCTAAGGAGGCATGCAAGTTGCAGCCATGACACAGTGAAAGCAGTGAGTAGAATCAGCCTTCACAATCCATGAATGCAGTTATAGCAGTCAGCCTGCACAATCAGTGAATGCAGTGATACCAGTCAGCCTGCACAATTAGTGAATGCAGTGTTAACAGTCAGCCTGCACAAATGGTAAACACAGTTACAGCAGTCAGCCTGCACAAATGGTGAACGCCCCGATAGCAGTCAGTCAGCACAAACAGTGAACGCTGTCATCCAGCACAAAGAGTGAATGCAGTCAGCCAGAACAAAAAGTGAACTCCGTGAATGCGGTAAGGCCGCACAAACAGTCTACACAGGCAGCTAGCACAAAAAGTGAATGCTGTGAACGCAGTCAGCCAGAATGTTTGTGTCATTCCATCTTTGAATCAAAGCAGATGCAGCGAGTACTTAGCATAAGGAGCTGTCCATCTTGGACTCTGAGGTCTGTCACAGCTCTCTTAGCCCCATTTCCCAGAAACAGCTATCTTAGCCCTACTTCCCAGGGACAACTCTCTTAGCCCTACTACACAGTGACAGCTCTCTTAGCCCTACTACCTAGGGACAGCTTTCATAGCCCAACTACTCAAAAGCAGCGCTCTTAGCCCTACTACACAAGGACAGCTCTCTTAGCCCTTCTTCCAATGGAAAGCTCTCTTAGCCCTACTACCCAGGGACAACTCTCTTAGCCCTACTACACAGTGACAGCTTTCTTAGTCCTACTACCCAGGGACAGCTTTCTTAGCCCTGCTATGCAGGTACAGCTCTCTCATAGCCCCACTATCCAGGGACAGCTCTCCTTTAGCCTCTGACCAGTCTGTGCATTGCAATCCATGCCCGGATGTCTGCATGAGCCTTTACAATTACAAGCGGCCCTTTGAAGGCAACCATAATGTGGATGTGGCCCTCGGCGAAAATGAGTTTGACACCCCTGTCTTAGTCCATGCTCCTGGCATGAGCTAACAGGCTTGCCAACGAAGGTCTTCATGATGACCTTGGGTTGCAATTGCAAAAATCGGACCCTCGCGAGGATGTGGCGGGTGTGCCGATCTGAAGGGACAGAGCCATTTCCCTTTCCCAGCCTTCTAAATGCTGTGATCACTATTGATCATGGCATTTAGAGGGTTAAATGGCCTGGTGCGGTGCGGGCACTAGTCCTGACAGTGACAGCTGGAGCTCGGCTATAACTTACACCAAGCTCTCGGTGGCGATTGTGCGGTCACAGCTCCTGCGCCTGCATGATCGCTATGACTTAAATTTACGTCTTTTTATGGGAACCCCTTTCTGATCATGATGCAAACTTTCAAATGTCGTGAAGGGGTTAAAAACTGAAGCAAGTAGACAGCCTGAACTTTTTTATCCATTGACTCTTAACAAGCAGGCACAGTTGATCTGACAGGCACAGCTCAATTAGTTTTATTTCTCTCTCCTCTCCAAATTATCAGAAAATCTCCCCTCTCCCAGTTATTTTCTGTCTTTACATGCTCTTTGAGCCCTAATCTCTAGTGTTGAGCCACCCCCGTAGTGTTCGGGTTCGGTTCGGTTCGTCGAACACCGGGATGTTCGAGGAACTGTTCGTCGAACTGTTCGTCGAACACCTTAGAACACCGTTAAAACCAATGGCAGGCAAACAAAAACACATAGAAACACAAAGAAAACACCTTCAAAGGTGTCCAAAAGCTGACAAACTGCTCAGAAGACACTCTCTTTAAAAAAGCCGGCCGGCAAATTCAGCATCGGCATACACCAGTACCCGACAATTTAGACAAGAAGGAATAGAGCATCACACATAGATTAGATAGATAGAAACATGTCAGTTACATATATATGAAGTACAGTGACAGTGTTGGTTACTGTACTTGTCATTTAGTGTAAAGGATTTATTAAAAAAAATATTAGTGTTTTCATGCACCGTCTCTTTAAAAAAGCCAGCCGGCAATTCAGCAGCGGTACCCGACAATTTAGAACAGAAAGAATAGAGCTTCATACATAGATTAGATAGATAGAAACATGTCAGTCACATATATAATAAGTACAGTGACAGTGTTGATTACTGTACTTGTCATTTAGTGTAAAGGATTTATTTAAAAAAATAATAGTGTTTTCATGCACCGTCTCTTTAAAAAAGCCGGCCGGCAATTCAGCATCTGTACCCGACAATTTAGAACAGAAAGATAGAGCATCACACATAGATTAGATAGATAGAAACATGTCAGTCACATTTATAATAAGTACAGTGACAGTGTTGGTTACTGTACTTGTCATTTAGTGTTAAAATAAAGGATTTATTAAAAAAAAAATTAGCGTGGGGTTCCCCGTAATTTTAGTCTCTAGCGGAGGTTAAGCAGACGGCTGGGGCAGATGTTTGAAGCCTGGGAAGGGGGTAATACCCATGGAGCTTCCCAGGCTACTAATATCAGCCCCCAGCTGAATACCTAGCCTTTACTAGCTATTAAAATGGGGGACCCCCCAAAAAAATCACGTGGGGTACCCCCTATTTAATAGCTAGCAAAGGCTAGGCAGACAGCTAGGGGCTGATATTAATAGCCCAGGAAGGGTGCCATGAATATTGGCCCCCTCCCAGGCTAGAAACACCAGCCGTCAGCCGCCCCAGAAATGGCGCATCCATAGGATGCGCCAATTCTGGCACTTAGCCTCGCTCTTCCCACTGCCCTGTAGCGGTGGCAGTGGGGTAATAGGGCTGGGGTTGATGTTAGCTTATAATGCCAGCTGACATCAAGCCCAGGTTAGTAATGGAGAGGCGTCTATAAGACACCCCCATTACTAACCCCATAGTGAAAGTTTAAAAAAACACAAACACCCAGAATAAAGTCCTTTAATTGAAATAAACACACAATTCTTTATTGTTCTAAATTAAACCATACTTACCATCACGCCCATTCCAGCTGAAGCCAACGATGTCCTGCAATAAAAGAAAAATAATAAACCAACATCATCCTTACCTTTCCATGGTTCCCAGGACAGCTCCAGCTCTGCTACATCGAGATGACAGGCTGGACCGCAGCAGAACGCTGCCATCCAGCCTGTCATCCCGCGGACACTGAGAAGCGCAGGCATGCTTGCGCTCCTCAGTGTCTCTCTGTGACGGCATCCAGATGAGCCGAGGTCATGTCCAATGATCTCAGCTCACCTCATGCACGTCACTGACAGCGTGGGAAAATTCTCACGCTGAAGCGCTGAGTGCAGGAGAATTCTCCCACGCTGTCAGTGACGTGCATGAGGTGAGCCGAGTTCATTGGACATGACCTCGGCTCATCGGGATGCCGTCACAGCCAGACACTGAGGAGCGCAAGCATGCCTGCGCTTCTCAGTGTCTGCGAGATGACAGGCTGGATGGCAGCTTTCTGCTGCGGTCCATCCTGTCATCTCGATGTAGCAGAGCTGAAGCTGTCGTGGGAACCATGGAAAGGTAAGGATGATGTTGGTTTATTATTTTTCTTTTATTGCAGGAGATTGTTGGCTTCAGCAACCCCATGAATTTTGGGCTTAGGGCCAGCTGATAATACCAAGCTGGCCCTAACCCCTTTATTACCCAGTGAGCCACCGCATCAGGGCCCTGGATGAGTTGGGTACAGCGCCAGAAGATGGCGCTTCTATGAACGCGCCATTTTCCGGGGTGGCTGCGGACTGCAATTTGCAGCGGGGGGAAGGGGGGGGGGCAGAAAGCTTGGACCTCCCTGCGCTGCAGATTCCAGCCCCCAGCTGCCTAGTTGTACCTGGCTGGACACAAAAATAGGGCGAAGCCCCACGTTTTTTTTTTTAAATTATTTCATGAAATTCATGAAATAATTAAGAAAAAAAGGCCTTCCCTATATTGTTGTGTCCGGCCAGGTACAAGTAGTCAGCTGGTGGTTGGGGGCAGCCCGTTCCTGCCTGCTGTACCTGGCTGGACACAAATATAGTGCGAAGCCCCACTTCAATTTTTTTTAATTATTTCATGAAATTCATGAAATAATTAAGAAAAAAAGACCTTCCCTATATTGTTGTGTCCGGCCAGGTACAAATAGGCAGCTGGTGGTTGGGGGCAGCCCGTTCCTGCCTGCTGTACCTGGCTGGACACAAATATAGTGCGAAGCCCCACTTCAATTTTTTTTAATTATTTCATGAAATTCATGAAATAATTAAGAAAAAAAGACCTTCCCTATATTGTTGTGTCCGGCCAGGTACAAATAGGCAGCTGGTGGTTGGGGGCAGCCCGTTCCTGCCTGCTGTACCTGGCTGGACACAAATATAGTGCGAAGCCCCACTTCAATTTTTTTTAATTATTTCATGAAATTCATGAAATAATTAAGAAAAAAAGGCCTTCCCTATATTGTTGTGTCCGGCCAGGTACAAATAGGCAGCTGGTGGTTGGGGGCAGCCCGTTCCTGCCTGCTGTACCTGGCTGGACACAAATATAGTGCGAAGCCCCACTTCAATTTTTTTAAATTATTTCAGGAAATTCATGAAATAATTAAAAAAAAATTGACGTGGGGCTTCGCACTATATTTGTGTCCAGTCAGGTGCAGCAGGCAGGAACGGGCTGCCCCCAACCACCAGCTGCCTATTTGTACCTGGCCGGACACAACAATATAGGGAAGGCCTTTTTTTCTTAATTATTTCATGAAATAATTTAAAGAAAATTGACGTGGGGCTTCGCCCTGTTTTTGTATCCAGCCAGGTACAACTAGGCAGCTGGGGGCTGGAATCCGCAGCGCAGGGAGGCCCAAGCTTTCTGGGCCACCCCCGCTGCAAGTTGCAGTCCGCAGCCACCCCGGAAAATGGCGCGTTCATAGAAGCGCCATCTTCTGGCGCTGTACCCAACTCATCCAGGGCCCTGATGCGGTGGCTCACTGGGTAATAAAGGGGTTAGGGCCAGCTTGGCATTATCAGCTGGCCCTAAGCCCGAAATTCATGGGGTCACGCCAATATTAGACATGACCACCATGAATTTCTAGTAAAGTATTTAAAAAAAACACAACACCCAGAAAAAAGTCCTTTAATTGAAATAAACACACAATTCTTTATTGTTCTAAATTAAACCATACTTACCGTCACGCCCATTCCAGCTGAAGCCAACGATCTCCTGAAATAAAAGAAAAATAATAAAGCAACATCATCCTTACCTTTCCATGGTTCCCATGACAGCTTCAGCTCTGCTACATCGAGATGACAGGCTGGACCGCAGCAGAACGCTGCCATCCAGCCTGTCATCCCGCAGACACTGAGAAGCATCCAGATGAGTCGAGTTAATGTCCAATGAACTCGGCTCACCTCATGCACGTCACTGACAGCGTGGGAAAATTCTCCTGCACTCAGCGCTTCAGCGTGGGAGAATTCTCACGCTGAAGCGCTGAGTGCAGGAGAATTTTCCCACGCTGTCAGTGACGTGCATGAGGTGAGCTGAGTTCATTGGACATGAGCTCACCTCATGCACGTCACTGACAGCGTGGGAGAATTCTCCTGCACTCAGCGCTTCAGCGTGAGAATTTTCCCACGCTGTCAGTGACGTGCATGAGGTGAGCCGAGTTCATTGGACATGAACTCGGCTCATCTGGATGCCGTCACAGAGAGACGCTGAGGAGCGCAAGCAAGCCTGCGCTTCTCAGTGTCTGCGGGATGACAGGCTGGATGGCAGCTTTCTGCTGCGGTCCAGCCTGTCATCTCGATGTAGCAGAGCTGAAGCTGTCGTGGGAACCATGGAAAGGTAAGGATTATGTTGCTTTATTATTTTTCTTTTATTGCAGGAGATCGTTGGCTTCAGCTGGAATGGGCGTGATGGTAAGTATGGTTTAATTTAGAACAATAAAGAATTGTGTCTTTATTTCAATTAAAGGACTTTATTCTGGGTGTTTGTGTTTTTTTTTTAACTTTGACTATGGGGTTAGTAATGGGGGTGTCTTATAGATGCCTCTCCATTACTAACCTGGGCTTGCTGTCAGCTGGCATTATAAGCTGACATCAACCCCAGCCCTATTACCCCACTGCCACCGCTACAGGGCAGTGGGAAGAGCGAGGCTAAGTGCCAGAATTGGCGCATCCTATGGATGCGCCATTTCTGGGGCGGCTGACGGCTGGTGTTTCTAGCCTGGGAGGGGGCAATATTCATGGCACCCTTCCTGGGCTATTAATATCAGCCCCCAGCTGTCTGCCTAGCCTTTGCTAGCTATTAAAATAGGGGGGACCCCACGTCAATTTTTTGGGGGGTCCCCCATTTTAATAGCTAGTAAAGGCTAGGCATTCAGCTGGGGGCTGATATTAGTAGCCTGGGAAGCTCCGTGGGTATTACCCCTTCCCAGGCTTCAAACATCTGCCCCAGCTGTCTGCTTAACCTCCGCTAGAGCCTAAAATTATGGGGAACCCCACGCCAATTTTTTTTTAAATAAATCCTTTATTTTAACACTAAATGACAAGTACAGTAATCAACACTGTCACTGTACTTCATATATATGTGACTGACATGTGTCTATCTATCTAATCTATGTGTGATGCTCTATTCCTTCCATTCTAAATTGTCGGGTACCGCTGCTGAATTGCCGGCCGGCTTTTTTAAAGAGACGGTGCATGAAAGCACTAATATTTTTTTAAATAAATCCTTTACACTAAATGACAATTACAGTAATCAACACTGTCACTGTACTTCTTATATATGTGACTGACATGTTTCTATCTATCTAATCTATGTGTGATGCTCTATTCTTTCGGTTCTAAATTGTCGGGTACCGGTGTATGCGCTGATGAATTGCCGGCTTTTCATGTTTCACTGTGATCACAGTTCCCATCGATTTGGGCAATCACTCTAATGCCACAACCACCATGGCTGTGGCATTACAGTGAGTGGCAGACAATCCCTGCATGATTGGTGCTCTAAATAGCGCCAGACATGCAGGACACGCTTTTGGTGCACGAACAGTTATCGAACATAACCTCGAACAGCCGAATTTTTTGCAAATCATTCGGGTTCGTCGAACAACTCGAACACCGCCCAAAACAGCTCGAATTTGAGATTGGCGAACAGTTCTAGTCGAACAACGCTCATCTCTACTAATCTCGCAGTGTTAGAGCAGACCTTCTGGAAAGCAGATCTGACCTTTGTTACTTCTCAGGCTCACAGCGCCTGAACTCGTCTCACATTTGAAGGTTAGTATTTTCTTTTTTCATTCATCACAATTGTTTATTTAGCTTGTTTTATGAATGAATTATAAATAGTTTTTGGAAATAAGTAGGATTTTCTTAGAAAAAAGAGGGTGGCCTCTAAGGCACATTGTGCCCTAATACGTACTCTCTCTCTTGCTTCAGATTCTCTGCTGAAATGGCCAGTAAAACGTATGATTTATCTAACCCCCTTCATGTTGAAGATATTAAGAATCTGCGTTAGCCGCGCAGTTACTGCGCTAGATGAAACACCAAGCGCTGGTCAATGGTCATCTTCTTCGTGATGTTGAATGAGGGTGGTATCAATTCACAGGTGATTTACCTCGACAATCAACTGGAACCACTGCATAGAAGTATTTACCGGAAAACAATGGCTAATGAACGGGTGAGTGGAGAGCTACTCCGAAGTCCAGCTAAAAAGATTTCATCCCAACGATGATCGAGAAAAATCACCACCTCCCAAAAGACGTAGATGCACCACCTGCACCATTGAAACTGGTGACAGAAGGATTTCAAATTATGAGGCTATGTGCCCACGATGCAGAAATGAAGCAGAAAATTTCTGCAGCATTTCTGCATCTCCCTGGCAGAAAAAACGCATGCAGATTGTGCATGCGTTTTTCCTGCAGAATACATGCGGAATACATGTGGATTCACATGCGTACCCACATGCGTTAACGCATGTGTTTCCGCATGCGAACTGACAAGCACTTTCCAGGCGATAGCATCACTTGGAAAGTGGTTGACAACTAGGTCACACTATATAAATCCATGCAAAAGGCATGTATTTATATAGTGTGACCGTAAAAATAGAAAAATAAAGCTATACTTACCCCCGATCCCCCGCGACGTCATCTCAGGTCCTGGAAGGAAAAGCGCTGCAGGGGCCGCCGGACAGGTGAATATAAACTTTATTTATTATTTTATTCTTTTTTTCACAGGTACAATGGTACCCAGGTCTGGATGAGAGTCTTCTCTCCTCCAGAACTGGGTACCATCCGCACATAGAGACGCATATAATCCGCGTGTACAAATGTACAGACACGGATTCTATGCGTCTCAATGCAAGTCAATGGCGGCGCTTCCGCTGCGCTTCCGCAAAATTAATGAACATGCTGCGGATTTATTTGCACTGCAGAAACGCTGCGGAAAAATCCGCAGCATGTGCATTGACATTGCGGAATGCCATTGGGGACCATGGGGTGCGGATTACCATGCGTTTTTGATGCGTTTCCGCTGCGGAAATTCCGCATCGGAAACGCATGAAAAACGCATCGTGGGCACGCAGCCAGAATGTGAAAATGTTAACGTGATCTGCCTGTCCCATGCAAATATGATCTGCCAGTCGTGCTTTTCTAAGTTCAACTGTGTTTCTTCTGCTGAACATGTAACCTCTGAATCTGAGTGAATAGAAAACAAGTAGCATCTAAGTGCATTACCATTACATTTTTTCCTAATTTTAATGTTTAGTAATAGTTATGTCATGAAAACTGGAGGCTATTTGGTGGTAGTTGAGAAATTTGGTACTTTTTGTTTTAATATGTTTATGGTTATCAAATTTTATTTTTTTTTGGCATCTGATTTAGTCTACTCTGTTTTAATACATGTCTATCAAGGTCACTGCTTACTTTTAGAGTCACAAAATTGAGATAATTAGATATTATACAGTAGGTGGTTTTATAACTTGTCCCTTTCAGGTGCACTGCGCCTGAACTCGGGAGTGCCAGAAGTGCACCTAACTCAGGGTTAAAAGTGGATCTGTTAAAATTGAATGAAAAACAAATGGGAAACTGATATAAAAAGGATGTTGTCTGTTTTTCATCCATTTGTGAGGGAACCCCATAGAGCCACAAAACAGATCAAAATAGGACATGTTCTGAGTTTCATGGATCAGACACACATATCCATTTTTTCACTGATATATGAATGGATCTATGAAACTCTATGGGTTCATGTGCTGTTTGTTTAAATAGCTAGATCTGTGAATGTAGCCTAATTGTGGAGATCAGAGAAATCATTCATCTCCACTACTTACCCTTTGAAATGCATTCAAAGAAAGAGACCAAGATTTTAGATTGTATCATGGGGAATCAATGTGAAGTGATTAGGGTCCATGCCTTGTATGGGCAGAGAGCCCAGGGCTCATTGTGGGACAGCACAGCTGCCTATTCTTCTTTGCATTTGTAGGGGAATTATTATGAATGCTTTAAAAACTGACTATGTACTATTAGTACACAGGATAATGTCCTGGCATATAAATACAAGAATTGCTTTCTTATGCATTTTTGCTTAAATAAACATTAATATAAATTAGTGCTCATTGCTGTCAGACACTGCTGCTCTATTCCTGGTGGTAGTGCTGATAGCAAAGGAGGTGGAGATTGCTCTTATGCTGGACGGCACAGATGCTGGTCTGTCTATATTTCAGGCAAGGCTGTCAGAGATCTCCTTTAGTGATGAGCGAGCACTAAAATGCTTGGGTACTCATTGCTCGGGTTGAGCAAATTGGAATACTAGGGTGCTCGACCCGAGCAACGAGCCCAATGTAAGTCTATGGGAAACTCGAGCATTTTTCAGGCGGCTCCCCCCGGCGGTCTGCAGAGGGCCTAAAAATTGCCCAAATCGATGGAAACAGTGCTCAAATGACATGGGAACAGCATGAGGAAGACCCCTGGAAGCATTTCTGACTCCCAGGTCACTGCTGTCAACAACGTTGTCAGAGTATTGCTCCACTTTTACAGACTCACAATAAAACATACAAAAATGAAACCAAAATGGATTTTCCTGGGAAATATGTTAAGGGTAATGACTTGTATATAAGGCAAAAAAAATAACCAAAAACAAAAATACTCCTCCACACCTTGGGCTATGTTCACACGTAGCGTTTTTGATGCGTTTTTGCACTTTTGCATTGCTTTCAACCAAGACAAATGCATTTACTGGGAATGTAATTTTAACATTTTACAGCCTTATCTGGCAATGTGGTGTGTGACACATCATCAGACACATGCATACAGTGCTGAAAAGACATGGGAACAGCATGGGGAAGACCTCTGGAAGCATCTCTTACTCCCAGGTCACTGCCTGAAAGTGTGTCCATCATAAGTGATCCTTGGCGTATGCGAAGATGCCTCCTGCCATGCACCTGTCATTGCAGACTTGCAACAATCACCGTCCACGTCCTTGTCCCAGTGCAGCATTCAGTTGTCCCTACCCCATTCCTTGGAGTACAAGCGCAAGTATGCAGCCAGCCACCCACCCACCCACAGGCTGCAATACTATACTGCCAAATTTTTGACAGCTGCTTGCACTTGAAATGTGCCCTTTTAGGCTCGTGGCGGGGGAAGCTGTCCACAATCTTATGGCGGCTGCGACCGGGTATCCATACTCGGTCCCCAGCCGCCACTATTTGTCCCGGTGTTGTCTCCGCCTTCCACAAGCACGGGTCCCACAACATTACCCGTGCCCTCCCCAGTGCACTTACTGGGAAGGACCGCCTAACCACAAACATGTGGTCAACTGAATGTGGCCAGGCACGGTACGGAGCCAGTCCACAGCTTTTTTTGCTGAGTTTTATCTCACCACAGCCATATTCTTTAGCTTGGTGAAAGGACTTGGGAAACCATATCTACCCAGCTGTCATTTCTCTCAGGAAGTCCTCTAAAGCTGCTTTCACTTGAAATGTGGCCTTTTAGGCTCGTGAAGGCAGAAGCTTTTCATAATCTCATGCCGGCAGCAGCCGGGTGTCCATACTCGGTCCCCAGCCGCCACTATTTCTCCCAGTATCGGCTCCGCCTTCCACAAGCACTGGACCCACAACATTACCCATGCCCTCCCCAGTGCACTTACTGGGAAGGACCGCCTAACCACAAACACTTGGACAGGTGAATGTGGCCAGGGACGGTACGGAGCCAGTCCACAGCTTTTTTTGCTGAGAGTTGTATTTCACCACAGCCATATTCTTTAGCTCGGTGAAAGGACTGGCATAGTGGGAAACTGTATCTACTCTGGGTGTCATTTCTCTGAGGAAGTCCTCTAATGCAGCTTGTTGTAGAAGCAATGGCAGCCCATCCAACATCAACTCGCACTTGTCGGTGGTGCTTTGACACACAAACATCTTTCTTTGCGCATTTAATTTCATGACTACAGCGCTGGGCAATGGCGTTATCTGCAATGCAGTTTGAGAAATAAGCACGTCTGATCCACATTAAAAAAGCAGCCATAGAGTGTCCGGGAACCTTCCCCCACACGTTTCTTAGCCAGGGCTGCTTCTCTGCAGGGTTGGACGGACCCACCAGAAAACCGGAGACTCCACCGGTGGGCCCTGGCTTCTCATTCAGGTGAGTTCATAGTGCCGAGGTGAGGCCATGATAATGATAGAGGCCACCATCTGCTTAGTTTTCTGTTACTTGGAATGCAAGCGCAAGTATGCAGCTAGCCAACACAGGCCGCAATACTAAACTGCCAGATTTCTGGGCAGCTGCTTGCACTTGAAATGTGGCCTTTTAGGCTTGTGGAGGCGGAAGCTTCTCACAACCTCAGGCCTCATGTCCATACTCGGTCCCCAGCCATCACTATTTCTCCCGGTGTTGTCTCTGCCTTCTACAAGCGCGGGTCCCTGAACATTACTGCTGGTACTTTTCTGTGGAAATTTGCTTGCCTCCTACCAGCCTGGAATATTTCCAGTAAACTATGGTATGACGCCATGGTATTAGCACTGCCCCCAGTACCAGTAGCGAAGCCATCCCCAATTTCCTTCTAAGGAATTTTATTTGGTAGACTGAGTGGCTGCCCAAATACATTAGTTTCTCACAAAGGAGCTGAAGATAGAGTGGCAGTAGGTGCAAGTTTCTCCAGCCTGTTAGATATTAGAGGGTGAATGGTAGCAGATTGGATCAGTGGTTAGCACTCAAGCCTTGCAGCGCTGGGATCCTGGGTTCAAATCCCAGCAAGGACTTTGTATGTTCTTCCCGTGTTTGCGTGGGTTTCCACCTCAGTAAAAAAGCAGCCATAGAGTGTCCGGGAACCTTCCCACGCACTTTTCTTAGCCAGGACTGCTTCTTGGCAGGGTTGGACGGTCCCACCAGAGAGTCCTCTGGTGTGCCCTGGCTTCTACATCAGGAGAGTTCATGATAGCGCTAACTTTGCAGCTGCTATGGGGCTCTTGAGTGGGGGAGAAAGGTGAGCCCTCAGAATCAAATCTTCTGGTGGGCACAATGTTTTTCAATCTGAAACAGCTTCTCAGTGGGAGTTGTATTTCACCACAGCCATATTCTTTAGCTCGGTGAAAGGACTGGCATATAGAGAAACCGTATGTACTCTGGCTGTCATTTCTCCATCACCAGGTTCCGCCCATTGTCACACACTACCATGCCTGGCTGTATGTTCAGCGGTGAGAGCCACAGATCAGGCTGCTGTGTTACAGCTTTCAACAACTCGGCAGCGCTGAGCGGTTTGTCACCTAAGCATTAAGCATGTTATCTTCAGCACAGCTTGCTGCCGCTTGGCCAAGGCAGTGCTGCAGTGCTTTCAGCTTGTGACTGATGTGGTCATTTCGGAGATGTAGGAGGAGTTGCAGGAGATGAACAATGTGATCACATTGAGGTTACATTGGCGACTCTGTTTTTTATACTAAAGAAAGATCCTACTGTTTTTTTTTACGTTATTTTTTAAGACAAATGCATTCACCGGGAAATGTAATTTTAACATTTTGCAACCTTATCTGGCAATGTGGTGTGTGACACATCATCAGACACATCCTGTTTCATTTATGATGGAGGGACTCTGAAAGTCACAAAGCCTATTTTTATAGGGCCATCAGGCGGCCCTTACTATTCTTAAAAGGGCCAGCAGTCGGCCCTCGCTATTGTTAGAGAGCCATCAGCCGGCTATGCTTTGTTGTTCCCATTATTAATGAGTGGGTCTCCTATACTGTTATTGCATATGCATTGACTGCAAGGGCTGCCAAAAATTCGGATGCAACCCAATACCCCTTTGAAGAGACATAGAGGAGGGTCTCAGTAAAAAAAAAATGTTCCCATTATAAAGGAGCGAGTCTTCTACAGTGGTAATGCCCATGCTGTGACTGCAAGGGCTGCCAAAATTTGGGAAAAACCCCACTAACAATTTAAAGACACATAGAGCAGGGCCACAGTAATGAGTATGACATGTTCCTATTAGAAAGGAGAGGGCCTGCTATACAGTTATAGGTTATGCAGTGAGTCCAACGGCTGACCAAATTTAGGAAAAACCCCACTAAGAATTTAAAAACACATAGAGAAGGGCCACAGTAACGATAAATTCCCATTAGAAAGGAGAGGGTCTCCCATAGTGTTGGCCTATGCAGTGAATGCAAGGGCTGCCAAAAATTGGGAGGCACTCCAATGCCTCTTGGAAGAGACTTAGAGGGCCTCATAAAAAATGTTCCCTTTAGAAAAGAGCGGGTCTCCTATACTTGTAATGCCCATGCACTAAGTGTATGGGCTGACAAACATTTACCCCTGGGGGTTATACATAATGTATGCATTTTTTTATTTACGGGCATCATAAACACCCTTTAAAAAAATTAGGAGGCGGACAAGAGCAAATAGCCAAAATAAGGAAGCGTATACCCATGTGTGGGTGTGAAGAGGTGCATGGGAATACACCTCCCAAAAAAAGACACTGGATTTGAGTTTATGTTACGCTGCTATCATTCGGTGGTGTTGAGAAGTCTGGCCCAATCCAGTCCTTGTTAATTTTTATAAGAGTCAGCCTGTCAGCATTTTTAGTTGACAGGCGGATGCGCTTATCAGTTATAATTCCACCAACGGCACTAAAAACCCGCTCTGATAAAACGCTAGCGGCAGGGCAGCCCAGGATCTCCAAGGCGTAGAGAGCCAGTTCATTCCACGTATCCAGCTTGGATACCCAATAATTATAAGGCACAGAGGAATCACAGAGGACGTTGGTATGGTCGGGAAGGTATTCTCTCAGCATCTTCCCAAACTTTGAACTCCTTGTGAGAGTACCCCGCACCTCAGGGCCTGTGCGATGGGAGGGTCTGAGAAAACTGTCCCAGAACTTTGACAGTGTTCCCCTGCCTCTGCTGGATTGCATTTGTGTCTCTCTCGCCTGTACTCCTTGGTTGTCCAACGAACTGTGACCTCTGCCACCAGTGTTTTCAGATGGGAATTTTTTTAATAGTTCCGCAACAAGGGTCTTCTGGTACTGCCCCATTTTTGTATACCTGTCTGCCTCAGCAATAAGAGATATAAAGTTCTCCTTGCAGCATGGGTCTAGAAGTGTCACCAACCAGTAATGACTGTCACCCAAAATTTTGAGAACGCAAGGGTCATGGGAAAGGCAGCATAACATAAACTCAGCCATGCGTGCCAGACTGCTAGCAGGCAAGACTTCCGTGTCCTCACCAAGAGGAAGACTGACCATGCTCTCCTCCTCCTCCTCTCTGTCCTCTGGCCATCCACGCTGAACAGATGGTATGACAGTTATGCAGGTAGTAGCATCTAAAGTGCATGAAACTAGCTCCTGTTCTACCTCCTCCTCTTCCTCATTGTCACCCAATCCACGTTGGGATGAGATGAGGCTGGGCTGTGTGTAATCACCCTGTATGGTTCCTTGCTCCATCTCATGGTGCTCTGCCTGCAGTGCATCCTCTTTGATTGTGAGCAGAGAGCGTTTCAGAAGACAGAGAAGCTGGATGGTGACGCTAATTATGGCGTCATCGCCGCTTGCCATCTTGGTTGAATCCTTAAAGTTTTGGAGGATGGTACATATGTCTGACATCCATGTGCACTCCTGAGGTCTTATGTGTGGAGTCTGAACTGAATACCGATGGCCTTGTTGATGCTGGTACTCAACATCTGCCCTCTTCTGCTCACAAATCCTTCCCAACATCTGCAGTGTAGAGTTCCAACGCGTGGGGACATCACATACCAGTCTGTGAGTCGGAAGCTGCAAACGCTGCTGAAACACGGCAAGGGAGGTTGAAACTGTAGGAGACTTTCTAAAATGGGCATACAGGGGGCGTACTTTAAAAAGCAGATCCAGTAGCTCCGGATAGGATTTGAGAAACCGCTGAACCACGAGGTTAAGCACATGGGCCAGGCATGGTACGTGTGTGAGCTTGCCTCGCCTCACAGCTGCCACCAGGTTCCGGTCATTGTCACACACGGCCATGCATGGCTGTAGGTTCAGCGGTTTGAGCCACAGATCTGCCTGCTCTTTCAGAGCTGTCCACAACTCTTCAGCATTGTGCGGTTTGCCACCTAAGCATATTAGCTTCAGCACAGCCTGCTGCCACTTGGCCGAGGCACTGTTGTAGTGCTTCCAGCTTGTGACTGATGTGGTCATTTTGTAGATGGAGGCTGAAGAGGAGGAGGAGGCTGAGGTGGATGAGGTGCAGGACCTGTAAACTGTGGGGGCAACCCTGATTGACCTAGGGCCCGCAATCCTTGGCATCGGGAGGACGTGTTACGTCCCAAGGTCCGACTGGGTCCCCGCTTCCACTATGTTAACCCAGTGTGCCATCAGCGAGATGTACCGTCCCTGCCCACAAGCACTCGTCCACGTGTCCGTGGTTAGGTGGACTTTCCTGGTAACTGTGTTGTTGAGGGCACGGCTAATGTTTTGTGACACGAGCTTGTGTAATGCGGGGACGGCACACTGGGAGAAATAATGGCGGCTGGGGACCAAGTACCGAGGGACGGCTGCCACCATCAGGTTGCGGAATGCTTCCGTCTCCACGAGCCTAAAAGGCAACATTTCGAGTGCAAGCAGTCGTGAAATGTGGGAATTTAGTAATGGAGGCTTGTGGGGCGTTGGCTGCGTATTTGCGCTTGCAGTCCAAGGACTGGGGTATGGACAACTGAACGCTGCGCTGGGACAAGGACATGGACGTGCTTACTGATGCTGCTACTTGAGAGTGTGCAACGACAGGTGCAGGGCAGGAGGCATCTTCGCATGCACCATGGACAGGGGATTTCTTACATGCACAACAGCGGAAGAAGCAATAGTGCCACCCGCAGACACTGTTCCTGGACCCTGGGGTTCGGCCCACAAAGTCGGGTGCTTTGCTGCCATGTGCCTGATCATGCTGGTGGTGGTGGTCAGGCTGGTCGTTTTGCCACCCCTGCTGATGCTGGCCTGGCAGGTGGTGCAAATGGCCTTTTTGGGATTATCGGCAGAGTCTTTAAAAAACAACCAGACTTGGGAAGACCTAACAGTTGTACTGGCAACTTCCTTTGTGTTGGTGTTATGAGGAACGGTTGCCTGCCTTCTTTCTGCGGCCACCACACTGCTTCTTCCTGCCTGTTGGGGTGCTCTGCCTCCCTCCCCCTGTGTGTTGCTGTCCTTGCTCTGCATGTCCTCCTGCCAGGTTGGGTCAGTTACTATATCATCCACCACCTCGTCTTCCACTACAGCACTCTGGTCCTCCTCCTGACTTTCTGGAAATTCTGTCTCATCAACGTCCACCTCTTGTGACACTTTCCCACCATCGCCTTCATGTGACCGTGGCTGCTCAAATATTTGGGCATCGCTACATGCGATCTCCTCTTACCCCGCTACAAGTGGGATGGGCGAGAGGCCCGAATCTATAAATGGAAAAGTGAACAGCTCTTTGGAGTGTCCAAGTGTGGGATCAGTTGTCTCTGGGCACTTGGCATGGTGGGAGGAATGAGGTTCAGGGTGAGGAATATGCGGTTCAGACTCACAGCTAATGAGACTTGACCGTGTGGAAGACAAGGTGGTGGTGGTGGTGGCTAAGTGACTGGAAGCATTATCTGCTATCCAACCAATAACCTTTTCCCACTGCTCTGTGTTCAATAGTGGTGTTCTGCGGTCCCCTATTAATTGGGACAGGAAGGTCAAGCGAGAAGATGTGGGTGTTTGTTGTGGCACAATTTTAGCTTGCCCACTGCCTCGGCCTCTGCATGCACTATCATCACAATCACGTCCAGTTCCCTGTCCCTTGCCACGTGCCTTGCCCATTTTAAATGGAGGACAATATCTTCCACGCTCACTACAAATGACTGAATTTGGAGCGAACTTATATGTGATCCGTGTGACGGACAAACCACAGTTTTAAATACCTGGCCTATAGGTAACTATTTTCAACAGCAAACTGGTGTCAATTGCTTCACTGACACACTGAAACAAATTTTTAATGGAGGTCAGAAATGGCAGTATTTCCTAAAAATGTATATGTGATCCGTGTGACGGAGAAAACACAGTTTTTAATACCTGGCCTGTAGGTAAATATTTTGAACAGCAAACTGGTGTCAATTGCTTCACTGACACACTGAAATTTTTTTTAATGGAGGTCAGAAATGGCAGTATTTTCTGAAAATGTATATGTGATTCGTGTGATGGAGAAAACAGTTTTAAATACCTGGCCTGTAGGTAACTATTTTGAACAGCAAACCGGTGTCAAAAACTTTGCTGACTCAATGAAAAAAAAATTTAATGGAGGCCAGAAATGGCAGTATTTTATGAAAACATATATTTGATCCGTGTGACGGAGAAAACACAGTTTTAAATACCTGGCCTGTAGGTAACTATTTTGAACAGCAAACTGGTGTCAATTGCTTCACTGACACACTGAAATTTTTTTTAATGGAGGTCAGAAATGGCAGTATTTTCTGAAAATGTATATGTGATTCGTGTGATGGAGAAAACAGTTTTAAATACCTGGCCTGTAGGTAACTATTTTGAACAGCAAACCGGTGTCAAAAACTTTGCTGACTCAATGAAAAAAAAATTTAAAGGAGGCCAGAAATGGCAGTATTTTCTGAAAACGTATATGTGATCCGTGTGACGGAGAAAACACAGTTTTAAATACCTGGCCTGTAGGTAACTATTTTGAACAGCAAACTGGTGTCAATTGCTTCACTGACACACTGAAATTTTTTTTAATGTAGATCAGAAATGGCAGTATTTTCTGAAAACGTATATGTGATCTGTGTGACAGAGAAAACACAGTTTTAAATACCTGGCCTGTAGGTAACTATTTTGAGCAGCAATCTCATGTCAATTGCTTCACTGACACACTGAAACAAATTTTTAATGGAGGTCAGAAATGGCAGTATTTTCTGAAAACGTATATGTGATCCGTGTGACGGAGAAAACACAGTTTTAAATACCTGGCCTGTAGATAACTATTTTGAACAGCAAACCGGTGTCAAAAACTTTGCTGACACAATGAAAAACAAATTTAATGGAGGCCAGAAATGGCAGTATTTTCTGAAAACGTATAGGTGATCCGTGTGACGGAGAAAGCACAGTTTTAAATACCTGGCCTGTAGGTAACTATTTTGAACAGCAAACTGGTGTCAATTGCATCACTGACACACTGAAACAAATTTTTAATGGAGGGCAGAAATGGCAGTATTTTCTGAAGTCGTACTGTATATGTGATCCGTGTGACGGACAAACCACAGTTTTTAATAGCTGGATTTTTAGCGCTGTAATATGGAAAGGACCTGGCTGTACTCTGCAGTGCCAACAAGCAAATGGCGCAGAAAAACTGTGTTCTCTGGATTGCTTTTTAAGCAAATAATGAGGATTAAGATCCAAAAAAAAATATTCCTGGCCCCTGAGACCTGGGCCTATTTCTAGAAATATCTAACAGCACAGCAGCAGCAGACAGAACTGGAATGGAGACTCTTGTGCTATATAAACTGCAGTCTGCTATATACCCTGCCTGCCTGCCTAAAAACAGTGCCTGCCTGATATCTCTGCAGATGGATTAGTCTCAGAAGGACTGTTTGTTGACATGGATATGTGTCTCTAACATAGTCTGGTACACCTACACTAACTAGAAACAAGCAAATCTCTCCATAGCTCCACAGCACCTCTCCCTACACTGTATGATTCCGGAGTGACTGTGACGAGCATTGCGATGTCAGGTCTGATATAGACCTGATGATGCTGTGCGGCCAGCCAATCACTGTAATGCTACAACCAACATGGGTAGGCATTACAGTGAGCTGCAGGCAATCTCTGCATGTTCATTGGCGCTCTAAAGAGCGCCTAACATGCAGGGTGTAGACCCGAGCTCCCGCTGAACAATCCCGGAAATACTCGGACAGCGCCGAGCATTTCAAGCAGTGAGATGCTCAGGTGAGCACCAAGCAGTAGCCAACATGCTCGCTCATCACTAATCTCCTTTCATTCTGGATGGTGTGTTAACCACCCAATCTCTCTCTATAACAGCACTGATAGTGTCAGTAATGATCCTCTCTTCCTTTGGCGTCAAAGACCTTGCCCTATCTTGGATCTCCTCATACCTTTCTAACCACACATTTAGTGTCTCCTACTCCCACACTACCTCCTCATCCCGTCCCCTCTCTGTTGGAGTTCCTCAAGGCTCTGTTGTAGGACCCCTACTCTTCTCAATCTATTCCCTTGGCCTGGGACAGCTCATAAAATCCCATGGCTTCCAGTACCATCAGTACGCTGATGACACCCAGATCTACCTCTCTGGCCCAGATGTCACCTCTCAGCTGTCCAGAATCCCAGCATGTCTATTAGCCATATCCTCCTTCTTCTCCTCTTGCTTCCTCAATCTCAATGTGTACAAAACTGAACTCATTATCTTTCCCCCATCTCGCATATCTTCCCCACCTGATCTTTCTATCACAATAAATGACATCACACTTTCCCCTGTACCGGCAATCCGCTGCCTCAGAGTAACCCTTGACTCCGCCCTGTCCTTCAAACCATACATCCAAGCTCTCGCCACCTCATGTCGCCTCCAGCTCAAAAATATTTCCAGAATCCGTCCTTTCCTCAACCCTCAATCTACTAAACTGCTTGTGCCTGCCGTCATCATCTCCCGCCTCGACTACTACAATATCCTTCTCTGTGGCCTACCTGCTAACACTCTCGCACCCCTCCAGTCGTTCCTCAACTCTGCTGCACGACTAGTTCATCTCTCGCCTCGCTACTCCTCTGCTACCCCCCTGTGCATATCCCTTCACTGGCTCCCAATTGCCCAGCGTATCCAGTTCAAACTACTAACACTGACCTACAAAGCCATCCATAACCTTTCTCCTCCATACATCTCTGAACTAATCTCCCGATATATTCCCTTACGTAATCTCCAGTCCTCCCAAGACCTCTTTCTCTCCTCCACACTTTCGTTCCTCACCCAATTGCCTCCAAGATTTCTCCCGAATATCCCCCATCCTATGGAATTCTGTGCCTCAACACGTCCGATTAGCCTCCACATTTGGATTCTTCCGACGGAACCTGAAAACCCAACTCTTCAAACAAGCTTACAGCCTGCCATGACCTTGCTTGCTTACCTCAGCAACACCGCAGCTACTGCAACCCCCAAACCTACTGTCTCCTTCCCCGTTTTCCAGTACAATGTAAGCCTGCAAGGGCAGGGTCCTCTTCCCTCTGTACCAGTCTATCATTCTTAGTTTGTTTACTGTAAGTGATATCTGTATTTGGTATGTAACCCCTTCTCATGTACAACACCATGGAATCAAAGGCGCTATATAAATTAATAATAATAATAATAATAATAAAAAATAATAATAATGATCCTGCCGACAGGCCTGTCACTGGAGTTGGTCAGTGGAGCAAACCGCCAGTGGGTTTGGCAGCCAGTGGGTGCACTAGGTGGGCGCTCAGTTTAAATCTTTGTTGCCCTGTTGCACTTATTATTGGATTGACCTCTGTTGTTAACCCTGCTTTGTAACTGTTTATTACTGATATTAATTTGGTGGGATTTGAATCCAGGACCCCTGTGCTGTAAAGCAACAGTGTTAGCCACTGAGCCACCATGCTGTCCATTATGAATGTACTAACGCCAGCTTTACCTTCCATACTCTGCCTTTTTTCTCATTTTCTAATACAGTGTTTTCTAACCTGAGGCTTGTGAGTTACCTGTAGCTCTTGTGACACTTGTTTTGGTAGCTTAAGATGCTGTTCCCTACTAGCGCCAGCATTATTAGTACCTAAAAAAACACAGGGTGCTAGAACACATTAAAGGGGTTTTCCAGGCTTGGTGTTCAAGTCTGCAGTCACTCAATGTAACTGCAGACTTGTGAATCCTCACAGTGTGCACACTCTGTGCAGTCAGGATTCTCCATTGCTGGGAGCAGAGAGACACATGGCCGCAACTATGTGTCTAGTTGACATGTGACCAGATTTATGCAAATTGCATACTTGTGGTCACTCACCCACCCGCTTCCAGTGCCGGCACTGGAGAATCCTGATAATGCGCAGTGTGCGTGCTTTGAGGATTCACAAGACTGCAGTTACATAGAGTGACTGTAGACTTGAACCCCAAGTCTGTAAACCCCTTTAATGATCAGACAGTTGATTAAAGCACGACTCCAGCATTTTTTTTAATTTCAGTGCTGGAGCAGTGTCACTAATGTAAGTTCCCTGCTTTTATTATCATACTTACTGTCTTCATTTGTTATAGAAGCCACTTGGGTCGTCTTCTGCAGGTTGTGACCTGCCGGATCGCTCCAGTGTTTGCTGGACGAACCAGAACCGGAAGTCACTTCTCAATGTAAGTCTATGGGAGCCAGAACAAGGCCAGAACAAGGCTCTCATAGACTTACACTAAGACTTGTGACCGTTACCGCTGACTTCCGGTCAGTCAGGAGTTGCCGTCCCAAGATTGAGGATCAGGATTGGAGTAGTGCCAGGAACAGCTGAAGACAGAGCTCGGTAAGTAAATTACTAAGGGCAGGGAACTTACATTAGTGCCACCCTTTCAATCGTTGCCCCAACCTGGAGTACCACGTCCATGACCATGAGTGGTGGAAATATATTATTCAACCTGCTTGAAACATAATAAACACTAGTAATTGTCTCAAAGCCATACTCACATTATTCTTTCTAAACATGAGACCTAACATTTGAGAAGAACAACACTGACTCTAGGTACTTACTTTTCTGTACGTGTGACCAAACTTGTCAATCTTGAAACAGTGTCTGAGATCATTTACTTTATCCCTACCTTGGTCATATTCATTTGACCACAACTGACGATTTAGCAGACTCAGTAATTAGTATCATCCCTCATTGCACCAGTATGTAAAATAAACATACTTTGTAAATGGAAGTCCATTGACTGCAGTGACTGGAGGTACTGTATGGGTTCATGCACATGACCAATTATCTTGGTCAATTGCTATCCGTGTTTTTGATAGATAGCACTTGTACCCATGAAATTCTATGGTGCTGTGCACATGACTGATTTTTTCCTAGTGGTCCAAGGAAAAAATCAGAGACATGTCCGATTTTGATCAGAGTATTGGCTAAAAATTGGCAATGCACATCTATGGGTGCGTGAAAAACATTGGACCGCACGCAGATGACATCCAACTGGAGTCCGATTTTCACAGACTGACAGAATTGAGAAGGTGGAGAATTTTTTTTTCTCTCCACGTCCGAGAAAACTGATGTCACTTTGATCAGAATAATCGGACCTTTTTTCTCGGATGGAGAGAAAACGGTCTTGTGAACCTACCCTATAGGTAATATACTGAAGTAGCCTAAAGCATAGTACTGTACAATATCTCATTACAATGTGTATCAGCAGCTAAATATACCTAGAAATATACATGTCAACATATGGTAAAATTATAAATGGTAAAAATTGTCAGTCAAATGTGCGTAAAATGTTTCTGTACTGAAGATGTCTTATCCAGCTGCTTTGTTTCTAATCAACAACAGGAAAATCTGCTTTGTAGGCTTTCTAATACTCTAGCCATATACAGTGTATTGCAAGAAGTTGTCTAATTGTGAAAGACGACTCCTCCAAAACAGACTCATCTCTAGCCTGTTTAATTGAACTCCTGAGATGCAATATCAGTGCGGCATAGGGATAAATAACTACCAGTCCCATTGGTCTCACCAAGAACCCATTGATGTTTCATAAATCCTAGTCACTACAAATCTAATTGAGTTACCATGCTGAATTAGCTTACATCTAAATGGCATTCATGTCTACAAATGGAATAATTAGACTCTAGAAAATGGGATATATCAAGTGGTATCCCAAGTGAAAAGATGAACACATTAGTATTCATCCAATCAACGGTTTTAGAAGGAAAGACAGAAGTATTTTCTTTCGGAAAATAAGGGATGGAACACTGCAATCGTTTTTAATTATAATACAGAGGTCATTTTACAAACAATTGCAAAACAAATTGAAAAATAAATGCATATTTATCAAAGAAAAATAATAGTAATAAAGCTGCAGCCCATCTAATTATTGACAAATTCAGCCACTATGACTGTAAATGTAAGAATATTTAACAATTATTCATACAAAGGGCATAACTACTGTGCACAAATCACCTACACTATACATGTGCCTTAAGCCTTCATAATCTCATCATATTCTATAAACCCATGACTTTGAAGAATGCAAATAAGGCTGTTTAGATTTTCTAGAATTTCACTTGAGTGTGATAATTACATATTACAATTTTTTAGAATGTTCTATACTCCAGAAACTGCTATAGATAATATGGAAGTATGGCAAACTGTATTACTTCTAAATGAAGTAGATAGAATAAAATCCCCCTTTTCTGTAGGATTTAATATGCACTCGTGAGTTTGATCAATTCTGTGTTTTTACTAAACACATTATATATTTTTTACCTTTTTCATTTAAAATAGCTGACATTGTAGTATATTTATCTAAGTTTCTCCATTTTAACAAATCAAATATTACATAACATCTTGCAGAGGTCATTTGGCAAAGGAGAGAAGCAACTGGATTTGTAGATGTTAACAACCAATCCATTTTTCCTTTACACCTATTTTAATAAATGTCTCCATAATGTCTGAAAAAAACACAAGAGGCGAAATTTATCAAAAATGTTGTTAATTATAATATAATTCCTGCAAATTTTTTTGTGCAATATTTTCTGCAAAAAAAGTATTGCATGCTGTTAATTACTTTGGATCATGCAAAAGTTTTTGTATATGCTTTTAAGAAAAAGGTTTAAAAAATTTTTTTTGCCTTGGGAATCGCTCCTAAATGTTACACAAACATGTCATAAATAAATTAAGGCCTTAAACAGAGTATCATATAGGAGCCATAGAGCCTGGATGTTCATTCTGATAAGGGAAAACACCTGCCTAAAGGTATATTAACATGGAAATTTCTACCATTGCCTCCTTCATCTGAAAAGGGCACAGCAAAGTACTGCAGTGCGCATTCGTGGGGGCTCTTTGACGTTTCCTGCCCCCTGCGCACTGCAGTACTTTGATCTGCCCTCAACAGGGTAAAGAAGTACGCCTGGGCAGGATCGCAATGCCGGGGACCCTGTGTGGATGACATAGGGACGCGTCAACCACATGAAGCAAGGAGGATAGCAATCGTAAGAAGATGGGAGGTGCCGGACCAAGATGAGCAACACCCATCGGACCAGACGGCCTCTAGGTGAGTATAATAAAAGGTCCTTTTCTTCTCTTTCAGGTCGGGTTGGGGACATATATACAGCATTATAGAATGCTGTATATCATGCCTTAAAGGTGGTGGCAATATTTCATATTGACCAAATCTGGTGATAGATTCCCTTTAACGTTAGCTAATGTGAGAGAGTCCTTTAGTTGTTTAACAGTTGTCTTGGGTTCCTTTGTTACCCTGCGTACTATTATTCACAATGCCCTTCCAGTGATCTTAGTTTGACCACTCTTGGGGAGGGTGATAATGGTCTTTAATTTCCTCCATTTTCACACAGTCTGTCTGATAGTTTTGCAACATTTTCCAGCCTGACGAGCATAAAAAACTCTTCTTCTGAGGTACTCAGAAATCACCTTTGTTCATGCCATGATACAGTTTGAGAAACATGTTGAGAAGATCAGATTTGATAGATCCCTATTCTTTAAAATAAAACAGGTGGCTTACTCACACCTGATTATCATCCTATTGAATGAAAACACCAAAATCGAATTTCATCTTCAATTTAGCTGCTAATCCTAGAGCTTAAAATACTTTTCCACTCAAAAACATGTGATCTTGGATAATTTTGCTCATTTAAAAAAATGACAAAATCTAAAGTTTTTGAATCATTTGTTTTCTTTGGATCGCTATCAAATTTATGGTCAATTTGTGCAGAATTCTGAAGGGTACATAAACTTTCAAGCCCCACTGGATCATTATATTAAAGGAACACTAAACCTTTGCGGCTGCAGAATTTTCTTTATGATCCTGGAACAAATCTTGCAGAGGACACAGGTAGTAGTCTCCTGCTAATCAGTTCCATCTTTGCCTAAACCTCCACCCCATTAGCCAATCTTGTATCCTACTGCAGAGCACATCAGGGAGGCTTCTGCCACAGCCAGTATCTTACAGCCACACACAGGACTGGAGAAGAGGAGAAGAAGGAGAAGAAACATGGCCAAGCCCCTGAGACATGCAAGGCTTTCTTTATATATTTCTCAGTTTTAGGTGTAATATGGGACAAAATAAGATGACAAAGGAGGTGATTAAAAGAGGACATGCTCAAATAATTTTTGAATTAATTGTACATTTTCTAGTGAACCTTTACTATTATGAAACATTGCATTTGCTAAATGTTTTTTTGCTGAATATGTTGTAAAAAATAAATTAGAATGATAGGTATTTTCAAAACTTAAAAGTCTAGATGTTGTGACAAATTATATTACTACATGAATATAAAGATGTATATACAGTATGTAGAGGAGCTTTGTGAATAAACCATCTTTTACATTACATAAACCACTGCCCTATATATTCACCACATTCATTACCTAAATCATACTTTTTACATGTGAGCAAAATTATCAGTGACCCCATGAAACGTGAAATTGAACTTTAATGGATGGTGAATAATTTCATTTCAGAGGCAATCCTACTCAATAGCAGCTATTATGGATGACTGCCCTTGTCTATTACTCAACATACGTTTCAACCCTATGAAACAATACTTACAGAAGCATGTAAAGGAAAGGTAATCATTGTTTTATCTCCTCGTCACACAATAAAAGACGTTACTCTGACTAGCACTTATTCTAACTTCAAGCATATGATGGTTGGTTACCAACTGTAATGCCCTGTGCAATGTGTCGGCTTTGCCAGCTCTTATAATGCAAAGAGACTGTTCATTTCTCTTATAGTAAATTATTGTTCAGTGTTCTGGAGTGAAGGCTGCAAACATTAGAATTCTATTAATTGAATGTTGGGATTTTTCAGCTTTGACATTTAAGTAAAAGCAATCCCATAGAAAAATGAGTAACACAATATACTGTATTTTCAAAGTGACCCAGTTGCTAATATAGAAAGGTTTATTCTTAAAAAACAAACAAGTTAACCTAAGTTCACATGTTCAATCATCCGTACGAAATGAATGCAGCAGCAATCAGTTATTTCAGGAAAACAAAAAAGTTGCGCAGATGACGTGCCCCCTGGGCCAGTGTTGTTTGGGGGATACCCGGAGCCGGATCAGATGGGGGTTGTAGTCTCCGAGTGGCGGTGACCCGGTCCGTGCCCAGGGTGTCAAGCTCAGTGTGTGGCAGTCCTACAGATGTTGCTGGATGTTCTTTAGTGTCGACTACGCCACCCGTTGATTTGCGGTCACTACGGCCGCCGCTGCAGCAGGGTCCGCTGAGGCTGGTGGTGTGTGTGCAGCTCAGGTAGTATAACCCCCAACGGGAGGGGTATAGCCTCAGGGGGTCAGTTGTAGAGGGTGGTGGTTGTGGTGGTGCAGTGAGGGTGGTATTAAGACTCAGAGTCGGGCTGTGCAGTTCAGGGTTTTTACTTACTGCTTTTGTATTGGTCACTCCGGCCTTGAGTGACCACCCGAGCCGTGCTGCGTCCACCAGGTCCTGGACTCGGCCAACCCCCAGGTGATTCTGGAGCGTGTTCCTGAGCTCCCTTTCTGACTTGTCCTTCTCTCTGGCCTTCCCCACCAGGGATCCACCTAAGTCCGGCTCCCTCGGGCCTCTTGTTGGTAAAACCCTTGTCTCTGGGTTCCCTGACCCTATTCTTGGTTTGCCTTCCGGGTGGATTTAGTGGGTGGTCGTGGCAGATCCTGCCCACGACCTCCGGTCTCTGGCTAAGGATTAGTGCCCTCCACCAGCTTGGGATACGGTACCCTTGTGCCAACTCTTCACCCTCTGGTCTAATTTTGGGTTCTTGGAGTTCCCTCTTCTCCCCCTCTGGGTCCTTCTTTTCTCCTCTCTCTCTCACTCTCTTGGCCTTGGAGCTGGCCGAGCTGCTCTGCTTGTCTGACCAAAACCTCTACAAAAGACCCTGTTCTAAGATGGTTCCCACCTTATATACTCCCTCTATGTGTGAGCTCAGGTGACCAGCACCCAATGAGCTCCTAGCATTACCCAGACTGCTCCCCCTATCTGCCCCTACACTACTGGGATGTTCCACCCCCCTCCCACTCCAGCCAGGGACAGACGCTGTCGTACCTGCACATTTCTCTAGTGGGAGTACCATTGGTCTGTCCCCCGGAAATGGGATGTATGTAGTGCATGCAGCCTACTGAGCTCAGTTCCACACTCCATCCTTACCCGGGAGTGGAATACCACACCTCTGGCTTGAGGTGTAATACCCCTGTAGCAGCCGAATCCTCAGGGTGCTACACAGACACATCTTTTTTTTCTGGCTAAAAAAATGATTTCAACCGGATCTGTTCTTTTAACATTGGAGTCTATGGAAAACGGATCCATTAAGTAGCCATCTGTTTTTCTTCTATTTGAAACAGATCCTTTTTTTGCTTACTGGATCAGTTTCAAACACATGACTACTGGATATGTGAATTGTCAAGTAATCATCTGTTTGAAACTAACCCGTTAAGCAAAAAATGAATCCATTCCAAATGGAAGAAAAACAGATGGCTATTTAACAGTTCCGTTTTCCATAAACTTCAATGTTAAAAAACAGATAGCGTTGCAATCAGTTTTTTAGCTGGACAAAAAACATGTTATGTTTGCACAACTTTTATGTCCCCTGATCGTTGGTGAGCCTGCCTGTTTGACAGCTCACCAGCGACCACATAGCGACGCAGCAATGATCCCTGACAGGTCGTATCGTTGTCGGGATCGTTGCAGCGTCGCTAAGTGTGACGGGATCACTGATTGCTGCTGGAGCCATTTCAAAAGGATAATTACTGTACATATGAACCTAGCCTTAGTTCTTATTTAACAAATAGGGGATAAATTGCTCATTGGGGTCGTTCTTCTGGTACTCAAAACTCTACCAAGATTTTGGCCCTGGAACCCTGAGAACGGCACTCTGAAGCCTCACTTGAATGGAGCGGAGGTGTGATGAAGTGATTTCTTGACCGAAACTCATCAGTGGGAAAGCTGAAATTTGCAGAGTACATCTTTTGGCTTTCTATGAAAGTCCCATGGACAATGAATAGAGCAGAGTCTGAGCATGCACATCTTCACTCCATTGTAGACAGGGCTGCAGAGTGGAGTCTACAGGGTTTCAGACCCCCAATCTCAAACCCCAGTGATCAGCAAGTTTTTGGGAATAACCCTTTAATTCTGAATGTAAACTGTAAAATGGTGTACAAAGAGGAACAAGCCATTTATGCACTGAATAGAAAAGGGGGATTTTCCTGACTAAAATATTGATAGTCAAAAAACAGTTTAGGTCATCAATCGTGGGCAGTATAGTGGCTCAGTGGTTAGAACTGTTGCTTTGCAGCTCTGGGGTTCTGGGTTCAAATGCCATCAAGGACAACATCTGCAAGGAGTTTGTATGTTCTCCCCATGTTTGTGTGGGTTTCCTTTGGGTTCTCCGGTTTCCTCCCAAACTCCAAAGACATACTGATAGGGAATCTAGATTATGAGCCCCAATGGGGACAGCGATGAGAATGTCTGTAAAGCTCTGTGGAATTAATGGCGCTATATAAGTGAGAAAAATAAATAAATATCGTACTTTTGGAGGTCTACCTCTTTGTTTCTCTGACAACAGTCGACTTAAGGGGCCATGATGCTTCTGTGTGTGTGTAAGGGGCTGTGATTAGTATTGCAACTCATGGTAGCTCAGACCCATTCATTGACATCCCGTACATCCAGTAAACCCTCATTGTGCTTAGCATGTTATCTCATCTACAGCTAGATGCATTGTTTTTTTGGAACAATACTAATCATGATCCAAGAGTATATCCACACACACCTGACAATATGAGTAATAGGACTTAATGTGTTTACTCACTAAATGTAATATTTTTACAATGAGTTCCAGATAAATACAAAGCCCATACATCCATCACTCAGAACCATCTTATAAATTAATAAATGAAGCCACATTAAAGACCATGACAAGCTTTATGAAGGCATGTTGTTAATGAGAAGTTGTACTTGTTAACTGGAAAATAATGTGAAATTGCAAATCCCTGTAATTACTGATCCTTGAGGAAGCATAACTGAATCTAATCTCTATAACAAAATGACCACTTGTTTAATTAAATGGAGACACAGTGAGCTGGCATACTGAACATGATCTGGAGAATTTAGGTTATAAACATGATTAAATAATACATAGTGTTAATGTGATAAATTAAAAGCAAGGCGGCTCTAAAATCTGTCTTCTCAATGCATTGTCTTTATTGAAACTAACATTGTATTCTTGTTTTCAAGGAAATGTGTCATCAGAAAATAACCTATTATTTAAGTAAAGTTTTTTTTGTGTCAAACATATTTTTTTTCTTTTATTAATTCTCCAATTCTTAAATCTTGTAATTTTCACTCTAACTACTAAGCCTAGAATATATCTGTAAAAAATCATAATTGCCAATACATGTTTAAAATACTGGAGGATCACTAGAGGATACAGACAGGTCCCAGGAGTATGTTATGGAAGTAGCACATGTGCAAAATACTGATGAACATCCACTCACGCACTTCTCCTCCATGAAGGGGACGGATGCTTTGTATTATAAATACGCACTGATTAGCCGGCAATCACACATCTGTTAATCTAAGACCCGACAGCACACAAACCCATAGAGTCTCATTGATCTTTTCACACATCTGTGAAAAAAACATATATGTGTGTTCATTCTATGAAACTTAGAGCACGTCCTTTCGTGATTTGTTTTTTATAGATCAGAATTGGCCACAAAGGTCTATCAGGATCCATCAAAGCAGCTGAAAAATGGAAGATATCTGCTTTACATCCATTTTTCTCTGTTCATACAATCATCTCGTTACATTTTTAACAATGGATTAGAAAAACTGATGCAGAATGGATTATATGTAGGAGAAAAATGGTTTGGGTTTTTATGGACATAAAAATGGAGACGGATGTGTGAATGTAGCCTAAGGGCTAATTCAGACTTCATTGATTTTTCTCATATGCAACGCCTTACAAATGTTGCCTTTGGTGTGATTTGAACAGCACAGATAAGCTAAATCCTACCAAAGACAATATCTGCAAGGAGTCTTTATGTTCTCCCCGTGTTTGCTTGGGTTTCCTCCGGGTTCTCCAGTTTCCTCCCACACTACAAAGACATACTGATAGGGAATGTAGATTGTGAGCCCCAATGGGGACAGCGATGATAAAGTCTGTAAAGTACTGCAGAAGTTAATAGTGCTATGTAAGTACGTTAAATAAAATAAATAAATCCTGCAGTGAACTGGAATTTTTACAATGGGTGAGTATAGTTTAGTTGTTCAGTGACATGTTGTGGATTTGATGTATTTTTAAGTGAAGTGGCCATTAAGCCTAATATTAGGCTGATACTTGCTGTTCCGTAGAGATTACTTCATCTCACTATCACAAACATGATTACAATGGAAAGTATCAACGCTATGTAGAAAATATAGGATCACTCCATTCAAAAAAAGGGATAGTCATAGCTCACTTCTTCCCCCTCCGCGCACAATGACTTCTGCACAGATGGCAAATCACGTCTAGAACACTCGCCCATAGACATCGATACGCATCCCTTAATTATTGTTGTCTTTGTGATCTATTCTCTATTGTTGTCTATGTTCATTGTTTGTTTTATGGTTATATGTAGCTGCTGTAGACCATATGTCTAAATGCTTTTTACAGGACCTCAAGCAAGATGACAGGCCCCATAATTGTGTAGAAAAAAATAGAATACAAAAAATCTACAATCAGAAAATAAAAAATAGATGGGAAAATATGTTTCACTATATATAATAATAATAATTTATAAATTCCCCATAAAATATGTCATATAAACTGGAACTCTCTGTTATGCCCTAGTGCAGGGAAGCATGGCACCAAAGAGAACCCCTGTGCCATGCAGTGCCCCTCAGGCATAATGCAGTTTATCAGTTTTGCCCAAATTGTTCCACTAAGGAGAATTTCTACTCAAAACAAGAGTCAAAGATTAGTAAGTGAGATTTTAGAACTGTAATCAAACTTTGATTGTTATGTTCCATTTTTTATTATTATGTGCCCTTCAATTAGCCTTTAGGAAAAAGTTAATCTGCCATAATAAAAAATTCAATTCATACTATCACTTTCTGGAAAAAATTTGGTCACAGCTAAAATGGAAAATCACTGCTAACAAAAGAAACAAACTTTAACTACTACTGTAATGAGTACCATAATTTATTTATATTTGGGCTGTTTTACACCGTGCATACTATTTAAGGTTTTCTTTACAGGTTTTTTATCATGTAAAATACTTGTAAAAAACATAAAGAAATTCTAACATATTTTTTTTTCAATTTCAACATGTAAATATTTTTTTCTGGTGTTTTTAAGTGTTATGAATAAAAAAAAATGTGAAAGGGACTAGGAAAAACAAAATGCCAAGGACATGCTGTGGTTTGAAAGAAAAAGGCCAAAATGCTGAAACACAGCACAAATCACCCAAAAATGCCCCCCCCCCCCCAAAAAAAAAACCTTAGGCCCTGATTCATCAAAGCTTTTATGACAGTTGCATAAAAAGCTTTGAAAAGTCTCACATTTTTTGTGCAATACGAGGCTCCGCCAAAATGTTGTGACTTGTAGCATTTTCACACTATTTTTGCCCTGCTCTGCTGCTCTGACAATGTGGTGGGACGAGGGTGTGAAAGGGAACATGGATACTTGCTAGTCAAATTCATTTATGGTGAGGTGCACACGGAGGGGCACACCGCTTCGCACCAAGCCTAATTTATTAAGAGTTATGGGCCTCTTAATGAATCAGTAAGGCTATGTGCCCACGATGCAGAAATGCTGCATATTTTTTCCGCTTATCCCTGGCAGGAAAAACGCATGAGGGTTTTACAGGTAGAAGCGTTTGTCAAGCGTTTTTGCATGCATTTCTGCATGCGGGTTATCAAGCGCTTTTCCAAGCGATTTTAGCATCACTTGGAAAAGTGCTTGACAACTTGGTCACACTATATAAATATATATAGTGTGACCAAGTAATAGTTAAAAAAAAAGAATAAAAATGGTGAAAAATAAATAATAAAGACTATACTTACCTTCCGATGGCCCGCGGTCTCCTTCTCCGATCCGTTCGGTCTCCCCGATGTCTTGCAGTGGTGTGAAGGACCTGTGATGACATCATTGAGTCATGTGACAGGTCACGTGACCGCTGACATCGGCGGTCGCGTGACCTGTCACATGACTCAATGATGTCATGTCAGGTCCTCACACCACCGCGAGCCGCCCAACACATCGTACGCATCGCTGAGGAGGCCGGGGGACATCAGAAGGTAAGTATAATGTATATTTTTTATTTTAAATTCTTTTTTTTACAGGTACTATGGTACCCGGGTCTGGAGGAGAGTCTCCTCTTCTCCAGACCTGGGTACCATCCGCACATTGAACCGTGTGATATCCGCATGTGCAGATGCAGTGATGCGGGTGTCACGCGGTCCAATGCACGTCAATGGCGGCGATTGCGCTGCATGTCCGCAAAATTAATGGACATGCTGTGTATTGTTCCGCAATGACAATCCGCAGTGGAAAATTCCGCAGCATGTGCACAGCACATGCGGATTATCATTGGGGACCATGGGGCACGTATTACCAAGCGTTTTTTAAGCGTTTTCGCTGCGGAAATTCCGCGGCATAAACGCTTGAAAAACACATAGTGGGCACGCAGCCTAAGAGTAACAAAGCAAGCACCGCATTAAAATACCGGGATCAACCTAATGCATATAACAAGACATGAACAAAAAAACAGAGAGAAAAGATATGCAAAAAACAGGGATCACCTAAGGATAATATATATTTTATTTATAAAAATCCACAAGCTAAAAAACTGTTAAAAACTAATGATCCATTATTTTCAGTTAGAGAGTATAGAACCTGTGCCTTTCATAAGGTTGGAGAAGGGACCAGACCCCATGCGTATCACCACACTTGTGTGGCTTCCTCAGGGGCAAATGTGCACATGTGTTGTCTTCACTGTGGTATATTCTTTTTTATACTTTATTCAATGTGGTTTGGACTTTTTATAGACATGCATTTTACTTATATTCTGGACACATATGTACTATTGGTGTTTTCCTTCTTTGTCTTTTGAGATATGTGCTAGCATTATATAGCTTGTAAATATATTTATTCTGGCAGGTTTATCTTGTTTCACTATAGTGGATTATTATCATAAAGGTAATTGTTGTATATATGTATGTTTACATTTCATGTGCTATATGGTTGGTTAGGGTGGGCCATAACTCTGTTACAGGTTGATTGGCGAGTAGTGTAAGGCCGTGGGCTTTTTTAATTGTTTTTATGCTGTTTTTTTGGCTTGTTGTTTTATATAAATAAAGTATATATTATCCTTAGGTGATCCCTGTGTTTTGCATATCTTTTCTCTCTTTTTTTTTCTTAAGGAATCAAGCACTTCACACTCCCCTTCATCAAGTTTGGAGTGAAAAACACCGGTCTTGATGAATCCGGGTCTTTATATGTAGGGCATTTAATAATACTCTATAAATTTTAAGGTAATATATAGCAACTAGAGATGAGCAAATATATTGCTATATATTGGAATTGAATTCTACTAGAATTTTACAAACATATGTATTCGCCAAAAAGCAGTTGTTTTGTAATTCACTTCTACACGGATTTAGCAAAATAGCCTGCCGAGGGCCATCAAAAATGTAAAAAATAAAAAAAATCCATGTACTCATCTCATCGCTCACTGCTCAGCTTTCTGGCCCTTCTGCTCCTCAAGACACCTGCATAGTCCTCGCTGCATCCTCATGCTAGATCGGGACTTCCTGCAATGGTTTTGTGCACTCTCATGGAAGATCACAAAGCATGTTGTGATGTCGTGATCTTTTGCTTACTTGCACAGAAACCTCCCTCGGGTTCATCGCTCATGGCATTTGCGGCTCTTTTTTTGATTAGTTGGTATGGCATGATGTCACATGTGCATCACACTGTAACGATGATGTTTCTCCAGACCAGCCAGCCAATCAATACAGAAGCCAGGGATGTCGTCAGATAATTGGCGGATCGCAGGGCTTCCATCCGATGACTACCGATTGCTAACCTGGCTGCTGGATCGGGTCTTGCTAATCGATTAAAACCATCTCAAATGAAAGCCAACTGAGCACAACATTTATGCTTCATTTTTCATATTTTTGGTCAACAATCAGTTTATTAATTGAAAGCTCTAAAGTGGCAAGCAAATAAGAAATAAAGGGTTTACTTTAATGCAAATAATCATGATATTGTGCAATTGCAATTTTGTTTCCTAACATTGAATGGCAAAAACCCCTCCAATAACTAAAATATGTAAATTGAATTTTAGAAAACAGGATACATTTTGACAAATCAATCAGCTGTTCAAATAGGAGATGAGCAAAACATTGAACAGTTTATGTAATCGCAGTAAGCAGAGGTCTGTGAGAAATTGAAATAAGTGATATTATTAGAAAGCTACATAATGAGTTATTGGATAATGATTAGGTTTTATTTCTTTAAGAATGAATTTTCTTTTTTCACAAATTTTGTATTCAACGTGATATTATTGATAGCTAATTCTAAACGTTGTTTTCCATAGAGGCATGCCCTTAACAAGCAGCCCGCGACAATAGAACAATTTAGGCATATTAATTAAAAATGACTCTGCAAAGCCTAAATATAAACAGATTTGGTCTTGATAAAGATAATTTCACAATCGAATATTTGTTGGTTTTATTTTTAATTCTAGGCCTAAATGAGAATTCCCCATATTACAGCTTGAAGCTAAAGTCTGTTTACAAAACAGTATTTACACTTGACTAATTTTGCAGATCAAACTAATTAAATCAATTAAACTGGTGATTAACCAAATGAAGGCTGATTGCAAAAATTAGTGGGTTCGTTTTGAAGGAGTGGAAATAAGCTAATTACTGCTGTGATTACTTGGATCTGGAGTACTGTAAATGTGGTATAAATTGAAACCTCATAGTGAATTAGACTGGGAATTCATTACAGTGGAAAAGCGCAACTAATACTGTTCTAGATGCTCACCCTGTGGGAGAATAGCTCACTGCATTTTGCATGATGATAAACACAGTTATTCCGAGTTTGCTCTTTTCACACAACACAATAGGCTGCCACTTTAGACATCTTCATCTCATACAGTTTTAATAGGATGTATATCAGGAACAAGGCTCAGATCCAGATGTTTTGCTTCAGCACTGCACAGATGCCACATGCAGATGGTACAGAAAAGTGACCTGGTGGCTCTATATGAGGCACATTATTTTCACATGACAATTCCGCTCTGTATGTGAAGAATCATTATTTTGTTACTATGTGCATAAATGTAATTTACAGTGTAGAAAATACAAAATTATTGTTCCAGCAAAATTTACTGACATTATGAGCAAATCAGTACAAAATTATTTTCTTCATTGAAACATCTGGTTGTGACTGACTCCAATTTGCTGAGGATCTGAATGTGAATTTGTACCTTTGAACACCCCTTTATTCTTTGCTGATTATATTCTTAACATTTTCTGATATCTGTACTTATTTCATACAAAGCGCTGTATTAAGATGTACTAACGGGAGCCCTAGCTGACAGTATAAACTAAGCGCATAGCCTTGTAGGAGATCTAGAGCCAATAAATCGCACCTTTGTGCCTCCATTGTGCAAAAATGTAAGTTTGATCAAATATACTAATTAGGCATCTAGGTGGGCACTGAGCCTTGGGCAACAATGAGGGAGCACAAAGCACCCTAATTAGCATAATTTATCAACCCCTTGCTGATATGGTCAGTAATAGTACGTCCCTGTGCCTTATGGACCAGGTACGTACTATTACGCACAATGCCATCGCGCCGGGGTCCCGATCATTGCCATGTCGTCATGACGACATCCGGGTCACCAGGCATCAGGAAGTTATTTTGATCATGCGCAGTGCACGATCAAAGTAACTTGTGCATTCAGGACTGACAGCCTGCATAGCATAGAGATGCTGCTGCTGCATCTCTATGCTTTGCAAGCAATCAGCCTGAAAATAAATGAAAGTCTCATAGTGGGACAAAGTGTAAAAGTAAAAGAAAGTGTCAAAAAGTGAAAAAAAAGTAAAAATATTAAAGAAAAAGAAAAAATAATCCCCAAAAATATATATATATACTACATCCTTAAATAAATATTATTCTGAAAAAATAAACAATTAAAGTACACATATTTGGTATCACCGCATTTGAAACGACCTGACCTATAAAACTGTCCAACTAGTCAACCCCTTTAATGAACATGGTAAAAAAATAAAATAATAAAAAACGAAGCAAAAAACGATGCTTTATCATCATACCACCAAACAAAAAATTGAATAAAACGCGATGAAAAAGACGAATGTAAATAAAAATGGTACTGCTGAAAACGTCATCCTGAACCCGCAAAAAACAAGCTGCCATACAGCTCCATCAGCCAAAAAATAAAAAAGTTAGAGCTCTCAGAATAAAGCGGTGCAAAAAAATTTCTTTTTTCTTTAAAATAGTTTTTATTGCGTAAAATTGGAAAAAGATAAAAAAACTATATGAATGTAGTATCGCTGTAAACGAACTGACCTGAAGAATGAAGCTGCCTTGTCAATTTTACCACATGCGGAACGGCATAAAAAAAAATAAAAATCCTGAATTGTTGGTTTTTGTTTATTCTGCCTCACAAAAATTGGAATAGAAAGTGATAAAAAAATGTTAAGTGCCCGAAAATAGTACCAATAAAAACGTCAACTTGTCCCGCAAAAAACAATCCCTTACATGACTCTGTCTGCCGAAATATGAAAAAATTATCGCAAAAACTAGTCTTTGCAAAAAAAAGCGTCTTTTAGTATGTGACAGCTGCCAAACATAAAAACCCGATATAAATCTGGTATTGCTGTAATCGCACCAACCCAAAGAATAAAGTCATCTAATCACTTACACTGCACGAGTAACTGTGTAAAAAATAAACTCTAGGGTTAGGGTCGTGCTAGGGTTTGGGTTGGGTTAGGGTTGTGTTAGGGTTGGGGTTGTGCTAGGGTTAGGGTTGTGTTAGGGTTAGGGTTGTGCTTGGGTTAGGATTGTGTTAGGGTTAGGGTTGTGCTAGGGTTAGGGTTGTGTTAGGGTTAGGGTTGTGCTAGTGTTAGGGTTGTGCCAGGAATAGGGTTGTGCTAGGGTTTGGGTTGTATTAGGGTTGGGATTGTGCTAGGGTTAGGGTTGTGCTAGGGTTAGGGTTGTGCTGGGGTTGGGGTTGTATTAGGGTTGGGATGGATTAGGGTCCTGTTGGGGTTGGGATTTTTTCAAATGAGGCCTGAAACAGAGGAAGCTATACATCATGGGGAGGGATAGAAAAAATAAAGGACCCATATACAGCTTCTTCACATCGGTCACAAAATTTGTAATAATACTTGTGAATTTTCTTGTCACTCACTGAATTTAGGAAGGGATTTGAAAGTAGTTTGTTCTGTAAGGAGATTTGGTTAAAGAGAAACTGTAACCAGATTTTTGCCACTTAATCTGGCAGCAGCATAATGTAGAGACAGAGACCCTGATTCCAGCGATGTTATTTACTGGGCGGCTTGCTGTAGTTTTGTTAAAATCACAAGACATTATCACTGGAGGACTCATAAACCTTCTGTAAGGTAGTCCTCAATGTACATGAGTTTTATATAACCGCACCTCCAACACTGATTGGCTGCTTTCTGCCTAAGCACATTGTACACAGAAAACTGCCAATAAGTGGTGTGGGCAGGTTTTGTAAGATGGCCGCTGGACATGTCCTTGAGGGGAGATATGTATTACTGAGGTTGGCAGCTTCAGTGATATAAAACAAGGAAAGCATGCTCCAGCACACATAGTGCTGAGAGGGTTAATAGGGCGTATCAGGGCCATTTTTTTTTCGAGCAGTCATAAGAGACAGGTGGGATTGGCTGCTCACATATCACACCCCAGGGTGTGTGTATAAAATGGAGACCAAGTGTCTCATTCAGTGTCTGTGGCTGGAGGTGTAGAGACCTCCAGCGTGTCTGTGCTAAAAGACACTGACTGTGAGCGGGCGAACCCGCAGTACTATATGGACTGTTCATTTTCCTGTTTTGTTACTTTGTGCCCGAGAAGGTTGTGATTTGTTTCCTTTGAAAGTGCGGTTTAGGAAGTCTGAATAAACCTGCCTTGGACATTTTAAAGAGACAGTGTCCTGTGCCTACCTCTAATGCGGTCGAGTGAGTACAAAACCCTACAATTGGTGATAGAAGCACGGGCACGAATCCAAAAGAGCAGTGTGTCGGCTACAGAAAACCGTTAATGTCCTGGGTGAAGTCGGCCGTAAGCCAGCAAGTGACGCCGTACAAAATGGAGGACCTGCTTAAACATTTGTTGCAGGCACAGCAGGCACAGCAAACGCAGCACTAGAAGAGCATGCAGCAGCACCTGCAGAGCCAGCAGAACATGCAACAGCAGCATTGGGAGCAGTTGCAGAGCCAGCAGAACATACAGCAGCAGCAACGGGAGCAGCGGTAGGAGACAAATAGACTTCTGATGCAGCAAATCCAACAGCGGCAAAGACAGATGAAACTCCTAGTAGAGCAGATCCGTGGCAGGACAACCGCTCCACCCCCACCTCCAGGTGATGACTCTCACGTGAGGAAAACGGTAAGAAAAGCATTACAAAAGATGACCCCTGGTGATGACGTCGAGGCGTTCCTGACGGTCGTTAAGAGGGTGACAGAGCGGGAGAAATTTCCTCCGGAGAAGTGGGCGGAGGTTTTGGCGCCATATTTATCAGGCGAGCCACAGAAAACCTACTATGACTTGGCCTTGCAGGACACAAAAGAGAACGTCAAATTAAAAACGGAGATCTTGGCGCCCTTGGGAGTGACTCTGACTGTCAGTGCGCAACGGGTGCACCACTGGGCCTATTGCAGTGACGAACCTAACCGGTCCCAAATGTTTGACCTCCTACACCTGGTCCAAAAGTGGTTGCAACCTGAATCTTCCTCCCCGGCACAGATGGTGAGGAGGGTCGTCACAGACAGGTTCATACACTCCCTTCCGAGGTCAGTGCAATCCTGGGTTGCCCAGGGAGATCCCCGTAATGCCGATGACTTGGTGGGGTTGGAGGAAAGGTACCAGGCGGTTGAGAGTTCCTTGGGGAAACAAGGGGTCGTAGCCTCTCCGTATTGGAATTCCCAAAAGAGGGCGGACACCCAAAAGAGGGGAGCTAGAGTCACACCTGGGGGGGGCGTCCTAAAGCTCAGGAGGGGTCTGAGTTGCTGCCAAAGGTCCCGCCCCATAGCATATTATGTTGGAGATGTCACACCCTAGGTCACATAGCCGCACGTTGCCCCTTGACCAACGAGCCAATGGATTTCAGCGCAGGACGGCGCTGTTCGTACTTTGCATATCCTGCCTGCAGTGCTGTTCCTCAACCAGGTGAGGGACTGCAGGCATGCCTCGTATCAGTAAATGGAGTGCAAGTGACTGCTTTGTTAGACTCGGGGAGTTTGGTAACCCTAGTGAGGGCCACAGTTCCTCATCGGCTGGGGGAAAAAGGTTGGCATCCATTGTATCCATGGGGATCCTAAGGACTACCCTGTGGCCCGAGTGGTCATAGACACAAACTGTGGCGCCAAGTCTCATGAGGTGGGCATAGTCAAGGACCTGTTGCACTCAGTTATAATAGGGCAGGACTTTGCCTTGTTTTCAGACTTGTGGGAGAAAGGGAGGAAGCCAGGTTGTCTGGACAACAACCCGGATGCTCCTGAAGAAACTGCATCACAGGCCGCTGCTGATGTGTTTCCTTTTTGTGTGCTGGTTGGGGAAGAGGATGAGGCGGCATCCCCGGAGGCCAACATCCCTGAGCTGGAGGTGTCCGGGGGAAACTTTGAAACCGCCCATCTCAGAGACTTAACTCTAAAATGGCGTTTGATAATTTCACTGTCTTGAATGGTGTTGTTCAAGAGCCGGGAGCTGACACCCGATATACGTATTTTGCTGTAAATGGGGAGTTACTATATCGGGTCACCAAGCTCAGAGGGGTGGTAATTGAGCAGCTACTGGTGCCAGGGCCCTACAGGGTCAGGGTATTATGGCCCATACACATGTGTTGGGTGGTCATCTTGGGGTAGAGAAAACCCAGGAAAGGATCCTCCAGAGGTTCTATTGGCCCAGTTGTCACCGAGAAATTGTACATTTTTGTAGGTCATGTCCCACCTGCCAGCTGACCTCCACGGTGGCCCACTTTCATAGCCCCTTAGTGCAATTGCCAATCATTGAGGTGCCGTTTGATCACATAGCCATAGATCTAGTGGGACATCTGGTCAAGTCCGCCAGAGGACATCAGTATATCCTCTGCCAAATGTATAGCCCGGGAGTTGGTCCATATCTTCTCTAGAACGGGGTTGCCTAAGGAGACCCTAATGGACCAAGGGACCCCATTTATGTCACGTGCGATGAGGGAGTTGTGCAAAACCCTGCAGATCACACAACTCATGACCTCAGTCTACCACCCCAGACAGATGGCTTAGTGGAGAGGTTTAATAAAACCTTGAAGACCATGTTAAAAAAGGTCGTGGAGAAAGACAGCCGGGACTGGGACCGTCTACTGCCGCACCTTCTATTCTCCATCAGAGAAGTCCCACAGGCCTCTACTGGATTCTCCCCGTTTGAGCTGTTATATGGCCGACACCCCCGCAGACTCCTGCACATAGCAAAGGAGACCTGGGAGGCGGAGTCTACACCCAACAGGAATGTGATCAAACATGTGGTCCAGATGCAAGAGAGGATTGCAGAGGTGATGCCCATTGTGAAAGAACACCTCCTCAAAGCACAAGAGACACAGTTGAGGGTGTACAACAGATCAGTGAGGGTGAGACACTTCAACCCTGGGGATTGGGTACTAGTGCTGGTACCTACAGTGGAGAGAAAGTTTCTGGCCAAGTGGCAGGGCCCCTATGAAGTGGTTGAAAAGCTTGGCGACGTCAACTATAGGGTCAACCAACCTGGGAGAAGGAAGCCCTACAAGGTGTACCACATCAACCTCATTAAGCCGTGGCAAGATAGGGAGCCGGTGGAAGCTCCATGCCTAATGGCGAAGACTGAAACCGATGTGGAGGAAGTCAAGGTGGCAGAGTGGCTGTCATGTGCCCAGAAGCAACAATGCTGAGAGTTGCTGCTGCGGAACAGGGACCTGTTCTTGGATCTACCGGCTGTAATGAGGTCATAGAGCATGAGGTACTTACGGAGCCTCATGTCTGATTGAATATGAAGCTATATCAGATTCATGAAGCCTTCCGAGAGGTAATCTCGAAGGAGGTAAAGCGCATGCTGAATCAGGGGGTCATCAAGGAGTCCAAGAGTGGCTGGTCCAGTCCCATAGTCTTAATGTCGAAACCAGATGTAGAATAGCGGTTCTGCAATGATTATAGAAAACTGAATGAGGTCTCTAAGTTTGATTCATACCCAGTGCCCAGGTTAGATGAACTAACTGAAAGACTAGGGCCGGCCAGGTACATTACCACCCTTGACCTCACAAAAGGGTATTGTCAGATCCCTATGTCCCATGAGGCCAAGGAGAAGACGGTCTTTTCAACGCCAGATGGGTGTTTCCAATACACCAGAATGTTGTTTAGATTGCAAGGAGCTGCAGCTACCTTCCAGAGAGCCATGGACCGGATTCTAGCTCCCCAGAAGAAGTATGCAGCAGCCTACCTGGATGATATCGTGATCTACAGTCAGGATTGGGGTAGCCATCTGAGCAAAGTCCAGGCGATATTCGATGCTCTACGGAAGGCGGGGTTTTCCATCAACCCAAAGAAATATGCCATGGGCATGGAGAAGGCCAGATATTTGGGCTATGTCGTAGGTAGAGGCGTGATAAAGCCCCAAATAAATAAAATTGACGCGATCTGGGGTTGGCCACAACCTCTTACAAAAAAGCAGGTCAGAGCATTCCTGGGCATTGTGGGCTACTACCGCCAGTTCATCCCTTAATTTGCCATGACAGCCACCCCTTTGACAGACCTCCTTAAGGGGACAAAATCGGCTATGGCTAAGTGTTCTCCAGAAACCGAGATGGCCTTCCAGGAACTCAAGCAAGCCCTGTTTAAACAGCCGGTGTTGGTGGCACCCGATTTCTCGAATGAGTTTGTGGTCCAGACGGACGCGTCAGATGTCGGGCTGGGTGTGGTCCTTTCACAAGAGATGAACGGCGAAGAGCACCCCATAATGTCTTTAAGCCGGAAGCTGACGTCTTGTGAGGGAAATTACTCCATAGTGGAGAAGGAATGTTTGGCCATCAAGTGGGCGCTAGACACTCTAAGATACTACCTCTTAGGCAGAAAGTGTTAGAACTCTCCTGTTAGGTTTTTTCTATTTTGCTGGTCACATGACCTTTTTTGCCTATTTAATCCTGCTCCGCCCTTCTGGCCATGCTGGACTTCATTGTAATTTCTACTCTTAAGCTAGCCAGGTGCTTTGTAACCTTTCTCAGTCTGTTTAGCTAGGTCTTTTGACCTCTATGTTCTATGTTGTTTGTTTGTCTTTTTACTGCTACAATTTCTGCTAGGAGGTGTCCTATCTTTCTCCCAGTCCCTAGTTCTTGTAGGGATCCCTCCCTCACATCTATAGGTCTTCGTTCAGACTAGCTGAGGACTTTAGCGGGTCTGATCGCAGGATCAGGTTCCCCGTTACATCGTAGGGATCTAACTTAGTTCTATTGTAGGGACAGATCTCCTGTCTTTCCTTAGTGTTTGTAGCCGATCATAACAGTAAGTCCAGCCCAAAAATATCTCTAAGGAAAGACCTCCAGTTTCCATCATGGTGTCAGTTCAGGATTTGGCTCAACGCCTGCAGGGACTCTCTCTGGAGGCGGCCGAGCTCCAACAACACGTGAGTAGCTGTTCTGGAGCGCATTTTGTGGAGCCAAAGGTACGATTGCCTGATTTATTTTTTGGTGAACAACAAGATTTTTTTTCCTTTAAAAATGCTTGTAAATTGTATTTTCGTTTGAGACCCAGATCCTCTGGTGATGAATCACAGCGCATAGGGTTCATAATGTCACTTTTGCGCAAAGAACCTCAGGGATGGGCCTTTTCTCTCCAACCTAGTGATCTGTGCTTTAGATCAGTGGATAGTTTTTTTTTCTGATTTGGGGTTGTTGTATGATGATCCTGATCGTGTCTCATCAGCTGAGACAGAATTGAGACTTTTGAGGCAGGGATCAGGTAATGTGGAAAATTATTGTACTCACTTCCGTCGGTGGTCTGCTCTGGTGGGGTGGAACGATTCAGCTCTGAAAAGTTTGTTTCTTGCTGGGCTAGGTGAAAGGGTTAAGGATCTGCTTATTGCTTATCCTACACCTGGAAACTTGGAGGAGGCAATGCAATTAGCTATACAGGTGGACAGGAGACTGCGTGCAAGGGTTAATGAGAGCAAATCCTTTGCCATGTCAGCTCCTAGTCTTGAGAGGGTCTGTACTGACATTGGAAAGCCGATGGAGATTGGGGCGATGTCACCCCGCTCTCAGGAAAAAGACCGCAGGTTTTCTGAAGGTTTGTGCTTTTATTGCGGAAAATCTGACCATTTCATTAAGAACTGTGTGCTTCGCATGAACAAAGAAAAAAAAAAAAAAGAGATCAGTTACGCCCGTATGGCCTGTTTAAACACTAAGGGGGTATTTCTTTCTGCTACTACTGCAGCTCAGGAAGAATTAATTGAATTTAGGGTATTTGTGGATTGTGGTTCTACTCTGAATGTGATTGATGGGGGATTCTTGGAAAAACTTAAATTAAAACCCAAACCTTTGTCATCCCCTATTGCCGTGGTTTCTGTCGATGGCTCTCCCTTGAAATGTGTTACTCACAAGGTTTATGAATTTCCCCTCACTATTAATGGTATTCACCAAGAAAATTTGGATTTGGTAGTATTAAATAATTTGCCTTCTCCAGTAGTTTTGGGGTTACCCTGGTTAAAATTGCACAATCCTGTACTGGATTGGTCTACTAATGAAATTAAGTCCTGGAGCCCTAAGTGTTATGACAAGTGTTGTAACGGGCGCATTGCTGCTGTGGATAAAGGGGAATTACCTGTACCTATTCAGGATTTTTGGAAAGTTTTTTCTGAGGAGGAGTCGCAAATTTTGCCTCCCCATAGAGACTATGATTGTACCATTGAATTTGTCCCTGGAGCGACTCTTCCTAAAAGTCATTTATTTAATCATACTATTCCTGAGAGAAAGGCTTTGGAGGAATACATACAGACGAGCTTAGCCGCCGGTCATGTCAGACCCTCTAAGTCACCTGTGGCTGTTGGATTTTTTTTTGTCAAACAAAAGGACGGCGGTTTACGTCCTTGTCTGGACTTTCGCGAGATTAATAAAATTACTGTACGCAATCCCTACCCACTGCCATTGATTCCTGATTTGTTTAACCAGTTAGTGGGGGCCAAGTGGTTCTCTAAAATTGATCTCCGGGGGGCATACAATTTGTTGCGCATGAAGGAGGGTGATGAATGGAAGACTGCTTTTAACACTCCTGTGGGTCATTTTGAGAATCTGGTTATGCCTTTTGGTCTTACCAATGCACCAGCATTTTTTCAGAATCTTATTAATGACATCCTTAGACCTTTGATCGGCAAAAATGTGGTTGTGTATTTGGATGACATTTTGATTTATTCACCTGATCTGGAGTCTCATTGGCGGAGAATACGTGAGGTATTACAATTATTAATTGACAATTCGCTTTTTGCTAAGCTAGAGAAATGTGAGTTCGCTGCACAGAGAATTAGTTTTTTGGGCTACATTATCTCCAGCGAGGGCTTTGAGATGGACCCGGTGAAAGTTCAAGCTGTGCAGGAATGGCCTAGGCCTATTGGTTTGAAATCGATACAGAGGTTTTTGGGTTTTGCCAATTATTACAGAAAATTCATTAAAAAATTTTCTATTATTATTAAACCACTGACCGATCTCACCAGGAAAGGTGCTAATACGGTTCAGTGGACTACTGAGGCCATGGAAGCGTTTGTGTTTCTAAAGGAGAGGTTCAGCTCTGCCCCCATCCTTATGCAGCCTGATGCGACTAAGCCGTTTTTGGTTGAGGTTGATGCTTCTTCTGTGGGAGTCGGTGCGGTGTTGTCTCAGGAAAACAAGGATGGAGTACATCCCTGTGCCTTTTTTTCAAAAAAATTTTCTGAGACTGAACTTAATTACGATATTGGTAATCGGGAATTGCTGGCTATTAAACTCACATTTGAACACTGGCATCATCTTTTGGAAGGTGCTGAATTTCCCATTCAGGTTTTCACTGATCATAAAATCTGATCTATCTTGATGCTGCCAAGCGCTTGAATGCCCGTCAGGCTAGGTGGGCACTTTTTTTTCGCGGTTTAATTTTTCCGTTACTTACATCCCGGGTACCAAGAATGTTAAAGCTGATGCTTTGTCTCGCAGCTTTTCTCCCATGGTCGGTGTTGAGGAGGAGGAGAGCATTTTACAAGAAGGTGTTGTGATTGCTGCATTGGACTCCGTTTTGGAAGATGAGATTCTTAAAGCACAGGAGAATGCCCCATCTAATACTCCCCATGGGAGGTTGTTTGTGCCTAGGACCTTTAGGAGAGATTTGTTTGCTGAGTGTCATGAGTCTCGGTTGGCAGGTCATCCAGAAATTTCTGAGACCAAGAGACTTGTGGGTCGCAGTTTTTGGTGGCCTGGATGGCAGAAGGAAGTCATTAAGTGGGTGTGTCAATGTACTGTGTGTGCTAGATCTAAGTCTTCTCATACTCCTGCTGCGGGGTTGCTTTGCCCTCTGGAGGTTCCTAGTGCACCTTGGACACATCTGGCTATGGACTTTATTACTGACCTTCCCTCCTCTGAGGGTTTCACGGTCATCTGGGTGGTCGTGGACCGTTTTAGCAAGATGTGTCACTTGGTTCCCTTCATCAAACTGCCCTGCACTAAGACACTCGCTAAGGCCTTTGTCAAGGAAATTGTCAGACTCCATGGTGTTCCTACTGACATTGTTTCTGATAGGGGACCTCAGTTCGTGGCTCGTTTTTGGTGTGCCTTTTGTGACAGGTTGGGAGTTCGTTTGTCGTTTTCATCTGGATATCATCCTGAGTCTAATGGCCAGACAGAAAGGAAGAATCAGGATGTTGAGCAGTTCTTGCGTTGTTTTGTGGCAGACAATCAAGAGGGGTGGTCTGAGTTTCTGCCGCTTGCTGAATTTGCTCTTAACAACCATACATCCTCTTCTGCTGGGTGTTCGCCTTTTTTTTGCTGTTCTGGGAGACATCCGTCTTTTGGGTCATTCTCCAAATTGGTATCGGCTGTGCCTGAGGAGGAGAGTTTTTCCGGTGAATTGGAGAGAGTTTGGACGGATATGCGTGGTAATCTTCAGGAGGCTAACAAAAAATCTAAGAGGTACTTTGACAGGAAACGTCAAGAGGTTTTGTTTACGATTGATGACATGGTTTGGTTGTCCTCTAAGAATCTGCAGTTGAGGATTCCTTCTAAAAAAATGGGTCCCAAGTTTGTTGGGCCCTTTAAGGTGCTTCAGGTAGTTAACCAATCTGCTGTTAGGTTGGAGGTTCCTACCTCCTGGAAGATTAATCCGGTGTTTCATGTTTCTCTATTGAAAAAAGCTGATGTATCAGATAGAGACGCCACTGCCACTGTTCCTCCAGTGGTGGAGGACGGGGAATATGAAATTTCCCGCATCCTTAATTCTAGACGGTATAGGGGGAGTTTGCAGTATCTCGTCGCTTGGAAGGGTTTCGGTCCCGAGGATAACTCATGGGTGAGGGCGGATGATGTTTCTGCTTCCAGACTTGTCAGAGCGTTTCACAAGAGGTTTCCTGATAATCCCGGGCCTAGGGGATCCGGAGGATCCTCATAGAAGAGGGGGTACTGTTAGAACTCTCCTGTTAGGTTTTTTCTATTTTGCTGGTCACATGACCTTTTTTGCCTATTTAATCCTGCTCCGCCCTTCTGGCCATGCTGGACTTCATTGTAATTTCTACTCTTAAGCTAGCCAGGTGCTTTGTAACCTTTCTCAGTCTGTTTAGCTAGGTCTTTTGACCTCTATGTTCTATGTTGTTTGTTTGTCTTTTTACTGCTACAATTTCTGCTAGGAGGTGTCCATCTTTCTCCCAGTCCCTAGTTCTTGTAGGGATCCCTCCCTCACATCTATATGTCTTCGCTCAGACTAGCTGAGGACTTTAGCGGGTCTGATCGCAGGATCAGGTTCCCCGTTACATCGTAGGGATCTAGCTTAGTTCTATTGTAGGGACAGATCTCCTGTCTTTCCTTAGTGCTTGTAGCCGATCATAACAGAAAGTTCAGGCTGGTATCAGACCATGTCCCACTAAGGTGGATGAGCGAGAAGAAATGGAACAATGCTCGAGTGACCAGGGGGTTCCTAGATCTTCAGGAGTTAAGCTTCCAGGTAGAGCATAGGCCTGGGAAACTGCATGGCAATGCTGACGCATTGTCAAGGTTCCACTGTATGTTAGCAGAAGGTGCAAAGAGGGGAAATATGTATTGCTGAGGATGGCAGCTTCAGTAATGTAAAACCGGGAAAGCATGCTCCAGCACACATAGTGCTGAGAGGGTTAATAGGGCGTATCAGGGCCGTTTTTTTGAGCAGTCATAAGAGAGGGGTGGGATTGGCTGCTGACATATCCCCACCCCAATGGAGACCAAGTGTCTCATTCAGTGTCTGTGGCTGGAGGTGTGGAGACCACCAGCGTGCCTGTGCTAAAAGACACTGACTGTGAGCAGGCGAGCCCGCAGTACTATATGGACTGTTCATTTTCTTGTTTTGTTAATTTGTGCCGGAGAAGGCTGTGTTTTGTTTCCTTTGAAAGTGCGGTTTATGAAGCCTGAATAAACCTGCCTTGGACATTTTAAAGAGACAGAGTTCTGTGCCCACCTCTAACGTGGCTGAGTGAGTACAAAGCCCTACAATTTATACAGCATTCAGAAAACTGATAGATCTGCAGCAGATAAACACAATTCATTTAAAAAAATGTCTTCACCTAGCCGCCTAGCCCACATTAAGGTATATCAATGTGTGTAGAAAATGTCAATATAGAATATGTGGGTCATTGTTCAATCAACAGCACACTTGCTTTGAACTTGACTTACATATATCTATTTTCAACTAATTGTTTAAAATCTGGAAAGTAAAAAACAGCCCTAATTTAAAATAATTAATAAGTACTCCTGGTTTATTCCACCAATGAGTGACTCTGCACTAAAAATTTAATGAAACCATTGAAGAATGAATCATCTATACACACAAACATAAACACTTAGAAGATTGTGAATGAAGACCACAATGATCCATTTAGCTTTTGTGCTGTTCAGCTGACCAGATAAGGAACTCCAACATAGTTGACCTGTGTATTTTTTCAACCATAAATCTATGAAACTGCGATGTGACAGGTGAATGGTGAGGTAACTATTTTTTTCCCATTATGTTTTTTATATGGTCTGGTGTTTAGAGGGACCCCACAATATAATAAGAAACATTTCATTTGCATTTAATGATTCAATCAGAACCAAATATCCTGGCCAAATTCGAACAAACTGCTAAAAATAATTTTGGCAGATTCTTTTACAAATATGTAACATAGTAACATAGTTTTTAAGGTTGAAGGAAGACTAAGTCCATCTAGTTCAACCCATAGCTTAATATGCATACTTAAATGCAAATATGAGCCTAATATATTCTTATGAACCATTTAGGTGAACATCTAGTGAAAACCAAAACTGGACATGGCCTCAGAACCCTGTGTGAAGTCCTTCACTTATTTTTATTTTACACTTCTGTCTTGTGTTATAGACATAAGAAGACAGTAATTCCTATCAGCCATTTTACCTGTCATTTTGCTGATATTCTACAGTAATGGAAAAATTTTAGGCAGGTGTGGAAAAAGGCTGCCAAGTAAGAATGAAAGTAACAAAGTGCAAAGTGAATGAACAAAAGCGAAATCTAAATCAAATTAATATTTGCCTTCAAAACAGCATCAGTTCTTCTATGTACACTTGCACAAAGTCATGAATTTTGTAGGAAAATGGGTAGGTGTATGAGTAATCAATTCTACCAAACAAGTGGTAATAATCAATATTTTCATATGTGGGTTGAAACACAGTTATTACTGAAACAAAAACAGTTGTGAAAGAGGCTTAAAAGTGGGCAGGAAGAGCCAAACTCTGCTGTAACAGATTGCACAGCATGGCAAGACTGAGCACGGCAAAGAGACACTAGGTAGTTATACAGTATCAGCAATGTCTCTCACAAGCAAAGATTTCTAAGTGGACTGAACTTTTCAAGATGTGCTAATCAAGCTCTTTTGAAGAGACACCTAGAAATGGGAAATATTGAGGATTGAAGACACAGTGGTCTGCCAAGGAAACTTAGTGCAGCAGATGTAAGACACATCATGCTTACTCCCCTTCAAAATTGATAGATGTTTAACAGTGCCAGCAACTTTAAACTGGCAGCAACCAGTGGGACCCAGGTAACAAGATCTGCTGTTCGGAGGAGTCTGACCAGAAACTGTCTTCATGGAAAACAAGCGGACAAAAACTTTGAAATGGAAAAAAGGCCTAGTGACTCAAGTATGCATTCCAGGAAGATATGATATGGCCTGCACAGCACCCTGATCTCAACATCATCAAATCTGTTTTGGATTATATTAAGAGACAAAAGGATTTGTACAAACTTTCATCCCCTGAAGATCTACGGTTAGTTCTTCAAGATGTTTGGAATAACTTTCTTGCTGAGGTCCTTCAAAAACTGTGTGCCATTGTACCTATAAGAAATTATGCTGTTTTGAAGGCAAAGGGTGGTCACACCAAAACATTTATTTTATTTAGATTTCTCCTTTCATCATTCACTTTGTATTGTACTAATTGTTAACATTATTATCACATCTAATTTTTAAAAGCATTATTTTTTACAACATTTTTCCACACCTGCCGAAAACTTTTCCGTAGTACTGTATATGGACAAAAGTATTGGAAAACCTACATATTACACATACTAGAGTTTTTATATTATCTCACTCTTTAATAGTGTTGAGCCACCCCCGTAGTGTTCGAGTTCGGTTCGGTTCGTCGAACACCCTTGTGTTCGCCGAACTGTTCGTCGAACTGTTCGTCGAACACCTTCGAACACCGTTAAAACCAATGGCAGGCAAACAAAAACACATAGAAACACATACAAAACACCTTCAAAGGTGTCCAAAAGCTGACAAACTGCTCAGAAGACACAACTAACACATGGAAAAGTGACAAGTACATATAGTCATGCGAAAAGAAAAGAGGTGGAGGAGTAAAAAGAGGGGGAGACACAGATATAGGCATGTCATGCCCTTCTAAAATCCAAAAAGTGAGAAGCCGAGACGGCCAGTCCGCTCCTGCCCGTGCCACCTCCGTGTCGCCGGGTTTGTGCCAGAGCCGCGGTGAACCCTGACGGCCAGCCCCCTTCTCCCAATACTGGTGCCTGTCCGCTGGTGGGTCGAGAGAGCCCCCCTGTGGTGGAGGCAGCTCTAAGCTTTTTAATTTAAATTGTCCCTCTAATTTGAATGAATACACTTTAAATCCATTTACAAGGATCTATTGGAGGGCAAGTCTCATGCCAGCAGCCGCGTAATTCCAGCTCCAGTAGCGTCCACTAAAGCTGCTGCAGTTAAAAAGCTTTTATAAGGATCGAGCTTGGCTGTCCACCGCAAGGCATCCTAGTGCCAGTCCCAGGCCCTATGCCTTGGGGTGCCTCCTGATGCTCTTCACTAAGTATCCCGTGGTCCCGAAGCATTTCCTTTGAAAAAATTAAGTGTCCAAACTACAGGTGGTGTAGCTTGCTTAACAGCCGGGATAATCCGCTGACTAGCAGACACTACTACTAGGCACAAAGTATTTCCTGGGCTAGATGCAGTTAAAAATTTGTAAGTAGATACTCTCGTTGGATGCTGAGAAAGCATTCCATAGAGTCTCCTGGCACGCCATATATGATTCTCTTAAAAAGCTTGGGGTAGGGGTCTAGGGGACCCTTTTATAGCCAAAATCACGGCCCTGTATCACAATACGTCACCTAGGCTGAAGATAAATGGAACTGTAGCACCGAGGGCTCGGTTGCTACAGACGTATTGCACCTCACCCAGAGGTGGATCAGGACCCGACACCTGCATGCATTACACCACATTGCCGTGGGGCAGGGCGACCAATATGCCCCTGAGATGGGCACGACAGTCCCTGTCCCTGGCTGGAGTGGGGGGAGGGAACACTGAGGAAGGGGAACCCTGCAGTGCAGGAGCAGGGAGGAAGCAGTTCCTGGGTGCATTGAGAAGGGAGTATAAAAGGTGGGCACCATCTTAGTTCAGTGCAGAGAAGTCTGAGCAGAAGTGGCAGGGAGCAGGGGCTCTGCATGAGCTCTGCTCCGGAGGCGGGCCTAGTAACAGAGGCCCAGGCCTGCAAGAGGGAGAAGGAAGGAAGAGGAGCGGAGAAGGCTCCAGGAACGAGGAATGAAGGGATCCCAGGGGTGCGGACGGGCGAGTCGCCACCGCACGCCCGAATCCACCTGCGTGGAGGGGTCAGGCCAAAGGGGGAGACCGGTCCCCGAACTAGTGGAGGCAGGAAACGACCCTCAGCTAGAAACCGGAGGCTCTGACATTTTATGTGGCGCAGCCCCTTGCTCCACCCGCTAGGAAGGCACCACATAGGGTCAGGGAAACTGGCGCCAAGTTTACCAAGAGGAGGCCCGAGGCAGCCGGACAGAAGTGTTGGTAAGAAAGGCCAGACAAAGGACACACAAAGGGGGTCCTGTGAAGCGCTCCAAAGTTATCTGGGAGTTGTCTGAGCCCCTCACCTGGTGAGCACAGTACGACGTGGGCAGCCGTTACCTGCAGACGTGGTCTGGATAATAAGAACTGTGAGTAAAGGCCCTGAACTGCATCACTGACTCCGTGTCGTTACTGCTGCTGCCCTGCACCATCACCCCCATCCTCCGCATACACTGCCCTGAGGCTATACTCCTCCCGTGGGGAGTTATGCTATGCTCTGCTGCACCCACAACACCAGCCTTAGCGGTCTGCCCTGTAGCGGCGGTTCACTCTGACCGCAATCCACGGGTGGCGTAGTCGGACATTTAAACATCAAAACCACATAAATAGTTCCGCCACTGGTTTGACCGCCCTGAGCCACGGAACCGGATCGCCGCCACGAAGACTACAACCACCAGCATCCACCAAAAAGGGTCCGGCTCCGGGTGTCCCAAGGCCCAGGGGGTGCGTCAGAACATTTTCATCACCTTTCACAATCACCAATGGGACAAGGCAGGGATGTCCTCTGTCCCCTCTCTTATACATCCTAGTGACGGAGCACCTGCTCTCATCAATTCGCCATAACCCCAATATTAGGTGGATTGAGGTGGGAGGCACCGAGTACAAGTGCTCTCTATTTGCTGATGATGTCCTAGTATATATCACTCAATCACATATATCCATCCCTGCTGTTATGGCTGAAATAGATCACTTTGTTACATGGTAAAATTTTAAAATCAATGCAGCGAAGTCTGAGGCCCTCGATGTCTCCCTCCCTAAATCCATATAGGATTCCATCCAGTCCAACTTTCCCTTTGCCTGGCCCTCACAGGGTATCAAATACTTAGGAATTCCTATTCATAGAGACCTCTCCCATCTATGTTATCTTAATTTTGGGCCCTTTATTGAACAATTCCATACAGACCACGGTTGTCAAGTTAGAACTGTAAGATTCACTACGTGAACCACTGGTGTTTTGTGGAAAAGCACATGTACACCGCGTTCCAAATTATTATGCAAAAAGTGTTTAGGAGTGATAAGGGAAGAATTTGTTTGTTTGTCAGTTAAACTCATTGATGGTGATGTGTGTCAGGGCTCTTTATATCACTGTAAGCAATTGCAGACACCTGTGCTAATTAGTTTGGCAGGTGTGTCCAATGAAAGGCAAGACTACTTAAGAAGGCTCTCTCACATTATTAAGCAGCCTACATTTTCTGCCAAAATGGGAAAGAAAAAGGATGTGTCGGCTGCTGAGAAGCAACAAATTGTGGAGTGTTTAGGTCAAGGCATGACTACAATCAACATTGTGCGATGATCAGGATGAAGTGTCTTGGCAATCAAGAAGTATGTAGCTGATTCACAGTACACACGTGTGCGTGCTGATAAGGGCAAATTGAGGACTCTTTCCTACAGGCAATTACGTCAGGTTGAAAGAGCAGCGGCAAAAAAGCCTTGTCATAGCAGCAGACAAGTTTTTGAAGCTGCTTGTGCCTCCAACGTCCCCCGAACAACAAGATGCAGGGTCCTTCAGAGGTTTGCAGCTGTGCATACGCCATCCTGTCGACCTCCTCTATCCACTTCACACAAGCAGAAACGGCTCCAGTGGGCCAAACATTACATGAAGACTGATTTCAAAACTATTTTGTTCACGGATGAGTGCCGTGCAGCGCTCGATGGTCCAGATGAATGGAGTGGAGGATGGCTGGTTGATGGACACCCCACGCAAACACGGCTACAGCGCCAACAAGGAGGAGGTGGAGTAATGTTTTGGGCTGGAATCATGGGGAGAGAGATTGTCGGCCCCTTTAGGATCCCTGAAGGCGCTAAAGATGAACTCCATAATGTATGTGGATTTTCTCAAACAGCACTTCCTGCCATGGTTCAAGAAGAAGAACCGTGTATTTCACAGCAAGATCATTTTTCTGCATGATAATGCACCATCTCATGCTGCACATAAAACATCTGCATCTCTGGCTGATATGGGCATAAAAGGGGACAAACTTATGGTGTGACCCCCATGCTCCCCTGACCTCTACCCCATTCAGAACCTTTGGAGCATCATTAAAAGGAGTGTCTATGATGGCGGGAGGCAGTTCACATCTAAGCAACAGCTCTGGGAGGGTATTCTGTCCTCATGCAAAACAATTGAAGCAGAAACCATCCAAAACCTGACAAATTCAATGGACGAGAGAGTTCAGAAGCTCCTTTCGAACAAGGGGTCCTATGTGAAAATGTAACATCACCTAGAATAAAGTTTTGAGTTGAAAACTGTTTGATTTCAGTTTCTAACAACCTGCTAATGCTTATAATTTCAAAAATGACCATTTTTTTGGTCTTTATTAAAATGAAAAGGTTGATCGAAAAGTTTGGGGGATCTAAGAGTGTGGCAACCCAGTAGTCATGATTACTTCGAATTCTGACAATATGAGGGTCATGCTGCAGGTAGTGCAGCAAGAAGGCACTTATGTGTCTTGCGCATCTCGGAGCCCCAAAATTATTTTCCGGGCTAGATGCAGCTAAAAATTATTTTTAATTTTAAATCTGGTGAAGCCTATTATAGATGGCCTAATAGGATCAGTGCTGCACACTGCTACAAAGCCCAAATTATTTTCCAGTCAAGATACAGATAAACATGATTAGTAATTTGAAAGCTTAAAACGGTTGGTAGGGTGATTTTAACCAATCATCAAGCTTTTACTCTCCCCAGGATGACACAGGGGTAGAAAAGTCGTTTCGGATCCATGATTTGTTCATCTTTATGAACGTGAGTCTGTCTACATTATCAGTGGAGAGCCGCGTGCGCTTATCTGTCAGCACACCACCAGCAGCGCTGAACACACGTTCAGACAGAACGCTGGCTGCGGGGCATGACAAGATCTCCAAGGCGTAAGTGGCTAGCTCCGGCCATTTATCCAGATTGGAAGCCCAAAAAGAGCAAGGGTCCAGTGACACAGTCGTGGCTTCAATGTTTACTTGGAGATACTCCTGTACCATCGTCTCTAGGCGTTGACTATGTGTCAGACTTCTTGTCTCCTGTGGCCTTGCAAAGGATGGGCTAAAAAAGTGGTGAAATGATTCCGCAAAATTGATGTTACCAGCAGATACTGTGGTTCTGTTACGGTTTGAGTGCTGAATACTTGACGGTCCCACGGTTGGCAAGTTGGAACTGTGAGATTCACTACGTGCACCACTGGTATTTTGTGGAAAAGCACATGTAAGATTCTGCAACAGTCTCTGCTGATACTCCTGCATGCGTGCATCCCTTTCTATGGCAGGAATAATTTCTGCAAATTTACTTTTGTACCGGGGATCTAACAGTGTGGCAACCCAGTAGTCAGGATTATTTCTAATTCTCACAATTCGAGGGTCATGTTGCAGGTAGTGCAGCAAGAAGGCACTCATGTGTGTTGCGCATCCAGGAGCACCAAGTCCCTGTTGTGTTGGTGGCGAGGTAACAATCATGCTTCCTTCCTCTGTCCTCTCCCCCCAACCTCGCACAACATAAATGTGAGCAAGGTCTCCCTCATCTGATGAGTCTTCCATCAGTTCGTCCTCCACTTCTTCCTGGGCTCCTGCACCTTCCTCACTAGTTTGGCTGCTACCATGCGCCCTGGTAAAACCATCTCCCCCACCCTCACATGCCTGCCGCCTTGGTGCTGCCGACCGTCTGGACCTTGCAGATGTTAGCCCTTCCGCATACAACTCCTCCTCCTCTACTTCCTCCACCTCCTCTTGTGCCACCACCTGACTCCGAATTCTGTTTAACATGTGCTCCAGCATGTAAATCACCGGAATAGTCATGCTGATAATGGCATCGTCAGCACTAAACATCTTCGTCGCCATTTCAAAACTGTGCAGAAGGGTGCATAGGTCCCTGATCTGAGACCACTCCTCCAGCGTGATTTGCCCCACCTCTGAATCTCGTTGGCCCAGGCTATACGTCAGAACGTATTGCACCAGGGCTTGTCGGTGCTGCCACAGTCGCTGCAACATGTGCAGAGTTGAATTCCACCGGGTAGGCACATCGCATTTTAGCCGGTGAAGTGGCAGGCCCAACGACTTCTGTAGAGATGTAAGTCGCTGAGCTGCGGGATGCGAACGGCGGAAGTGAGCACACAGCGACCGTGCCCTCTGCAGAAGGCCATCTAGTCTGGGATAGTGGGCTAAAAATTGCTGGACAACCAGGTTCAACACGTGAGCCATACAAGGCACGTGTGTGACATTGCCCCGGCGAAGGGCCGCACCCAGGTTTGCAGCATTGTCGCACACGGCCTTCCCTGGTTTCAGGTCCAGTGGAGACAACCATTCATGAAATTGGTTCTCCAGAGCTGACCACAACTCCTCAGCTGTGTGACTCACATTTCCCAGACATTTCAATGTAAAAACCGCCTGATGATGTTGAGCCCTACTGCCAGCATAGTAAGGAGGTGTGCAGGATCCCTTCTGCGCAGTTAGAAAGCTTGTGGCATGACCAGACAGGATTGGGTGCAGGTGGAAGACCGAGAGGAGGTTGAGGAGGCAGAAGCAGTGGAGGAAAAATGACATAAAGAGGATTGACGCACAACTCGTGGGGACGGCAAGACTTGGACAGCAGCCCCTTGTCCTGCTGTCACCATAGTTACCCAGTGCCCAGTCAGCGACATGTAACGCCCCTGTCCATGCCTACTCGTCCAAGTGTCTGTGGTGAAATGCACCCTGTCACACACAGAGTTTCTCAAAGAAGCGGTGATGTTGTGTGCGACATGCTGGTGGAGCGCAGGCACACCTTTCTTTGAGAAGTAGTGCCGACTGGGCATCTGGTACTGGGGCACTGCGACGGACATAAGGTCTCGAAAATCCTCTGTGTCCACCAGGCGGAAAGGCAGCATTTCTGTAGCCAAGAGCTTGCAGATGGTGAAATTCAACCTCTTAGCTTTCTCATGGCTAGGAGGAAATGGTCTTTTACTTGTCCACATCTGAGGGACCGAGGGCTGGCTATTGTGCTTAGACGGGGTTGATAAGGGTGTCCCCGGCAAACTGCCGGTCTGTGAGGAAGATGCAGGCGGACATGTTAGGTTGCCTTGATCCAAAGGTGGTGCTATCGATGTCGGACAGCGCTCAAGACCAGCTGGTGTTACCACCTCCAAAGAAAATGATGACCTGCCAATCACGCTGGCTGTTGCGGGTAAAGAGGTGGCAGGTCTGCGCCCCAAAACAGGTGTGACTGCTGTCCCCCCAGTCACAGAGGATGAAGAGGCCGCGGATGCACAAGATATGGCAGACGGTGGTTGGCCCGGCCGGCTAGACCGCATTGTAGCACACTGAGCTTCCCACTGCAACTTATGCTTCATGTCCATGTGCCGGTTCATGCATGAAGTACTCAAACTATGTATTTTTTGGCCTCTACTTAGCTTTTGCTGACAAATGTTACAGATAACACGAGTTGGGTCATCTTTATCGATCTGAAATTATGCCCAGGCTATGCAAGGCTTAGCACCCATGCGACCTGAAGAGCCACCACGACTTGTGGTGAGAGGCAGAGTTGTGTTTGAGGATGCAGTTGTTGACGTGCTTCCAGTACTACGTCTCTGTCCAGGAAGGCGCAACCTGACCTCGTCGTCACTAGCATCTTCCTCCACCTCCTCTGCTGACCTCATCTCTTGGCTGACTGTGGGTTGACAGTAAGTGGGATCTCCGACCTCATCATCATCACCCTGTGCGTTATCACACCCGTCGTCCTCAGAGCCAACCTGTTCCTGCCCTGACAAAAAACTAAAGTTGTCGCTCCAATCAGGTATTTGAGTCTTATCATCGTCTTCCTCATTGTCTCCACCAACAGGAGTTACAGTTTGGGAATGAGGGTCTACATTATGGTCAGAACCTTCTGCGTCTGGTCCTGGATCCGACTCATAAAGATTCTGGGCATCAGTGCAGATCATTTCCTCGTCTGGATTCACAGAAGCGCTGGAGTCGACCTCTGATTCCCAGGCTATAGTATGAGTAAACAGCTCTGCAGACTCAACCATCTGTTCTACCTCATACTCAGACGGGCAGCTGGAGATTTGGGAGCTGTGAGGAAGCAAGTGCGATTTGGGTGACACCTTTGAGGACTGGAGTATTTGTGATGTTGAAGTTGATGTGGAGGAGAGCCCACTTAAAGGAGCACTTGATATCCGTTGAAGCACCTGCTGTTTTTGTGCCTCATCTGGAATTTGTAGCGATTGGCGTGGCCGTAAGAAAGGGATCTTATCACATTGTCCGCTAAAAGAAGTAGACATTTTAGTTTGGCTGGAAGATGGTCTTTCTTCTGCACCTACCCCACGGACACAACCTTTTTTCCCCTTCCCAACACGCCTATTCCCCTTTCCACCAGCAGCAGGCCTTTTTCCACTCATTTTGGTGGTTAACTAATTCACAACTCTGGAGTTGTTTGCACAAAAAAACAATGGATGGCAACCGAGCAGAGCTGAGTGGCCAAACTGTGGTATTAGGCCAAAACTATTGGCTGGGTTAGATGCAGAAAAAAATTATTTTTAATTTGCAACCTGATGGAGGTCAGTATAGATGGACTAATAGACCAAGTCCCACACACCGCTAGAAGCCCAAATATTTTTTCAGAGCTAGATGCAGAAAATTTTTTTATTCAATTTGCAACCTGATGGAGGTCAGTATAGATGGACTAATAGACCAAGTCCCACACACTGCTAGAAGCCCAAATATTTTTTCAGAGCTAGATGCAGAAAAAAATTATTTTTAATTTGCAACCTGATGGAGGTCAGTATAGATGGACTAATAGACCAAGTCCCACACACCGCTAGAAGCCCAAATATTTTTTCAGAGCTAGATGCAGAAAATTTTTTTATTCAATTTGCAACCTGATGGAGGTCAGTATAGATGGACTAATAGACCAAGTCCCACACACTGCTAGAAGCCCAAATATTTTTTCAGAGCTAGATGCAGAAAAAAATTATTTTTAATTTGCAACCTGATGGAGGTCAGTATAGATGGACTAATAGACCAAGTCCCACACACCGCTAGAAGCCCAAATATTTTTTCAGAGCTAGATGCAGAAAAAAATTATTTTTAATTTGCAACCTGATGGAGGTCAGTATAGATGGACTAATAGACCAAGTCCCACACACCGCTAGAAGCCCAAATATTTTTTCAGAGCTAGATGCAGAAAAAAATTATATTCAATTTGCAACCTGCTGGAGGTCAGTATAGAAGGACTAATAGAACAAGTCCGACACACTGCTAGAAGCCCAAATATTTTTTCAGAGCTAAATGAAGAAAAAAATTATTTTTAATTTGCAACCTGATGGAGGTCAGTATAGATGGACTAATAGACCAAGTCCCACACACCGCTAGAAGCCCAAATATTTTTTCAGAGCTAAATGAAGAAAAAAATTATTTTTAATTTGCAACCTGATGGAGGTCAGTATAGATGGACTAATAGACCAAGTCCCACACACTGCTAGAAGCCCAAATATTTTTTCAGAGCTAGATGCAGAAAAAAATTATTTTTAATTTGCAACCTGATGGAGGTCAGTATAGATGGACTAATAGACCGAGTCCCACACACTGCTAGAAGCCCAAATATTTTTTCAGAGCTAGATGCAGAAAAAAATTATTTTTAATTTGCAACCTGATGGAGGTCAGTATAGATGGACTAATAGACCAAGTCCCACACACCGCTAGAAGTCCAAATATTTTTTCAGAGCTAGATGCAGAAAAAAATTATATTCAATTTGCAACCTGCTGGACGTCAGTATAGAAGGACTAATAGAACAAGTCCCACACACTGCTAGAAGCCCAAATATTTTTTCAGAGCTAAATGAAGAAAAAAATTATTTTTAATTTGCAACCTGATGGAGGTCAGTATAGATGGACTAATAGACCAAGTCCCACACACTGCTAGAAGCCCAAATATTTTTTCAGAGCTAGATGCAGAAAAAAATTATTTTTAATTTGCAACCTGATGGAGGTCAGTATAGATGGACTAATAGACCAAGTCCCACACACCGCTAGAAGCCCAAATATTTTTTCAGAGCTAGATGCAGAAAAAAATTATATTCAATTTGCAACCTGCTGGACGTCAGTATAGAAGGACTAATAGAACAAGTCCCACACACCGCTAGAAGCCCAAATATTTTTTCAGAGCTAGATGCAGAAAAAAATTATATTCAATTTGCAACCTGCTGGACGTCAGTATAGAAGGACTAATAGAACAAGTCCCACACACTGCTAGAAGCCCAAATATTTTTTCAGAGCTAAATGAAGAAAAAAATTATTTTTACTTTGCAACCTGATGGAGGTCAGTATAGATGGACTAATAGACCAAGTCCCACACACTGCTAGAAGCCCAAATATTTTTTCAGAGCTAGATGCAGAAAAAAATTATTTTTACTTTGCAACCTGATGGAGGTCAGTATAGATGGACTAATAGACCAAGTCCCACACACCGCTAGAAGCCCAAATATTTTTTCAGAGCTAGATGCAGAAATTTTTTTTATTCAATTTGCAACCTGATGGAGGTCAGTATAGATGGACTAATAGACCAAGTCCCACACACTGCTAGAAGCCCAAATATTTTTTCAGAGCTAGATGCAGAAAAAAATTATTTTTAATTTGCAACCTGATGGAGGTCAGTATAGATGGACTAATAGACCAAGTCCCACACACTGCTAGAAGCCCAAATATTTTTTCAGAGCTAGATGCAGAAAAAAAATATTTTTAATTTGCAACCTGATGGAGGTCAGTATAGATGGACTAATAGAACAAGTCCCACACGCTGCTAGAAGCCCAAATATTTTTTCAGAGATAAATGAAGAAAAAAATTATTTTTAATTTGCAACCTGATGGAGGTCAGTATAGATGGACTAATAGACCGAGTCCCACACACTGCTAGAAGCCCAAATATTTTTTCAGAGCTAGATGCAGAAAAAAATTATTTTTAATTTGCAACCTGATGGAGGTCAGTATAGATGGACTAATAGACCAAGTCCCACACACCGCTAGAAGTCCAAATATTTTTTCAGAGCTAGATGCAGAAAAAAATTATATTCAATTTGCAACCTGCTGGACGTCAGTATAGAAGGACTAATAGAACAAGTCCCACACACTGCTAGAAGCCCAAATATTTTTTCAGAGCTAAATGAAGAAAAAAATTATTTTTAATTTGCAACCTGATGGAGGTCAGTATAGATGGACTAATAGACCAAGTCCCACACACTGCTAGAAGCCCAAATATTTTTTCAGAGCTAGATGCAGAAAAAAATTATTTTTAATTTGCAACCTGATGGAGGTCAGTATAGATGGACTAATAGACCAAGTCCCACACACCGCTAGAAGCCCAAATATTTTTTCAGAGCTAGATGCAGAAAAAAATTATATTCAATTTGCAACCTGCTGGACGTCAGTATAGAAGGACTAATAGAACAAGTCCCACACACTGCTAGAAGCCCAAATATTTTTTCAGAGCTAAATGAAGAAAAAAATTATTTTTACTTTGCAACCTGATGGAGGTCAGTATAGATGGACTAATAGACCAAGTCCCACACACTGCTAGAAGCCCAAATATTTTTTCAGAGCTAGATGCAGAAAAAAATTATTTTTACTTTGCAACCTGATGGAGGTCAGTATAGATGGACTAATAGACCAAGTCCCACACACCGCTAGAAGCCCAAATATTTTTTCAGAGCTAGATGCAGAAATTTTTTTTATTCAATTTGCAACCTGATGGAGGTCAGTATAGATGGACTAATAGACCAAGTCCCACACACTGCTAGAAGCCCAAATATTTTTTCAGAGCTAGATGCAGAAAAAAATTATTTTTAATTTGCAACCTGATGGAGGTCAGTATAGATGGACTAATAGACCAAGTCCCACACACTGCTAGAAGCCCAAATATTTTTTCAGAGCTAGATGCAGAAAAAAATTATTTTTAATTTGCAACCTGATGGAGGTCAGTATAGATGGACTAATAGAACAAGTCCCACACGCTGCTAGAAGCCCAAATATTTTTTCAGAGATAAATGAAGAAAAAAATTATTTTTAATTTGCAACCTGATGGAGGTCAGTATAGATGGACTAATAGACCAAGTCCCACACACTGCTAGAAGCCCAAATATTTTTTCAGAGCTAGATGCAGAAAAAAATTATTTTTAATTTGCAACCTGATGGAGGTCAGTATAGATGGACTAATAGACCAAGTCCCACACACCGCTAGAAGCCCAAATATTTTTTCAGAGCTAGATGCAGAAAAAAATTATATTCAATTTGCAACCTGCTGGAGGTCAGTATAGATGGACTAATAGAATGATGCTATGCCCAAAAGATTTTACTTCACTAGGTGCAGTAAAAAAATTGGTATTCTATACACAGGTGGTATATCTTGCAACACAGATAGGCTACTCCACTGACTAACACACTCTGCAATAGGCCAAAAAGGATTAGCTTTGCTAGATTCAGCCAAATGCTGTGAAAAAAACTTGCACAGCACTGGCACAGACCTGCCTGGCAAAAACTGATAGGAACTGATGTAACCTAGTCCTGAAAAGGACTCCAATTACAATTAGTCTTTACTCCCACAATCTATCTATTTAAGAGCACAGACCTGCCTGATAAAAGTCGTAGGAAATGCTGTAACCTAGTCCTTAAAAGGACTGCAATCACAACTATTCCCTACTCCCAAGCTATCTGTATATTTGTGCGAAAATTGGCTTGAAATTAACAAGGTATAGCGCACACAGCAACAGCGGTGCCGTCTAACACGCAGCTGCAGCAGTGAGAAAATGGTGGCGACGGGGAAAATGGCTTGGTCTTATAGGGCAAGGACATGTGACATACACTGCCAATCACACATGCCCTTGCTTGTGTGAAAAAAAGCACTTCGCTCCGTGTGTGCGCTGCTGATAGGCTGACAGATTGCACCTCCCCACTGCAAATGCGGGAAAGAGAAAAAAAAATGGAGATCTTTATTGTTCCTGCAAAGATCCATCCCCTGCCCCTCCCCCCGCCCCGCTGTACACTCAAACTGCGTATTAACATTAATTTTCATCATTACTGAGAAAAAATCCAGTTATGATTTTGGTGCACGAACAGTTATCGAACATAACCTCGAACAGCCGAATTTTTCTCAAATTGTTCGTGTTCGCCGACCGGCTCGAACACCGCCCAAAACAGCTCGAATTTGAGATTGGCGAACATTTCGAGTAGAACAATGCTCATCTCTACTCTTTAACCATGGAATTGGTGATCCTTATGCAGCTAAGACAGCTTCCACTCTTGGGAAGGCTTTCTTCAAGTTTTTGGTATGTGTCTGTTGGAATTTTTGCCCATTCATCCAGAAGAGCATTTTGGAGGTCAGATACCAATGTTGGGAAAGAGGGCCTGGCAATCTCTATTCTAGTTAATTCCAAAGGTATTCAATGAGGTTGAAGCCGAGCCAGTCAAGTTCTCATAAAAAATCACCAAACCGTGCCTTTATGGACCTTACATTATGCATTGGGGAACTGACATGCAAAAGCAAAAATGGGCCTTTCCCAAACTCTTCCCAAGTCGGAATTCTACACTTTTCCAAAATGTCCTTGGTAGGCTAAAAACCTAAGATGTTTAAATTTCCATCTCTGAAACTAAAGGGCCTCCACCAAAATTTACAATTGGCACAATGCAGTTAGTCAATTGATGTTCTCTCTGCATTCGTCAAATTCCAACTCCATGAAACTGTCAGATAGCATACCGTGATGCGCCACTCCACAGAATACGTTTATATGGCTCCAAAGTTCAATGTGGTGTGTGTTAAACCACTCCATCTGATGCTTGGCATTGTGCTTGCTGTTATTAGACTTCCAAGCATGGAAACTTATGACTTGAAGCTCCCAGAACAGAAATGTTGTGCTGAAGTTAATCCCAGAGGAGGTTTGGAGCTTTGCAGTTGAGTTATCAGAGTATTGGTGACTTTTATGCACCATGCACCTTTGCTCTTGGCGCCTTTTACTCTTTAAGTTTAGATGATCTGCACTTTAAGACTGAGTTGTTTTGGTTCCTAAAAGTTCCAACTTTGCACTTTAATACAGCTCACAATCGACTGTGGAATATTTAGTAGAACAAAAATATTACAAGCAGAATTGATGCAATGGTGGCACCCTATTACAATGCATCATTCGATTTCAGTGAGCTCTTTACAACAACACATTCTTTCGCAAATGTTTGTAGAGGCATGCTGCATGGCATGGTGCATAAAACTGTGGAAATGTGAAATATCTCAATTAAACATGTGTCCCAAATATCTTTTTTGTGACACCGTGTATCATTCTCTGCCAACCTATTAGTATCTAAACATTGCTGGCTTCTCTTACTTTCAGCCAATTTTCTCTTGTAATCAATTACTTTGATATGTCCCTGCCTCTCTCTTAGCTTTTAAGCTGGCCATACTCATTCTTTGCTCAGCTGGATGTTTTTAATCTAATATGGTGTAACAAAACTGTGAGTTGAAAACAGGCTTTTGCCATCAGGCTTTCCATTGTCCACTCTATTTAGCAAAGTCTATGGGGCACTATAGTATTTACTCTTTGACTCCTTTATAGGGACCTGAACTTTGCTGCAGGGATTCCCAAATTGTGTCTTCAGAGTAATCACGAATTAGCAGAGTGAACTGAGGAAAAACCAATATGGTCTGATTCAGAACCAGAAAAAAAGCTAGACAAGAACAGAATGAAAGCAAAAAGTTCAGAAGTAGCAGGATCAGGATAGAGGAGAGTCAAGCAAGGAAGGTCTTAGGTTAGTTCGAAGTCAATTCAGAGTGGGCATTCCAGAGTTAATCCATAGGAGTAGTTGGATAACAATTTTGAAAGAACTTAACATGTTGCTCTCCGCAAGGAGAAATGTTACCCCTTAGATACCGGTCTGACACCTCTCACCCAGCCAAACCAGAACTCACACTTTGAACTGACAAGGGGCAGTACCCCAAAACACAACGCCTGCAAATTGAGTTTCTGGTTCTGGCTTACATCCTAAGTCATGTGATAAGGCTCGTTAAAGGGTCACTATTGACTTTTAGGATTGCTAATTCCTGTAGGTGGCACCAGAGTTCTGGTCCTCTTCCTCTCTGAAGAGACAATTTGCATATTTCCCAGAGGAGCATTGCGGCTTTAAAAGTCTCCTCACCATGACATGCCTAACATGTCGCTCACCGCAAGGAGAAATGTTACCCCTTAGATATAGAAAGACCACTAGAAAACAGTCCAACAATTCTCAGGTACTATATGGAGAATACAATAAGTGGCTATGAGCAAAGGAAAACTGAAATAAGCCACCAGGACTGCTGATGGGTCACAAACCCATTCTTTGATTGGTCGTCTGACTAATGCCCCTTATTGGCTGGTCAGTTGGACACCTGGATTGGTCAGATTAACTGTCCATAATTAGTTATGAGCGAGTATGTACTGTTAACTCTTTCGGTGGAGGACTATGTGGGGCCATTATTCTGTATGGAGGACTATGTGGGTCCTATTATTCTGTATGAGGACTATGTGGGGCCCATTATACTGTATACTGGTTGGCCTGTGACTTTGCTCAAGTTTTTCATTTTGGTCCTCTGTGTGTTTAAGTTTGACATCCCTAAAATATATCAAATAAAAGTAATCTAATGTTTTATCTTTATAAGTATTTGACAGAATATTTCTAATTGTGATAAAACAATTTCAACATTACAATTATTTTAATTTGTTATTCTGATGCAGGCAAAGATAATTAATAAGCCATATCTACATTCGGCTAAAGTCTTGTCAAGCGTGGCAAGTTTAAATCGGTCTTTCATATTTAAGAACTGGTAACCTAATACGAACCAACATAATGTCTCTAAAGCAGCATATTGAGCCACTTCAGTGCTTTATGATGTGTTAATGTGTGCCATTTGCAAAGACAACTGTGAATACAATCTTTTGCATACTGTGCAATTAGCACTAAAGAGAAGCTGGGGCTTTCTTAATACTAAGAGTCCCAGATGTTTTTGTCCTGGTAGCTTGCGTTGGGCTGTTCTTTTGTCAGCACTAATTATCGATCAATCAAGATGAATGAGTGAACTAAAGACCTTGTGAAAAGTAATCCCTTACATAGAATGCCAATCCTTGGCAGGAAACTAAAGATTTAGTCAGCAATGGGTAGGGAACCTGTACCATTGACAACTGCTGGTAAATGATTAAACCGGATCACCCAACTTGGTGGACAAGTGATTATGTAGAATACTTTCTATTGTTGTCACCATTATCTATGTATTCTGATCATTTTGTACACATCATTATTTTATTTGTTATAAACTAACAATCACTTGACCATTATCCATTGTTTTGAGTTTACTTTTTGTTTTTGCATTTAATGTTTTAACATTTTTATTTCACATGGTCATAGACAGCTTTAGAGCATTTGTCTGGTCAAGCTATTCATGTCAACTCCTCAATTTACATGCATGCTCAACTTGATTCAAGGGGTTTCCGAGACTAACATTTATGGCCTATGCTTAGGATAGGTCATCCATGTTTGATCGGTGGGGGTGCAACACCCGGCACGCCCACTGATCACCTGTTCCTATTGTCGGCTGGAATTGCTCAGTTACTGAGCTGCACAGCACAGATCTGTTGACAGAATAGTGGCCGCTTGATGGTTATTGCAATCCGCCCCCTATTGATTTGAATAGGAGTCGGATGTGCATTACTCTGCTGTGGCCACTATACAATCGGTGAAGCTGTGCAGCCCGGCAATTGGGCAGTTCCGGTTGCCGCCAACACAGGGAACAGCCGATCACACCCCCACCGATCAGACTTTGATGACCCACTCAAGGATTGGCCACCAATGTTAAAGTCCCTGACAACCACATTAAATGTGCACGTGTTCTTCATAGGGAAAGTGGAATAAACCACTGCCAGAAACTTTTTGGCAGCTCTTTATCTTCTGTAAGAAAAACGGACTGAAAATGTCTAACATGGTGATTGTTTTTTATTCCAATATGTGTCGGTAGGGACTGTGAAGGACATTTTCCTATACATTAGTTGTCAGGCTGGATGCTCCAATATTGGTGTATTCAGTTGTTGTACAACTTATGCATTTGGATACCCATAGGCTATGTTCACATAGAATTTCTTGTTTACATTTATGTTGTGTTTAAGTTAATTTATAACCCCATCCTGCTCTATGTCATACTATTATGTCATGGAGAAGGTGCATATAGCCAGCAACTGTTTCAAACAGAGCCATTGGAGCTGGAGCTGTTTAACCACTTACATGCCACTGTTAATTTCTGACCATGGCGTTTAAGTGGTTCAATCTTCGCAGGTCATCTGCGCCCAATGAGATAACTGATAGACGCCAATGGGTTACCATAGCAGTCAAGGGCCTTCTGCATCTGTAAAGTTTTGAGAACATGGGATATGGACTGAAAATAAAAGAACAATTTGTAATTTGTCTAAGGATGAGTAGTTAATTTGTTAATTAATCTGGTCCCTGAAAATGTCTTGTTGATGATTATAAGTGTTGTTTGAAAAGAGCATTGTGAGCTTTAAACCTAGGAGTGAAACTAATCACTATTGAATTGTTATCAGATGCTATACATATAGCTGTGTGAATGCCCTTGTTGCCACCATTGTGGTGCTCCTGTAAATGTGGCTGGGCTACATAAAAGAACTGTAATGCAGTCTTTGTGCGAGGTAGCCAGGCAGGTCTGAATAGGGCTCCTACAGACAGGCTGGCTACAGCTGCCTGGAAAGTGATGGTTTGGAGACCAAGTCAATGCTGGGACTTCACAAACAGGAGTAGAATCGTCAGGCAAAAGAGGAGCCAATATGTGTGCCAAAGTAAAGGAACAGGAATCAGATGAACAGAGCAGAGGTAATAACACTATAAACCAGTATGCAAAGCTTATAACTGGCAACTAATGGTATAAGCCAAGAGATTAAATATTGTGAGCCCAATTCAGGCTCACAGAAGGGAACAACTAGGTAAGAGGTTAGCAGTTTACCCCAAGCTTCCGAGTCAGGTAAGCACCACTAGTCCCAGAACAAACCAAACTACTGCAATTTCAGGAACAGAGGGAATGAATTTGTATGCAACGAGATTCACACAGACACATGCAACATTTCAGCTCCTTATGTGAGGCCTTTCGCAAGATGCTTCAAATGAGCAGCTGAAATGTTGTATGTATTTGTGTGAATAAAGTCCACTCTTTTCCCTGATTACCATCAATATATATTACAGTCATGGCCGAAAGTGTTGGCACCCTGAAATTGTTCCAAAAAATGAAATATTTCTTCCAGTAAATTATTTCAATTACACAAACACAAAAAAACTGAGAAAAAATGGCAAATTGTACATAATTTCACAAAAAAAACAAAAATGTGCCAGATAAAATTGTTGACACCTTTCTAAAATTGTGGGTAAATAACTTTATTTCATTCATGTGATGCTCATTCAAACTCACCTATGACAAGTAACAGGTATGGGCAATATGAAAAATCACACCAGATACTGGTTGAAAAGGGGTGAAGTTGACTAAATTTTTTCATTGTGTGTCTGTGTGCCCCACTAAGCATGGAGAACAGAAAGAGGAGAAAAGAAGTGTCTGAGGACTTCAGAACCAAAATTGTTAAGCAATATCAACAATCTCAAGGTTACTAGTCCATATATAGCAACATAGTAACGTTGGTTGAATCAAGACCTAGGTCCATCAAGTTCAACTTTTTTCCCCCAATTGTACTCCCTACACTAACACTACACTAACTTACTGGGACTAGGCCTCACAAATGTATCATTATTACCATTTTTATTATTGCTGCACTATTACAATTAAAAATGTACCTGTTTCTAATTTTTTTAATTAGTTTCATCTTTTGTATTACTCTTGTGATTCTAATAAGGTTATTACTAAAATCCCTATGCCTAAATCTGTTGATCTAGAAGAAGGCAAAAACCCCAGGACATATTCAGCCAATTTGCGTCACGGGGAAAAATTCCTTCTTGACCCCGAGAAAAGGCGATCAGTCCTAGAACCCTGGATCAAACCTAATTATAATACTAGTTACGTAATTACTATTACCATACTAAATGTACTACTATAGGTGTAACATTTTGTCTAATTTAACTGTAGTCCACAATTTTATGTGTATTTAGGAAATCGTCCAGCCCTTTTTTGAAAGCTGTTATAGTGTCGGCCATCACTACCTCTTGTGGTAGGGCATTCCACAGTCCGACTGCTCTGACTGTAAAGAACCCTTTCCTGTTTAGGAATCACCTTTCTTCCACCCGTAATGAGTGCCCCCTGGTCCTTAGTAAGGACTTTGCAAGGAATAAGTCATGTGCTAGTCCTTTGTACTCACCACACATATATTTATACATGTAAATGAGATCCGCTCTGAGGCGTCGTTTTTCTAAGCTAAACGGGCTCATCATATGAGAGGCCTTGTATCTGACGCGCCCCTGGGCCTGTGTCGCGCTGCGTTGCGCACGCGGGAGCTTACCCGGAGCCGGATCTGTTGAGGGTTGTAGTCTCGTGGCGGTGATCCGGTCCGTGCCCAGGGAGTCAGACTAAGTGGCGCTGTTTTAGCGGTAGATGTTGGACGACTACGCCACCCGTTGAGTGCAGCCAGGGAGCTGCTGCTGCAGGGCAGACCGCTGAGGCCGGTGGTAGGATTGTGCAGCGTGATAGTATAACCCCCAACGGGAGGGGTATGGCCTCAGGGCAGCCGACGTGGATGATGGGGGTAGCAGGAACCACTCGGAGACGGTACTGTGTAGTTCAGGGTCTTTACTGGTCACAAAGATAGACCCTCCCGGAGTACTGGCTAGCGATTGGGGCCTGGTCAGTCCTTGAGCAGATGGGATCTCCCCTGGCCAGGCGGAGTTGTAGGCCTCCCAAACTAACGATACTCTTCTGGCTACCTTGCTAGAGGCAGGTATAAGTAGCCCACGTCCCTGAGTGTACCGTGTGGTGCTCACCCGTATGGCCGGTGACTCGGGGCCTTCGGGTTTCTGGGCCAGAGGACCTGCAATCCCCTGCCGGTCGGTTTCTGCTGCTGGATAGGAGTTAGTCCCCACAGCCTCGGACTCCGGGTCCGGTGATCACTTCTCAGTCAGGGCGAGCTCTGCAGCTGCCAGCCCCTGACTCCTTGTAACACTGCTCCCACAGAGCTCCTGTTGTTTTGTTCCTATATTTGCTTCTTTCCTCTGCTTCTTCTCTACTCACTCACCCTGCCTCAGCCCTAGGTTTTTATAGGGGAAGTTCTTCCCCTCCCAGGACTGGGCAGGAGGTGTGGCATGCATAGGATCCCTGACCAAGAGACCTCCCACCTGCTCTCAGACATAACATTGCTGTTACTGTGGAAAACCAGACCCCTGGGGTGCCACATTCCCCCCTAGTGAAATTTAGTACTCCGGGACTAAACATATTTTAGAAAAACATAACAAGATATAACAATAACAATAAAGAAACACATAAAGGTGGTCACGGCATGTCCGTAACCTGGTGCAGTCTTTGAAGAAAGCAAGGTGTCCATTTCACAAAAACAGGGAGACGTAACCAGGTAGGGGTCTGTCCTGCCCCGAGTCCTTAACAGTCTTTAGTCCGTCCTGGGTTACGCTCCAACTATGTACAAAGGATTCCCGGTAAATCCACCAAGGACTCCTAAAAATAACTAGAAACACATAATTATACACAAGCAACAATAAACAGGTAACCACAAATAAAACAATTTATACATTTCAAATCCTCCAACGTGCGGGTAACTGGCCTCTAGTGGCCCTAGTGGACCTACGGAGCTGACTGTCTAGCCCTGAACTACAGGGTGTAGGAGCTGTCAAGGGTAAACTGGGCAGCTGTCTACCGGCTCTTTGGCTCACTAGGGATATGGCAGGCTCACTGCAAGCAGAGGGTTGATCCTCCTGGTCTGCGGGTGTGGGGTCTTCTGCCTCCTGGACCGGCTGTTCTTCCAGCTCTACCTGTTGCTCCGTAGGTGCTTGGGATGCTGGTTGGAGGAAGGTGAGTACGGGTACCACAACTGCGCCATTGACTTGAGTCCAAGACCGAGGGAAGTCTCCGAGCACAGTACTAACCATGTCTTCCCTTTCCTCTACGGGTCGAGAGTCTTCTTGTTCCTCTTCAGGGTTCCGTAGCTGTTCGGGACACTTCTTCAAGTGATCCCGGGATACAATGGTTGTGGTTTCCCCTCCGTCTTTACTGATGGTACAGACCTTTGGGTTGTCGTGGCTTGAGGGCAGTACGGTGTACGGGTCCTTCTCCCACTGGTCGTCCAACTTGTGGAGCCGTCTTTTTCTCTTCAAGACCTGCTCTCCGGGTACCAGGGGAACAGCGGGAGCATACTGGTTGTAATTTTTCTCTTGTCTTTCCCTAGCCTGACAGAGACTTCGCTCCACGCTCTCCTGTACTCTCCGGTACTGCTGCTGCCTCTCTGTGTCCCAGTCTGCTTCTGGTGAAGTGTCCTCGGGTGTCAGGACTCCCATTTCCAGGTCAACAGGTAACTTACCAGGTCTCGCCCTCATTAGGTAAGCCGGGGTACAGTTGGTGGAACCTACCGGGTGTAACATACCTGGCGGCGTCCTTGCATAGTGGTCCATCTCCCACTGTGCAAGAGCGCGCACTTGATCTCCTGTCCAGAATGTCTCTCTGGCTTCCCTCCATGCTGTCTGTTTGTGTCTGTTTCTGCTGCTTAAGGGCGGCGCCCGATCACTTCCTGCTTTTTGTACCTGCTGTGGGTCACACCCCTTGTGCGTCCTCAGCCTATTGCTGTCTGTCACCTGGTATATAACCCAGCTGCGGCAATCAATCCCTGCCTGAGCATAGTGTTTCATTCAGTGTGTGCTTGCACTCTGTAGGTGCCAGGTCCCGTTCTTTGTCTCCTGCCTTGCGGTATCAGTTCCCGTGTCTGAACTGAGTCCTGTCTATGTCTCCTGCCTTGCGGTATCAGTTCCCGTGTCTGAACTGAGTCCTGTCTATGTCTCCTGACTTGCGGTATCAGTTCCCGTGTCTGAACTGAGTCCTGTCTGTGTTCTCTTGTCTGCCTATCCTGGAGGCTGTATTTCCAGGCCTGTCTGAACACGCTCCTAGCCTGTTCCTCCCGCCTTCTAGGGGCCGATTACCTAGACCCGTTCCTGTATCTTGTCTGTCCTGTCTGAACACGCTCCTAGCCTGTTCCTCCCGCCTTCTAGGGGCCAATTACCTAGACCTGTTCCTGTATCTTGTCTGTCCTGTCTGAACACGCTCCTTGCCTGTTCGTCCCGCCTCTCTGGGGGCCGTATTCCCAGACCCGCTCCTGTATCCCGCTGCAGTGTCGGTCTCCTCTGTACACTCAGTTCCAGTCTGAACTCTTTCCTATCCTTTACCTGTTTTGCCTCTATGTCCGTTCCCTTCCTTTTTCTGCAGAGTCTGAACTCGTACCTAACTCCTGCTTGTTGTCTCTGTACTCCCGTTTGTGAGTTTTTGGTCCACTCGCTACTTCACTGCAAGTATCCTGTGGTTATCTGGCTCTGCCTTTCTCTTCCTGTCTGTTCCGTGTGAACAGAGCCCTGTCCCCTCTGCTCTGCCTTGCTTACCGCTCCGGCGGTTCTTGCCTGCTCCTACTCCTTTGTTCACCGCTCCGGCGGTTCTAGCCTGCTCTGACTCCTTTGCTCACTGCTCCGGCGGTTCTAGCCTGCTCTGACTCCTTTGCTCACCGCTCCGGCGGTTCTAGCCTGCTCTGACTCCTTTGCTCACCGCTCCGGCGGTTCTAGCCTGCTCTGACTCCTTTTCTCGCTGCTCCGGCAGCCTTGCTCCGCTCTGACCCTTTTGCTCGCTGCTCCGGCAGCCTCGCTCCGCTCTTATCCTTTTGCTCACTGCTCCGGCAGTCTTGCTCCACTCTTGCTCACCGCTCCAGACGGCCTCGTCCTGCTTTACTCTTGCTCACTGCTCCGGCAGTCTCGCTCAGCTCTGACCCTTTGTTCACCGCTCCTGGCGGCCTTGTCCTGCTCTACTCTTGCTCACCGCTCCAGGCGGCCTTGTCCTGCCCTGTTCTCGCTCACCTCTCTGGGAGGTCTCACTCTGCTGTGTTTGTCCGCCACATCTGTGGTTCTGTTCCTGAGTCCCAGTGTGTACTGGGTCCTATCCCGCCTGTGTTCCTACCTGCTAGTGCCTCCCTGTCTGCACTCTAGCTGTGCTTGCCTGTACCCCCCTGCCTGCATAACCGCCTGCCTGCATACCAGTCGTGCCTGCCTATACCCACCAGTCTGTGTGCCAGCCTACCAGTCTGTTCCTGTATTCCCCTGTGTGGGTCAACAGCCGTGTCCGGGGTCTGTCCTGGAGTAGCACCTGGTCCCTCTGCTCGGTTCCTCCTTGGTGCACTGGCGTCGTATGCCGTCGTGCGACCCTGGTCGGATCGGGTGAATACCTAGTTATGCCCCTCCAGGCATTCACTCTCCGGCACGGTCCAGTGGAATCACTACAATCACACGCACACGCCGCTCAGCCCGGGCGTGTGCATTACACCGGGATGTGATTGTATAGGTCCACCAGATCGGGCAGCTTCTCAGGCCACAGACCGCGTTCTTCCAGGGGCAACGTTTTCAGAAGATCCATTACCACCTGGTTCATTTTCTCACAAAGTCCATTAGTTTGCGGATGATAGGGTGTCGTCCTTATCTTCCGGCAGCCATACAGAGTGCAGAATTCTTGGAAGACCTCCGCTTCAAAGGCAGGTCCCTGGTCTGTCAACACTTGGTCCGGGTACCCGTGTGGACGGCAGAAATGCTGCTGGAAGGCTCTCGCTGCTGTTCGAGCTGTTAAGTCCTTGACGGGGACGACAACCAAGAACCGGGAGTAGTGATCCACGATGGTTAGTGCGTAGACGTAGCCACTTCTGCTTGGGGTCAGTTTTACATGATCCAAGGCTACCAGTTCCAACGGCTGCTGGGTGACGATGGACTGCAGGGGAGTCTTCTGGCTGGCACGGTCCTTCCTTCTTAGGTTGCACGGGCCACAGTCTCTGCACCACCTCTCGATGGTTCCCCTCATGCCTACCCAGTGGAACCGCTCGCGCAGCAGGAACTCCAGCTTCTTCCATCCGAAGTGTCCAGCCCCGTCGTGGTATGCCTCCATCACCATGGCTGCGTCTCTTCGTGGCACCACTACTTGCCAGATTAGTTCATGCGTCCGGGAGTTAACCATTCTGCGGCACAACTTCCCCTTGTAAAGGAACAGTCGACTCTTCTCAGCCCACAGTTGCTTGGCTTCCTCTGGAGCGTCTGGGTCAAGGCGAGCCTCTGGCCGAGTCAGCATTTCCTTCACCAGCCGGACGGCAGGGTCACTGTCTTGCGTTTCCGCCCAGTTGTAGTGAGGTAAGGGGTTAAGCATAGCGCCTTGCTTACTCCTTACCCGATGGGAATACTGGATAGTCCCATGACGGTGAAACGCGGGGAGTTCGACTTCTTCCAGTTCCTCTGGATCTTCTCCTACGTCCGGTAGGTTTGGCATCCTGGACAGGGCGTCCGCGTTGGTATTGGAGCGTCCTGCCCGGTATTTGATGGTGAACTCGTAGTTGGACAGGCGGGCCATCCATCTCTGCTCTAGGGCACCGAGTCTTGCCGTGTCCAGGTGTGTCAACGGGTTGTTATCCGTGTACACGACGAACCGGGAAGAAGCGAGGTAGTGCTTAAAGCGTTCGGTGACTGCCCACACCACTGCCAGGAACTCTAGCTTAAATGAGCTGTAATTCTCAGGGTTTCTCTCGGTGGGTCGCAGTTTTCGGCTGGCGTAAGCGATTACTCGTTCTTTCCCCTGCTGGATCTGGGACAGCACGGCTCCTAGCCCGATGTTACTTGCGTCAGTGTAGAGGATAAAGGGCTGGTTGTAATCCGGGTACGCCAGGATTTCATCCCCCGTGAGGGCCATCTTCAGCTGGCGGAAGGACTCTTCTTCCAACTTCTCCCATCTGAAGGGCGGCTTCTGGTTCTTGGCCTTCCGGGACTGGCCTATCAGGAGGTCCTGCATAGGAGCTGCCTTTTTGGTGAAACCGGGGATGAACCTGCGGTAGTAGCCTACCAACCCGAGGAACTGCCGCACTTCCTTTACACTGGAGGGACTTGGCCATTCCTTAATTGCGGTGATCTTATCAGGGTCGGGAGCCACTCCGTCAGCGCTCACCACGTGTCCCAGGTACTGCACCTTTGGTTTCAGGAGGTGACACTTGGAGGGTTTCACCTTTAGGCCGTAGCTTGCCAGAGCTTCGAACACTTCCGCCAGGTGTTTCAGGTGGTCCTCATAAGTCTTAGAATATACGATGACATCGTCCAGGTACAACAGGACCGTTTCGAAGTTTCTGTGGCCCAGACAGCACTCCATTAATCGTTGGAAGGTTCCTGGTGCGTTGCAGAGTCCGAACGGCATACAGGTAAACTCGCTAAGTCCCATCGGGGTGGTGAATGCGGTCTTCTCCCGGTCCGCCTCTGCTACAGGAACCTGCCAGTACCCACTAGTGAGATCCAAGGTAGAGAAGAAGTTAGCAGATCTTAAAGCAGCCAAAGACTCCTCTATCCTTGGTAAGGGGTACGCATCCTTGTGTGTGATACGGTTGATTTTCCGGTAATCTACACACATCCTCATGGTGTTGTCTTTCTTTTTGACTAAGACTAGTGGAGCTGCCCAGGGGCTACAGCTATCCCTGATCACCCCAGCCTCCTTCATGTCTCTAAGCATCCCCTTGGCGTGTTGGTAGTGTGCAGGGGGTACGGGTCGATACCTCTCTTTTATGGGAGGATGGTCTCCCGTGGGGATGTGGTGTTCTACCCCCTTGACTCGCCCGAAGTCTAACGGGTGTTTACTAAACACTCTCTCGTACTGTTGAACCACCCGATAGACTCCCTGTTTCTGGTGTGAGGGAGTGGAGTCAGTACCCAAATGTAGTTGCTGACACCAGTCCTCCATTGTTTTCTTAGAGCCGTTACCTTCCTCCGGGTGAGATGGAGGCAAGGGTTCCACAGATTGTATAGCATTTTGGTTAATGGCATATAATTTGGCTAGCGTGGCATACCGGGGCAGGTACACTTCCCTCTTCCCGATATTGATTATGCGAACGGGCACCCTCCCATGGCGTACATTAACCACCCCCCGTGCTGTCAAGATGGTGGGCCTACTGTCTGAGTAAACTGGTTCTACCATTGCCTGGTAATCTCTACCTCTCAGACCAATAGCTGCCCGGCACCAAATCATCATTTCACTTTTTGGGGGCATGGCAATAGGGAAAGGGTCACACATTCTCACGCTACCAATCTCACCGCCGGAGAGTTCCACCTGTTGCCGTCGCATCAGTGCCCGGATCTCTTTTTGGAGCACTCGCTGCTCGCCGGAGCTGGCGTTCTTGGCAACCTGCTGTAAAAGGAAAATCACCTCTGCAAGACAATTTTCAATTACATTAGTTCCTAGAGTTATCTTTGGGTGACTCTCGTGTTTGTCAATGTCTACAATGATCAGTCCCTGTGCTGCCAGTTCAACTCTACCAATTTTAATGGTCACCTCTTTAAATCCGATCTGTGGCACGGGCTGACCATTGCTGGCGATGATATTCAAGTCGTCGTCAGGGTAGCGGGTAATATCCGAGTCATTCCAGTACTGCTTGAAGAGCACATACGGATGGTGGTGACCTGTGACCCGGTGTCCAGTAGGGCACTCATAGGAATGCCATCCAGTACCACTGGTAAGACTGGACGTCCTCCCACATATTTGTCGCGCCAGTTCGATGGGCCTGATGATCTTTTTCCTAGGGGTTGGCCCTCTACCCTAGGTTGTGCCAGTTTAAAGGACAGTACCTTGCCATATGTCCGGGTTGATTGCAGCGGTGGCAGATGGGTTGTCCGTCCTCGTTGTATCGGTCGCTGGGTCTTCCTCTGGCCGGTGGGGTCCTCCTTGGTCGACGCCACGGGATGTCCTCCGGTCCGGATGCCAGCTGGATCTTCCCTGGAGTGGAAACCTGTAAAGACTGCACAGTTCGGGTTAGCGCAGCAACGCTTTTAGCTAGCTCTTGGACCTGATGGTGCAGGTCTGGAGCCGAGTCATTGTTCAAAGCCTGCGCATCAGCTCCCACAGGCCCTGCCGACAAGGGCGCCGCCTCCTGGTGGTAGGTGGTAGTGGGGCGTCTGTGGGTCACAACGCCACCTGGTGCCGGTTCTCGGAGCACCCGGATGGCTCTGTCCTTGAACTGTGCAAATCCCAGATGAGGGTCCTGTAAGGCCATTGCCCGCAACTGGGTTCGGTGGGCATTGCAATATAAACCCTCTATAAATTGTTCAGTTAACAGCCTGTCCTCGTCTCCCACGCCGTCAGGGTCGGTCTGCTTAATGGCTCTCAGGGCCTCTTGTAGGTTCAGGGCATAGTCCCTTATACTCTCATGTGCCCGCTGTTTGCACCCGTAGAATCTAAGCTTGATCTCGGCTGAGGTGCGGGTATCAAAGGTGTCCCTCAGCAGGGTTAGTATCCCTGCGACAGTCCTCCCCCCAGGTGGCCAGGACTTTACCTCCCTTTGGGCTGCCCCGGTTAATTGGGCCACCAGGATGCTTACTTTTTGCTCTTCTGTGAGGGGGTACACCTGGAAGAGGCTATCCAGTTTTTCTCTAAAGTCCTGCAGGGTATGTGACTCCCCTGAGTACTGGGGTAGCCAGGCTGCTCCCGGGATATAGGGCATGGTGAAAGGCATGACCGCAACAGCGGTGGCGCTGGCGGGGTTGGAGCGGTGAAGCTCTCCTCCGTATCCGACATCCTTCTCCCCCCTAGTGGACCGTGGCCTACCTTGCGATGATCCTCTTCCGTAGGCCGCGGCTCCGCAGTGGATCGTCAGGGTTGAGGACCTTCCGTCGCGCTCCTGTGATGTCGGCGTCTGCTGGGCTCCTTCCAGGACCTTACGCAACGTCCGGACGTGAGGCGGGGCTTCAGTTCTCGCGCGCTTTCGGAGTCCACGCCCCTCTTCTTCCCGCGCGGCGTCTTCAAGATGGCGTCCAACGGCGGGAAAACTCCACGGAAGGCGGGAAGAAGGCTGAAAATGGCGCCGGATGGCGGGAATCTTCACCGATGGCGGGAAGAAGGCTGAAGATGGCGCCGGATGGCGGGAATCTTCACTGATGGTAAGTTTAAAAGTCTCTTTTTTCAGGCACGCAGTACCCGGTGGTTGCGGGCACGGAATCCTGCCGACTACGCCAAAAGTTGACGCGCCCCTGGGCCTGTGTCGCGCTGCGTTGCGCACGCGGGAGCTTACCCGGAGCCGGATCTGTTGAGGGTTGTAGTCTCGTGGCGGTGATCCGGTCCGTGCCCAGGGAGTCAGACTAAGTGGCGCTGTTTTAGCGGTAGATGTTGGACGACTACGCCACCCGTTGAGTGCAGCCAGGGAGCTGCTGCTGCAGGGCAGACCGCTGAGGCCGGTGGTAGGATTGTGCAGCGTGATAGTATAACCCCCAACGGGAGGGGTATGGCCTCAGGGCAGCCGACGTGGATGATGGGGGTAGCAGGAACCACTCGGAGACGGTACTGTGTAGTTCAGGGTCTTTACTGGTCACAAAGATAGACCCTCCCGGAGTACTGGCTAGCGATTGGGGCCTGGTCAGTCCTTGAGCAGATGGGATCTCCCCTGGCCAGGTGGAGTTGTAGGCCTCCCAAACTAACGATACTCTTCTGGCTACCTTGCTAGAGGCAGGTATAAGTAGCCCACGTCCCTGAGTGTACCGTGTGGTGCTCACCCGTATGGCCGGTGACTCGGGGCCTTCGGGTTTCTGGGCCAGAGGACCTGCAATCCCCTGCCGGTCGGTTTCTGCTGCTGGATAGGAGTTAGTCCCCACAGCCTCGGACTCCGGGTCCGGTGATCACTTCTCAGTCAGGGCGAGCTCTGCAGCTGCCAGCCCCTGACTCCTTGTAACACTGCTCCCACAGAGCTCCTGTTGTTTTGTTCCTATATTTGCTTCTTTCCTCTGCTTCTTCTCTACTCACTCACCCTGCCTCAGCCCTAGGTTTTTATAGGGGAAGTTCTTCCCCTCCCAGGACTGGGCAGGAGGTGTGGCATGCATAGGATCCCTGACCAAGAGACCTCCCACCTGCTCTCAGACATAACATTGCTGTTACTGTGGAAAACCAGACCCCTGGGGTGCCACATATCCCTTGTAATAATCTAGTTGCCCGCCTTTGAACTGACTCCAACTTCTGAATATCCTTTTTAAAATGTGGAGCCCAAAACTGGATCCCATATTCCAGATATGGCCTCACCAGTGATTTATAAAGGGGTAACAATATATTGGGATTGCAGGATTTATTTCTCTTTTTATCCATTTTAAAATCTTGTTTGCTTTTGCGGCTGCTTCTTGACATTGAGTACTGCTGCTCAGCTTAAGCCTCCGTCTCACATAGCGAGATCGCTAGCGAGATCGCTGCTGTGTCACGGTTTTGGTGACGCAACAGTGACCTCACCAGCGATGTTGCTATGTGTGACACTTTGCAGCGATCAGGCCCCTGCTGTGAGGTCGCTAATCGCTGCAAAGTGTCCTGGACCATTTTTTGGTCATTGCCCTCCTGCTGGTCAGCACACATTGCTGTGTGTGACCAGCGAGAGCAGCGATCAGGCTGGTAACCATGATAAACATCGGGTTACTAGGGGCACACACGCACCTAGTAACCCATTGTTTATCATGGTTACCACTCTGCTACAGTGAGCGGGAGGTTACCGCTCACTTTAGCAGGCTGGTAACCATGGTAAACATCGGGTTACTAGGGGCACACGGGCACCTAGTAACCCATTGTTTATCATGGTTACCACTCTGCTACAGTGAGCGGGAGGTTACCGCTCACTTTAGCAGGCTGGTAACCATGGTAAACATCGGGTTACTAGAGGCACACGCGCACCTAGTAACCCGTTGTTTATCATGGTTACGAGCCTGCTAAAGTGAGTGGTAACCTCCCGCTCACTGTAGCAGAGTGGTAACCATGATAAACAACGGGTTACTAGGTGCGCGTGTGCCCCTAGTAACCCGATGTTTATCATGGTTACCATCCTGCTCCTGCTTCAGCAGGCTGGTAACCGGAGCAGGACATCGTGGAAAGATTCTTTCCACGATGTCACTGCTCCCCTGATCATTGGTGAGCCTGCCTGTTTGACAGCTCACCAGCGACCACATAGCGATGCAGCAACCATCCCTGACAGGTCGTATCGTTGTCGGGGTCGTTGCAGCGTCGCTAAGTGTGACGGGGCCTTTACTTGTAACCATAATACGCAAGTCCTTCTCCTGTTCTGTAGTCCCAAGTATAATCCCATTTAATGTATATGCAGCAAAAGGATTACTCCGTCCTAGGTGCATTACTCCTAGAACTCCAGAGATCTTGATGTACCTTTGTCCACGGTGCGCAACATAATTAAGAAGTTTACAACATTGTAACCAGTCTCCCTGGACTTGGACAGCAGAGAAAAATTGATGAAAGGTTGCAATGCAGGATAGTCCGGATGGTAGATTAGCAGCCGCAATCAAAAAAATTCAAACTGTCCTGCAGGCTCAGGGAGCATCAGTGTCAGTGCGAACTATCTATTGACATTTGAATGAAATGAAATGATATGGCAAGAGACTCAGAAGGACCCTACTGCTGACACAGAGACATGAAAAAGCTAGACTGCAGTTTTCCAAAGATGAGACCAAGATTGAGCTTTTTGGTAAAGCACATCATTCTACTGTTTACTGAAAATGGAATTAGGGCTACAAAAAAAAAACAGTACCTACAGTCAAATATATTTGAGGTTCAATGATATTTTGAGGTTGTTTTGCTGCCTCTGGCATTGGGTGCCTTGACTGTGTGCAAGGCATCATAAAATCTGAAGATTACCAAAGGATTTTGGGTCACAATGTGGTGCCCAGTGTCAGAAAGCTAAGTTTGCATCCTAGGTCATGGGTTTTCCAGCAGGACAATGACCCCATACATACTTTAAGAAGAAACCAGAATGAATGGAAACAAAGCGCTGGAGAGTTCTGAAGTGACCAGCAATGAGTGGAGAGATCTTAAAATTGCTGCTTAGAGAAGGCACGCTTCAAATATGAGAGACCTGGAGCAGTTTGCAAAAGAAGAGTGGCCCAAAATACTAGTTGAGAGGTGTAAGAAGTTTCTTGATTGTTATAGGAAGTGATTGATTGCTGTTATTTATTCCATAGGGTGCACAGCCAAGAATTAAGTTGAGGGTGCCAACAATTTTGTCTGGCCGATTTTTGGGGTTTTATGTGAAATTATGTTCAATTTGCTTTTTTTTCTCTGTTTTTTTTTGTGTTGTTCCAATACGCACAAAGGAAATAAACATGTGTATAACAAAACACGTGTAATTGCAATAATTTTCTGGGAGAAATAGTTCATATTTTGGAACAAAATCATAATATCATAATTATATATGTATATACTGTATGGATAACGGGTTTAAGTCCCCTAAGGTAAATAAAAAGTTACGTTTTTCTTAAATATTACACAAATAAAAAAATGTAAAAGTTTGAACTACCCCTCCTCTTTCTTCATCCAAAAATAATGAAATAAATAAATAAAACATGTTTATTATCCCTTGACAGATCTCGTCTTATATGTCTAAAAGGAGACACCTGTCAACCTACATACCTGGAATGGGGAGAATCCACTGGGGTCCAAACTCAGACTTGTCATCCGAGATGCATATTCGTTATATATGTTTTCTCTAAAATTCTGCAATGTTTCAGAGTCAATCATACATGGATGCAATAACGTAGCCAGTGTCTGGTTCAGGCTACCTGTGGTACAAGTAGCATGTATCTTCTGTGAAGTTCTCCTTAAACTAATTGGGCACTTGTTGCTAGAAATTCTGTATACTTCTTAAGCCACCGAAAAACAGAAAAATCCCACTTATAGGTTTTACGATCAACTCTACGTAGATTTAGATTTTACTCTCAATTTGGCATCCAGCCTACGGCAGTTTATAGACTGACCAGTTTAATGGACATTGCTGGGAGATGCCGCATGTTGGATGCTGTAAATAAGCTATAAGAATATTACATCCGATTACGTCCAGCTATAAAACATTCTGTTTAAACACTAGATGCCAGAATCTAAGCTCCAGTCAACCTTTACATTGCTTTTCTCCGGCAACAGCAAATATTCCTGTGTAGAAGTTGTGAATATTCAAATACAGTAATTGGGGATGATTTACATTGTTTTGAATTAACAGAAATTTCATTGTTAAGCACAAATACAGCTTCACACTAAATCACCATGCTTTTAATAGGGCCACACAAGCAGGTTAGTGTGCGTGTTCGGATTTATAACGCTCTCGGGGAGCTGACCACTGTATTAGACGTCCTGCTGCTAGGTAATATGCATGACACATTTCCAGACACTAATTCATTTATTTAATAGTAACAGTATGCAAAAACAGAGTTCAAAATGAGGCTGACAAAGAAGATATAAAAGTTTTATTAATCCATAGCTAATCAAAGGCCAGCAGAATGCATGTAATAGTAGGTATTACCGACCATATCGAATGTGAATAAATTAAGTTTTGTTTCCAAAATTCTTACTAATAAGAAGCCGCCGGCTCGGAACATTTGTATTTTTAATTACACGTATAGTCAGATCAGGGCAGGTGGAAAAGAACACAGAGAGAGCTAGAGATTATTTTTGTGAGTTTTTATTATCTATGTTTTTTTTTTTCTTCAGGGATTGATAAAAAGTCAACTTGTGGCAAATCATTAAAAAAATAAATTTTCATTTGTGAGTAGCTGGAAAAAGAAAGAATTACTAAAAAATATTGTCTATTTACAAGGAATTGAAGGACTGTATAATTATTCCATATGTGATATACATAATGCTGCAAAATGTAAAGTTGTTAAAATTTAGCGGTGCTAATAAAGAAGGGCAATAATGGGGTTTTAATTAGATACTACTTGTTTCATTGACTTTTCATTTAAGAATGGTATGAGTATTATCAAATTGGAACTGTTTTTTTTACTCTTTATCTACAGCGTTGTATTAGTAGCGATGAATTTTGACAACTTTACATATTGCAACATTGTGAATATTACATGTGGATTAATTATACGGTAATGATGAGACATTACTACTGCGATGAGACAGTAAGTCTATGCTGTGGAAATGAATGGTGCTATATAAGTGAGTAAAATAAAATGTTAAAATAAAAAATCGTGAGCTCCAAATTGTGACTCTCCAAGTGCTCAAAGCCTTCAAGTCAGCCAGACTACTCCTATTATATCCTGACAGCAGCAGTCGACTCGAAAACACTGACTCATTGATTCTGTAAAACCCACTGGGTACTTTACTGTAATCTTGACTGAGGGAACGTAGGTACTGTGTCAGTGCTGAGGTAACAAATTGTGGTGCTGGTAGTCTTCCATGGAGTTGTCAAATGTGATGGCTGCTGAGTGTTGTCAGCCTTAGGGCTCGTGCACACGACCGTAAAAATCTGACGTGTGCTATCTCTTGTTATGACGGATAGAATTCATCCCCATGTTATTCAGTGGGGCTGTGCACATATTTGATTTTTTTTCTTGGGACCGACTTGGTCTGAGGAAAAAATTGCAGCATGCACAATTTGCTTCCTAGAATCAGATGGCATTCACCTATTCATCTCTATGGGTCCATGGAAAAATTAGATAGCATCCAAGCGCTTTCTGATTTTCAGGGACTGACAATATAGAAAAGGTGGAGAAACTTTTTTTTCTCCACCTCTGAGGTAATCGGTTCCCACTCTGATCACAGTCTGATTAGCATAATCAGACCAAATTTCTCAGATGAGAGAAAAACGGTCGTGTGACCCTACACTTAAAGAAACTGACAGAAGTAGTTTGTAGAGCAGAAGAGTTTTGTTTCTTTATTTTTCTCTGACAAATGACAAATAATCTTAGCAGTTAGAGATCGGAAGAAGTACAGTAATGGTTCAACATTCAAAGACTCAAACAAGTGTAGTAGTATCCATGGAGGCACCAACCTTGAGCATTTTAGGTTGGGACAATATGTATAGATGAGTTTTTTTCCAGTTGGCCAGTGTTTTTCAATAAAATATTTTTATTTTGTTTCAGTGATACTTAGTTATATAGGTGTTTTGCACTAGACTGATATCAATGACCATATGATAAGCTGGGTGGGTGGCTAGGACCTGGCACCCCTACCGATCAGCTGTTATAACCTCTAGCAGTGGTCGGATGTAAACAGTGAGATGGAGCAACACAGCACCTCTCTGTTACACTCTTTAATGGCCACTCTTGGGTACTTCATATCAGTTCTTATTAAAATAAATAGAGATATTCTACAATACCCAGTCGTAGGTACTAAACAGTGTGTTGGAGCGGTGATGTATTGGTGAGTGGACTCAGGCTGGTGAATGGACTGCAAAGTAAGTCCTACGAGGAATGGTTAAAGAATCTGGAAATGTTTAGCTTGCAAAAAATAAGGCTAAGAGGAGACCTAATAGCTGTCTACAAATATCTGAAGAGATGTCACACTGTAGAGGGATCATCCTTATTCTTATTTACACATGGAAACACGAGAAGCAATAGAATGAAACTGAAAGGGAGAAGATACAGATTAGATATTAGAAAAAACTTTTTGACAGTGAGGGTGATCAATGAGTGGCACAGGCTGCCACGAGAGGTGTTGAGTTCTCCTTCAATGGAAGTCTTCAAACAGAGGCTGGACAGACATCTGTCTGAGATGATTTAGTGAACCCTGCATTCAGCAGGGGGTTGGACACGATGACCCTGGAGGTCCCTTCCAACTCCAACATTCTATGATCACAATAATTACTTTCTTGCGCTGCGAGCAGATGATTGGTGAGGATGATAGATGTTTCCCTTCCCCCATTGATGACCAACTTTATGATAGTATGCATCAGCATACTGCAGTTAATGAATATATGAACTCTAATATTGCTGTAAACATTAAAAACGTAAGGTACTTAGTGTTTTTTGATCAAAGAGCACAAAAGCCATCCAATCACATTAAGGTGTGCCTTAAATATGGATTGTCCCTAACCATTAATTGTTCTACCTCTCCATGTGTCAAACCAGGCGAGTGAAAAAGAAACCAGGCGTAGCTCTCAATTAAAATCTTGTGCGGTAAAGAGAGGTAGATAAGAGTGCTGAGCCCTAAAGGAGGCCACAAGCCCCGATGTATTACAAAAAAGAAAAAATACCCGATTGTGTATTTATGTAGCGTATTTGTGCACATGTACATTAATTTAAAGGGAATCGGTCACCCCCATGGCGATATCAGACCTCTACTATGGGCATACAGGTGATAGAAAAGTAAATCTATACTTACCTGTATGTCCCATAGCAGAGGTCTGATTGCAGAGAAATCTGGTTTTATAAAGTCTGTTTTCCAGAGGGGACGCCAAGCAAACCCCTTCTATCTGCTTACTATTCCCGTAAATCGCCGCCTCTGTGCTAAATTACCATATTCCTCACCTCCCCTGCACGTCACAAAGCCCTGTGACGTGCCTTGCTTTGCCTCCCCTCCCATGCTGCGTGCTTTGTTTCCCTCCGGCCCCATTTGGCTGCGTACTGCCAGCGGAGCGGAAGTCTCAGTGATTCACCGTCGCTTGCACAATACAAGGCTGCGGCGCAGTATGCAGCCAAACGGGGACGGAGGGAAACAAACCGGCGGGCGATTTAGGGGAATAGTAAGCAGATAGGAGGGGTTTCCTTGGTGTCCCCCGGACGCCAAGCTTCTGGAAAACAGACATTATAAAACCAGATTTCTCTGCAAACAGACCTCTGCTATGGGCCATACAGGTAAGTATAGATTTACTTTTCTATACCTTGTATGGCCATAGTAGAGGTCTGATATCGCCCAGGGGGGTGACACATTCCCTTTAATACTAAAGGTGCACATGCCCTATTTTTTCTATTTTTTTTTTGTATCTTTATGATAAATCATCAATATCTGTGTGGTGGAAAATCCTTTTAAGAAATGGATTTTACTACTTCCCATAATATGTGCCTTACTGCAGATTCAGACAGATGCAGTGTGCTGGTCCAAAAAACCTATTACAAGCAATAACCTTCACCACTAAGGTATTTTCTCCAATTACTTCTTGACCCTCTTTATAGAGTATATAACTTTGTATGTCCTCAGCCATGGGCTTGCATCTCAGAACTGGGTTCTAACCAAATACCTTTATGATACATAGTCTCGTATTAAGACAATGCATGTTGCCTAATGAGTTTGCAAGAAGCCCACAGCAGCACAGCCTCTCTTGTTAGTAATCCTTATAGTGAACAGCTAACCCTTTCATCCGTCACCAGACTCTTCTCAGCTGCCCAGAAGGGATGTATTTCCATATCTTTCATCATATCATTGCCTGTCTAGCTCACAAACATAAAAAGACAAACTCATACATGGTAGATTTCAACACCAATTAAAAAGCCGGACAATTACAAGTGCATTTAGATACGATTATCAAGATGAGGAAGTTCAATAGAAATTTGGTGAACATTCAGAAGTCTGCTAATGTTTCTGATGAAGAAATCTCATCTATAATGTAGTCTTAAAAGTGGGATTAAACATTGTATCTTTGATAGAAAAAGACCCCTGGGTGTGTAATAGTGACAGTAGGGTTAAACATATCATCTAGATCAATATGAATATAACATTATATAACATACTAACACCTTAAAGACAATATGATATTCTGAGATATATTGTACTCCGGGGAACCTGGGAGGCTACAAATACAAGGAAATTCCCAATTTTAAGTTTGGGCATGGAAACAGCTATCTGAATCTAACAACTGCTAATGTATCTAACTGTATCTGCTTAATGTCCCGACAATATACACTATACATAAAAGGTCAATAATGAAGTATTTTGTGGAACCAATGACAAAATGTAAAGGCTTTTTGCTCATATTGAGTTACACTAAGTCCTTTAATTCATTATGGAGCTTTCTGGGAAGTGATATTTGTTTCTAAAATACTGTTAATAAGTTAAAAAAATGCAATACTTACCCTCCAAACACCTGTCTACTCCTGTTCTGATGCTGTCTGAGCACCTGATGTCTTTACTTTCTGCTATATCGAAGGCATCCCATCACAGGAACATATGATTGCTTCAGACAATCACTACTGTAGTGAGTCACCACTGTGTGTAATGGGAGTGGTGGAACCACTGTACCAAGGTCCGAGGAGAGTCTGGTGGAGCGTGACTTAGATGAACACCTGACTCTTCACTAGAGCCCCTGATGGTGGGGTTAGGCTTGGCTCCTGATGGACGCCAGATGCTAATCCAGGGCAGATCTCTGACACACAGAAGCTGACCCCCAAGGGACAGGTAGCTGGAACTGCCCAGTAAGAGAGCACAGCTGGTACTGGCAGGCACAGCGGGAACACAGAAATTACAGATGCTGGTGGGTACGGCTAGTCTGAAGATAGGCACTGGCAGGTGCAGGCTGGTACAGCTGGAATACAGATAGGCTGACAGACATGGGCTGGTATAAGGATGGGCATGGCAGGTACATACTGGCATGCAGATGGACACTGGCAGGTGTAGACTGGTATACAGATGGGCACGGCAGGTGCAGGTTGGTATACAGATGGACACTGGCAGGTACAGGCTGGTATGCAGATGAGCATGGCAGGTGCAGGCTGGTATACAGATGGACATTAGCGGGTGTGGGCTGGTATGCTGACAGGCAGACACGGCTGATATACAGGCAGGTGGGCAAGGCTAAAATACAGGAACAAAAGGCTAGTATGGGCAGACAGGTACTAGACTGGTAGACTGACTAGCGCACTGGGCACCTGACAACTAGCAAGCGTGCAGGGGACTAACTATACATGTTGCACAGGCACCTCCATTCAGGTGAAGGTGCGTTAAATAATAAGTAAATGGATATGAATAGCGGTACCAGAGCGCCAATAACAGGGCAAAAATATTAAAAGGACTGATTTATTAATATACACACAACGCGTTTCGGTGGACACAGCCACCTTCATCAGGTGTGACAAGCAGCAAACAATTGATCCTTATATACATTTGACTAGGTATACAATTACTTAAAAGGGGCGGGGCCAGATACAGAGTAATACCTCTATATTAACCCCTTGAGTTCATATATGCTCAATAGAGTAAAAAGGATTGTTATAAAATAATGCCTAATGAAGCATATAGGGTTCTTATAAAAAGGATTCGCTGTAAAAAAACAACAACTTGTGAATCCTATAATCTTAATACTTCATAGGATATATTGTCATCTACCACCCTATATTTTAGATTATATAAAAAAATAATAATAATTTTTACATACAACATAGAACAATGCATAAATATAAAGTATAAAATTACAATCAGTTTCTATCATTATAATTAGGAAAAGTAGACGAAGAAAGGAAAGAGAAAAAAAAAAAAAAAAAAAAGAGAGAAGAAGAGAAAAAAAAAAAAAAAAATTCAAAAAAAAATCCCCCCCCAAAAAAAAAAAAATCCAATAATTTTCACGTGTAATGAAAATCGTCTCATTACACGTGAAAATTATTGGATTTTCAAAATGGGAACCTTGTCTCCTGAAGGTTTGAACCTTAATATAGAGAAGACAACTTTTTAAATAATTGTTTTCATATTTTAGCAAATTTATTATATATATCTTTTATATGGAGGAGGAGGGGGGAGGAGAGAGAGAAGGAGGGAAGAGGGGAAAGGAGAGAGGGAGGGGAGGAGGGAGGAGAGAGAGAGAAGGGAGAAAAAATTTAAAGAAAAATTTTTTATTTTTTTTTTATTATTATTTTTTTTTTTTTTTTTTTTTTTTTTTTTGGGGGGGGATTTTTTTTTTGAATTTTTTTTTTTTGAATTTTTTTTTTTTTTTTTTCTCTTCTTCTCTCTTTTTTTTTTTTTTTCTCTTTCCTTTCTTCGTCTACTTTTCCTAATTATAATGATAGAAACTGATTGTAATTTTATACTTTATATTTATGCATTGTTCTATGTTGTATGTAAAAATTATTATTATTTTTTTATATAATCTAAAATATAGGGTGGTAGATGACAATATATCCTATGAAGTATTAAGATTATAGGATTCACAAGTTGTTGTTTTTTTACAGCGAATCCTTTTTATAAGAACCCTATATGCTTCATTAGGCATTATTTTATAACAATCCTTTTTACTCTATTGAGCATATATGAACTCAAGGGGTTAATATAGAGGTATTACTCTGTATCTGGCCCCGCCCCTTTTAAGTAATTGTATACCTAGTCAAATGTATATAAGGATCAATTGTTTGCTGCTTGTCACACCTGATGAAGGTGGCTGTGTCCACCGAAACGCGTTGTGTGTATATTAATAAATCAGTCCTTTTAATATTTTTGCCCTGTTATTGGCGCTCTGGTACCGCTATTCATATCCATTTATTGTCCCTTTCCCCCTGTTGGGGTGCGGTAGAGCTGCCTTTAACTTATTGTTTTTTCACCTGTGGGAGGAATTTAATTAGAATCACTACCCTGGTTTTCCAAGCTGCGCTGCCCTAACCCCTCCGGAACGCTGCCGGGGGTGTTGGTGAAGCTGGGCGTCCATCTCGGCGTTACATGCAACTAACCTGACCACGTGATCCACCACCGAGAGATCAGGATCTGTGAACGCCGCTGGAAATAGATGACAGCCACCAACAGAGCGGAGCTTGTGGAGCTTTACACTGGGGTTGTGCAGAGGTGCACAACTTCATAAGGTTAGTAGCCATCCTCACACCCCTCTAACAATTGCAATACTGAGTCACCCATTGCGCCTTGTTCTCTCCTCTCTTTACACGTTAAATAATAAGTGTCTCCCAGTCATTGGCTTGGGACACTTTAGGACGATGCGTGGGGTCCCTTTAAGAAGGAGGGAGAGCACGTGCGCACTAAGCAGAGTGCGCAGATCTCGGACAGCATCTGGAGAAGAGAAGGAGGGAGCCGTGGCAGTGAGTGAGTTGGCTTCCCTGCGGGGGGGAGGGAAGAGCCATGTAGGGATACCAACGCTACACAGTGATTGACTGCAGTGGTCAAATTCCCTGTGATGGGATATCACCACTGCAGAAGGAAGTAGAAATTAGTAAGGGAGTAGACACCGTTTGCCTGCTATGGGGTAAAAATATACTTAAAGGGGCTTTCTGAGTTTTTTCAAAAATGGACTTTGGGCAGGAAATAGTATAAAACAAGTTCTCCCATTTATATTTCTGCCATTGCAGTGCAACAGCTCTGGTGGCTCCCGCTAATCCAACAGTGATGATTTAACAGTATTGGAAGTGATATCTTGCTGTTAACACTGTACTGTCAGCACTGTATATTCTCAGGTTCTGATTGGCTGGAGAACTTTTGCCACACTTTTTTTCTTTGCTGTTATTTGGTTCTATCCGGTTCCCTTTGCAATGTTACTAATTTCTCCTGCTTTGCTCGCTTCACAGAGATAAACATGGTGCCGACCACAGACATGAATTTACAATTAGATCAGGGCCCAGCTTCCTTTCTTCAGGTTTAATAATATTCCAGGGGCAGACACAGACAGAAGAGGGCAGCATGGTAGCTCAGTGGTTAGCACTGTTTCCTTGAAGCCCTGGGGTCCTGGGTTCAAATTCCACCATGGCCAACATCTGCAAGGAGCTTGTATATTCTCCTCCATATTCACGTGGGCTTCCTCTGGGTTCTCCAGTTTCCTACTACACTTCAAAGATATACTGATAGGGAATTTAGATTGTGAGCCCCAATGGGGACAGTGATGATGATGTCTGTAAAGTACTGTGGAAATTAACGGCACAAGAAAAATAAAGAGGCGACCTGTTCAAAAACAGTACAGGGCCCCTTTGCAATTCAATGATATTTTTCTGCCAGTTGGCACTTGCTGTAGATGTGGACTCCCTTACCTTTTGGGCCACAGTGCGGTTCCACAGGTTGTATCAATGGTATGTCATGTTTTCTATGTATCCTCTGCATCTTGAATATGTCTACAGTCACTGTGCTTTGCATTATAAAATGACCAATGATATCTTAAGAGCAGCCATCGGGGATAGCAACAAGACACTGAGTTATAGGGTTTTGTGCATCATACTGTATACAGTTTGAGAAAGGTCTTTTGCAGAAATATTACTGTAATATACATTTGTCTTCCAAAATGAAGCACTGAAAAATGTATCGTACCCTGGACCCTTCTTCTATATTAGATTTGGTCCTTTATTCATGTGAGTGCTGCAGCCAATCACTGGCCACAGTGGTCAAGCTGACATGTGCCTCATGTAACTGCTTTTTTAACATGAGTCAATAAATTAAAGCTTTGTTCAAATTGAATATAAAAGTAAAGCATGTGCGGATGATGTATCTGGAATACACGTGACAGGAGGTGTGCAGAATATAGTTATGAGCTATTGTAGTCTCACGTTCACTCAGTTATAAATGATACTTTTAGATGCCATCGATATAAATATACACCATTGTATAAGAAGAGTTAACAACTTCATGATATATTTAGGCTTGAATAATTGTTTCTACAATTTATGTGAAATTTTAGAGATCAAGGTGCTGCTGCCCTAAATCCCCAATCACGTTAACACACACTTCATAAACCAGTTAGACAAGCAGACAACATGGAAAGTGCAGAGGTTAAGTACACGCGATTGACCTCCCAGAAGCTGCGCGCTACAGATCATTAAATATGTTGTGCTCTCCTGCGTCTGCTGGTCATACTGAAAGTGTCCAAGGAACGTTATTTAATACTTAGATGTTCTTACCTACATTTCAGTGACACAAAATCAATAGGCTTTCTTATCCTCAATTTCACAGATTATTACAGGCTATTAACTGGGTTTAACCACAAAACACCAAGATTCAGTTCTGCCTTGTGTAGCAAATACCAACACTGTAGTAGTAGGTGTAACCAATAAAGAATTTATTCTATCTATCTATTGATATATATATGTATCAATCATCTATCTATCTATGTATTCTTCTATCTATGTATTCTGCTATCTATCTATCTATCTATCTATTCATCTATCTATTTATCTATCAACATTCTTATTTACAGATCAATCTATCAATCATCATATTATCTATGTACAGATCTATCTATCCATCTATCTATCTATCTAGCATCTAGCTATCTATGTACAGATCTATCTATTCATCTATCTATCTATCTATCTATCTATCTATCTATCTATCTATCTATCTATCTATCGTATTTTAATCCATCCTACTTAATGCCTCATCAAGCAGAAGAATATATTAAGAATTCTGTTACATATCAAATACAATGTTGTGTCAAATTGTGTTTTCAAGAACACAGGTCAGAGCACCTCCAAAATGATAGGTGTTGTTGAGTGTCCCCAGTAATTGATGATTAGTATCTGCCACAAGTGATCCAAGAAAGAATAATTGGAGAACTGGTGACAGTGTGATGGACCCCAAAATTTACTGATGTTCGTGGGGAGTGAAGGCTAGCCCGTGTGGTTCGATCACACAAAAAAGCTAGCAGTGGCTATGTTAGAAATTTCTATCAAGATAGGTTTGTAAATCTATAAATATAAATAATGTTACAGACTGTTTATCTTTGTAGTGGTGTGGAGTAATAGTAAAGACCCAAATTCTCTTTGGGACAATCTCGTCCTTTGTTCTGCTCCAAGAAAATGATCCCAGGATTTGAAAATAAAACAAAACGTCTCTTGCAGAATTCTACAGTGTGGGCCATTTATATGGATACACCTAAATTAAATGGGAATGGTTGGAGATATCAACTTCCTGTTTGTGGCACATTAGTATATGGGAGGGGGAAAACTTTTCCAGATGGATGGTGACCATGGTGGCCATTTTGAAGGTGGCCATTTTGGATCCAACTTTATTTTTTTCAATGGGAAGAAGGTCATGTGACACATCAAACTTATTGAGAATTTCATAAGAAAAACAATGGTATGCTTGGTTTTAACGTAACTTTATTCTTTCATGAGTTTTTTACAAGTTTATGACCACTTATAAAATGTGTTCAAAGTGCTGCCCATTGTGTTGGATTGTCAATGCAACCCTCTTCTCCTACTCTTGACACACCAATAGCAACACTGCAGAAGAAATGCTAGCACAAGCTTCCAGTATCCGTTGTTTCAGATGCTGCAGATCTCGTATCTTGATGGTATGGTGTGGTATATAGGGTACAAAGATAGTTGGGCCATTCTTCATCAATGGAAACCTCAATGCCATTGGATATCTGAAATTGCTACATGATGATGTGTTGCCCTCTTTATGCACTGAAGATGGCACATTCCCTCAAACTGGCTGCCATGGTCACCACCCATCTGGAAAAGTTTACACCCTCCCATATACTAATGTGCCACAAACAGGAAGTTAATATCACCAACCATTCCCATTTAATTTAGATGTATCCATATAAATGACCCACCCTGTATATTTGTGCACAACCAAAAACCATGATCACCTTTGGAAACAATGTACATTTTACATACACACAAAATAAGATGATGTATAGTACAGACCAAAAGTTTGGACACACCTTCTCATTTAAAGATTTTTCTGTATTTTCATGACTATGAAAATTGTACATTCACACTGAAGGCATCGAAACTATGAATTAACATATGTGGAATTATATACTTAACAAAAAAGTGTGAAACAACTGAAAATATGTCTTATATTCTAGGTTCTTCAAAGTAGTCACCTTTTGCTTTGATGACTGCCTTGCACACTCTTGGCATTCTCTTGATGAGCTTCAAGAGGTAGTCACCGGAAATGGTTTTCACTTCACAGGTGTGCCCTGTCAGTTTTAGTAAGTGGGATTTCTTGCCTTATAAATGGGGTTGGGACCATCAGTTGTGTTGTGCAGAAGTCTGGTGGATACACAGCTGATAGTCCTACTGAATAGACTGTTAGAATTTGTATTATGGCAAGAAAAAAGCAGCCAAGTAAAGAAAAATGAGTGGCCATCATTACTTTAAGAAATGAATGTCAGTAAGTCTGAAAACTTGGGAAAACTTTGAAAGTGTCCCCAAGTGCAGTTGCAAAAACCATCAAGCGCTACAAAGAAACTGGCTCACATGAGGACGGCCCCAGGAAAGGAAGACCAAGAGTCACCTCTGCTTCTGAGGATAAGTTTATCCGAGTCACCAGCCTCAGAAATCGCAGGTTAACAGCAGCGCAGATTAGAGACCAGGTCAATGCCACACAGAGTTCTAGCAGCAGACACATCTCTACAACAACTGTTAAGAGGAGGCTTTGTGCAGCAGGCCTTCATGGTAAAATAGCTGCTAGGAAACCACTGCTAAGGACAGGCAACAAGCAGAAGAGACTTGTTTGGGCTAAAGAACACAATGAATGGACACTAGACCAGTGGAAATCTGTGCTTTGGTCTGATGAGTCCAAATTTGAGATCTTTGGTTCCAACCACCGTGTCTTTGTGCGACGCAGAAAAGGTGAACGGATGGACTGTACATGCCTGGTTCCCACCGTGAAGCATGGAGGAGGAGGTGTGATGGTGTGGGGGTGCCTTCCTGGTGACACTGTTGGAGATTTATTCAAAATTGAAGGCATACTGAACCATCATGGCTACCACAGCATCTTGCAGCGGTATGCTATTCCATCCGGTTTGTGTTTAGTTGGACCATCATTTATTTTTCAACAGGACAATGACCCCAAACACACCTCCAGGCTGTGTAAGGGCTATTTGACAAAGAAGGAGAGTGATGGGGTGCTACGCCAGATGACCTGGCCTCCACAGTCACCAGACCTGAACCCAATCGAGATGGTTTGGGGTGAGCTGGACTGCAGAGTGAAGGCAAAAGGGCCAGCAAGTGCTAAGCATCTCTGGGAACTCCTTCAAGATTGTTGGAAGACCATTTCCGGTGACTACCTCTTGAAGCTCATCAAGAGAATGCCAAGAGTGTGCAAAGCAGTCATCAAAGCAAAAGGTGGCTACTTTGAAGAACCTAGAATATAAGACATATTTTCAGTTGTTTCACACTTTTTTGTTAAGTATATAATTCCACATGTGTTAATTCATAGTTTTGATGCCTTCAGTGTGAATGTACAATTTTCATAGGCATGAAAATACAGAAAAATCTTTAAATGAGAAGGTGTGTCCAAACTTTTGGTCTGTACTGTATACAAAAAGCTCTTTGTCATGTCTACATTATTTTCCTATTATTCTCTAACAGCACCAGATCTGTATCAAAGTGAGAAAACACATAAGGATCTCAGAAAAAAACATGTTCAAATGATTCTTCTAAAATCAATCCATAGAAACAGCTACTGTATATATACACGTACTTGCATGGGTATATATAAGTGTGCACATGTATTTGTGCTAGACCCCATTGGGCTATATACTGAAGAAACATTTCAAACCAAGGTGCAGAAGGTCTGGAGCTGAAACAAGTCACCTTCATTTCTCTACTTCATTATTTCCTCCTTATTTGAATGCTGTGAGATCCATCTTCATAGAGAGACTGGCTTTACGTTTAGTCGCTTTAGGTGATTTGTACTATTGACAAACAATTAGTAGTTATACAAGGGTATTCCAATGACTGACAGATCTTTGCTTAATGCCACGGTCAAACAGTGAGCAGGGCTGGAAGGAGTTACTTCTGCATATAATCTTCAGATTATTATTATTTTTTACATTTATATGAGTAGTGATACACAGAACAAGGCTCATCTAATCTTGTATCTTATCTGAAGCTTTCTGTTCTATAAATTCATCAACCAAAGTGAACTTGCAAAAAATCTTGTATGCATTTTACATAGGCTGGTCCAACCTTGCATCACTTTCCTTTTTCACACTGGACTCAAATGCTGAGAGTTTTGTAATTAACCTTTTTTGTTTTCTAAAACAATACATTAACTATAATGCAAAAAAATGTAGAGAGATTGTATGCTACTTATTGACCTCAATATCAATGACCCCTGCCCTGGCATGATGGAATATATTAGGATCTGATATCATGAATGAATTGATAGTTGACCTTTATTAGCATTATTAAGCTTTAGAGTTATTATTAAAAGGTTCACAACATCTTTATAATTTCTAATGTACGACCCATATGGTGAATAGAGAACAGGTGCACTGCCCACTTCTGATCATACTTCAAATTTTAGCTTTCCTGAATGTCTCTAGCACCTGAATTGACATAACACATCTGTTTCCTTCTAATATCGATATTTTTCCTTTTGTCAGCGACTGGCTACCAGATGAGCTTTTGATGAATTGTAGGTACCTTCTCCGATGGTTGTTTTATGATACCATTGACATGAAATAGAAGCTCACAAGCGTTGTCAACGAGCTAAGTCTTGTACTCTCCTCAGTTCATTGAACCCATATGGAAGAGAACAGCTGGCTAGATGGTTTTGATTCCTCAGGCCAATGTTTGTGTTGTCAACCGCGACTTTAACTTGCTGACCCTTGTATAATTCATAGCATCCAAGGAAATATTGTACCTTCTATCCCATTATGTGATGGATGATGTTACTTAAAACTGATTGTCCTGTAAAACCACTTATAGCCCTGCACATTAGACACATGTAAGCAAGAAAATGGCCAATAAATAACACAATAGTCCATACAGTAGTTATTTCATGATTCTAGCCACATTAGGATAATTAGTGGGGGAAGTTGTGCTGAAACTATGCCAAATATCTGCACAGCGACAATTATATTTTGTAATATTAGAATGTTATTCATCTTTGTAATAGTAATATTAAATATTATTATTACAATGAATTGATTTTAATTAGAGAAGATCAAATTGATCTGCTGCAAATTGTTTTGAGTCAGATTTTATGAAATTCATTGGTCTCAGCAAATTCAAAAAATTGTCATTCAACTCACGCAGATTGACAAAAAAAAAATGCTTGGTACAATTTTCCACATTGTTGAAGATTGCAACAACTGGAGACTCTGCTCAGATGATGTCAGGCATGGCTATGTGGGCTTCCATAAAATGTCTTGTAGCTATGACATCACATAGTCTATCACAGCCAATCAGTGGGGAATATAGCAGGGACTATAAAAGATGGAGGCAAGCAGTAATCAGTTTAGGGTTTTACAGCCCAGAGAAATGAGATTAGAACCCACAGTTCATCATTACAGATAGAAATAGAAATGCTTAAAGGGTCTCTGCCATCACAGAATGACTGTTCAAACCAAGTACAGTGTTACACACCTGTTTTGCTCCTTTGACCTCGCTCAGCTGAATTTTGTTGTGCTCCATTTCGGGCTTTGCAGGTGACCTGGTGTTTTTCCGTGTGATCGTCTGCATGGGCCTTTATACGGCCAACCAAGACACACACCTGTGGCCTGGTAGTAAGTCTTTTCGTGTTCCTGAGTCCTGTCTGACTACAGCCTCCAGTACCTCTGCTATCTGCTTCCTGGTCTCCTGTCTGTCTTCAGCCCCCAGTACCTCTGCTATTTGTTTCCTGCTTTCACGGGTGTATCAAGTGTGACAGACAGTCGCTCCGGATCCGGCTGTAGAAGGGCACTGCACTTGGCATTGCAGATGACTTCTTGATCCTCTCATCTCTGTAGTGTAGTGATATCCTTCTTCCTTTAGGACCCAGCAACGACCTCCACCTTCTGCTGCTAATTGACACACGCTTGCTTGGTAGTTAAAAACTCTCAGTGTTTCCAGAGAGTCGCCAGTGATAGTTCTATGTTTCTCTGTCCATGCCTGGAGTACTAGTAGTTGGCTAGTTTTTTCTTGGACTTCCCTTGGAGGACAGTTGGCGTTATCTCTCTGGTGTCTCCTCAAGCTAAATGTATCCCCTTTGTTTGTTTACCTTGTTGTCTATACAGTGGGGCCTGACTAGTGTTTACCCCGTCCCCTCCCCACCTAGGGGCTAGCTCTAGGGACATTCAGGAATTAGGTTTCCTTCTCGGCGATAAGTGAGGAACCTATATAGGGATGATAGGGTAGTCAGGGTGCTATTAGATCTGCCTAGGGGTCTCCACTCCCCCTTTCCCTAGTTGTTGGGCTCTCTTCCCACCACTTTCTGTTATTGTACACTTGTTCCTTCCCTCACCTTGCGTGACATAATCACCGGCTGTACACGTACGTACACGGCCGGTGTGTTTTTTTTTTTTCTTTCTCCCTCCCTTGGTTCATGGATCCCGCTGCAATGCTGGCAGAGGACCTGCACAGGCTGTCACTGTAGGTGACTGACCTTTGCTCTGAGGTTCAGCAGCAATGGCAGCGTCTGTAGACTCATAATGTTGGGGACTCTGTCGGTAGGCCGGTCCAGCTTGAACCCAAAATTGTCCTCCTGAACAGGTTTGCAGGAGGTAGGTACAAGTTTTTTGTATTCAAAGAAGCTTGCAAATTATATTTTAAACTTCGTCCTTACTCCTCTGGAGATGAGGAGCAGCGAGTGGGGATTGTGATCTCACTGCTGCAAGGAGATCCTCAATCCTGGGCTTTCTCTTTGTCACAGGGTTCTGTTTTTCTTCAGTCAGTATAGGGTATTTTTGGGGCTCTTGCTTTCATCTATGATAATCCTGACTAAATATCCTTGGCTGAGTCCAGGCTGCGTCGCCTTCAGTAGGGGAATCGGTCAGTGGAGACGTATAGCTCCAAATTCCGAAGATGGGCAACTGATACCAAATGGAATGACCCGGTTCTTAGAAGCCAATTTTGTCAGGGCCTTACTGAAAGGCTGAAAGATGCCTTGGCAGTGTACGAAACCCCTTAGTCCTTGGAGGCTGCCATGTCATTGGCTATACGTGTTGATAGACGCCTTCGTGATTGGTGGGTGAGACCACCTTCTCTGGAACCCTCTTTTCGGGGTAATGCCTTTTTTCCAGGGGGCGGTCTGGGGGTGAACCAGTACTTGCGGAGTTAGAAGAATCCATGCAGTTAGGGGGTGCCTCTGCGTACCATGTCTCCCCTGAGGTCCGCAAGAAAAAGGGCGTGTGTTTTTTCCGTGGAAAAAAGGGACATTTTATTAGGACCTGTCCCTCGATTCCTAAGCAAAAAAAACCTTGACTAACCCTTGGTAGTCTGGAGTTGGATAATAAGGGGGTGTGTTTGTCCTCAACCCGCAGATCTCTGTTTGCCCTGACAGCAGAGGTGGTGCTAGAGAGTAAGACTGAGAAAATTTCTGTGTTTGTAGACAGTGGAGCTGGAGTCAGCATGGTTGATGCTGATTTTGTGAGAACTCATGGGCTTGCTTGCTGTACTTTAGCTAAGCCCATTCCTATCTATGCTATCAACTCAGCGCCACTTGCACAGAAAGCTCTGACTCAGATTGTACATAATGTAAGACTGAGGGTGGGGTCTGTTAATTGTGAGATAATTCCTTGTTATGTCCTGGAGTGTCTTCCCACTCCGATTGTACTGGGTTTACCCTGGTTGGTGAAACATAATCTGATAGTGGATTGGCAATCCAGAGAGATTGTTGAATGGGGAGATTACTGCCATGAGAACTGTTTAAACATTTCCCTTTCTGCAGTCTCTACGGAGACCTTACCTGTGCTTTTGTCTGGTTTTGAGGACGTATTTTCTGAGAAGCTGAGAAGAGGTGTCAAGATTTGCCTCCTTATTGTGCATATGACTGTCCTATTAACCTGACCCCTGGAGCTAAACTACCAAAATCCAACTGTATAATCTTTCTGGCCCTGAGAAACAAGCCATGAAGGATATCATTGTGGAAAATCTGGAGAAGGGACATATCAGACCCTCATCTTCGCCCGTGGTGGCAGGGTTCTTCTTCATGAAGAAGAAAGCTGGCGGTCTCCGTTCCTGTGTAGATTTCCGGGAATTGAATCAAATTACCATCCGAGATCCATACCCTCTTCCTCTGATTCCAGACTTATTCAGCCAGGTTGTAGGAGCTAAGGTGTTCTCCAAGTTGGATTTAAGGGGAGCCTACAATCTGGTTAGAATCACAGAAGGGGATGAATTGAAAACGGCGTTCAATACCCCTGAGGTGCATTTCAAGAGTCTGGTTATGCCTTTCGGTCTGACCAATGCTCTTGCGGTGTTTCAGCATTACATAAATGATATTTTCCATCATTTGATGGGCAGGTTTGTGGTGGTTTATTTGGATGATATTTTGGTTTACTCATCTGATTTTGAGACACATCGGGGGGAATGTTAAATAGGTGCTCCAAGGGATAACAAACTATATGCCAAACTAGACAAATGTGTTTTTGCCGTCCAGGAGATGCAGTTTTTGGGGTACCTGTTGTCATATTCGGGTTTTCGGATGAATCCTGAGAATATTCATGCTGTCCTTGACTAGGACCATCCCGAGAACCTGAATGCTTTATAGCGTTTTCAGGGCTTTACTAATTTTTACCAGAAATTCATCCAAAATTATTCAGCAATTGTGAAGCCCCCTCACCGACATGACAAGGAAGGGGTCTGATTTTTCAAAATGGTCGAATGCCGCCCTGCAGGCTTTTTCCTCTCTAAAGAGTTGTTTTGCCACAGCACCTATACTCAGTCAACCCTATGTTTCTCAATCTTTTATCTTTGAAGTTGATGCGTCGGTGGTGGGGGTTGGAGCTGTGTTGTCTCAGGGTCCGTCCCCTGGTAAATGGTGTCCATGCGCTTTCTTTTCCAAGAAATTATCTTCGGCTGAGAGAAATTATGGAGCAGTCTTGATCCTGGACCTGTTCTGTCTACCAGCTGAGCAGTCCTATACGGAACCTGTTCTGCTTAACAAGAAAAAAAATATAGGAACAAGTCCACTCACCTTGAGGGGTTTTCAGTATGTGAAATCCCGCAATGATCCAGTCAGAGCAGCTGTGATGAAGACTAGAAGTTGTAACTCTTATAGTGCACTAATGCCAAAATATGGTGGAGACAAGTATTATGTTTTTAAAGGCTAAATAAAACATAAGTTTTATTAACTTTTTAGCAGTTCCTGCTGGATTGTTTTTTATTTTTTCCTGTTCTGTTTAATCAGCCGCACATCCGCCTGTTTACCAGTTCCTGGCCGGTGCTGCTTCCCTGCCCCTTTGGGCATCAGCTGCTGTGGTTTTGGGGTTCGTACTAGAGTAGCACCTGTTGTCCACCTGGGTTCAAGTCTAACCACACCATCAAGGGCTCTAGTGAAGAACCAGGTGGTCGCTTAGTTACGCCCCGTTTCGTGGCACAGTGGTTCCACAACCATGTGCATTACACTAATCAACAGTGAGTGGTTTGGTGAGACCCTTTACAACATTTAAGAAATATCCTTGTCAGACTCCAGGAGAAGCAACAAGTATTGACTGGCCAGCAGACCCCACTGAGATCGATGCAGACACAATGTTCTCCCTCGTCTGTGCCAGCATTAGGGCTCCAACCTGCAACATGTAGCTGAGGCAGCAACAGTAGCAACACCCATAGTATCTTTGACATGATTTACAAGATATTTTATCTGCCATTGCACTTCAGCAAACACAGATGCATCATGTAATAGCTACCAAAAGAGGCCTAATTTTTTAAAAGGCTTGGTGACGACATGCAATAGCTTCTTCACATTTTTGGATGGCTTGATAAAAAACATTTGTAATTGCCTAATCATTTTTTTGATTAGTAAACTAGTTGAGGACCCACAAATAGGGATATTGTTTCACTAAATTTATGCTGATATCTCTTGCATTTATTTATAAAAATATCAGAAATTTGAAAAAAAATTTATTGCAATTTTCAAACTTTGAATGATTATCAATTTAATCTAGATAGTCATATCACGCAAAAAAAGTTAGCAAGTATCATTTACATCATGTCTACTTTACATCAGCACCATTTGTAAAATGTTCTTTTACTTTGTTAGTGTGTTTAAAGGTTTGAAAACATCGAAGCAATTTTTCATTTTTTCAAGGAAATTTACAAAACATATTTTTTAGGGGGTTTTGAAGTGACTTTGGGGGATCTATACATTAGAATCCCCCCCCCCAACATTATACTATTTTAAAACACCACCCCTCAACATATTCAAAACAGCTGTCAGGTAGCTTATTAACCTTTCAGGTGCTTTTCAGGAATTAATGCAAAGTTGCATGACAGGTATGAAAAAATTTATTTTTACCACCTAAATGTTGCTAACTTCTGCACAGGCCACTATAGTTGGCCATTATTTGGCTATGAATTGCCATGCCAACCATCAGGACCACACGATCATGATCTCAGGGTGCCGATTGGGTTAAAGAGGGAGCCCCCACACTTTGTTAACCATCTAGATGGGGTAGTCATTATCAACAGCATCATCTAAGGGGTTAAAACACAATGGTTGGCGCCAACACCAATTCTGACTGAAGAAGCAGGAGGTCAGCTATAGTGTGCAGCTGACAACTGTGGCATTTCACACATTGAATAATGCTATGCTCTTATATCTTAGGTCAGTAAAAATACATATTGAGGGTCATTAAGGAGTTAGCAAACAAGTTATGGACCTCAAAGAAAAGATAACTTTTCATTCATAATTGAGAAACAATAATTTCCTCACATTCAAAACAGTACATCAGTTTTGTCTCCATTATTAAAGGGATATGTTTTTGATGGCTTGTGAAAAAGCTATCATGTCTTTGTTTTCCAAAGTGCCAAGATCTTGATACCTCCTAAACAGGGGCAAAAGGGGTACTCAACTGTATGAAAATGCCACAGCTTCTTCCTTTTGCACCACCTGTGTTTAAACAGAGTGAAATAATAATGTCAGCACTTGCAAATTGAAGAACTTCTGGTGAGGTATATTTATGTTCTGGTAGCTGTCCCTAGGGGTTAAAAGAACTACTAACTTTTTTCAGCTTCATTCAAATAAGGTCATATGTTTGAGAAATTACAAATTGCCTTTTGGCCAGATATTATTCTTTAATATCTTCTTACAGTGTTTTGGATAAATTTTTTCTCCTTATGGGAGGTATTTCAGTACACTGTTTTTGGATATTTTCTTGATTGAATTAAGGCATATATATTAATTCCATATGAACATATTTTACCCCCCCCCCTCATTATTGATATTATTAGTATATTGTGCTTTGTTCATAGTATAGTTTGCTGCTTAGGAGTTGATAATTTCCTATCTATTGTGACTTAGAATCTAATATGATGCACATATTATATATATTTTTTATCCTTGATACGTGCGCCCTGTTTGGTTGACTTTTGATATGCACTGATGAACAAAAGGGTAACAATGTTTTGAACTTTTGACTTTTAGGCTCTATATCTCACCATCCACTACTGCTTCGAACATAAGGCTATCATCATTTTATAGACAATCCTCTTGTCTGTCTCATACATAATTTGACTTGCAACTAACAAATGCTCGGGTACTCATTGCTCAGGTCGAGCAAATTAGAAGCTTGAGTGCTCGGTCCGAGTAACGAGCCCAATGTAAGTCTATGGGAAACTCATGCATTTTTCCGGTGGTTTCCCCCGGCGTTCTGCAGAGGGCCTAAAAATTGTCCAAATTGATGGGAACAGTGCTCAAATGACATGGGAAGAGCATGGGGAAGACCCCTGGAAGCATTTCTGACTCCCAGTTAGCTTAATTGATTAGGGAACACAGATTTTGTTGGTAATATGCCAATTCCTAAGCCACAAAAATGGGCTAGCAATTCTGAAAAATAACAATGCTTTTTTTTAAAGAAATGTTCACTTAAGGAATTCAAAGAATTTTGATAATTTTAAACAATTTTGCCCCTTTTCTCAATGCTGATCAGGGTGCTACTGGGGAAATTCAACCCAGTTGTAGTCACAATAAAATTAGAAATAAAGTGAGTTCACTGTTCTTTGCATTGAAAACTTGATATACTTGAATTGATCAATGTTGTTGTTGAAAACATTTTACATTTTATGCCCAATCCTGGCCGGGACGACTTTTTATTAAATTAAATATTGGGCACCCAAAAAAAGAAAGTGTATGGAAATCGAGTAAGTGAGAATGATGATGGTGCTGATGACAACGACAATGCTTTATGTGCAGACCGGCTGCCAAAAAAGACAAGCATAAAGAGATGAAGGAAGACAGCTTGAGCCTTGCCCATTTTTCTGGTAATGTTGTTTCATGTGCTGGCAGAGTGATGTGGTTCATAGTGGTAGGTTGCGAGGTTGCTACACGTAGGTTCACAACCGGTAACAAACATGTGGCAACAACAGCAGTATGTGCGATAAACGTTATCTAGAATGGAAAACTAAAAAAGGTATTTAAAAAATAAATAGAGACCTTTATATTAAAGATGAAGAAAAAAAAACATTTGTCTTTATAAAATAGGATGAGACCAGAAAATATAGCTATGAACACTTCATACAAGTAAGCATGTGCAGCTGCCTCCCGTATTTCAGTGGTGTGTACTCATCTAATATTAGACTATTGGAATAATGAAGAAGGCTCAAAAAATTATTTTAACCCCTTCACGACCTTGGGATTTTCCATTTTTGTGTTTTCGTTTTTTCTCCCGTTCTTCCTGGTAACTTTTTTTATTTTTCCATCCATATGGCCATGTGAGGGCTTGTTTTTGTGAAACAAGTTGTACTTTTGAAAGACACCATTGATTTTACCATTAAATGTAACTGGAAAATGGGAAAAAATTCCAAGTGCGGTTGAATTTAAAAAAAAAAGTGCAATTCCACAATTGTTTTTGTTTTTTTTTAACCATGTTCACTAAATGCTTAAGCTGACCTGTCAAATTGATTCTCCAGGTCAGTACGAGTACACAGATACCAAACATGTATAGGTTATTTTTTATTTAAGTGGTGAAAAAAAATCTAAAATTTGTAAGAAAACAAAAATGGTGCCAGCAGCCAAAGGCTGCTATCAAAGCAACCTGGGCTTCCATAACACCTCAGCAGTGCCACAGGCTGATTGCCTCCATGCCACACCACTTTGATGCAGTAATTGATGCAAAAGGAGCCCCGACCAAGTATTGAGTGCATTTACTGAACATACATTTCAGTAGGCCAACATTTCGGATTTTAAAAACATTTTTCAAGCTGTTGTTATGAAGTATTCTAATTTACTGAGATAATGATGTGGCGCCCCTGAGGGTTCGGTCGCCACAGAGGTATTGCATCTCATCCAGAGGTGTGGTATCTCACTCTCAGGTAAGGAAGGAGTATGGCTCAGGACCCTAACACCTGCATTCACTACACCACATTTCCGGGGGACAGGGCGAGATTGCTCCTAGGGGAGAGCACAGTCCCTGACCCCTGGCTGGAGTGGGGAGGAACCACTTAGAGAGGGGGAACTATGTAGTGGATGGGGTGGAAGACGTAGATCCTGGGAGCACATGTGTAGGAGGTATAAAAACTAGACACCATCTTAGATTAGTGTTCAGTGAGTTCAGTCAGAAGTGACAGGAGCAGAGGCTCTGCATGAGCTCTGCTCCAGAGGCGGGCCTAGCACTGAGGCCCAAGTCTGGGGAGAGAAGGAGAGGGAGCAGGACGGCTCCAGGAATGAGGAGTAAAGGGACCCTAGGGGTACGGGCCGTGCAGAAAGCCACCTGTACGCCCGCCGCTAATAGGAGGTAGGGGGGTCAGGCCAGAAGAAGGGAACCGGTCCCTCAACTAGCACAGAGCTACAAGGCCCAACTAGGAAACCGGAGACTGCAGCATTTCAAGGCCACAAGTCCACACCAGTACACTAAGAAGGTAGCTGCATAGGACCCAGGGGACGGAACACACGTCGCCCGCCAAGACCCGAGGACACCGGATAGAAGTGCCAATGGGTGTGAGGTGCAGGGAGCAGGCCAGAGAGAGGACACACAGAAGGGGGTCCTGCAATATGCTCCGGAGTTACCTGAGGGTCGACCGAGCCCCTCACTGCGTGAACACAGGACGCTGTGGGCCCCTACACTGGCCCTGTATCTGGAACTGCTACAATTGTGAGTAAAAGACCTGGGACTGCACTATCTGACTCCGTGTCATTACTGACTACCTGCACTATAACCACCATCATCCATACACGCTGCCCTGAAGCTCCACTCTTCCTGTGGGGAGTTACATCACCTTGCTGCAGATACCACCAGCTTCAGCGGACTGCTCCGCAGCGGCGGTTCCCAATAACCGCATTCCACAGGTGGCGTAGTCGGACTATACATAACCTATACACATAGACTACCCTGGTTTGACCGCCCTGGGTCACGGACCGGGTCGTCGCCACGGTGACTACAGCCCCCAGCATCTACAAGGCCCGGCTCCGGGTGCCCCACGGCCCAGGGGGCGCGTCAATGACTTTTGTGTTTTCATTGACTGTAAGCCATAATCATCAACATTAACAGAAATAAACACTTGAAATAGATCACACTGTTTGTAATGACTCTATATAATATATGAGTTTCACTTTTTGTATTGAAGAATTGAAATAAATTACATTTTTGATGATATTCTAATTTAGTGAGATGCACCTGTATATATCCACATGCATATATAATTACACATATATTTAATTAATATAAAATGAATTTACCTGATCTGTGAAAACTGTAAAGAGAAAAAAAAATCTAAATGCTAGAGTTGCTGGGTTTTAATTGATGCAATTTGCAAAAAAATGCAATAAGAAGAGATCAAAGTGTCGTGTCCACCCCAAAATGGTATCAATAAAAACATCAGGTCACCATGCTCAAAACAAGCCCATATACATTTTTATCAATCTAAAAAAAAAATGTTATGGTTATTGGAATATAGCAACTCAAGCAATTTTTCTTTTTTTTTACGAATTATTGATTTTTTTTTACCACTTAAATAGAGTTGAGCCACTCCCGTAGTGTTCGGGTTCGGTTCGTCGAACACCGGTATGTTCGCCGAACTGTTCGTCGAACTGTTCGTCGAACACCGTCGAACACCAATGGCAGACAAACAAAAACATATAGAAACACATAGAAAACACCAGGTGTCCAAAAGCTGACAAACTGCTCAGAAGACACAACTAACACATGGAAAAGTGACAAGTACATATAGTCATGCGAAAAGAAAAGAGGTGGAGGAGTAAAAGGAGGGGGAGACACAGATATAGGCATGTCATGCCCTTCTAAAACCAAGAAAGGTTGGAGTAAAAATCTAAAATCAGCCTACCAACATCCAGACGTCGTGACAAGAAAATTAAAAAAATAAATATCTTTAGGTAGAATGGCGGTTCCATTCAGAACACTTTCCTTACAAGACGTAGTGGTATCCCGTTGGGAGTCGTGCCAAAAACGGAACCCAATACATTCGGAGTAATCCACCATTTGTCAAATCCAAGGGGCAAGTCAGTAAACGACAACATCGACGTGGAACCAAGTACAGTAGTATATACTGTACATCCTTTGACAAGGCAATCAGGCGGGTCAAGAAGTTGGGAAGGGGCACCCTAATGGCCAAAACAGACATTGAGGGGACGCCTATTGGGCTGCTTCTGGGAAGGAGCATACTATATAGATCGCTGTTTGCCCATGGGGTGCTCTAGATCCTGCTCACTATTTGAGGCGTTTAGTTGCTTCCTCAAAAGGGTTGTCATGGACGTTTCTAAGGGGCCACAGATTATCCATTACCTCGACAAATTCTTATGCCTGGGCCCAAAAGATTCACCACAGTGTGAATACACACTGTATTCCACCTGTGAGAAGGAGAGAGCTGGAGGGAGAGCGGACACCACAGAGCCGAGGGGTTAGATGGAGAACTGAAGAAGGAAAGAGGGCGAGGGAGGTAAGTGAGTACGGTGGAAGGCCGACCTGAGCTCCCCCACATTCCTGCTGGACGGGGAACAGCCCTTGGAAGAAAAGCCGCTTGTGCATCCCTTTGAGGTTACGGGCGCGAGCGGGCAGAGGGACTATGCTGGAGTGCGAAGCCGACATGGCCAGTCCGTTCCTGCCCGTGCGACCTCCGTGTCGCCGGGTTTGTGCCAGAGCCAAGGTGGACCCTGACGGCCAGCCCCCCTCTCCCAAAACTGGTGCCTGTCCGCTGGTGGGTCGAGACCCCCCGCGGTGGAGGCAGGTCTAATCTCTGTAATTTAAATTGGTTCTGTAATTTGAATGAGTACACTTTAAATCCTTTTACAAGGATCTATTGGAGGGCAAGTCTGATGCCAGCAGCCGCGGTAATTCCAGCTCCAGTAGCGTCCACTAAAGCTGCTGCAGTTAAAAAGCTTTTATAAGGATCGAGCTTGGCGGAACACCGCAAGGTGTGCTACCGCCAGTCCCAGCCCCTTTGCCTTGGGGCGCCTCCCCGATGCTCTTCACTGAGTGTCCCGGGGGCCCGAAGCGTTTCCTTTGAAAAACTTAAGTGTCCAAACCACAGGTGGTGTAGCTTGCTTAACAGCTGGGCTACTCCGCTGACTAGCAGACACTGCTACTAGGCCCAAAGTATTGCCTGGGCTAGATGCAGTTAAAAATTTGTAATTAGATCTACAGGCGATGGCTACTCAGAGGCGGTGCAGCTTGCTTCACAGCTGGGCTACTACGCCCAAAGTATTGGTAGACTCTATACTAAATAAGGAAGGAGTCACTGACTGTGGTGGCCCCTCCGCGGGCCGTGACGATTGGTCATTCCCTTTCGCTGCCCCTTACTCAACGAATTCACAAACATCTCCCGTCGGATTGGAGTCCCATTATGCCCAACAAAAACCATAGGCCCCACAACAAAGCTATCGTTCTTAGGCATTGAAATTGACACCACAGCAAGGTTGTTCCGCCTCCCATGGGAAAAAATACCAAAACATTACACCTGATCGAGGGTTTTTGCACAGTATGGAAAGTAACACTACAGCAGATGCAAATATTACTAGGTCTCCTCGTGTTTGCGAGCCGAGTAATGCCAGTCAGAAGGGTTTTTTCTCGTCATTTATCGCCCGCAACAAAAGGGGCATCAAAACCGAGTCATAGAATCAGAATCAGCAGGCAGCTACGGGCGGACTTAGAGGTGTGGAAAACCTTCTTATAATCATTCAACGGTCACACGTTATTTATGTCAGCAGAACAGTCCAACATTGAACTAAGATTATTCACCGGGGCGGTAGAATCAGGCGGATATGCAGCGATACTAAATAACCAATGGTGCACAAGCTTATGGCTTCCGTATTGGGCAGAACAAGTGCTGACAAAAAAACAGACACTCCTGGAACTCTTCCCAATAGTGGTAGCAATAGAAATATGGGGCGCGTGCCTGGCTAACAAAAATATACGTGTCATAACAAAAAACACCAGCCTAGCGCACTGCATTAATAAGATGGCATCATCGTCTCTCCCAGTGCTAGGCCTACTATGCCGGCTAGCATTCCTGTGCCAAAAACACAATATATGGGTCCATGTTAGCCTCGATGCTGAGGGGTCTAACGCTGCTGCTAACGCTTTATCACAATTCAATTGGCAGATTTTCACAGAGCTCCTCCCCAACGCCCACCCATCGGGCAACAGTTGCCCACCCTCCCTATGGGATCTAGTGGCGAATAGTTGATGCCATTAATCAGAGCGTCAGTTGCCCCGTCAACGTGGCAAGCATACGGTAAGGCATAGGAACAGTGGACACGACTAGTAGCAGGCAGAGGGGTTGACCAATGTGAACAAGCCAGATTACAAGTCACCACAGAATTTCTCCACCAGCTAATGATGAGGGGCATATCAGGGGTGTCAGCGCAGCAGTGGCTGACCGGAGTAGCATTTCACTTCCAACTGCTGAATTGGGGAGATGTGTCAAAGAGATTCATCATCAGAAAATATATAAAAGGGTGGAAAAGGGGTCAGCCAAGTCAGGAGTGTAGACGTCCCGTGTCACTAAAACTGATTTCTCACATCATATCCCTAACACCATTAACATGACACTCACAATTTGAAGCAACACTACTGTCTACTGCATTTGCGATCGCCTTCTTCGGGGCGCTATGCATAAGCAAATTAGTCCCTCAATCCAAAATTACCACCAGTGGAGGCTTATTACACCAGGACGTAGTCATAGCCAATAATGCAATACATCTACGCATACGCAAATCGAAAACGGTTCCAGCGGGCAGGGGCACTTGGGTACTTCTACAACCCACAAACGGTACACTGAGTCGGGTAACAATAGTAAAAACATATATAATCATCAGATCACAAAGTAATTTCTTCCTATCACACATTGATGGAACGCCATTATCAAGATACCAGTTCCAAGCTATATTTAATAAATGCTAACATCGGCAGGGAACCACCCCAAAGATTACGGGACACACTCATACCGCATAGGCGCGGCCACGGAAGCAGCAAGAGCAGGATTGTCAGAAACGGAAGTTCAGAGGATAGGGAGATGGCGATCCACGTGTTTGGCGAGATACATAAGACTGGACTTGTTATCCTAACGTGGTTTGTTTCTTTTACAGGTTACACTAAGCCAACAGTGTGGGTGATAGGCCACTCGTATATATATGGGGCAGAAAAAAGGGCGAAAGTCTGCCCAGGCAGGAGGAAATTAGAGTTTTATGACACATATTTCAACTGGAGAGGTATTAGAGGCCTGCAATGGCCACAGGTACTAATGGAGGTAATCAAGGTAGGGAGAGAGGCAAGAGGTCCGGTCATCTTAGTTATACAGGCCGGGGGAAACAACCTAGGTCATCACAACAGCGCATAACTAATGGCAATAATGAAACTAGACACTGAGCGCTTCAGAGATTTTTTCACAAAACTAACTATAGTATGGTCAGAGATTGTGCGATAGCGGTATGGCAAGGTGCGCGAGACATCACGGCCATCGAACGGACAAGGCGGGTAATAAATATTCGGATGGCAAAATGTATAAGAGACAGAGGTGGTGTAGTGATATGACACCGACAACTGGAAGGAGATAAAGCAGGCCTCATATGGTCCGACAGTGTTCACTTAATGGACTGGACGTATTCCTGTCAGGACTCCAGGACGGAGTGGAACGAACGTTAAGAGTGATGGATGGGGGTCAGAGTCCTGCATACGAGTACGCAGGATCCTCCGTGGCCTGGAAATAGAAAGGACATGTTGGAGAGTTACACTTGTTGGCCAACTTGCCGGTGTGGAGACACAGGGCATTCTGCAACAAGCTGAATTATTTTAGAAATAAAATGCCTTTATAATGGAATGAGTATAAAGAGTTAATAAAGCTGTGACCGATCCTCGCCCATCCAGTTGTAAGAGTTACATGATTGTATTGTCAAGGAAAGGGGGGCGGTAGAGGGGCAGAGCGTCTGGGTTTGGTTGGGGATCCCCACAGTCTGCCTAGGCTAGATGCAGTTAAAAATTCTTATTAGATACACAGGTGGTGCAGCTTGATTCACAGCTGGGCTACTACGCCCAAAGTATTGCCTGGGCTAAATGCAGTTAAAAATTCTTATTAGATACACAGGCGGTGCAGCTTGCTTGGCAGCTGGGCTACTACGCCCAAAGTATTGCCTGGGCTAGATGCAGTTAAAAATTCTTATTAGATACACAGGCGGTGCAGCTTGCTTCACAGCTGGGCTACTACGCTGACTAGCAGACACTGAAGCTTTGGAGCAGACCTCTGAGTAAACAGCTCTTGAGACTCAACCATCTTTGTTACCCCAAGCCATAGTGTATGTATTTTCTTATGGTTAAAAGGGGGGGGGCAGCGACCCAACCCACCTGGAATTGACGATGCCAACGTCACATAAAACACAGCAAGGGGACTCCAAAAAGAGTTTCCATTTCTTCCAAAAATTGTGGCACAGACACCACTTAAGTGGCATCAATTGCCCCAGAGTTGCTTAAAACGGTTGGTGAGGTGATTTTACCAAATCCTCAAGCTTTTAGTCTCCACAGGATGACACAGGGGTCGAAAAGTCCTTGCGGATCCATGATTTGTTCATCTTTATGAACGTGAGTCTGTCTACATTCTCAGTGGACAGCCGCGTGCGCTTATCTGTCAGCACACCACCAGCAGCGCTGAACACACGTTCAGAGAGAACGCTGGCTGCGGGGCATGACAAGATCTCCAAGGCGTGAGTGGCGAGCTCAGGCCATTTTTCCAGATTGGAAGCCCAAAATGAGCAAGGGTCCAGTGACACAGTCATGGCTTCGATGTTCACTTGGAGATACTCCTGTACCATCCTCTGTAGGCGTTGACTATGTGTCAGACTTCTTGTCTCCTGTGGCCTTGCAAAGGATGGTCTAAAAAAGTGGTGAAATGATTCCAAAAAATTGCTGTTACCAGCAGATACTGTGTTACTGTTACGGTTTGAGTGAAGACTCGACAGTCCCACAGTTGGCAAGTTAGAACTGTGAGATTCACTACGTGCACCACTGGTGTTTTGTGGAAAAGCACATGTAAGATTCTGCAACAGCCTCTGCTGATACTCCTGCATGCGTGAATCCCTTTCTATGGCAGGAATTATTTCGGAAAATTTACTTTTGTACCGGGGATCTAAGAGTGTGGCAATCCAGTAGTTGGGATTACTTCGAATTCTAACAATCCGAAGGTCATGTTGCAGGTAGTGCAGCAAGAAGGCACTCATGTGTCTTGCGCATCCAGGAGCACCAAGTCCTTGTGTTGGTGGCGAGGTAAGAATCATGCTTCCTTCCTCTGCCCTCTCCCCCCAACCTCGCACAACAGAAATGTGATCAAGGTCTCCCTCATCTGATGAGTCTTCCATGCCCTTTGCCAGTTCGTCCTCCAGTTCTTCCTGGGCTCCTGCACCTTCCTCAACAGTTTGGCTGCTACCATGCGCCCTGGTTAATCCCTCTCCCCCACCCTCCCATGCCTGCCACCTTGGTGCTGCCGACCGTCTAGACCTTGGAAATGTTATCCCTTCATACGACTCCTCCTCTACTTCCTCCACCTCCTCTTGTCCCACCACCTGACTCCGAATTCTGTTTAACGTGTGCTCCAGCATGTAAATCACCAGAATAGTCATGCTGATAATGGCATCGTCAGCACTAAACATCTTTGTCGCCATTTCAAAACTGTGCAGAAGGGTGCATAGGTCCCTGATCTGAGACCACTCCTGCACCGTGATTTTCCCCACCTCTGGATCTCGTTGGCCCAGGCTATACGTCAGAACGTATTGCACCAGGGCTTGTCGGTGCTGCCACAGTCGCTGCAACATGTGCAGAGTTGAATTCCACCGTGTCGGCACATCGCATTTCAGCCGGTGAAATGGCAGGCCCAATGACTTCTGTAGAGATGTAAGTTGTTGAGCTGCGGGATGCGAACGGCGGAAGTGAGCACACAGCGACCGTGCCCTTTACAGAAGGCCATCTAGTCCTGGATAGTGGGCTAAAAATTGCTGGACAACCAGGTTCAACACGTGAGCCATACAAGGCACGTGTGTGAAATTGCCCCGGCGAAGGGCCACAACGAGGTTTGCAGCATTGTCGCACACAGCCTTCCCTGGTTTCAGGTCCAGTGGAGACAACCATTCATGAAACTGGGTCTCCAGAGCTGACCACAACTCCTCAGCTGTGTGACTCACATTTCCCAGACATTTCAATGTAAACACCGCCTGATGCCTTTGAGCCATGCTGCCAGCATAGTAAGGAGGTGTGCAGGATTCCTTCTGCGCAGTTTGAAAGAGGGTGGCATTACCAGACAGGCTTTGGGTGCAGGTGGAGGACCGAGAGGAGGTTGAGGAGGCAGAAGCAGTGGAGGAACTTCTACACTATGTGTAGAATTATTAGGCAAGTTGTATTTTAGAGGATTATTTTTATTATTGATCAACAACTATGTTCTCAATCAACCCAAAAGACTCATAGATATCCAAGCTTAATATTTTTGGAAGTTGGAGTGTTTTTTTTTTAGATTTGGCTATCTTAGGAGGATATCTGTTTGTGCAGGTAACTATTACTGTACCGAATTATTAGGCAACTAAATAAAAACCAAATATAATCCCATCTCACTTGTTTATTTTCACCAGGTAAACCAATATCAGTGCACAAAATTTGGAAGTAAACATTTCTGACATTCAAAAACAAAAACCCCCAAAAATAGTGATCAATATAGCCACCTTTCTTTATGATGACACTCAACAGCCTTCCATACATAGATTCTGTCAGTTGCTTGATCTGTTTTTGATCAACATTGCGTGCAGCAGCCACCACAGCCTGCCAGACACTGTTCCGAAAGGTGTACTGTTTTCCCTCCCTGTAGATCTCACATTTTATGATGGGCCACAGGTTCTCTATGGGGTTCAGATCAGGTGAACAAGGGGGCCATGTCAATAATTTTTCTTCTTTTAGACCTTTACTAGCCAGCCACGCTGTGGAGTACTTGGATGCATGTGATGGAGCATTGTCCTGCATGAAAATCATGTTTTTCTTGAACGATACGGACTTCTTCCTGTACCACTGCTTGAAGAAGTTGTCTACCAGAAACTGGCAGTAGGTCTGGGAGTTGAGCTTCACTCCATCCTCAACCCGAAAAGGTCCCACAAGTTCATCTTTGATGATACCAGCCCATACCAGTACCCCACCTCCACCTTGCTGGCATCCGAGTCGGAGTGGAGCTCTGCACTTTACTGATCCAGCCTCTGATCCATCCATCTGGCCCATCAAGAGGCACTCTCTTTCATCAGTCCATAAAACCTTTGAAAAATCAGTCGTAAGATATTTCTTGGCCCATTCTTGACATTTTATCTTATGTTTCTTGTTCAAAGGTGGTCGTTTTTCAGCCTTCCTTACCTTGGCCATGTCCCTGAGTATCGCACATCTTGTGCTTTTTGATACTCCAGTAACGTTGCAACTCTGAAATATGGCAAAACTGGTGGCGAATGGCATCTTGGCAGCTTCACGCTTGATTTTCCTCAATTAATGGGCAGTTATTTTGCGCCTTTTTTGGCCAACACACTTTTTGCGACCCTGTTGGCTATTTGCCATGAAACGCTTGATTGTTCGGTGATCACGCTTCAAAAGTTTGGAAATTTCAAGACTGCTGCATCCCTCTGCAAGACATCTCACAATTTTGGACTTTTCAGAGCCCGTCAAATCTCTCTTCTGACTCATTTTGCCAAAGGAAAGGAAGTTGCCTAATAATTAAGCACACCTTATATAGGGTGTTGATGTCATTAGTCAACACTCCTCCTCATTACAGAGATGCACATCACCAGATTTACTTAATTGGTAGTTGGCTCTCAAGCCTATGCAGCTTGGAGTAGGACATGTATAAAAAGTATCATGTGATCAAAATACTCATTTGCCTAATAATTCTGCACACAGTGTAGATAAAGAGGATTGACGCACAACTCGTGGGGATGGCAAGACTTGGACAGCAGCCCCTTGTCCTGCTGTCACCATAGTTACCCAGTGCCCAGTCAGCGACATGTAACGCCCCTGACCATGCCTACTCGTCCAAGTGTCTGTGGTGAAATGCACCCTGTCACACACAGAGTTTCTCAAAGAAGCGGTGATGTTGTGTGCGACATGCTGGTGGAGCGCAGGCACACCTTTCTTTGAGAAGTATTGCCGACTGGGCATCTGGTACTGGGGCACTGCGACGGACATAAGGTCTCGAAAATCCTCTGTGTTCACCAGGCGGAAAGGCAGCATTTCTGTAGCCAACAGCTTGCAGATGGTGAAATTAAACCTCTTAGCTTTGTCATGGCAAGGAGGAAATGGTCTTTTACTTGTCCACATCTGAGGGACCGAGGGCTGTCTGTTGTGCTTAGACGGGGTTGAGAAGGGTGTCCCCGCCAAACTGCTGTTCTGTGAGGAAGATGCAGGTGGACATGTTAGGTTGCCTTGATCCAAAGGTGGTGCTCTCGATGTCGGAGAGCGCTCAACACCTGCTGGTGTCTCCACTTCCAAATGAAATGATGACCTGCCAATCACACTGGCTGCTGCGGGTAAAGAGATGGCAGGTCTGCATCCAAAATCATGTGTGACTGCTGTCCCCCCAGTCACAGAGGATGAAGAGGCCGCGGATGCACAAGATGGGGTAGACGGTGGTTGGCCCGGCCCCCTAGGCCGCATTCTAGCACAGTGAGCTTCCCACTGCAACTTATGTTTCATATCCATGTGACGGTTCATGCCTGAAGTACTCAAACTATGGATTTTTTACCTCTACTTAGTTTTTGGTGACCAATATTACAGATAACACAAGTTGGGTCATCCTTATCGATCTGAAAAAATGCCCAGGCTATGCAAGGCTTAGCACCCATGCGACCTGAAGAGCCACCACAACTTGTGGTCAGAGGCAGAGTTGTGGTTGAGGATGCAGTTGTTGACGTGCTTCCAGTACTACGTCTCTGACCAGGAAGGCGCAACCTAACCTCATTGTCAATAGCATCCTCCTCCACCTCCTCTGCTGACCTCATCTCTTGGCTGACTGTGAGTTGACAGTAGGTGGGATCTCCAACCTCGTCATCATCACCCTGTGTTCTCACACCCGTCGTCCTCAGAGCCAACCTCTTCCTGCCCTGACCGAAAAGTCAAGTTGTCGCTCCAATCAGGTATTTGAGTCTCATCATCGTCTTCATCATTGTCTGCACCAACAGCAGTTACAGTTTGGGAACGAGGGTCTACATTATGCTCAGAACCTTCTTCATCTTGTCCTGGATCCGACTCATAAAGATTCTGGGCATCAGTGCAGATCATTTCCTCATCTGGATTCACAGAAGCACTGGAGCAGACCTCCGATTCCCAGGCTATAGTATGAGTAAACAGCTCTGCAGACTCAACCATCTGTGTTACCCCATACTCAGACGGGCAGCTGGAGACTTGGGAGCTGTGAGGCAGCAAGTGCGATTGGGGTGACACCTCTGAGGACTGGAGTATTTGTGATGTTGAAGTTGAGGTGGAGGAGAGCCCACTTGAAGGAGCACTTGATATCCGTTGAAGCACCTGCTGTTTTTGTGCCTCTTCTGGAATTTGTAGTGATTGGCGTGGCCATAAGAAAGGGATCTTATCACATTGTCCGCTAAAAGAAGTAGACATTTTAGTTTGGCTGGAAGATGGTCTTTCTTCTGCAGATGTTACTGTTGCTTTAACACCTACTCCACGGACACAACCTTTTTTTCCCCTTTCCAACACGCCTATTCCCCTTTCCACCAGCAGCAGGCCTTTTGCCACTCATTTTGGTGGTTAACTAATTGACAACTCTGGAGTTGTTTGCACCAAAAACGATGGATGGAAACCGAGCAGAGCTGAGTGGCCAAACTGTGGTACTAGCCCAAAAGGATTGGCTGGGTTAGATGCAGTAAACAATTTTATTAGATACACAGGTGGTGTAGCTTGGTACAGATGGGCTACTACAATGAGTAACAGACACTGCTACAGGCCCAAAATTATTTACTGGGCTAGATGCAGTAAAAATTTGTTATTAAATTCAAAGGTGGTGTAGCTTGGTACAGATGGGCTACTACAATGAGTAAAAGACACTGCTACAGGCCCAAAATGATTTACTGGGCTAGATGCAGTAAAAAAATGTTATTAAATTCAAAGGTGGTGGAGCTTGGTACACATGGGCTACTACAATGAGTAACAGACACTGCTACAGGCCCCAAATTATTTACTGGGCTAGATGCAGTAAAAAATTGTTATTAAATTCAAAGGTGGTGTAGCTTGGAACAGATGGGCTACTACAATGTGTAACAGACAGTGCTAGAGGCCCAAAAGGATTGGCTTAGCTAGATTTAGCCAAATGCTGTGAAAAACACTTGCACAGCACTGGCACAGACCTGCCTGGCAAAAAGTGCTAGGAAATGCTGTAACCTAGCCCTTAAAAGGGCTGCAATTACAAACTAGTCCCTACTCCCTAAACTTATCTGTCTATTTAAGAGAAAATTCGCTTGCAATTCACAGTTACACAATATAGCGCTAACAGCAGCAGCGGTGCCGTCTAACACTCAGCTGCAGCAGTGAGAAAATGGTGGCGACGGGGAAAATGGCTGGGTCTTATAGGGCAAGGACATGTGACATACACAGCCAATGACACATGCCCTTGCTTGTGTGAAAAAAAAGCACTTTGCTGCGTGTGTGCGCTGCTGATAGGCTGACAGACTGCACCGCCCCACTGTAAATGCGGGAAAGAAAAAAAAAATGGAGATCGGCATTATTTCTGCAGAGATCCATCCCCTGCCCCTCCCCCCACCCGCTGTACACTGAAAATATGTATTAACATTGATTAACAGTATTACTGTGAAAAAATCCAGTTACGATTTTGGTGCACGAACAGTTATCGAACATAACCTCGAACAGCCAGATTGTTTGCAAATCGTTCGGGTTCGTTGAACGGCTCGAACACCGCCCAAAACAGCTCGAATTTGAGATTGGCGAACAGTTTGAGTCGAACACTGCTCATCTCTACACTTAAATAAAAAATTAAAATTAAAATTTGTTATTTTTATTATCATGCTGACCTGGGGGATCATGTTTTCAGGCGATATTTACTGCTGAATGAACGAAGTAAAAACAAAACCCAAAAAACAGTTGTAAGCAAACTTGGAGATGAAAATGGATATAAAACCCGCGCTGCCGAGGATCCAATATACGATAGTAAAGCAAATGTGGTATGGATGCGGTTTTATTTGTCAACGCGTTTCGCGGTGATCATACATCTTCATTAGGACAAATGAAAGTCTTTTCCAAGTTTGCTTACTATCTATTTGGTGGATCTGCAGCAGCCGTCTTTGCTTAAAAGCTAATAAAGGGGTTGTGACTTTCACAACCCCCCAAGTGAGCAAATACTATTTTACTCTTTTCTTTGTAATCCAGGTAAGACCCTATTGCGCTTATTGTCATTCCAATTTTTATCTAAACATGAAAAAACAATCATATGATAAAAAGGATGGTGCCATTCAAAAGTATAATTTGTCCCATAAAAAACAAAAAAGTTAAACAACATGCACACTTTTTAGGTAAACACTTGTGTTTATGTTTCAGGATTAGTAACATTTCTCTTTACGGAAAAATGGCGCATCTCCAACCACAGGGATTGCACTTTTATTTACGAAGAGAAACAAGCCTTGAATTCAGAATTTGGATTTAGTTGCAAATTCTAAAATGAGTGGTTTAATACTACACTTGCTTGCTGGCACTGTGTGAAAACAAATAAAAAAAACCAGCTATTAAGGTGTTGTTGCTGCAGTGTATCAGATTGTATTAATTTACAGTCACACACTGAGTGGTGATCATGAAACTGCTATAACAGTTCACTTTGTATATCACTTGAATCTTAGATTTCTATTCACAGACATAGACTATCATTCTCATTTTCAATATGGCACATCAGCACTAAAGTAGTACACAAGAATCACATTAGTCTTTTTTATCCCTCCTCTGTGTGTGTGCTCTGAGAGCTACTATCCCTACACAACGCAATCATAAAATGTCTCTCTTTGGCCAGCCACTATATATTATAGTGCTGCACCATATGATTGGATTGCTGCAGGGCATTGCTGCTCATGTTGCCATGCCTGATAACATTATCCCACTCACTGAGCGTGCATGTGTGAAATGGCGCCAGGCTTTTTTTTTTTGTGTCTATCCTCGTGAATTGAATCACAGATTGAATTAGCTAGGAACTGTGGATTTCAGTATATTTGAATTTAATTTGATTCTAGGCATACAGTATTGATCCCCTTTTCTCTACTCGCAAGTCTAAGGCCAGATTCTTACTATCGTGATTGGTGGTCTGGGTACCAACCACAATACATTGACTGGCCACTGGTCTCCTGACCTGAAATTAACAGCCTCCTAAGTATATATGAAGCTGTCGAATTTGGGTCAGGAGACCTGCAGTTGGTATGTGCAATTGCAGTCCATACTCAGGCTGAAGATTATGCATATGTGAATCCTGCTTTGGTCCTCATTTCAGGCGATGGGCTAGTCCCTGCACAATGTGCAGTGTGTGATATGCATAATGACAGCGTGCTCTCTCGCTGGCTCAGATCAGCAGTAACAAGCAAGCAACAGAGCGCACTTGTCAGTTCACGTTGTCAGAACACTCGTCTTGCAGAGACCAGCGCCACACTTTTGGGGGTGCGCTAGACTCTGCAAGCCTGGTATTCTGAAAAGGCGCCCTGACAGTGCGCTCAGTTGCCAGCTCATTACTGCTGATTTCAGTTGGCGAGAGAGCGCGCTGTCATTATACACATCACATAGTGCAAATCACGCAGGGACTAGCCCACCCCCTGAAACAAGCATCATTGATGACGCTTCATTTTATGGAGTAGACAGAGGCTGTGACAGTGACTGCAGCCTCTGCCCCCTAATGGTGCTTTGTTTAAGTATTCCAGCATGCACTGGGATTCTTAAACAAAGCGTTATCTAAAAGGAAGTAGGGAAAAAAAGAAAAGCAGTTGGATAGTGTAGTTGAAGGATATGAAATTTTAATTAAAGTATATTAGAAATTAGTTTAGATTATGGCATTAAATAGATAGGAGTTTAGGATGAAATTACATTTTTATGTCGGACCACCCCTTTAAGTTTCCATGGAGATCTCAAATATAGTTGTATGGGCAGACAACACATACATAAACACATTTTCCTTTTTGTCATTTTTAAAATGTAAAAAATACATATTTTTTTTGCCTACAATACAAAAGAAATGTGTCATCTTTAACTTTAGGCCTTTAGGAGATCATTTCATCTTCAACTTGCTTAACTGGTCACAATAACAGTAACTTTGACCAGGGGTGCCCAAACTTTTAAATGCCACTGTATCTGTATACCTTTGAAATATTTGTTTCTAAAATATATTAACTATAGAAATAACTATTATGTAATTTGCCCCAAATTTAGAAAATTAGCAATAAATTCCAAGAAAAACTATGATTTGTGACCATAGTAATAGAAGACCGTTGGGAATTGTTTCTTCTGTTATGCATTCTTGAGAAAGGAGGAAACAGCTCTGTTTTGCTGCCATCCATTCACCATTCAGCAGTTGATCCTAAATCACATTAAACTGGAGAGAGAAGTACACAATGTTTTTATGGTGTTTAACAAAGCCTGAGTTATGATTAAACTGTGTATATAGTGGTGACATTGAAGTAGCTCTATGTGGGACACATCATAATTAGCACATAAAGGTTTGGTCTGAAGCCAGGACCCTCTGTTCTCTGATTTATTATTGCTGAAAGACAAAGGAAAGATTCCCCTGGGAAGAGAGTAAGTGATTGTCCACACGGGGTAGTGAAAATCTATCAATTTCTGCATTTATTGCTGTCGTCTCTTGTAGCATTAAGATGTTAGTAAAAATGAGTCTGTTGCACTTAGTCAGAAAGCAGTAACTGAAATGATGTAGCAATTGTATACTCATATTAGACGGAACCTGATATAAGACTGCCCGAACCACGAGCAGAATAAATCATGCACTGACTACGTTAATGCAGCTTTTCAGAGAGAAACATACTTTGAAAAGTTGACTCGGGACCAAGCTTCTTGGATGACTAATCTAAGGCTACATCCACATGTTCAGTATTTGGTCAGTAAGCCAAAACCAGGAGTGGATGAAAAATGCAGAAATGGTGCACGTCAGGGGCGGACGTATCGTCAGTGCACCCGGTGCAGCTGTATTGGGGCTCACCGGCACTGGTGACTATTTCAGCTGGATGTGTGTCTGAAGGAAGGGGCCCAGGATGAGGCACACTGCCCTAGGAAGGGGCACATAACACCAGGAAGAGGGCTTGGATGGGGAACATTACCCCAGAGGGGGCAAACAATCCCAGGAACAGGCATACTACCCCAGGAATGGGCACATTATACCAGGAAGGGGCTCAGGATGGGGCACGTTATCTCCAGGAAGGGGCCCATGCTGAAGCACATTATCCCTGGAAAAAATGTTTTCCAGAGATGATCAATAGGATGGGTATAAAACTTCACATTGACTCACATTTTCTCGAGATCCAACATATTTGGCAGTTCGCAGTAAATCCACAAAAAGAAAACCAACGCGTTTCGGCTTTACGCCTTAGTCATGGGCTATTCTAACGTGTATCAGGTTGATCTTATATACCTTTTCCTGTTGATTACTTAACCAACACCTAAACCAAAAAATAACTCTATCCTATACAATACAAACGTAATTTAAAACCACAAAATTCTTTCATGAAACAAGCTAGCTATATTGTAAAATGAAATCCTGTCTGATGTTCATTCCCATTAGAGTTCATGTAAAGTTTGCATATCCAGTACGACTTTCTGTTTAATATTTTCCTTTTTATATCACCCCCTCTTATGGGTTTATAAACCTTTTCAATACCTGCAAATCTTAAGTACGTTATGTCCCCTTTATATACTTAAAAATGCTAAGTGAAAGCAGAAACATTTACCTCTGTGGGATTGGCTGCATCCGATAAATGTCTTCTGATGCGTTTTTTTAATAGGCTGGTTGTGTATCCTACATATTGTTTTTTACATATTACTAGTGTTGAGCGAGCATGCTCGACACTGCTCGGTACTTGCCCGAGCATCACGCTACTCGGGATGTTCGGCGAGCACCGAGCATTTCCGGGTTACTCGGGCGGGAGCTCGGGTCTCCACCCTGCATGTTTGGCGCTCTTTACAGAGCCAATGAACATGCAGGGATTGCCAGCCGGTCACTGTAATGCCGCAGCCATGTTGTTTGTGGGCATTACAGTGATTGGCGGGCCGCACAGCGTCACCTCGAGTATTTAAAACAGGGCGCCGCCATCTTGGACACAGTCGCTCCGGATTAGAGAGTCTAGGGACAGCGCTGCTGAGCTAGGGAGAGATTTTTCCTGCAAAATAGTTAGTGTAGGGTCTGTAAAGGCTGCCAGAACAAACAAACAGTCATTCTCAGGACTAATAGTCATCCCAGATATCAGGCAGGCAGGCAGGCTGTATAGGAGATGCAGTGGTTATACTAGCAAACGCTGCATTACAGTCCTGTGTGCTCCTGTTTATGAAATTGCTGGAGCCAGTAACAATGCTTTTTTTTTCATCTAAATCCTCTTTTTTTTTTCCTCCTTCACACTGTACAAATACCCGTCTTATTAACCTATTGGTGCCAACCCCCCCCAAAAAAAAGTGTGTCTCTGATTTTTCAGACACAAATATATCTGTTGAAAAGAGTCTGGTATAGGCCACAGAAACAGAAGTGTGGTTTTGCATTTCCATAGGTCAAATCTCTGTATTATCCAGTTTTGGGCCTTTTGTATCTAAAAAAAAACAGTTTGAGTGTGTCGCTCACTGTTCAGCCGCAAATATATACATTTTAAAAAATTGGGTATGCACCAGTAAATTATAACTGTGGGTTTGCTGTTCCACGGTAAAAAATCTCTATTATCCTGCTTTTCGCATTTTTGACAGTAAAAAAAAAAAATCAATCGTGTCTCCCTGATTGTCCAGACACAAAAATATATCTGTTGAAAATAGTCAGTTGTAGGCCCGACAAATCCAAGTGTGGTTTTGCAGTTCCACGGGTCAAATCTCTGTAGTATCCAGTTTTGGGCCTTTTGTATCTTAAAAAACCCAGTTGAGTGTGTCGCTCACTGTTCAGCCGCAAATATATATTTTTAGAAAAGTCTGGTATACACCAGTAAATTAAAACTGTGGTTTTGCTGTTCCATGGTAAAAAATCTCTATTATCCTGTTTTTCGCTTTTTTTGCCTTAAAAAAAAACAGTAGTGTCTCCTGACTGTTCTGACACAAAAATATATCTGTTGAAAATAGTCAGTTGTAGGCCCGACAAATCCCAGTGTGGTTTTGCATTTCCACGGGTCAAATCTCTGTATTATCCAGTTTTGGGCCTTTTGTATCTAAAAAAAAACAGTTTGAGTGTGTCGCTCACTGTTCAGCCGCAAATCTATATATTTAAAAAAGTCTGTTCAGTAGTGTTGAGCCACCCCCGTAGTGTTCGCGTTCGGTTCGGTTCGTCGAACACCGTATGTTCACTGAACTGTTCGTCGAACACCTTCGAACACCGTTAAAACCAATGGCAGGTAAACCAAAACACATAGAAACACATAGAAAACACCTTCAAAGGTATCCAAAAGCTGACAAACTGCTCAGAAGACACAACTAACACATGGAAAAGTGACAAGTACATATAGTCATGCGAAAAGAAAAGAGGTGGAGGAATAAAAGGAGGGGGAGACACAGATATAGGCATGTCATGCCCTTCTAAAACCAAAAAAGTGTGAAGCCGACACGGCCAGTCCGTTCCTGCCCGTGCGACCTCTGTGTCGCCAGCTTTGTGCCAGAGCTGCGGTGGACCCTGACGGCCCGCCCCCCTCTCCCAATACTGGTGCCTGTCCGCTGGTGGGTCGAGCGAGCCCCCCTGTGGTGGAGGCAGGTCTAAGCTTTTTAATTTAAATTGTCTCTCTAATTTGAATGAATACACTTTAAATCCTTTTACAAGGATCTATTGGAGGGCAAGTCTCATGCCAGCAGCCGCGTAATTCCAGCTTTAGTAGCGTCCACTAAAGCTGCTGCAGTTAAAAAGCTTTTATAAGGATCGAGCTCGGCGGTCCACCGCAAGGCGTCCTACCGCCAGTCCCAGCCCCTATGCCTTGGGGTGCCTCCTGATGCTCTTCACTGAGTATCCCGAGGTCCCGAAGCATTTCCTTTGAAAAAATTAAGTGTCCAAACTACAGGTGGTGTAGCTTGCTTAACAGCGGGGATAATCCGCTGACTAGCAGACACTGCTACTAGGCACAAAGTATTTCCTGGGCTAGATGCAGTTAAAAATTTGTAATTAGATACTCTCGTTGGATGCTGAGAAAGCATTCCATAGAGTCTCCTGGCACGCCATATATTATTCTCTTAAAAAGCTTGGGGTAGGGGTCTAGGGGACCCATTTATAGACAAAATCACGGCCCTGTATCGCAATACGTCACCTAGGCTGAAGATAAATGGAACTGTAGCACCCCGAGGGCTCGGTTGCTACAGAGGTATTGCACCTCACCCAGAGGTGTGATATATCACTCTCAGGTAAGGATGGAGTGTGGATCAGGACCCCGACCCCTGCATGCATTACACCACATTGCCGTGGGGCAGGGCGACCAATATGCCCCTGAGATGGGCACGACAGTCCCTGTCCCTGGCTGGAGTGGGGGGAGGGAACACCGAGGAAGGGGAACCCTGTAGTGCAGGAGCAGGGAGGAAGCAGTTCCTGGGTGCATTGAGAAGGGAGTATAAAAGGTGGGCACCATCTTAGTTCAATGCAGAGAAGTCTGAGCAGAAGTGACAGGGAGCAGGGGCTCTGCATGAGCTCTGCTCCGGAGGCGGGCCTAGTAACAGAGGCCCAGGCCTGGAAGAGGGAGAAGGAAGGAAGAGGAGCGGAGAAGGCTCCAGGAACAAGGAACGAAGGGATCCCAGGGGTGCGGACGGGCGAGTCGCCACCGCACGCCCGAATCCACCTGCGTGGAGGGGTCAGGCCAAAGGGGGAGACCGGTCCCCGAAACTAGTGGAGGCGGGAAACGACCCTCAGCTAGAAACCAGAGGCTGTGACATTTTATGTGGCGCAGCCCCTCGCTACACCCGCTAGGAAGGCACCACATAGGGTCAGGGAAACTGGCGCCAAGTTTACCAAGAGGAGGCCCGAGGCAGCCGGACAGAAGCGTTGGTAAGAAAGGCCAGACAAAGGACAAACAAAGGGGGTCCTGTGAAGCGCTCCAAAGTTATCTGGGAGTTGTCTGAGCCCCTCGCCTGGTGAGCACAGTACGACGTGGGCAGCCGTTACCTGCAGAAGTGTTCTGGATAATAAGAACTGTGAGTAAAGGCCCTGGACTGCATCACTGACTCTGTGTCGTTAATGCTGCTGCCCTGCACCATCACCCCCATCCTCCGCATACACTGCCCTGAGGCTATACTCCTCCCGTGAGGAGTTATACTATGCTCTGCTGCACCCACAACACCAGCCTCAGTGGTCTGCCCTGCAGCGGCGGTTCACTCTGACCGTAATCCACGGGTGGCGTAGTCGGACATTTAAACATCAAAACCACATAAATAGTTCCGCCACTGATTTGACCGCCCTGAGCCACGGAACCGGGTCGCCGCCACGGAGACTACAACCACCAGCATCCACCAAAAAGGGTCCGGCTCTGGGTGTCCCAAGGCCAAGGGGGGGGCGGTCAGAACATTTTCATCACCTTTCATAATCACCAATGGGACAAGGCAGGGATGTCCTCTGTCCCCTCTCTTATACATCCTAGTGACGGAGCACCTGCTCTCATCAATTCGCCATAACCCCAATATTAGGTGGATTGAGGTGGGAGGCACCAAGTACAAGTGCTCTGCATTTGCTGATGATGTCCTAGAATATATCACTCAATCACATATATCCATCCCTGCTGTTATAGCTGAAATAGATCACTTTGTTACATGGTCAAATTTTAAGATCAATGCAGCGAAGTCAGAGGCCCTCGATGTCTCCCTCCCCAAATCCATACAGGATTCCATCCAGTCCAACTTTCCCTTTGCCTGGCCCTCACAGGGTATCAAATTCTTAGGAATTCCTATTCATAGAGACCTCTCTTGTCTATGTTATCTTAATTTTGGGCCCTTTATTGAACAACTCCATACAGACCACGGTTGGCAAGTTAGAACTGTAAGATTCACTACGTGAACCACTGGTGTTTTGTGGAAAAGCACATGTACACTATGTTCCAAATTATTATGCAAAAAGTGTTTAGGAGTGATAAGGGAAGAATTTTTTTGTTTGTCAGTTAAACTCATTGATGGTGATGTGTGTCAGGGCTCTTTATATCACTGTAAGCAATTGCAGACACCTGTGCTAATTAGTTTGGCAGGTGTGTGAAATGAAAGGCAAGACTACTTAAGAAGGCTGTCCCACATTATTAAGCAGCCTACATTTTCTGCCAAAATGTGAAAGAAAAAGGATGTGTCGGAAGCAGAGAAGCAACAAATTGTGGAGTGTTTAGGTCAAGTCATGACTACAATCAACATTGCCAAGACACTTCATCCTGATCATCGCACAATCAAGAAGTATGTATCTGATTCACAGTACACACGTGTGCGTGCTGATAAGGTAAAATTGAGGACTCTTTCCTACAGGCAATTACGTCAGGTTAAAAGAGCAGCGTCTCCTTGTCATAGCAGCAGACAAGTTTTTGAAGCTGCTGGTGCCTCCAACGTCCCCCGAACAACAAGATGCAGAGTCCTTCAGAGGTTTGCAGCTGTGCGTAAGCCATCCTGTCGACCTCCTCTATCCACTGCACACAAGCAGAAACGGCTCCAGTGGGCCAAACATTACATGAAGACTGACTTCAAAACTGTTTTGTTCACCGATGAGTGCCGTGCAACGCTCGATGGTCCAGATGGATGGAGTGGAGGATGGCTGGTTGATGGACACCCCACGCAAACACGGCTACAGCGCCAACAAGGAGGAGGTAGAGTAATGTTTTGGGCTGGAATCATGGGGAGAGAGATTGTCGGCCCCTTTAGGATCCCTGAAGGGGTAAAGATGAACTCCATAATGTATGTGGAGTTTCTCAAACAGCACTTCCTGCCATGGTTCAAGAAGAAGAACCGTGTATTCCACAGCAAGATCATTTTCATGCATGATAATGCACCGTCTCATGCTGCACATAACACATCTGCATCACTGGCCGATATGGGCATAAAAGGGGACAAACTTATGGTGTGACCCCCATGCTCCCCTGACCTCAACCCCATTCAGAACCTCTGGAGCATCATCAAAAGGAGTGTCTATGATGGCGGGAGGCAGTTCACATCTAAGCAACAGCTCTGGGAGAGTATTCTGTCCTCATGCAAAACAATTGAAGCAGAAACCATCCAAAACCTGACAAATTCAATGGACGAGACAGTTCAGAAGCTCCTTTCAAACAAGGGGTCCTATGTGAAAATGTAACATCACCTAGAATAAAGTTTTGAGTTGAAAACTGTTTGATTTCAGTTTCTAATAACCTGCTAATGCTAATAATTTCAAAAATGACCATTTTTTTGTTCTTTATTAAAATGAAAAGGTTGATAGAAGATTGTGGGGGATCTAAGAGTATGGCAACCCAGTAGTTAGGATTACTTCGAATTCTGACAATCTGAGGGTCATGTTGCAGCAAGAAGGCTCTCATGTATCTTGCGCATCTAGGAGACCCAAAATTATTTTCCGGGCTAGATACTGCTAAAAATGATTATTAATTTGAAAGCTGGTGGAGCTTAGTATAGATGGCCTAATAGAATCAGTACTGCACACTGCTACAAAGCCCAAATTATTTTCCAGCCAAGATACAGATAAACATGAATAGTAATTTTAAATCTGGTGGAGCTTAGTATAGATGGCCTAATAGAATCAGTATTGCACACTGCTACAAAGCCCAAATTATTTTCCAGCCAAGATACAGATGAACATGATTAGTAATTTTAAAGCTTAAAACGGTTGGTGAGGTGATTTTAACAAATCATCAAGTTTTACTCTCCCCAGGATGACACAGGGGTAGAAAAGTCGTTTCGGATCCATGATTTGTTCATCTTTATGAACGTGCGCTTATCTGTCAGCACACCACCAGCAGCGCTGAACACACGTTCAGACAGAACGCTGGCTGCGGGGCATGACAAGATCTCCAAGGCGTAAGTGGCTAGCTCCGGCCATTTATTCAGATTGGAAGCCCAAAAAGACCAAGGGTCTAGTGACACAGTCATGGCTTCAATGTTTACTTGGAGATACTCCTGTACCATCGTCTCTAGGCGTTGACTATGTGTCGGACTTCTTGTCTCCTATGGCCTTGCAAACGATGGGCTAAAAAAGTGGTGAAATGATTCCGCAAAATTGATGTTACCAGCAGATACTGTGTTTCTGTTACGGTTTGAGTGCTGAACACTCGACGGTCCCACGGTTGGCAAGTTGGAACTGTGAGATTCACTACATGCACCACTGGTGTTTTGTGGAAAAGCACAAGTAAGATTCTGCAACAGTCTCTGCTGATACTCCTGCATGCGTGAATCCCTTTCTATGGCAGGAATTATTTAGGCAAATTTACTTTTGTACCGGGGATCTAACAGTGTGGCAACCCAGTAGTCTGGATTACTTCGAATTCTGACAATCCGAGGGTCATGTTGCAGGTAGTGCAGCAAGAAGGCACTCATGTGTCTTGCGCATCCAGGAGCACCAAGTCCCTGTTGTGTTGGTGGCGAGGTAACAATCATGCTTCCTTCCTCTGTCCTCTCCCCCCAACCTCGCACAACAGAAATGTGATCAAGGTCTCCCTCATCTGTTGAGTCTTCCATCAGTTCGTCCTCCACTTCTTCCTGGGCTCCTGCACCTTCCTCACTAGTTTGGCTGCTACCATGCGCCCTGGTAAAACCATCTCCCCCACCTTCACATGCCTGCCGCCTTGGTGCTGCCGACCATCTGGACCTTACAGATGTTAGCCCTTCCGCATACAACTCCTCCTCTTCTACTTCCTCCACCTCCTCTTGTGCCACCACCTGACTCTGAATTTTGTTTAACATGTGCTCCAGCATGTAAATCACCGGAATAGTCATGCTGATAATGGCATCGTCAGCACTAAACATCTTCGTCGCCATTTCAAAACTGTGCAGAAGGGTGCATAGGTCCCTGATCTGAGACCACTCCTCCAGCGTGATTTTCCCCACCTCTGGATCTCGTTGGCCCAGGCTATACGTCAGAACGTATTGCACCAGGGCTTGTCGGTGCTACCACAGTCGCTGCAACATGTGCAGAGTTGAATTCCACTGGGTAGGCACATCGCATTTTAGCCGGTGAAGTGGCAGGCCCAACGACTTCTGTAGAGATGTAAGTCGCTGAGCTGTGGGATGCGAACAGCGGAAGTGAGCACACAGCGACCGTGCCCTCTGCAGAAGGCCATCTAGTCCAGGATAGTGGGCTAAAAATTGCTGGATAACCAGGTTCAACACGTGAGCCATACAAGGCACGTGTGTGACATTGCCACGGCGAAGGGCCCCACCCAGGTTTGCAGCATTGTCGCACACGGCCTTCCCTGGTTTCAGGTCCAGTGGAGACAACCACTCATCAAACTGGTTCTCCAGAGCTGACCACAACTCCTCAGCTGTGTGACTCACATTTCCCAGACATTTCAAAGTAAAAACCGCCTGATGATGTTGAGCCCTGCTGCCAGCATAGTAAGGAGGTGTGCAGGATCCCTTCTGCGCAGTTAGAAAGCTTGTAGCATGACCAGACAGGCTTTGGGTGCAGGTGGAGGATCGAGAGGAGGTTGAGGAGGCAGAAGCAGTGGAGGAACTTTGAGATAAAGAGGATTGACGCACAACTCGTGGGAAGGGCAAGACTTGGACAGCAGCCCCTTGTACTGCTGTCACCATAGTTACCCAGTGCCCAGTCAGCAACATGTACGCCCCTGTCCATGCCTACTCGTCCAAGTGTCTGTGGTGAAATGCACCCTGTCACACACAGAGTTTCTCAAAGAAGTGGTGATGTTGTGTGCGACATGCTGGTGGAGCGCAGGCACACCTTTCTTTGAGAAGTAGTGCCGACTGGGCATCTGGTACTGGGGCACTGCGACGGACATAAGGTCTCGAAAATCCTCAGTGTCCACCAGGCGGAAAGGCAGCATTTCTGTAGCCAAGAGCTTGCAGATGGTGAAATTCAACCTCTTAGCTTTCTCATGGCTAGGAAGAAATGGTCTTTTACTTGTCCACATCTGAGGGACCGAGGGCTGGCTGTTGTGCTTAGACGGGGTTGAGAAGGGTGTCCCCGTCAAACTGCCGGTCTGTGAGGAAGATGCAGGCGGACATGTTAGGTTGCCTTGATCCAAAGGTGGTGCTATCGATGTCGGACAGCGCTCAACACCAGCTGGTGTTACCACCTCCAAAGAAAATGATGACCTGCCAATCACGCTGGCTGTTGCGGGTAAAGAGGTGGCAGGTCTGCGTCCCAAAACAGGTGTGACTGCTGTCCCCCCAGTCACAGAGGATGAAGAGGCCGCGGATGCACAAGATGTGGCAGACGGTGGTTGGCCCGGCCGTCTAGGCCGCATTGAAGCACAGTGAGCTTCCCACTGCAACTTAAGCTTCATGTCCATGTGCCGGTTCATGCATGCAGTACTCAAACTCTGTATTTTTTGGCCTCTACTTAGCTTTTGCTGACAAATGTTACAGATAACACGAGTTGGGTCATCTTTATCGATCTGAAAAAATGCCCAGGTTATGCAAGGCTTAGCACCCATGCGACCTGAAGAGCCACCACGACTTGTGGTCAGAGGCAGAGTTGTGTTTGAGGATGCAGTTGTTGACGTGCTTACAGTGCTACGTCTCTGTCCAGGAAGGCGCAACCTGACCTCGTCGTCACTAGCATCCTCCTCCACCTCCTCTGCTGACCTCATCTCTTGGCTGACTGTGGGTTGACAGTAAGTGGGATCTTCAACCTCATCATCATCACCCTGTGTGTTATCACACCCGTCGTCCTCAGAGCCAACCTGTTCCTGCCCTGACAAAAATCTAAAGTTGTCGCTCCAATCAGGTACTTGAGTCTCATCATCGTCTTCCTCATTGTCTCCACCAACAGGAGTTACAGTTTGGGAACGAGGGTCTACATTATGGTCAGAACCTTCTGCGTCTGGTCCTGGATCCGACTCATAAAGATTCTGGGCATCAGTGCAGATCATTTCCTCATCTGGATTCACAGAAGCTCTGGAGCCAACCTCTGATTCCCAGGCTATAGTATGAGTAAACAGCTCTGCAGACTCAACCATCTGTTCTACCCCATACTCAGATGGGCAGCTGGAGACATGGGAGCTGTGAGGAAGCAAGTGCGATTGGGGTGACACCTCTGAGGACTGGAGTATTTGTGATGTTGAAATTGAGGTGGAGGAGAGCCCACTTAAAGGAGCATTTGATATCCATTGAAGCAACTGCTGTTTTTGTGCCTCATCTGGAATTTGTAGTGATTGGCGTGGCCATAAGAAAGGGATCTTATCACATTGTCCGCTAAAAGAAGTAGACATTTTAGTTTGGCTGGAAGATGGTCTTTCTTCTGCAGATGTTACTGTTGCTTTAACACCTACCCCACGGACACAACCTTTTTTCCCCTTCCCAACACGCATATTCCCGTTTCCACCAGCAGCAGGCCTTTTTCCACTCATTTTGGTGGTTAACTAATTCACAACTCTGGAGTTGTTTGCACAAAAAAACAATGGATGGGAACCGAGCAGAGCTGAGTGGCCAAACTGTGGTATTAGGCCAAAAGTATTGGCTGGGTTTGATGCAGATAAAAATTATTTTGAATTTGCAACCTGATCGAGGTCAGTATAGATGGACTAATAGAGCAAGTCCCACACACTGCTAGAAGCTGAAATATTTTTTCAGAGCTAGATGCAGAAAAAAATTATATTGAATTTGCAACCTGATGGAGGTCAGTATAGATGGACTAATAGAACAAGTCCCACACACTGCTACAAGCTGAAATATTTTTTCAAAGCTACATGCAGAAAAAAATTATATTGAATTTGCAACCTGATGGAGGTTAGTATAGATGGACTAATAGAACAAGTCCCACACACTGCTAGAAGCCTAAATATTTTTTCAGAGCTCGATGCAGAAAAAAATTATATTGAATTTGCAACCTGATGGAGGTTAGTATAGATGGACTAATAGAACAAGTCCCACACACTGCTACAAGCTGAAACATTTTTTCAGAGCTACATGCAGAAAAAAATTGTATTGAATTTGCAACCTGATGGAGGTTAGTATAGATGGACTAATAGAACAAGTCCCACACACTGCTAGAAGCCAAAATATTTTCTCAGAGCTCGATGCAGAAAAAAATTATATTGAATTTGCAACCTGATGGAGGTCAGTATAGATGGACTAATAGAACAAGTCCCACACACTGCTACAAGCTGAAACATTTTTTCAGAGCTACATGCAGAAAAAAATTGTATTGAATTTGCAACCTGATGGAGGTTAGTATAGATGGACTAATAGAACAAGCCGCACACACTGCTAGAAGCCGAAATATTTTTTCAGAGCTAGATGCAGAAAAAAATTATATTGAATTTGCAACCTGATGGAGGTCAGTATAGATTGACTAATAGAACAAGTCCCACACGCTGCTAGAAGCCTAAATATTTTTTCAGAGCTAGATGCAGAAAAAAATTATATTCAATTTGTAACCTGATGGAGGTCAGTATAGATGGACTAATAGAATGATGCTATGCCCAAAAGGTTTTACTTCACTAGGTGCAGTAAAAAAATTGGTATTCTATACACAGGTGGTGTAGCTTGCAACACAGATAGGCTACTCCACTGACTAACACACTCTGCAATAGGCCAAAAAGGATTTGCTTTGCTAGATTTAGCCAAATGCTGTGAAAAAAACTTGCACAGCACTGGCACAGACCTGCCTGGCAAAAAGTGATAGGAACTGATGTAACCTAGCCCTGAAAAGGACTGCAATTACAATTAGTCTTTACTCCCAACCTATCTATTTAAGAGCACAGACCTGCCTGATAAAAGTCGTTTGAAATGATGTAACCTAGTCCTTAAAAGGACTGCAATCACAACTCTTCCCTACTCCCAAGCTATCTGTAGATTTGTGCGAAAATTGGCTTGAAATTAACAAAGTATACCGCACACAGCAACAGCGGTGCCGTCTAACACGCAGCTGCAGCAGTGAGAAAATGGTGGCGACGGGGAAAATGGCTGGGTCTTATAGGGCAAGAGCATGTGACATACACTGCCAATGACACATGCCCTTGCTTGTGTGAAAAAAAGCAGTTCGCTCCGTGTGTGCGCTGCTGATAGGCTGACAGACTGCACCTCCCCACTGTAAATGCGGGAAAGAGAAAAAAAAATGGAGATCTTAATTTTTCCTGCAGAGATCCATCCCCAGCCCCTCCCCCCGCCCCGCTGTACACTCAAACTGCGTATTAACATTAATTTTCAGCATTACTGAGAAAAAAATCCAGTTATGATTTTGGTGCACGAACAGTTATCGAACATAACCTCGAACAGCCGAATTTTTTTCAAATCGTTCGTGTTCGCCGAACGGCTCGAACACCGCCCAAAACAGTTCGAATTTGAGATTGGCGAACAGTTCGAGTCGAACACCGCTCATCTCTACTGTTCAGCCGCAAATCTATATATTTAAAATTTTATGGTATACCCCAGTAAACAATAACTGTGGTTTTGCCATTCCACGGTAAAAAATCTCTTTTATTTAGGTTTTGGTATTTTTTCCGTAAAGAAAAACAGTAATAGTTTATCCCTGATTGTTCTGATTGTTTAAAAGAATCGGGTGTAGGCCAGAGAAATAGAACTGTGGTTTTCCTCTTCCACGGTTCTAATCTACTTTTTATTACCCTTTTTCCATTGATAGTGCGAGTGTAAGCTATTTTACTTCCTTTACAATGGGCAAGGCGCGTGGCAAGGGACGTGGAACTGGACGTTCTGGTGATGGTGCGTGGAGAGGACGGGGCCGTGGCCAAGGTGAAAATGTGCCACAGCCAACAGCCACATCTTCTCGCTCCCACTTCTTGACCGAATTACTAGGGAAGCACAGAACACCAGTATTGCGAACTGATCAGTGTGAACAGGTTATTAATTGGATAGCAGATAATACTTCCAGTTACCTGAGCACCACCACCTCCGGTCTGTCTTCCACACGGTCAAATGTTAGTAGCCGTGAGTCTCGACCGCATACTCCTCCTCACCCTGATGCTCCTTCCTCCCACCATGCCGAGTGTCGTCAGACAGCAACTGTTCCCACACTTGGACACTGTGAAGAGCTGTTCACTGGTCCATTTCCATATTTGTGCCCCTTGCCTGCTCCGCTTGAAGTGGTGGAAGAGGAGATCCCATGTAGCAATGCCCAAATATTTGAACAGCCACGGCCAGAGGAAATCGACGCTGGCAATTTGTCACAAGAGGAAAATGACGAGACACAATTGGCAGGAAGTGAGGAGGAGGATCGTGGTGCGCAAGTGGAAGAGGAGGAGGTGGTGGATGATCTAGTAACTGACCCAACGTGGCAGGAGGACATGGAGAGTGAGGCCAGCAGCACACAGGGGGAGGGAGGCAGAGTACCCCAACAGGCAGGAAGAAGCAGTGTGGTGGCCACAGACAGAAGGCGGGCAACCGTTCCCCGTAACACCAACATGAGGGACATTGCCAGTACAAGCGGTAGGTCTTCCAGAGTCTGGAATTTTTTTAAAGACTCTGCTGATAACCCCAAAAAGGCCATTTGTACCACCTGCCATGCCAGCATCAGCAGGGGTGACAAAACTACCAGCCTGACCACCACCAGCATGATCAGGCACATGGCAGCAAAGCACCCGACTTTGTGGGGCGAACCCCAGGGTCCACGACCAGTGTCAGCGGGTGTCACCACTGCTTCTTCCGCTGTTGTGCGTGCAATAGAACCCCCTGTTGTGTGTGCAAGGCAATCCCCTGTCCATACTGCATGTAAAGATGCCCCCTCCTCTCAGTCTTCACTTGTTATGGCAGTTTCTCAAGAAACAGCATCAATGTCCACGTCCACGTCCCACCGCAGTGTTCAATTGTCCATATTCCAGACCTTTGAACGAAAGTGGAAATTTGCAGCTAACGCCCCACAGGCCACAGTCCTAAATTCGCACATTTCACGACTGCTTGCGTTGGAAATGCTGCCTTTTAGGCTGGTAGAGACGGAATCCTTTGGCAACCTTATGGCGGTGGCCGTCCCTCTGTACTCGGTCCCCAGCCGACACTATTTTGCCCGGTGTGCCATCCTCGCACTACACAAGCACGTGTCCCAAAACATCTGCCGTGCCCTCAACAACGCAGTTACTGGGAGAGTCCACCTGACAACGGACACGTGGACAAGTGTTTCTGGCCAGGGATGGTACATCTCCCTGACGGCACACTGGGTAAACATAGTGGAAGCCGGGACCCAGTCGGACCTTGGGACGGAACACATCCTCCCCACACCGAGGATTGCGGGCCCTATGTCAGTCAGAGTTGCCCCCACAGTGTACAGCTCCTGTGCATCATCCTCCTCCTCATGCTAAGCCTCCATCTCAGATATCACCACATCAGTTACAAGCTGGAAGCACTGCAGTACTGCCTCCGCCAAGCGGCAACAGGCTGTTCTGAGACTCATAAGCTTAGGTGATAAACCTCACACTGCTTGTGAGTTGTGGACAGCTGTGAAAGAGCAGGCAGATCTGTGGCTGAGACCGCTCAACCTGCATCCAGGCATGGTCGTGTGTGACAATGGCCGTAACCTGGTGGTGGCTCTGAGGCGAGGCGAGATCACACACGTACCATGCCTCGCTCATGTGCTTAACCTCGTGGTTCAGCGGTTTCTTAAATTGTACCCCGAGTTGCCAGATCTACTCGTGAAAGTACGCCGCCTGTCAGCTCATTTTCGCAAGTCGGCTACAGCTTCCGCCGCCCTTGATGTGTTGCAGCAGCGTTTGCAGCTTCCGGCACACCGACTGCTGTGTGATGTCCCCACACGTTGGAACTCTACCCTCCACATGTTGCTAAGGATTTGTGAGCAGAAGAGAGCAGTTGTGGAGTACCAGCTGCAACAAGGCCGTTGATATTCAGGTCAGACTCCACACATAAGACCTCAGGAGTGGACCTGGATGTCTGACATATGTACCATCCTGACAAACTTTGAGGAGGCCACCAAGATGGTAAGTGGGATGACGCCATCATTAGTGTCAGCATCCCACTTGTCTGTCTTTTTCAACGCTCTCTGCAGAGAATTAAAGAGGAGGCATTGCAGCCAGAGTATAATGAGATGGATCAACAAGCCGTAGCGGGCGATTACACACAGCCCAGCCTCATCTCATCCCAACGTACACTGGGGGACAATGAGGGAGAGGAGGAGGAGGAGGAAGAACAGGAGCTGGTATCATGCGCTGTAGACGGTAGTACCTCTACAACTGTCATACCGTCGGTTCAGCATGGGTGGCCTGAGCACAGGGGGGAGGAGGAGAGCAGGAGGAGGAGGAGAGCATGGTCAGTCGTCATCTTGGTGAGGACACGGAAATCTTGCCCATTACCAGTCTGGCATTCATGGCTGACTATGTTACGCTGCCTTAACCGTGACCCTCGCATTGTCAAAATGTTGGGTGACAGTCATTACTGGTTGGTGACACTTGTAGACCCCCGCTACAAGGAGAACTTTCACTCTCTTATTCCTGAGGTAGAGAAAAATGGGCAGTACCAGAAGGCCCTTGCTGCAGAACACGCTAGCGGCAGAGGTCACAGTTCGTTGTTGCCCAACCAAGGCGTACATGCGAGAGAGATGCAACTCCAATCCAGCAGAGGCAGGGGAACACTGTCAACATTCTGGGACAGTTTTCTCAGACCCTCCCTTCGGACAGACCCTGAGGCGCGGGGTACTCTCACAAGGAGTGGAAAGTTTCAAAAGATGGTGATGGAGTACCTTGCTGACCGTACCAGCGTCCTCCGTGATTCCTCTGTGCCTTTTAATTATTGGGTATCCAAGCTGGACACTTGGAATGAACTCACTCTGTACGCCTTGGAGGTCCTGGCCTGCCCAGCCGCTAGCGTGTTATGAGAGCGTGTTTTTAGTGCCGCTGGGGTAATTATAACTGATAAGTACACTCGCCTGTCAACTGACAATGCTGACAAGCTGACCCTTATCAAAATGATTGGGCCAGACTGGATTGGGCCAGACTTTTCATCACCACCAAATGTCAGCAGAGTAACATAAAGTCAAGTCCACTGTGTTATTTCGGGAGGTGTATTCACATGCACTGCTTCACACCCACACATGGGTATACGCTTCCTCATTTCGGATATTTTATGTTCTTCTCCTTATCCTCAGCCTCCACCACCACTATACCACCAGGGTGACCGTGGTCCGTGTTGCCATTATTGAAAGTTCCTCCATCCTGATTTTTGTCAGCTTTTGCTTGGAAGGCATAAGCAAAGACTTTGGGAGACCCACTCCCCAATAATGGGAATAATATTTTTAAGATACTGTACTGTATGGCTCTTCCAAGGGGCATTATAAGGGTCTTGTTATACCACTCTGACCTCCACGTCTCTTCTGAGGGGCATTAAAAGCGTCTTGTTATACCACTCTGACCTCCACGTCTCTTCTGAGGGGCATTAAAAGCATCTTGTTATACCACTCTGACCTCCACATCTCTTCTGAGGGGCATTAAAATCGTCTTGTTATACCACTCAGACCTCCACGTCTCTTCTGAGGGGCATTAAAAGCATCTTGTTATACCACTCTGACCTCCACGTCTCTTGTAAGGGGCATTAAAACCATCTTGTTATACCATTCTGACCTCCACGTCTCTAGTAAGGGGCATTAAAAGCATCTTGTTATACCACTCTGACCTCCACGTCTCTTCTGAGGGGCATTAAAAGCATCTTGTTATACCACTCTGACCTCCACGTCTCTTCTGAGGGGCATTAAAAGCATTTTGTTATACCACTCTGACCTCCATGTCTCTTCTGTGGGGCATTAAAAGCATCTTGTTATACCACTCTGACCTCCACGTCTCTTGTAAGGGGCATTAAAACCATCTTGTTATACCACTCTGACCTCCATGTCTCTTGTAAGGGGCATTAAAAGCATCTTGTTAAGCTACTGGGACCTCCACGACTCTTCGAACGGGAATTGCATTTCCTCATAATTTTTGGAAGCTTTTGCTTGGAAGGCATAAGCAAATACTATGGGAGACCCACTCCCCAATAATGGGACTAATGTTTGTAATATGCTGTACTGCATGGCTCTTGTAAGAGGCATTGCAAGTTGCTCCGTCCTAATTTTTGGAAGCTTTTGCTTGGAAGGCATAAGCAAATACTATGGGAGACCCACTCCCCAATAATGGGACTTATGTTTGTAATATGCTGTACTGCATGGCTCTTGTAAGAGGCATTGCAAGTTGCTTCGTCCTAATTTTTGGAAGCTTTTGCTTGAAAGGCATAAGCAAATACTATGGGAGACCCACTCCCTAATAATGAGACTTATGTTTGTAATATGCTGTACTGCATGGCTCTTGTAAGGGGCATTTCAAGTTGCTCCGTCCTAATTTTTGGAAGCTTTTGCTTGTAAGGCTTAAGCAAATACTATGGGAGACCCACTCCCCAATAATGGGACTAATGTTTGTAATATGCTGTACTGCATGGCTCTTGTAAGAGGCATTGCAAGTTGCTCCGTCCTAATTTTTGGAAGCTTTTGCTTGGAAGGCATAAGCAAATACTATGGGAGACCCACTCCCCAATAATGAGAATAATGTTTTTAAGATGCTGTACTGTATGGCTCTTGTAAGGGGCATTAAAACCGTCTTGTTAAGCTACTGTGACCTCCACGTCTCTTCCAAGGGGCATTAAAGCCGTCTTGTTAAGCTACTGTGACCTCCATGTCTCTTCCACGAGGCATTGATATTGTCTTTTTATTCCACTGCGACCTCCACCACTCTTCCAAGGGGCATTAAAACCATCTTGTTACAGTGACCTCAATGTCTCTTTAAAAGGGGCATTAAAAGCGTCTTCTTAAGCCACTCTGAACTCCACAGCTCTTTCAAGGGGCATTGAAATGTTGTTTCTAATGACTTTACCTCTAATCTCCACGACTCTTCCAACTGGCATTGCATTTCCTCAGAATTTTAGTCAGCTTTTGCTTTTCAATGCAAAGGTGAAAACTAAGGGAGACACACTCCCCAATAATGGGTAGAAGGTTTTTAGTACGCTGTAATCCACGTCTGTTTAAAGGGGCATTGCAGTTCCTTATAATTTTTGGAAAGCCTTCCATTCACTGCTTAGGCCAACAGTGCACAGGAGACCCAGTTGCTATAAATGGAAAAAAAGGTTTAGTTAAGGCCCTCTGACCTCCATGTAATTTCCAAGGGGCATTGGAGTGCCTCAAAATTTTTGGTAGGCATTGCACTCACTGTATGCCCTATAACTGTGTAGCCGAACCGCTCCTTTTGTTACAGAAACATATCCTACAAGACATATGTGGTTGACTGGCCTGATATTGATGTAAATGGTCCCTGTTCCTCCAGCTCTTTCTCCTTTGCCACTACCTCATCCGTCATTTATCACCTGAAGCTTTGTTTTAACGGGAGTCATAGAACTGGGATAGTAGCAGGAAAACATCCAGCAATCTTCGGAGGAGGTAGGATATGCGCCAAAACGCTGACCACCTCAGGCCTAGCCGCTACTACATACATGCGCTTGCATTCCTTGAAAACAAAGCAGATGCTAACTTCTATCATCCTCATCATGCTCGTCACCTTGGCACTCTCAACTCCCCTGATGGAGAAGCCAGGGCCCTCCAGAGGAGTCGGGTTCTCTGGTGGGCTCGTCCAATGCTGCCCTAAAGCAGGCCAGTCTAAGAAAAGTGTGTGGGGATGTTCCGTGGAGAAATTGGGGTGGCTGGGGACCATTTATGGACACCCGGCGGACACCAGGCACCTGGGGACCGTGCGTGGACACCCGGCCGCGTGGCAGCTGGGGACCGAGCGTGGACACCCGGCCGCCGGGCGGCTGGGGACTGAGTATGGATAAAAGGGCCGCCAACGCAGCCATGACATGGTGGCCGGCGTCTGCCTCCACATGCCTAAAAGGCACAATTTCAAGTGCAAGCAAGCTAGCAGTATGGCATTGCAGCCTGGAGGTGGGTGGGTGGCAGGTTGCACACTTATGCTTGCATTCCAACAAAACAAAGCAGATGCTAACTTCTATCATCATCATCATGCTCCTCACCTTGGCACTCTCAACTCCCCTGATGGAGAAGCCAGGGCCCACCGGAGGAGTCTGGTTCTCTGGTGGGCTCATACAATGCTGCCCTAAAGTAGGCCGGGCTAAGAAAAGTCTGTGAGGATGTTCCGCGGAGAAATTGGGGCTGCTGGGACCGTTTATGGACACCCGGCCGCCCCCAGGTGGCTGGGGACCGTGTGTGGACACCCGGCCGCGGGGCGGCTGGGGACCGAGTGTGGACACCCGGCCGCGGGGCGGCTGGGGACCGAGCATGGACACCCGGCCGCCGGGCGGCTGGGGACTGAGTATGTATACCTCGTTGCCGAAGCAGCCATGAGGTAGTGGCCAGCTTCGACCTCCTCAAAACTAAAAGGCCCCATTTCAAGTGCAAGCTAGCAGCATGGTATTGCAGCCTGGGGGTGGGTGGGTGGTTGGCTGCATATTTGCGCATGCATTGCAAGGAATGGGGGAGGTACAATTGAAAAATGCCCTGGGACAAAGACTTGCACGGGGATAGTTGCAAGTCTGCATCTTCTGATGCGGCAAGGATCACTTCTGATGGGCACACTTTTAGGCAGTAACCTGGGAGTCAGAGATGCTTCCAGGGGTCTTCCCCATGCTGTCCCCATGTCTTTTCAGCACTGTATGCATGTGTCACACAGCACATGGCCAGATAAGGTTGTAAAATGTTAAAAATGACATTTCCTGGTGAATGCATTTGTCACAGTTGAAAGCAATGCAAAAGTGCAAAAACGCATAAAAAATGCTACTTGTGAACATAGCCCAAGGTGTGGAGGAGTATTTTTGTTTTTGGTTATTTATTTTACCTTATACACAAGTCTTTACCCTGGAAAAGAAATTCCTTAACATATTTCACAGGAAAAAAGTTTCACTTTCGTTTTTGAACGTTTTATTATGAGCCTGTAAAAGTGGCTTAATTCCTCTGAACACTTTGTTGACAACAGTGACCTGGGGGTCAGAAATTCTTCCTGGGGTGATCCCCATGCTGTCCCCATATCATTTGAGCACTGTCACTATAGTTTTGGGCACTTTTTAGGCTTTCTACAGACTGACGGCGGTGCTCCCGCAAAAATGCTCTGGTCTCCCATAGACTAACATTGGGCTCGTTGCTCGGGTCGAGCACCCGAGTATCACGACGAGCTCGGGTCGAGCTTCGAGCAACTGAGCATTTTAGTGCTCGCTCAACACTACATATTGCACAATCAATTAAATATATAACGCCTGCCGCATTGCAGTTAATGAAACTATTGGAAAATGTTGTCCTGTTTTGTAAGACAGAAAATTTGAGCATTTATATGTATGATTGCAGGGTATGCACTGCATATGCCCATATTTCAAACAACCTTTAACCCCTTCTTAACATGTGCCTTATATATACGGCTCTGCGGGAACTGTGTTCCTGCAAACCGCCATACATATACTGCTTCATGATCGCGAGGGCTCATGCTGAGCACCACCGCAATCAAATGCGGGTGTCAGGTCTATATAAGAGCTCACACCCTGCAGTCAATAGTGACAGCGTCATCGATGGGAATCGAAAAGGGAGAGAGCTCCCTCTCTGCTCTCATTGGCACAACGCGATTGCGATCGCATTGTGCTGATGGTCTCCATGGTGACACCGGGCCGAAAAGATGTCCTCGTAGTCACCCGGGGGGGTGGCCTGTAAGCTCCTGCTGAGAGCAGGAGCTGACATGCTTCCTGCCTGGGTGGGATGCACAGATCTAATGCCCTGCAATGCAAAAGAATTGCAGAGTATTAGATCAGCGATCAGGGCAGGGAAAGGTGATGTCCCATCCTGGGACAATGTAAAAAAGTAAAAAAAAGTTATTAAAAATTTTTAAATTATACAAAAAAATCACAAATAAAAGAACAAAAAAAAAGAAAAAATATTAATCCAATAAATACATTTATTTATAAATATACGTACAGCAGTATGGTGGAGCAATGGTTACTGATGGTTGTAGGCTTGTCGGAAGATGTGAGTCTTCAGGTTACTTTTGAAGGTTTCCATGGTAGGCGAGAGTCTGATATGTTGGGGTAGAGAATTCCAGAGTAAGGGGGATGCACGGGAGAAATCTTGTATGCGATTGTGGAAAGAGGAGATAAGAGGGGAGTAGAGAAGGAGATCTTGTGAGGATCAGAGGTTGCGTGCAGGTATGTACCGGGAGACTAGGTCAGAGATATAAGGAGAAGACAAGTTGTGGATGGCTTTGTATACCAGGGTTAGGGCTTTGAACTGGATTCTCTGGGCAATGGGGAGCCAGTGAAGGGATTGACAGAGGGGAGAGGCAAGGGAATAGCATGGGGACTGGTGGATTAGTCGGGCAGCAGAGTTTAGGATAGATTGGAGGGGTGCGAGAGTGTTGGAGGAGAGGCCACAGAGCAGGACGTAGCAATAGTCGAGGCGGGAGATGATAAGGGCGTGCACTATTGTTTTTGCAGACTCGTGGTTGAGGAATGTGTGGATGCGGGAGATATTTTTGACTTGGAGTCAGCAGGAAGTAGAAAGGGCTTGGATATGTGGTTTGAAGGAGAGATCAGAGTCCATGGTTACCCCAAGGCAGCGAGCTAGAGGGACTGGGGAGAGTAAACAGCCATTGACGTTGGTAGATATGTCAGGTGGGGGGGATAAATGAGATGATGGAAAGACAATGAATTCTGTTTTATCCATGTTACGTTTTAGAAATCTGTCAGAGAAGAAGGATGAGATAGCGGACAGACATTGTGGGATTTTGGTTAGTAGGGAGGAGATATCGGGTCCAGAGAGGTAGATCTGTGTGTCGTCAGCATAGAGGTGGTATTGAAAGCCATGAGACTCTATGAGTTGTCCCAGGCCAAAGGTGTAGATGGAGAAGAGCAGGGGTCCTAAGACTGTACCTTGGGGGACACCGACAGATAGGGGGTGAGAGGAGGAGGTGATGTGTGAGTGGGAGACACTGTATGTCCTGTCTGTTAAGTATGAGGAGATCCAAGATAGGGCCAAGTCTTTGATACCAAGAGATAAGAGAATCTGTAGTAAGAGGGAATGGTCCACTGTGTTTAAGGTAGATGACAGGTCTAGGAGGAGGAGGACAGAGTAGTGTCGCTTGTATTTGGCGGTTAGTAGGTCATCGGTGACTTTAGTCACGGCAGTCTCAGTAGAATTGTGTGGTCGGAAGCCAGATTGGAGGCGGTCAAAGAGAGAGCAGGAGGAGAGGTGGGAAGACAGTTCAGAATGGATGTGTTGTTCCAGTAGTTTTGAGGTGTAAGGGAGAAGTGATATGGGGCAATAGCTAGTCAGAGAGGATGGGTCATGGGAGGGCTTTTTGAGGATGGGTGTGATCGAGGCATGTTTGAAGCATGAGGGGAAGACACCAGTTGTTAGTGACAGGTTGAAAAGGTGGGTAAGGGTTGGGATGAAGACTGTGGTAAGGTTGGGGATGAGATGGGATGGGATTGGGTCAAGTTCACAGGTGGTGAGGTGTGATTTGGAGAGTAAAGAGGAAAATTGGTCTTCCGTAATGGTGGAGGAGCTGGTTTTGGAGGAGGAGGATTGAGTAGGTGTGAGGAGGGGCTGGGGGGATTTTAGGCAAAAGCTTTGTCTGATGGTGTCAGTCTTCTGCTTGAAGAATGAGGCAAAGTCTTCGGCTGAGATGAGAGGAGAGGGGGGAGGCGCTGGGGGACGTAGGAGAAAATTGAAGGTGTTGAATAATTGTTTAGGGTTGTGAGACAGGGAGGATATGAGAGATGAGAAGTATGTTTGTTTTGCAGCAGTGAGTGTGGATTTGAAGGTAATGAGGGACTGTTTGAATGCGGTGAAGTGCTCATTGGAGTGGGACCTTTTCCATATATGCTCAGCAACCCTGGAGGCACGTCGCAGCTCTTTGGTTAGGCTGGTATGCCAGGGTTGCCTGTTGATTGTGCGAGCTTTAGTATGTGTGAGGGGGCGACCGAATTGAGAGCTGCAGCTGTTGTGGCGTTATATAGAGCGGCAGTAACATCCGCGTCATGTGAGGAACTGATGTCTGCAAGAGGGAGGAGGGATTCAGGGAGTGAGTGTAGGTCAAGGTGTTTAAGATTTCTGCGAGAGTATGTAAGTTTGTGGAGTGGGGATTGTTGCCCTGGAGAGGAGAGAGTAGAGAATGTAAGTAGATTGTGGTCAGATAGTGGGAGAGGTGATTTAGAGAGGTTAGATAGGGAACAGAGGCGGGTGAAGATGAGGTCCAGTGTGTGGCCATCTTTGTGTCACGCTGTCTCTGTATACTGGAGGTAGGGGGCCTAAGCTGACCCTAAGCTGGGGCCCTGACTAATCCCTCAACCTGGAGGTACTGTTAAAGGTACAGAGGTCCAGGCCGCCAGCGTAACCCCTACCTCCTGAAGATCCCTGCACCTCAGTAATCTAGTCCTGAGAAGGACCCCGATCACAACCAAAGGGAACAAGAAATAATATGCCCAAACACAGTATTTAGACGAACGAGACAGTACAAGGGAAAAACCAAAACCACCTTGCATACAAACAACTTCTCAACTACAACAGAGGGAAAACCAACGGGAAAGGAGATAAATGATAAAGCGAGGAAAGGGAAAAAACACTTCCAAATACACTTATCTCAGCAACTCCAAACACCACGATCCGCTCTGTCAGTCTGAATGAAATGCTTTCACCGACACCTCCCAAACAGACCAGCAGGTATATGAAGGAGTCTCACTACAGAAGTATTGATTGCAGCTGGGCGAGGCTGGACCTCATCTAGCCCAGAGAGAGAGAGAGAATTAACTCCCTCACTGCCGAGAAACACAAAGCACCAACAAGTCAGCTGCGAGAAGTCAGGCTGTGTACTCGTGATGATCTTCGTGGCAACACACCCGTGACAGTACCCCCCCTTCTACGAGGGGCCTCCGGACCCTCAGGGCCAGGTTTATCCGGGTGAGTCGTGTGGAAGGCCCGAACTAATCGGTCTGCGTTAATATCCGACGCAGGAACCCACATCCTCTCCTCAGGACCATACCCCTTCCAATGAACCAGGTACTGAAGGGACCGGCGATTAAAGCGTGAATCAATGACCCTCGATACCTGGAACTCCAAGTTACCATTGACAACCACTGGAGGGGGAGGTAAAAGTGACTGTACCACCGGCGCCACATACCTCTTAAGCAATGATCTGTGAAACACGTTGTGAATTTTAAACGTAGGGGGGAGGTCAAGACGGAATGCCACCGGATTAATAATAGAACTGATTCTGTACGGCCCGATGAACCTGGGACCCAGTTTCCAGGAGGGAACCTTAAGTTTTATATTCCTGGTAGACAACCATACCTGATCGTTCACACTTAGGTCCGGACCAGACACTCTCCTCCTATCAGCCATACGTTTGTATCGGTTCCCCATAGTATTCAGATTCTTCAGCACCCCTCTCCATACTGAAGCGAGTGATGAGGAAAATCGTTCCTCCTCAGGAACCCCCGAAGAGCCCCCCCCCACTGAAAGTACAAAACTGGGGGTGAAAACCATATGCCCCAAAAAACGGGGACTTACCAGTGGACTCGCTCCGCCTATTATTAAGAGCAAACTCTGCCAGAGGTAAGAAAGAAGCCCAGTCCTCCTGGTTCTCTGACACAAAACACCGGAGATATGTCTCCAAGCTCTGGTTCATACGTTCCGTCTGACCATTGGTCTGAGGATGAAAAGCCGATGAGAATGACAACTGCATCCCCCGCCGTGCACAAAACGCCTTCCAGAACTTGGACACAAACTGAGACCCCCGATCAGACACCACCTCGGAGGGTACCCCGTGAAGCCTCACAATCTCCCCAATGAACACCTGCGCAAGAGTTTTAGCATTAGGGAGAGCCGGAAGAGCGATAAAATGTGCCATCTTGCTGAACCTGTCCACTACAACGAGTATGACCGTTTTACCCGAAGACGGAGGGAGGTCCGTAATAAAGTCCATAGACAGATGAGTCCAAGGACGCTCCGGGATCTTCAAAGGTAAGAGGGCCCCAGACGGACGGGTATGTGAGGTCTTAGAGCGCGCACAAACCCCACAGGACGCGACAAAAGTAACCACCTCCTTATGTAAATTAGGCCACCAAAACCGACGCGAGAGGAGGTCCACAGTTGCTTTACTCCCCGGGTGTCCTGCAAAAACTGAGTTATGGTGTGCCTCGATCACCTTTTGTCGCAACTGATCTGGAACAAACAATCTCCCTGGAGGTCCAACAGGGGCGTCCCCCTGAGCCTCCAATACCTCCTCCTCCAGCTCAGAGCATACTGCCGAAACCACCACCCCCTCCTGAAGGATAGGAATCGGGTCGTCCGTATTCCCGGCCCCCGGGAAACTACGAGATAAGGCATCCGCCTTTACATTTTTTGACCCAGGACGATATGTAACGACAAAATTAAACCTGGTAAAAAACAATGACCACCTAGCTTGTCTGGGATTCAGACGTTTCGCGGACTCCAGATATAGCAGGTTCTTGTGATCGGTGATGACGGTGACCGGATGAACTGCCCCCTCCAGAAAATGGCGCCACTCCTCAAAAGCTAACTTAATGGCCAAGAGTTCCCTATTGCCGACATCGTAATTCCTCTCAGCGGACGACAATTTTTTAGAGAAAAAGGCGCACGGATGCCACTTACCAGGGGACGAACCCTGTGACAATACTGCTCCCACCCCTACCTCTGAAGCGTCTACCTCTACAATGAATGGCTGAGACGCATCAGGTTGAATGAGTATGGGCGCCGAGGCAAAACATTTTTTCAAAGAGGAGAATGCTTGACAAGCCTTGTCAGACCACCTAGAAAAATCCGTCCCCTTTTTAGTCATGTCAGTGAGAGGCTTAACCATGGACGAGAAATTACGAATGAACTTTCGGTAATAATTAGCAAACCCCAGGAAACGTTGTAGTGCCTTAAGATTCTCTGGCCGATCCCACTCAAGAACTGCCCGCACTTTCCCAGGGTCCATACGAAAACCGGACGCTGAAACCAGGAAGCCTAAAAACTGGAGTTCCTGTACGGCGAACACACACTTTTCCCACTTGGCATACAGTTTATTATCCCGCAAGATCTGTAACACCTGCCTAACGTGCTCCTGATGAGACACCAGATCCGGCGAGTAAATTAGGATATCATCCAGATATATGACAACAAACTGTCCCACCAAGCGGCGAAAAATGTCATTAACAAAGTGTTGGAACACCGCCGGGGCATTAGTCAGACCGAATGGCATGACAAGGTTCTCATAATGCCCCTCCGGAGAGTTAAACGCCGTCTTCCACTCATCCCCCTCCTTCATCCTAATCAGATTGTACGCCCCCCTGAGATCCAACTTAGAAAACCATTTGGCGCCCACGATCTGATTAAAGAGATCGGGAATAAGTGGGAGCGGATACGGATCTCGGACCGTAATCCGATTAAGTTCACGGAAATCCAGGCAAGGGCGTAGGCCTCCATCTTTCTTCTTAACAAAGAAGAACCCCGCAGCCACCGGTGAAGATGAAGGTCTAATATGCCCCTTAGCCAGACTTTCTGAAATATAATCCTTCATGGCCTGCCTCTCAGGACCAGAAAGGTTATACAACCTAGCTTTAGGTAACTTGGCCTCAGGGAGCAGTTTTACAGAACAGTCATACACGCGATGAGGAGGTAGTTCCTGACACCCTTTCTCCGAGAATACATCCTCAAAGTCCGCCAGAAATGGAGGTAAGACCCAAGGAGTAACCGCACCAATGACCGTGTTCATGCAGTTTTTATTACAGAATTTACTCCATTGGCTTATCTCCCTGGTTTGCCAATTAATAACCGGGTTATGCTTAGCTAACCAAGGAAGGCCCAACACAATAGGAGTGGGAAGACCCTCCAACACGTAGCAAGACAACAGTTCTTTATGTATTGCCCCCACTTGAAGTTTTACATCATGCACAACTTGCAAAAAACTTCCCTGCCCGAGAGGCCTGGCATCGATCGAGAATATGGGGATGGGTTTAGCCAACTCACTCAACCGCATACCTTGAACCCGGGCAAACCGAGCATCAACCAGATTAGCCCCGGCCCCACTATCCAGAAGAACAGATATCCTCTCAGTTCTCGTACCCACCACCACCTCCGCCGGTACGAGAAACTGAGACGAACCTAGGGACGAAATACCTACTCCCAGATTGCCGTCCACCACACAACCTGGGATCAACAGTTTTCCGACGACTCTTCACTCTGCAAGGGACGGGATGGACACCCCCCAATAAAATGTCCCTTTCTCCCGCAGAAGAAACACCTTCCTGCCTTATGGCGCACCACCGGTCCCCTCCCCCAAAATGATGTCCCTCCTAATTGCATAGGCTCCTCTGGACTGACCAGGGGAACCACCATATGAGGGGACCTAGTAGGAGGTGGAGTCATCACAGGGGGTAGAGTTATCCCGCACCTCTCCCGAAGCCGTCTGTCCACGCGAATAGCGAGGGCCATAGCGGCTTCCAGAGACACGGGAGAGTCATACTGTGCCAACACATCCTGTAATTTGTCGGATAAACCATGACAAAACTGGCTCCTAAGAGCCGGGTCATTCCACTGGGTGTCCGTGGCCCACCTACGGAACTCCGAACAGAATTCCTCCGCCGGACGATCTCCCTGCTGGATCCTACGTAACTTAGACTCAGCAAGGGAGATCCGATCTGGGTCATCATATACGAGTCCCAGGGCAGCGAAAAACCTATCCACTGACTGGAGAGCCGGGGAGCCCGGGGGAAGAGAGAACGCCCAAGATTGTGGGTCCCCTTGTAGGAGCGAGATGACAATTCCCACCCTTTGTTCTTCACTCCCCGATGACCGAGGCCGCAGCCGAAAGTACAATTTACATGCCTCCCGGAAAACAAAAAACTTGTCCCGCCCCCCAATGAACCTATCAGGGAGAGCTACTTTAGGTTCTGGTCCGGCTTGCTCCTGAGGATGCCAAACCTTGGACCTAACGTCCGCCAGCTCCATGGACAAACTCTGCAATTGCCGAGCTAGACCGGCTACTGGATCCATAGTAGCTGGAGAAAAACTAAGTGGGTCGGTGAAAATGTCACGCTGTCTCTGTATACTGGAGGTAGGGGGCCTAAGCTGACCCTAAGCTGGGGCCCTGACTAATCCCTCAACCTGGAGGTACTGTTAAAGGTACAGAGGTCCAGGCCGCCAGCGTAACCCCTACCTCCTGAAGATCCCTGCACCTCAGTAATCTAGTCCTGAGAAGGACCCCGATCACAACCAAAGGGAACAAGAAATAATATGCCCAAACACAGTATTTAGACGAACGAGACAGTACAAGGGAAAAACCAAAACCACCTTGCATACAAGCAACTTCTCAACTACAACAGAGGGAAAACCAACGGGAAAGGAGATAAATGATAAAGCGAGGAAAGGGAAAAAACACTTCCAAATACACTTATCTCAGCAACTCCAAACACCACGATCCGCTCTGTCAGTCTGAATGAAATGCTTTCACCGACACCTCCCAAACAGACCAGCAGGTATATGAAGGAGTCTCACTACAGAAGTATTGATTGCAGCTGGGCGAGGCTGGACCTCATCTAGCCCAGAGAGAGAGAGAGAATTAACTCCCTCACTGCCGAGAAACACAAAGCACCAACAAGTCAGCTGCGAGAAGTCAGGCTGTGTACTCGTGATGATCTTCGTGGCAACACACCCGTGACACTTTGTGAGTGGGGGCAGAAGACCATTGAGCAAGGCCGAAGGAGGAAGTGAGAGATAGATGCCTAGAGGCAGCTGAGAGAGAAGTGTCAATGGGGATGTTGAAGTCATCCATGATGATGGTGGGGATGTCAGCGGAAAGGAAGTGGTGAAAATGGTCTAGCCTGGTGGTGAAATGGTCTAAGAAGGTGGTGGCAGGTTCAGAGGGACGGTAGATGACGGCCAGTTGGAGGTTGGAGGGGGAGTAAATGCGCACACAGTGCACCTCTAAAGAGGGGAGAGTAATGGAGGGTGGAAGTGGGATTTGGGTAAAGGAGCAGTTGTCTGACAGGAGAAAGCCTACTCCTCCACCATGCTTGCTATTGGGGCAGAGTGTGTGGGAAAGGAGGAATCCACCATATGATAGTGCAGCTGGATAGACTATGTCAGAGGGGGTGAGCCAGGTTTCAGTGATGCCAAGGAAGGAAAGGTTGTTATTGGTGAAAAGATCATGGATGTAGGAAAGTTTGTTACAAACGGAGCGAGCATTCCATAGAGCTCCTGCTAGTGGGGCTGGGGAAGAGGGGCTGGGCGGATGTGTATGAGGTTAGAAGGGTTGTGAGAGTTTGTGATGGATTGTGGATTGGAGGTGGAAATGACTGTGGGGATGTGGTGAGGAGGACCAGGATTAGGGGAGATGTCGCTAGCAGTGAGGAGGGGAAGAGAAAGTGTTAGGTGGGAGCAGGGGAGAGCATGAGGTGGCTGTCTGTGCTTAGAGACACAGGATTGAATGTTGAGAAATAGTTCTGAGGAGGAGGTGAGATGAATGGGCAGGATTGAGGGAGATATGAAGAGTTTGTTGCTAGGTGTAGGGATTAGTGGTGGTTGTAAAAAGTTAAAGATTATAGAAGATAGAGTGAAAACAAAGACAAACATTGTTTACAGTGTCCAAATATCCAGTTACCTTCAGTTCCCTCCAGGTTCAATTCAGGGATAATTCAGATCTCACACTTAAGCAATACACACTTAAGCAATGCACTGCAGACACATCTATAGCAGACTCCTTGCTCACACTATATGGGCTACAGAATGCATTCAGGAGTTTACCAGAGGGGAGTGGTCTGTGCTCATCTTGATCAGCTGATTAAGGCTAAGCCAGATGCAGGGTATGCAAGGGACAAGTAAATAAGGTCATAAAAAGAGTGGGGGCAGTTGTTAGTTGAACATACCAAGTGTATATAGAAGCAGAGGAAGGGAGAGGTCAGCATGTGAAACCTGGATCAAGTACCAAGTGTATATAGAAGCAGAAGAAGGGAGAGGTCAGCATGGGAAAGCTGGATCACGTACCAAGTGTATATAGAAGTAGAGGAAGGGAGAGGTCAGCATGGGAAAGCTGGATCACGTTCCGAGTGTATATAGAAGCAGAGGAAGGGAGAGGTCAGCATTCGAAAGCTGGATCACGTACCAAGTGTATATAGAAGCAGAGGAAGGGAGAGGTCAGCATTAGTGTTGAGCGAGCACTAAAATGCTCGGGTGCTCGAAGCTCGGGCCGAGCTCGCCGTGATACTCGGGTGCTCGACCCGAGCAACGAGCCCAATGTTAGTCTATGGGAGACTCGAGCATTTTTGCGATGGCACCCCCGGCAGTCTTTTAAAAGCCTAACAAGTGCTCAAAATGATAGTGACAGTGCTCAAATGACATGGGGACAGCATGGGGATCGCCCCAGGAAGTATTTCTGACCCCCAGGTCACTGCTGTCAACAACGTGGTCAGAGGTATTAAGCCACTTTTACAGGCTCACAATAAAAAGAAAGTGAAACTTTTTTCCTGTGAAATATGTTAAGGAACATCCTTTCCAGGGAAAAGACTTGTGTATAAGTTAAAATAAATGACCAAAAACAAAAATACTCCTCCACACCTTCGGCTATGTTCACAAGTAGCATTTTTTATGCGTTTTTGCACTTTTGTATTGCTTTCAACTATGACAAATGCATTCACCGGGAAATGTCATTTTAACATTTTACAACCTTATCTGGCCAAGTGCTGTGTGACACATGCATAAAGTGCTGAAAGGACATGGGAACAGCATGGGGAAGACCCCTGGAAGCATCTGTGACTCCCAGGTCACTGTCTAAAAGTGTGCCCATCATAAGTGATCCTTGCCGCATCAGAAGATGCTGACTTGCAACTATCCCCATGCAAGTTCTAGTCCCAGGGCAGTGTTCAATTTTACCTCCCCCATTCCTTGCAATACAAGCGCAAGTATGCAGCCTGCCACCCACCCAACCCCAGGCTGCAATACCATACTGCTTGCTTACTTGAACTTGAAATTGGGCCTTTTAGGCATGTGGAGGCGGAATCTGGCCACCACGTCATGGCTGTGTTGGCGGCCTGGAATCCATACTCAGTCCCCAGCCGCCCGGCGGCCGGGTGTCCATACTCAGTCCCCAGCCGCCCCGCGGCCGAGTGTCCACACGGTCCCCAGCCGCCTGGGGGCAGTCGGGTGTCCATAAACGGTCCCCAGCAGCCCCCATTTCTCCTTGGAACATCCCCCCACACACTTTTCTTAGCCCGGCCTGCTTTAGGCAGCATTGGACGAGCCCACCAGAGAACCAGACTCCTCCGGTGGGCCCTGACTTCTCCATCGGTGGAGTTGAGAGCGCCAAGGTGAGGAGCATGATGATGATGACAGAAGTTAGCATCTGCTATGTTTTCTTTTAATGCAAGTGTAAGTGTGCAGCCTGCCACCCACCCACCCCCAGACTGCAATTCATACTGCTAGCTTGCACTTGAAATGGGGCCTTTTAGTTTAGAGGAGGCCGAAGCTGGCCACTACCTCATGGCTGCTTCGGCAGCGAGGTATCCATACTCAGTCCCCAGCCGCCCCTATTTGTCTTGGTGTGCCTTATACATAAGATTAAGCGCGTATACCAAAACATTCCCTGTGCCCTCCCTAGTGCATTTAGTGGGAAGGAGAGCCTATTCCGCTGTAGTGTGTGCATGCCAAACCCCTGTTCATGGTACATGCGAAGATGCCTCCCACCTTGCACCTGTCGTTGCAGACTTGCAACTATCCCCATTCAAGTCCTTGTCCCAGGGCAGTGTTCAATTGTACCTCTCCCATTCCTTGCAATGCAAGCGCAAGTATGCAGCCTGCCACCCACCCACCCCCAGGCTGCAATACCATACTGCTTGCTTGCACTTTAAATTGGGCCTTTTAGGCATATGGAGGCGGAATCTGGCCACCACGCCATGGCTGTGTCGGCGGCCTGGTATCCATACTCAGTCCCCAGCCGCCTGGTGGCCGGGTGTCCCCGCTTGCTCCCCAGCCTCCAGGGGGTGGCCGGGTGTCCATACTCAGTCCCCAGCCACCCCTATTTGTACCGGTAACCTTTCCCACACTTTTCTTAGCCTGGCCTGCTTTAGGGCAGCATTGGCCGAGCCCACCGGACTATCAGACTCCTCCGGTGGGCCCTGGCTTCTCCATCAGGGGAGTTGAGAGTGCCAAGGTGAGGAGCATGATGAGGATGATAGAAGTTAGCATCTGCTTTGTTTTGTTGTAATGCAAGCGCATGTATGTAGTAGCGGCTAGGCCTGAGGAGGTCAGCGTTTTGGCGCATATCCTACCTCCTCCGAGGATTGCTGGATGTTTTCCTGCTACTATCCAAGTTCTATGACTCCCGTTAAAACAAAGCTTCAGGTGATAAATGATGGATGAGGTAGTGGCAAAGGAGAAAGAGCAGGAGGAACAGGGACCATTCACATCAATATCAGGCCAGTCAACCAGATATGTCTTGTAGGATTTGTTTCTGTAACAAAAGGAGCGATTCGGCTACACAGTTATAGGGCATCCAGTGAGTGCAATGCCTACCAAAAATTTCGAGGCACTCCAATGCCCCTTGGAAATGACATGGAGGTCAGAGGGCGTTAACTAAACCTTTTTTTCCATTTATAGCAACTGGGTCTCCTGTGCACAGTTGGCCTAAGCAGTGAATGGAATGCTTTCCAAAAATTATGAGGTACTGCAATGATCCTTACAAGAGCCATGTGTGGCACCCCGGGGGTCTGGTCACCACAGTAATAGAGATTACGTCGGAGAGCAAGTGGGAGGTTTCCTGGTCAGGATCCCTTAAACATGCAACATCCTCCTGCCCCAGTCCTGGGAGGGGAGAATTCTGCCCTTATAAACTGGATCTGGAGCGGGGTTGAGTGAGTCAGAGAACAGTCAGAGTCAGAGTGAGAGCAAGGAGCTCTGTAGGAGCTAGGAGCTAAAGACGAGGGGCTGGAAGCTGAGCAGAGCTCGCCCTGGCAGAAGACAATAGGAACCGAACACAGGAGTCCGAAGCTGTGAGGACTTATATATCCAGCAGCAGAAACCAGCCGGCAGGGGATTTCAGGTCCTCTGGCCATAGAAGCCCGGAGGCTCAGTCACAAGCAAGGGACCAGCACCGCCGTCGTGGAGCGGAGGCTAACAGAAGGCCCCAAGTCACCAGCCATACGGGTGAGCACTACACGGTACACTCAGGGACGTGGGCTACTTCTACCCGCTTACAGCAAGGTAGCCAGGAAGAGTGCAGACAGACGGGGAGGCCTACAACTCCACCTGGCCAGGGGAACTCCTGCTTGCTCACAGACTGACCAGGCCTCTTATGCTAGCCAGTACTCCCGGGAGGGTCTACCTTATAATCATCAGTAAAGACCCTGAACTGCACTGCAAAGACTCTGAGTCATTCCTGCTGCGCTCGTGCACCATCACCCCCATCATCCACACTCACTGCCCTGAGGCTATACTCCTCCCGAGGGGAGTTATCCCATTTTATGTTGCGCACACAACACCAGCCTCAGCGGTCTGCCTCGCAGCGGTGGTACTCCCTGACTGCAATCCACGGGTGACGCAGTGGACAATTAACCTCAAAGCCTAAGAAAGATTGCCACTGGTTTGACCAGCCTGAGCCACGGGACCGGGTCACCGCCACGGAGACTACAGACCCCAGAGACCCGGCACCGGGTATCCCACACACGTGTACACACGGCCCAGGGGGCGCGTCACATGCAGTACAGCATATTACAAACATAAGTCCCATTATTGGGGAGTGGGTGTCCCATAGTATTTGCTTATGCCTTGCAAGCAAAAGCTGCCAAAAATTAGGACGGAGCAACTTGCAATGCCCCTTACAAGAGCCATGCAGTACAGCATATTACAAACATAAGTCCCATTATTGGGGAGTGGGTCTCCCATAGTATTTGCTTATGCTTTCCCAGCAAAAGCTGCCAAAAATTAGGACGGAGCAACTTGCAATGCCCCTTACAAGAGCCATGCAGTACAGCATATTACAAACATAAGTCCCATTATTGGGGAGTGGTTCTCCCATAGTATTTGCTTATGCTTTCCCAGCAAAAGCTGCCAAAAATTAGGACGGAGCAACTTGCAATGCCCCTTACAAGAGCCATGCAGTACAGCATATTACAAACATAAGTCCCATTATTGGGGAGTGGGTGTCCCATAGTATTTGCTTATGCTTTCCTAGCAAAAGCTGCCAAACATTAGGACGGAGCAACTTGCAATGCCCCTTACAAGAGCCATGCAGTACAGCATATTACAAACATAAGTCCCATTATTGGGGAGTGGGTGTCCCATGGTATTTGCTTATGCTTTCCCAGCAAAAGCTGCCAAAAATTAGGACGGAGGAACTTGCAATGCTGGCACCCTGGTGGTATAGTGGTGGTGGAGTCTGAGGATAAGGAGAAGAAGATTAAACAGCCTAAACGAGGAAGCGTATACCCATGTGTGGGTGTGATGCGGTGCATGTGAATACACCTCCCGAAATAACACAGTGGATTTGACTTTATGTTACTCTGCTGTTATTTGGTGGTGATGAGAAGTCTGGCCCAAACCAGCCCTTGTTCATTTTGATAAGGGTCAGCTTGTCAGCATTGTCAGTTGACAGGCGAGTGCGCTTATCAGTTATAATTCCCCCAGCGGCACTAAAAACACGATCCGAAAACACGCTAGCAGCAGGGCAGGCCAGGACCTCCAAGGCGTACAGAGCGAGTTCATTCCAAGTGTCCAGCTTGGATACCCAATAATTAAAAGGCACAGAGGAATCACGGAGGACGCTGGTACGATCGGCAATGTACTCCCTCACCATCTTTTGAAACTTTCCACTCCTTGTGAGAGTACCCCGCGCCTCAGGGCCTGTAAGCTGGGCGGGTGTCAGAAAACTGTCCCAGAATGTTGACAGTGTTCCCCTGCCTCTGCTGGATTGGAGTTGCATCTCTCTCGCCTGTACGCCTTGGTTGAGCAACGAACTGTGACCTCTGCCGCTAGCGTGTTCAGATGGGAATTTTTTTAAGAGTTCTGCAGCAAGGGCCTTCGGGTATTGCCCCATTTTTGTAGACCTCTCCACCTCAGGAATAAGAGAGTGAAAGTTCTCCTTGTAGCGGGGGTCTACCAGTGTCACCAACCAGTAATGACTGTCACCCAACATTTTGACAACGCGAGGGTCACGGTTAAGGCAGCGTAACATAAAGTCAGCCATGCGTGCCAGACTGGTAACGGGCAAGATTTCCGTGTCCTCACCAAGATGACGACTGACCATGCTCTCCTCCTCCTCTTCCTCATACCCCTCTGTCCTCAGGCCACCCACGCTGAACCGACGGTATGACACTTGTACAGGTACTACCGTCTACAACGCATGATAGCAGCTCCTGTTCTTCCTCCTCCTCCTCCTCCTCTCCCTCATTGTCCCCCAATGCACGTTGGGATGAGATGAGGCTGGGCTGTGTGTAATCGCCCGCTACGGCTTCTTGATCCATCTCATCATACTCTGGCTGCAATGCCTCCTCTTTAATTCTCTGCAGAGAGCGTTGCAAAAGACAGACAAGTGGGATGCTGACACTAATGATGGCGTCATCGCCACTCACCATCTTGGTGGCCTCCTCAAAGTTTGTCAGGATGGTACATATGTCAGACATCCAGGTCCACTCCTGAGGTTTTATGTGTGGAGTCTGACCTGAATATCGATGGCCTTGTTGCAGCTGGTACTCCACAACTGCTCTCTTCTGCTCACAAATCCTTTGCAACATGTGGAGGGTAGAGTTCCAACGTGTGGGGACATCACACACCAGTCGGTGTGCCGGAAGCTGCAAACGCTGCTGCAACACAGCAAGGGCGGCGGAAGCTGTAGCCGACTTGTGAAAATGAGCTGACAGGCGGCGTACTTTCACGAGCAGATCTGGCAACTCAGGGTACGATTTAAGAAACCGCTGAACCACGAGGTTAAGCACATGAGCCAGGCATGGTACGTGTGTGATCTCGCCTCGCCTCAGAGCCACCACCAGGTTACGGCCATTGTCACACACGACCATGCCGTGATGTAGGTTCAGCGGTCTCAGCCACAGATCTGCCTGCTCTTTCACAGCTGTCCACAACTCACAAGCAGTGTGAGGTTTATCACCTAAGCTTATGAGTTTCAGCACAGCCTGTTGCCGCTTGGGGGAGGCAGTACTGCAATGCTTCCAGCTTGTAACTGATGTGGTGATATCTGAGATGGAGGCTGAACATGAGGAGGAGGAGGAGGATGCCCAGGAGCTGTACACTGTGGGGGCAACTCTGACTGATATAGGGCCCGCAATCCTCGGTGTGGGGAGGATGTGTTCCGTCCCAAGGTCCGACTGGGTCCCGGCTTCCACTATGTTTACCCAGTGTGCCGTCAGAGAGATGTACTGTCCCTGGCCACAAGCACTTGTCCACGTGTCCGTTGTCAGGTGGACTCTCCCAGTAACTGCGTTGTTGAGGGCACGGCAGATGCTTTGGGACACGTGCTTGTGTAGTGCGTTGATGGCACACCGGGCAAAATAGTGTCGGCTGGGGACCGAGTACAGAGGGACGGCCACCGCCATAAGATTGCGGAAGGATTCCGTCTCCACCAGCCTAAAAGGCAGCATTTCCAATGCAAGCAGTCGTGAAATGTGCGAATTTAGGACTGTGGCCTGTGGGGCGTTAGCTGCGAGTTTCCGCTTTCGTTCAAAGGTCTGGGATATGGACAATTGAACGCTGCGGTGGGACGTGGACGTTGATGCTGTTTCTTGAGAAACTGCCATAACAAGTGAAGCCTGAGAGGAGTGGGCATCTTTACATGCAGTATGGACAGGGGATTGCCTTGCACACACAACAGGGGGTTCTATTGCACGCACAACAGTGGAAGAAGCAGTGGTGACACCCGCTGACACTGGTCGTGGACCCTGGGTTTCGCCCCACAAAGTCGGGTGCTTTGCTGCCATGTGCCTGATCATGCTGGTGGTGGTCAGTCTGGTAGTTTTGTCACCCCTGCTGATGCTGGCATGGCTGGTGGAACATATGGCCTTTTTGGGGTTATCAGCAGAGTCTTTAAAAAAATTCCAGACTCTGGAAGACCTACAGCTTGTACTGACAACGTCCCTCGTGTTGGTGTTACGGGGAACGGTTGCCTGCCTTCTGTCTGCGGCCACCACACTGCTTCTTCCTGCCTGTTGGGGTACTCTGCCTCCCTCCCCCTGTGTGCTGCTGGCCTCACTCTGCATGTCCTCCTTCCACGTTGGGTCAGTTACTAGATCATCTACCACCTCCTCCTCTTCCACTTGCGCACCACGATCCTCCTCCTCACTTCCTGGCAATTGTGTCTCGTCATCGTCCACCTCTTGTGACAGATTGCTAGCGTCGACTTACTGTGGCCGTGGCTGTTCAAATATTTGGGCATCGCAACATGGGATCTCCTCTTCCACCACTTCAAGCGTATCAGACGAGGGGCCCAAATATGGAAATGGACCAGTGAACAGCTCTTCAGAGTGTCCAAGTGTGGGATCACTTGCTGTCTGACGACACTCGGCATGGTGGGAGGAAGGAGCATCAGGGTGAGGAGGAGTATGCGGTCGAGACTCACGGCTACTAAGAGTTGACCGTGTGGAAGACAGACCGGAGGTGGTGGTGCCCAGGTAACTGGAAGTATTGTCTGCTATCCAATTAATAACCTGTTCACACTGATCAGTTCTCAATACTGGTGTTGTTCTGTGCTTCCCTAGTAATTCGGTCAAGAAGTGGGAGCGAGAAGATGTGGCTGTTGGTTGTGGCACATTTTCACCTTGGCCACAGCCCCGTCCTCTGCACGAACCATCACCAGAACGTCCACTTCCACGTCCCTTGCCACACGCCTTGCCCATTGTAAATGAAGTAAAATAGCTTACACTTGCACTATCAATGGAAAAAGGGTAATAAAGAGTAGATTAGAACCGTGGAAGAGGAAAACCACAGTTATTGTTTACTGGGGTATACCACACTTTTTTAAATAGAGATATTTGTGGCTGAACAGTGAGCGACACACTCAAACTGCTTTTTTTTTAGATACCAAAGGCCCAAAACTGGATAGTACAGCGATTTGACCCGTGGAACTGCGAAACCACACTGGGATGTCGGGCCTACACAAGACTATTTTCAACAGATATATTTTTGTGTCACAACAGTCAGGAGACACTACTGTTTTTCTTTACGGAAAAAACTACCAAAACCTGAATAATAGAGATTTTTTACCATGGAACAGCAAAACCACAGTAATAATTTACTGGTGTATACCAGGCTTTTTAAAATATATATATATTTGCGGCTGAACAGTGAGCGACACACTCAAACTGTTTTTTTTAGATACAAATGGCCCAAAAGTGGATAATACAGAGGTTTGTACCGTGGAACTGCAAAACCACACTTGTATTTCTCGGGCCTACACCAGACTATTTTCAACAGATATATTTGTGTTTGAAAAATCAGGGAGACACTGTTTTTTTTTTTTTTTTACAGCAAAAAATGCAAAAAGCAGGAAATTAGAGATTTTTTACCGTGGAACAGCAAAAGCACACTTCTGTCTCTCTGGCCTACACCAGACTGTTTTCAACAGATATATTTGTGTCTGAAAAATCAGGGAGACACTATTATTATTTTTATACAGCAAAAAATGCCAAAAACAGGATAATAGAGATGTTTTACCGTGGAACATCAAAACCACAGTAATAATTTACTGGTGTATACCAGGCTTTTTAAAATATATATATATTTGCGGCTGAACAGTGAGCGACACACTCAAACTTATTTTTTAGATACAAATGGCCCAAAAGTGGATAATACAGAGGTTCGTACCGTTGAACTGCAAAACCACACTTGTATTTCTCGGGCCTACACCAGACTATTTTCAACAGATATATTTGTGTCTGAAAAATCAGGGAGACACTATTTTTTTTTTTTTTTACAGCAAAAAATGCTAAAAGCAGGATAATAGAGATTTTTTACCGTGGAGCAGCAAAAGCACACTTCTGTCTCTCTGGCCTACACCAGACTATTTTCAACATATATATTTGTGTCTGAAAAATCAGGGAGACACTTATTATTTTTATACAGCAAAAAATGCCAAAAACAGGATAATAGAGATGTTTTACCGTGGAACATCAAAACCACAGTAATAATTTAATGGTGTATACCAGCCTTTTTAAAATATATATATATTTGCGGCTGAACAGTGAGCGACACACTCAAACTGTTTTTTTTAGATACAAATGGCCCATAGAACGGCAAAACCACACTTCTATTTCTCTGGCCTACACCAGACTATTTTCAACAGATATATTTGTGTCTGAAAAATCAGAGGCACACTTTTTTTTTTTGGGGAGGGGGGGGTACCAAAAGGTTAATAAGATGGGTATTTGTACATTGTGAAGGAGGAAAAAAAAAAGAGGATTTAGATAAAAAAAAAGGATTTTTCCTGGCCCCCGGGACCTGGAGCTAAGTCCAGCAATTTCAGCAACAGGAGCAGCACACAGGACTGTAATGCAGCGTTTGCTGGTATAACCACTGTGTCTCCTATACAGCCTGCCTGCCTGCCTGCCTTATATACCTGGGATGGATATTAGTCCTGAGAAGGACTGTTTGTTTGATCTGGCAGCCTTTACAGACACTACACTAACTATTTTGCAGGATATATCTCTCCCTAAATCAGCAGCGCTGTCCCTACACTGTCTGATCCGGAGCGACTGTGTCCAAGATGGCGGCGCCCGGTTTTAAATACTCGAGGTGACGCTGTGCGGCCAGCCAATCACTGTAATGCCCACAAACAACATGGCTGCGGCATTACAGTGACCGGCTGGCAATCCCTGCATGTTCATTGGCTCTGTAAAGAGCGCCAAACATGCAGGGCGGAGACCTGAGCTCCCGCCCGAGTAACTTGGAAATGCTCGGTGCTCGCCGAACATCCCGAGTAGCGTGATGCTCAGGCGAGTACCGAGGAGTGTCGAGCACTGCAACACTAGTCAGCATGGGTAAGCTGGATCACGTACCAAGTGTATATAGAAGCAGAGGAAGGGAGAGTTCAGCATTAGTGTTGAGCGAGTATGTTCTATTAACCCTTTCGCCGAGTATGCTCATGCCGAGCTCCGAGTATTTATAGCTGCTCGGTGATAAGGTTAAATCGCTCCCGTGTGCATGATTTGCGACTGTTTGACAGTTTTACTACATGTGAGGAATGTCTATTTCTTACACATTCCTCACATGTAATAAAGCTGTCAAACAGTTGCAAATCATACACACGGGTGCGATTTAACCTTAACACCGAGCAGCTGTAAATTCTCGGAGCTCGGCCCGAGCATACTCGGACAGAACATACTCGCTCAACCCTATTCAGCATGGGAAAGCTGGATCATGTACCTGTAGGAGGAATGGATAAACAGAGATGCGGATAAGAGTGCGATGGTGGCAGATGACAAGATACAGTCTGTATGCATCATATTAGTCAGGGATAATTCAGCTCTCACACTTAATCAATACACACTTAAGGCAATGCGCTGCAGACACGTCTGTAGCAGACTCCTTGCTCACACTTAATATAAGTATTAAACACATTATTATTATTATTATTATTATTAATAAACACGTCACCAATTTTCTAAGTAAATATATTTTAAAAGGTGCTATTGAAATGAAATTCTCACCAGATATTGGTAACATAACAACCCATCCAGTCCACACAGGCAAAGAAATCAAACCATTGATGTCCATAAATTAAGTCATGTGTAATAAGGAGAAATTACACAGGGAAAACGTATTGAACACATAAAGTAAGAGAGATGCAAAAAGCCATAGAAAATCATGATACCAGCTGATTTCTATCAGTAATTAGAAATATTTTTACTTAGAAAATTGGTAACGTGTACAATACTTATTTCACCCACTATATATGTTTGTATATTAGCCACATAGTATATCTATGCACCTGTGCATTGATTTAATACTGAAGGTGTGTGGGGCCCTATAGTATAGTATAGTATATAGTAGGGATTTACTCTCTCTGGTAGGTATTCGTCATTAGGTAGCGTTTATACAGGCAATGCAGTTTTGGTCCAAACACATGCAGTTTGTATTGCTATCCACAGGTTGCACAGTACCAAAATAAACTCAGAAACATAAATCCCTAGCCTTGTCCAGGCACTAACTAAACCACTGATACTTGCGGTTTGGTGCACACAGTCTGTGCAAACTATTCTCAGAGAGATTTTGCCTGGTCTCTCTCTTCACCTCCAAGACACATTCAGTCTGGTCAGCTTCCCAGACTCAGATGAACACCTAGTACTGCCAGGTGCACCTAATCAGACTCTGAAGAGCTAGGATTTAACCCTAGCCTACCTGGAATTGCATATATATATATATATATACAGGGTGGTCCGAAAGTAGGTGGACAGAAAGTGTAATAGAATGTTCCTGTGCTGAGATAATCTTATGAATGTGCCCCTGCTGTGTACTGTGTAATGGTTATGTCTAACTGTACAGGAACATGGTCTGATCATACCACATCTCCTGGGCAGAGGGGAAGCAAAGAGTATACAGATATTACAGCAGGGGATCACACATAAGTGTTTATTTTTTTTGTATGTGTATACAGCGTGAAAGGGATGTGGGGTGAGGGGTACCACACATACCAGGATTGGGGGGTGAGGGGACCATCCATATACCAAGATTGGGGGGTGTTAGGTACCAGGCACTTGCTGGATCAGAAACGGGTTCTGAGTCATCAGTGGATTCTGTAGTCTCCCATTCTGGTCCAGCCAGGGCTGACGCTGCACAGCATCACCGTCGGTCCCAACGCCTAGCCAATGCACGAGATGTACAAGTGGTACCTCGTGTATTTGTGCCTAGCAACATGAAGCACAGGTTGCGGAGTGAGACTAGGCTACTGCAGCCTAAGTCCGAGAGGCGCCCCACTGAGCATGCCCGTGACCTGGCGGACCGTGATTGGTGGTTTGGCAACCACCTGACCCGGTGACCTGGCACCGCCTGATTGGTCCACGGGTGGCGTCACCAATGGTGTGATGGTGGGCAGGGCTTAGTCTTTAAAAGGCCCGCCCACAAACATGGCGGCGCGCTCTGATCATTTGAGCAAGTGATGCTGCTGTGTGGACAACTGTGTTCTACGTGCTCCCTAGCTGTTCACTCCGTGACCTGCCAATGCCAGAGTTCGCTCGGCTGATTAGCACAGGTTGCTTAGGCAGGCTTAGATGTGCTTAGGCAGGTAGCTTCGTCTTGCAGCCTGGCTCAGCCAAAGGAGTCTCCTATCGCCCTGAGCAGCCAGCAGACGTCCTGTCCACGGCTATCGCCTGTCAGTCACGTGGAGTAGTACCCTTCAGTCCGGTGGCACGCCGGCTGGAGGCACGTGTACCCGTCGGCGTAGTCACACGCGCATCCTAGCGCCACTAGTGTAGTCCCTGTGCGGTAACAGGGCTACAGATAGTTTTCCGGTCGCACATCTCCCGTGCTGCTAACGGAGATAGTGCGAAGCGCTATACCCATTCCTGTGTGCAGTAAAACCGAAGGGCTTATCGTTTAAGTTGGTTGCGTACCTTTTTACCCGGAAAGTGTTCGGCAGCAGCCCACCAGGCTGCATCGCGGACCCCGGGGTCAGTTGCATTCCATTAAAATAAAGTTGTCTGCAACCGCCCCCCTAACAAGGGGACCATGTATAACAGGATTGGGGGGTGAGGGGTACCATACATACCAGGATTGGTGGGTGAGGGGACCATGCATACAAGGATTGGGGATTGGGGAGTGAGGGGTACCACACATACCAGGATTGGGGGGTGAGGGGTGCCACAATACCTGGATTGGTGGGTGAGGGGACCTTGCATACAAGGATTGGGGGGTGAGGGGACCATGCATACCAGGATTGGGGGGTGAGGGGACCATGCATACCAGGATTGGGGGGTGAGAGGACCATGCATACCAGGATGAGGGATTGGGTGCCATGCATACCAGGTTTCTAAGATGAGGAGGCCATACATACCAGAATTGGGATGAGGGGGTGCCATGCATATCAGGATATTGATGAGGGGTACCATGTATGCCAGGATAGGATTGAGGGGTACCATGTATTCCAGGATTGGGGATGAGGGGCCCATGCATACCAGGATAGGGATGAGGAGTGCCATACATACCAGGATTGGGGATGAGGGGTGCCATGCATACCAGCATTTTGGGGATGAGGGGTGCCATACATACCAAGATGGGGGATGAGGGGTGCCATGCATACCAGGATGAGGGGTACCACTCATACCAGGATAGGAATGCGGGGTGCCATGCATACTAGGATGAGGGATTGGGTGCCATGCATACCAGGTTTCTGAGATGAGATGGCCATGCATACCAGAATTGGGATGAGGAGTGCCATACATACCAGGATTGGGGATGAGGGGCCCATGCATACCAGGATAGGGATGAGGAGTGCCATGCATACCGGGATTGGGGATGAGGGGTGCCATGCATACCAGGATTGGGGATGAGGGGTGCCATGCATACCGGGATTGGGGATGAGGGGTGCCATGCATACCGGGATTGGGGATGAGGAGTGCCATGCATACCGGGATTGGGGATGATGGGTGCCATGCATACCGGGAGTGGGGATGAGGGAAGCCATGCATACCGGGATTGGGGATGAGGGGAGCCATGCATACCGGGATTGGGGATGAGGGGAGCCATGCACACCGGGATTGGGGATGAGGGGAGCCATGCATACCGGGATTAGGGATGAGGGGAGCCATGCATACTGGGATTGGGGATGAGGGGAGCCATGCATACCGGGATTGGGGATGAGGGGTGCCATGCATACCGGGATTGAGGATGAGGGGAGTCATGCATACCAGAATTGGGGATGAGGGAAGCCAGGCATACTGGGATTGGGGATGAGGGGAGCCACGCATACCGGGATTGGGGATGAGGAGAGCCACGCATACCGGGATTGGGGATGAGGGGAGCCACGCTTACCGAGATTGGGGATGAGGAGAGCCACGCATACCGGGATTGGGGATGAGGGGAACCATGCATACCGGGATTGGGGATGAGGGGTGCCACGCATACCGGGATTGGGGATGAGGGAAGCCATGCACACCGGGATTGGGGATGATGGGAGCCACGCACACCGGGATTGGGGATGAGGGGAGCCACGCACACCGGGATTGGGGATGAGGGGAGCCACGCACACCGGGAATGGGGATGAGGGGAGCAACACACACTGGGATTGGAGATGAGGGGAGCCACGCACACTGGGATTAGGGATGAGGGGAGCCACGCACACCGGGATTGGGGATGAGGGATGGGGTGTCACGCACACCAGGATTGGAGATGAGGGGTGGGGTGCCACGCACACCGGGATAGGATGGTGGGGACAGGATGGGGGCTGCACAAATACCAGGAGGGGGGCTGCACATACCAGCATGGGAGACCATATACCAATAAAAATGCTCGCCACCCGGGAGTAGAACGGGTCCAATAGCTAGTATATATATAATCACAGTGGTGTGAAAAACTGTTTGACCCCTTCCTGATTTCTTATTCTTTTGCATTTTTATCACACTTAAATGTTTCAGATCACAAAACAAATTTCAATATTAGACGAAGATAACAAAAGTGATCATAAAATGCAGTTTTTAACCCCTTAAGGACGGGGCTAATTATGTCCTTAATGACCAGGCCAAATTTTACAATTCTGACCAGTGTCATTTTATGAGGTAATAACTCTGGAACGCTTCAACGGATCCCACTGATTCTGAGAATATTTTTTTGTGACATATTGTACTTCATGATAGTGGTAAAATTTCTTCGATATGACTTGCGTTTACTTGTGAAAAAAATTTAAATTTGGCGAAAATTTTGATAATTTTGCAATTTTCAAATTTTGAATTTTCATGCCCTTAAATCAGAGAGATATGTCACACAAAATAGTTTACTTTACATCAGAACAATTTTGGAACCAACATTTTTTTTTTTCGGAAATTATAAGGGTTAAAAGTTGACCAGCGATTTCTCATTTTTCCAACAAAATTACAAAACCATTTTTCTAGGGACCACCTCACATTTGAAGTGACTTTGAGGGATTTATATGACATAAAATACCCAAAAGTGACACCATTCTAAAAACTGCACCCAAGATGCTCAAAACCACATTCAAGAAGTTTATTAACCCTTCACTTGCTTCACAGGAACTGAAGCAACGTGGAAGGAAAAAATGAACATTTAAGTTTTTTTCAAAAAATGTTTACTTCAGACACCATTTTTTATTTTCACAAGTGTAACAAAAGGAAAAGGACCACAAAATTACTTGTGCAATTTCTCCTGAGCACGCTGATACCTCATAAGTGGGGGAAAACCACTGTATGTGCGCACGGCAGGGTTCGGAAGGGTAAGAGTGCCATTTGACTTTTTGAATGTAAAATTTGCTTGAATAATTAGTGGATGCCATGTCAGGTTTGGGAAGCCCCAGATGTGCCTAAACAGTGGAAACCCCCACAAGTGACACCATTTTGGAAGCTAGACCCCTCAGGGAACTTATCTAGATGTGTGGTGAACATCTTGAACCCCCAGGTACTTCACAGAAGTTTATACAACCCCTGGCAAAAATTATGGAATCACCGTGCTTGGAAGATGTTCATTCAGTTGTTTAATGTTGTTGAAAAAAAGCAGATCACAGACATGGCACAAAACTAAAGTCATTTCAAATGGCAACTTTAGGGCTTTAAGAAACACTAAACAAAATCAAGATTAACAATGTGGTAATCAGTAAGGGTAATTTTTTTCAGACCAAGCAGAGGGAAAAAATTATAGAAGCACTCAATTCTGAGGAAAAAATTATGGAATCATGTAAACAAACACAAAAGAACACTCCAATACATCACTAGTATTTTGTTGCACCACCCCTGGCTTTAATAACAGCTTGCAGTATCTGAGGCATGGACTTAATGAGTGTCAAACAGTACTCTTCATCAATATGGCTCCAAATTTCTCTGATTGCTGTTACCAGATCAGCTTTGCAGGTTGGAGCCTTGTCATGGACCATTTTCTTCAACTTCCACCAATTGGATTGAGATCCGGACTATATGCAGGCCATGACATTGACCTTATGTGTCTTCTTTCAAGGAATGTTTTCACAGTTTTTGCTCTATGGCAGGATGCATTATCATCTTGAAAAATGATGTCATCATCCCCAAACATCCTTTCAATTGATGGGATAAGAAAACTGTCCAAAATATCAATGTAAACTTTGGCATTTATTGAAGGTGTAATGACAGCCATCTCCCCAGTGCCTTTAACTGATATGCAGCCCCATATCATCAATGACTGTGGAAATTTGCATGTTCTCTTCATGCAGTCATCTTTATAAATCTCATTGGAACAGCACCAAACAAAAGTTCCAGCATCATCACCTTGCCCAATGTAGATTTGCGATTCATCACTAAATATGACTTTCACCCAGTCATCCACAGTCCACGATTGCTTTTCCTTAGCCCATTGTAACCTTGTTTTTTTCTGCTTAGGTGTTAATGATGGCTTATGTTTAGCTTTTCTGTATGTAAATTCCATTTCCTTTAGGCGGTTGCTTACAGTTCGGTCACAGACATTGACTCCAGTTTCCTCCCATTCATTCCTCATTTGTTTTGTTGTGCATTTCCTGTTTTGGATACTGTGAGGAGCTGCCCACTTACTAAAGACTATGATACTTTTCCAGCAACGGACCACCATTTTTGTCAATATTATTATTGTGTTTTATTAGTGATTTACTTGTTATGTTTTGTATAGTTCTGCTTACTTGTCAGTATGTAAGATTCGCTTGTAAAATGTCCTGCATTCCACTAATCTCATCTTTATCTCAGGAGTCCAATGTTTCAACAGCCAATAATCTCATTAAGTGAGTGTAGATTTAGAAACAGTGGAGCCGTCACCACAGGGGGTCTTACATGCAGTCTCAGATGAAGGCTTCTAGAATATTCTTCATTGTTTTAGCGAACAGTGAATGTTTAAGGTGGTGGCTGTGATCACTTCTGACCTGGGAGGGGACTGATCCCAGTGGAAGAAAGGAGAGACTTGTTTAAGAGATAGTTGTGTGGAAGAATTGAAGGAAGAGGATGGAGACCGTGGTCTTGGTAGGATGGATGGATAAACATGTTACCATTATGGATTATGTTGTTTGGATTTAAACTTTCTTAAAATGACTGCTGCTACTGGATATCTGTGCCTTCATCGTTTTATCTGCCATCTAGAGGATAATGGACTGTGGCTACAGACTATACTGGCTGGAGATATGAAATCTGTGGGCCAACCAAAAGTTGGGAGACAGTGAGTATGGCCGTATACAAAGCCAGTGGAACTACTGAACCCAGATTGGGAACTTGAGGACTGAGGGAACTGTATCTTGGCCATTTACTTGGAATTGCTTTATTACCATGGCTGGGGTCAATAAAATATTGTTGCATCGTTAACCTGCCTAGGTGATTTCTTACAACCCACAACCTCAGATCTTTACAAGTGGTGTCAGCGGTGGGATCACATATCTCTGGACAGCATACCAGGGAAAGTTACTGAGAGGTGACTTGGCAGAAGAAATGGCAGACTCCATCTACAAGAGGCTCAAGAAGGAGGAGCTGAGAGCCCTTTGCTCTGAGAGAAAACTAGAGTGGTTGCCGGAGGACAATCGGCGACCCTAATGCAATGCTTGGACGATTGGGACCAGGAACAACCACATGAGGAGGTGAGTTCAGACGTGGATAAGGGACAACAGCCCAGGGCTGTCATCCAGATGGTGGAGGATCGACCAACTGAGTTGAGGCGGATGCTGGACGAGCTAGGATATCGGGCTATAGAGCAAAGATAGATAGACGGAGATAGAGCGGGCGGCAGTGTTAAGCAAATATCTGGGTGTGCATGTAGCAGTACCCCAACCCACCCCATTGCGGAGGATACTGGATAACAGGAGAGAGGGGCCCGCATCTTTAAGGTACCGGGATATACCACAGTTCAATGAGGACACCTCGGATATTGATGAACATCTCCAGTTATTTGAGAACCTCTGCATGCCGCATGAGGTATCAGTCAGTGACTGGCCCAGATTTTTGAGTGTTGGCCTGACCGGAAAAGCAAGAGAAGCTTTTAATAACTTGTCTTCTGGGGATCAGAGATGTTACTATACCATTCACAGCGCATTGCTAGAGAGGTATGCGGTCACGCCGGAAACCTACCGGAGGAAGTTTCGGGCGACTGACAAGCCCTCTGCACACACACATCAGGAGTTTGCCAATACACTACGTATGGCATGGACTTGGTGGATAGAAGGACTGAGGGTTCGGGAAGCAGAACAAGTAATGGATTTAGTCATGTTGGAACAATTTATGTCAAAGCTTCCAGGTAATTTAAAAGAATGGGTGGCAGATAGAAAACCACTCAGCCTGGATGAGGCTGCAAGATTGGCTGATGATTGGTCTGCTAATCGACCAGGGCAACGTGGAAGTACAGCCCCAGTGAGTCGGGAACGGGAGCTTACAGGGAGGCCATTGAAACCCATGGACTGGCCAGAGGAGCAACGGCAGGGAGTTCGGACTTCACAAAGAGGGGGAGGTGTCCCAAGCCCCCAAGTACGGCCCCTGTTGGGGCAAGGAATGCTTAACTGCGATAACTGTGGACGCATGGGACACTTTTCCAGGGAATGCCGGGAACGTTCTAGTCCACATCATCTGCGTCCCCAACCTGTGAACACTGCGCTGCAATGGGGCTGGAATGCTGAGGGAGAGAGGATCCCACTACCCCGACCTGAAGAAGAAGAGGCATATGTTGTACAAGGAGAAGTGTCCCGGACTAGATGGGACACCACAGAGTCTATTAACCAGCATCTGCAGCCGGTCTGGGTAGAGGGTGTAGAGGGTGTGGAGGCTGTGGGGCTCCGTGACTCCGGAACCTCAGTCACATTGATAAAAGACCATTTAGTACCGGACCAATGTATTGTTTGACATCTGCTCCGATGCTCTACATCCTTTTAGGTGTGCACAGATCTGTTGTCGTCCACACTTGTGCACTAAAAAAAGTCTAAAATGATAGGACGCCGCTGGAACACAGACCAGTCAAAAGGGACTCCATCGGCCTCCATCTGGGTTTTTTGTCTGAATTGCGGTTTTGGGGAATTTACACGGAAACCCCAACGTAAGTGCTCAGCAGAGAGAGCAGGATATACAAGGCCGAGCCTTATTCCGATTTTTTTGGAGACAGAATGAAGAAGAAATAGACAGCAGTACCAGAAGAGTTCTTATTTTTATTTTTTTGCGGTTCACCGTGCAATATAATTGATAAGGCGGATTTATTCTTCAGGTCAGTACGATTACAGCGATACCAGATTTATATTGTTTTTTTAGGTTTTGTTGCTATCACACAGGAAAATGCTTTTTTTTTTTATAAAAAGTAGTTATTTTCATCGCCATATTCTGAGAGCTGTAACTTTTTTATGTTTTGGTGAACAGAACTGTATGATGGTTTATTTTTTTGTGGGACGAGTTGCAGATTTTTTTGGTACCATTTTGATGCACATAGTAATTTTTGATCACTTTTTATTCAGATTTTTCAGACACAAAATGAACAAAAACCAGCAATTCAGTTATTGTTTTATTTTTTATTTTTTGTGCTGTTCGCTGTGCGGTAAAAGTGATAAGACTGATTTGTTCTTCGGGACAGTACGATTACAGCAATACCAGATTTATATATTTTTTTTATGCTTTGCTATTTTTACAGACTAAAACAGTATTTTACAAAAAAGAACTTGATTCTGCATTGTCACATTCTTAGAGCTGTGAAAAGAAAAGAGGAAAATCTCTTGATAACAGATCATGAATAAGACTCGTCTGAGTTGAAACACGTCGATTTGACTGATGTAATTCCTCACTGGAGCAGATTGATGTGATGCTTGTATTTCTCGCATGAACTCAAAGATTTTTTTATCTTGCACTCAATAAATTACTATGTTTTAACTTTATCCTACCCTGGAGATTTTCCTCTTTTCTCTTCATTGGACCGACCCGAGCCAGGGCGACTTCCTGCGAGGATCTCTGGACAGAGGATTTACAGACTGCATTCCGGTGAGCTGACTCTCCCCCTCTTTCCCTCCCTGTTTCATACATTCTGAGAGCTGTAACTTTTTTATTTTTTTGCCATATTATTGCTTGTTTTTTTGCGGGACGGTTTGGCATTTTTATTTATGTAATTGTTTTTTACGTACGATTTTTTGTTTGCTTTTTATTCACTTTTTTGTGAGTCAGTATGATGAAAAAGCGTCATTTTTGGTGTGTTTTTTATTTTATTTTTTTACGCCATTTGACAAACAGACGAAATAACGCAACAGTTTTATAGAGCTGGTCGTTGTGGATGCGGCGATACCAATTATGTGTATGTTTTTTCATTTATTTTTGTTTTATCACAAACGCTGCGTTTTGAGCGGCGAAACGGATTTTAGCGATTTGTGTGGACTTTTTTGTGTTTTTTTTTTTTACTTTTTTACATATTTTATTATACTTTTTTTTACTTTTTCACTAAGAGATAGGATTGTTCATAGCCACTTTGCTCATCCTAAAAAAGAAACTACTTGGCTTGATGGGAGGGCATTGGGAACCTTCAAATGTGGTCATTGTAGTTTTTGCCGTCATGTGTTTCAATCAAACACTTTTCAAAGTGCTGTAACAAAGAGAGTCTATAATATGAGATGTTTTGCTAATTGCAAGACAAAAGACGTGATATATATGTGCACCTGTTCTTGTCCTATGGACTATATTGACAAGACAAAGTGTGAACTTTGCATACGGATCAGTGAACATCTGGGTTTGTCAGTAACAAAAGGGACACATCTGTGGCCCGGCATGAGAATTTGGTGCATGGTGATGATCTTGGATCTATCTCGTTTTGCGTTATTGAGGTTGTCTCTTCTACCATCCGATTAGGTGATTGGGACAGGAAGATGCTCCAATGCGAGGCGAGATGGATCTATTGGATTGATTCTATCAGCCCTAAAGGACTCAACGAACAGTGTAGCTTCACTAGTTTCAACTAAGATTTTTGTGGTACCCCATGAATTATGCCTCTAAATCATTTGATATCTTCATTTCATCTATTTTTTGAAGATCAATTCATTTTTGGTTGAATTGTTCTCTTAATTCATCTCAGTGTACAATTTTGAGTAAGTTTGTGTGATGTATAAATGTAGTCGTCTTTGGCCTCAGTTAGTGGTTAAATTGGATAGCTTATGCTGGAAGTAAAATATAGAAAGCTAATATGCACCTTTGTGCCAGTCTATTGATATTTTTCCTTTTTTTGCTGCCATGGAGTTTTTTGTTCTTGGCTATGGCTTTTTCATGACGTTTTTTCATTACCTGTGCCTGAGCCCTGAAGTGTATGTCACTTCTATCTATAGTTAGTGATATATTATTGCGGTATTGTCCCTTAGTTTTTCCTCCTGACACGATCTGCACTTACATTTTTTACATACTCTGTTCTGTCTGTCACAGGCTGTTCTGTTTGTGTGTGGAACGCATATGCGCTCCACACAGTGGTACTTCTGGGTTGTGGCAATAGCAATTCTGGTAGTTTGCGATCCAAGCCTCGCTCTCAGAGCCGGAAATGATCATGTGCTGACCGGATGTGAGGTCAGACTCCGGGCTTAAGAGCAGCGCCATAAGTAACTAGGGCGTGCATTTGATTTTGGCCACAGGACACGGGTCACATTGTTTTGACTTCTGTCTAATTCCCCTGATGAACCCCAAATAAATCTCCATGGGGGAAACGCGTTGGGATAGAGGGAATTCTGCTATGGGATTCCTGAAGACACATTCTGTGTCTACTATTTAGCTAAGTACCTTGCTCATTTTGTTATCCTATATTGTTATGCATATTGGGAATTACGGTACACTGGTGCTTAAATGTATTGATTAACTGTCTGATTATTATCCTCTTTGGTCTCTGACAGTTTGTCTGCTTTATTTATATAGTCATATCTGTAACACCTGCACAGGGAATTGTCAGGGCAGCTACTGGTATACTGGAACTTACAGACACTAAGAAGAGCTTTGCAGCTGCTGTTAAACAGACATTAACCGTTTTTCCCCTGAGCTGCAGTGGACTACAATTCCCAGGGACCCTTGTTTCAGTCAGATGACACAGCCTGGAAGGATAGAAGGAGAGAGAGTGGATTGGATGAGGAGGGACTTGGGAGAGGGAGCTGGTCAGGAAGTGAAAGTTCAGAGTAAAAAGAGCGTGGCAGCTAGCGTGAGGGACGGAGCGGTGTGGATCTGCATTCCTCTACGCTGCCGAGTGTGGCGGCTCCCTCTGAGATACCCGCGCTGCTGAAGAGAGCGCGGTCTTGTCACCCTCTGAAGCAAGTTACATCAAGGACTCGGAGAGTTCTACTGGCACTCCCACCGCATAAAGGCCTGAATCCTGCCGCCCCTAGCTGGTATCCAGAGAACCAGCCGACCGTTTGAGACACACAGTGAGTGCCCTTCTGAGACTTGTGGTTCTACTAGCGCTATTTACAGTGAGTACACTACAACCCAGACTATTGACATTAATATTCATCTAAGTGCACCAACGGTTCTCATTTGGGCACCAACATCCGCGGCAACTGGGCCCCAACGTTTGGACTGAGTTAATACAAAAAGGGAAAACCTGCTACGTTATATTTGCAGGGTCGGAGTAGAAGTAGATTCTGATGTGTATATGACTTTTATAGAGCACTGTTACTTGTATTGTATGTTATTCCTTTAAACCCACCTCAGTTCTGCTGCAAAGCAATAAACCTGTTAAACGGTTTTACTCCTGTTCCCTGTGAGTGTGTACTGAACTGTGGCAGGGGCTTCCCAAATAAGCCCCTGGCAGAAGATAACAGTCCTTCTGCAGTCCTAGAGAGAGAGCTCCAATCAAGATTCGGGTGGAGGCACTGCACCCTAGAGAGGTGAGACCCCCCATAACACCCAGTGTACCGTGGTAGCCCTAAAGGGGTGTTACATATCTAATAAGGATTTAAATTATTTATGTGGTAACAATCTCTTCTTTATCTGTGCACTATGTTAAAAGTTATTAGGGGACTGAGTGACAGCCACCATTGAGCGGGGGTGCCATACCGTTTCAAAGTAGGGTGCCAATCTCCGCTGTCAGGTAGGGAGCATATTATGGCCATTGTAGGATTGTGCTAGTGTGCACCTTTTTCACAAGTATATTTAGTATTTTGTGTCCCTCTCATGCCGGATGAATCCCTTATCATTATTATGATTATTATTTTTAAACTATTTTGTGAAAGTTTTTAACTAAATGTATTAAAAGTTACATTTTAGGGGTCTCTGATTCTCTTGGTTTACATGTATACGGAGGCTCCGACCTCCATTCATTTTTTTCGTTTTTTGTGTCTAAGATTATGGCTGGCATTTCTTTTCTGGGCCACTGGATAATGTAAGATGGTTGGATGACGCTAGGGAAGTATTCACTGATGTTGAGTCCGTGGGTAAATCCCACTATAAAATCATAAAATCTGTGTTCTCTGAGTTACTTATAACCTACAAAGAAAATCTAAAGTCCTGGTGGGAAGTCCAATCATTGGACGGCTACATTAAAAACAGAGTGGTCACACGGGGACTTAGAATTCATATTGCCCCGTCACCTAGGTGTAGATCTCCCGCCCTTTTGTATAGGTGGAAAAAGGAGTCTACATCGTCTTCTATTAGATTCATGCAAATTTTGCTTGAAGAGGAAAAGTGCACTTTGGAACAAACATCTTCAAAATTGAAGGAACTAGTTGAGGGGGCTTTGAAGTTCAAATCGGATCCGGATTTTGAAAGCAAAGAGGAGAGTTTAAAGATTGCAGGGGAAAAATATCAATCTAACATTAAAGATAGGAAGCATAAACGGTTTGTTAGGGATTGCTCTGAATTTAAAGAGAAAAGGGCATATACAGTATCAGGAGCTCAAAATTTGGGCACTGATATATCTTCTTCAGATCAATATTCCTCAGACGTAGAGGGTGGCCCGAGAAACACACAGGGTAAGAGTTTTACGGGAACGAGGTGAAAAGGTAGAAGGAGTAACAGACTGATGCAGAAATACAATCAAAACTCCTATGGATCATTATCTCCGTCTTCATCTTTTTTAGAGAACAGATCTATTCCCCTACCATTTACGAGATCGAACAACTCTCCAACACAATCTGCCCAACTAAATAACGGTGACACTGGCACAAATAAAAATCAAATCATAAATTTGTCCACATATACATTGTCAGATCTTGAAATGAGAGTCCTTGGTAAAGGACTCGCGTATGTTCCTACAACTAAGTTCGATCCATTTATTTGGATCAAAGAACTGAATTTATTTATTAGAAAATTAAAGTGGAAGAGATTTTTTCAATGTAATGACAAAGACAAATGTCGGAAGCTTGGTATATCATTGGATGAATTGCCAGATGTTTGCTTACTCGCAGATATGTCCTTGGAGGGTAGTAGAGAGATTGGAACTGGCCCGTTCTCTACTCTCAAACCGAAAAGCACCAGGATTCCCCCGGTGGGAGATTTTGGTAGCATTGATGTTTTCCTTAAATTGGTCTCTAATGAGATAAATTGAGATAAATAATATTAATCCAACACGTGATTGCGCCCGCCCTATTTTGTCTTCATCTAAAAGAGGGGTATTGGGTCGGCTTGAGGGCAACAGGAACATCGTCATCAAGCCATCCGAAAAGGGTCGGAATACGGTTGTGATGGCCAGCATGGGATATATGGACATTTGCTATAATATCCTTTCAAATCAATACACCTATAAAGTCCTAAAAGGGTCTCTCACTAGGGTATATATATCAATGTTGTCACGCAAGCTCACTACTGCCCTTAACTTAAAACTGATTTCTAAAAATGAATTTGATTTCCTCATCCCTAAGTATCCTATGATGGTGACATTCTACGTCCTTCCTAAGATTCATAAAGGCATCAGCCCCCTGAAGGGACGACCTATTGTCTCGGGGGTTGATGCCCTTACACAGAATTCCAGTATCTACCTTGGTAAGGTGTTAAGATCTTTTGTTACAGCGCTTCCATCATTCTTGAGAGATGCAACAGATCTTCTTAATAAACTTGAAGACATTGTTATTGATAAGGGTGTCATTCTAGCTTTGATTGATGTAGAGGCACTACATAGTAGTATCCACCATACATCGGAGATTGCAGCAGTTCGGCACTCTTTGAATAGTAGAGGAACACATTTCACATCCCATAACAATTTTCTTCTTGAACTATTGGAGTATGCTTCTCCAACACAACTATTTTTTTTTCAACGGCACATATTACCACCAGCTCAGGGGCACGGCGATGGGGAGCCCTTGTGCTCCCACTTATGCCAACCTGCTCCTGGGCTGGTGGGAGGACACTGTCGTTTTCAGGGATAAGGATGTTGTCTGGTAAACCAGGATCCTTTTCTATGGTCGCTACATTAACAGCATCCTCATTCTTTGGGATGGTGGCCGTGACACTTTCATTTCATATATGGAGTACCTGAACGTAAATAGTCTCGGATTGTCCTTTACATATGAAATAGGAGACACTGAGATGTCCCACTGTGCGACATGTATATTTTTTATTCTGATCACTTGTCTCATACACTGCAGTACCCCTGTACTGCAGTGCATGAGACCTGTCAGTGAGTCACTGAACTCACTGACTCTGCCTGTGAGATCCAGCTTATTGCTGGATCTCATAGGCCACCATACCCTGGGATCATCACATGATCTCAGGGTACCATGGTAACCATCGGGACCTGCAATTCTCATCGTGGGGGTCCAATGGTTACTAAGGGGGTTGCAAGACCCCCGTGTAAGAACTTAAACACCGCTGTCACGATTGACAGCGGTATTTAAGGGGTTAATCTGCCCCGATCGGCATCGAGACCGGCCGTGGCCGATACTGCAGGGTGCCAACTGTCACAGACAGCTGACACCTTCAGGAATTGCCGCTGTCGGGCGGTGTTATACACTTAATCTGCAGCTGCGCTTTTTAATGGCGCTTTGGAATAAGTACCCTTAATGACCGCCGTAAAAATGCATTACGGCGGTCATTAAGGGGTTAAATGAAGGTCTTTATAATTAAGGGAAAGAGAAATCCAAACCTACAGGGCCCTGTGTGAAAAAAGTGATTGCCCCCTAAACCTAGTAACTGGTTGGGACACCCTTAGCAGCAACAACAGCAATTAAGCGTTTGCTATAACTGGCAATGAGTCTTTTACTGCGCTCAGGAGGAATTTTGGCCCACTCATCTTTGCAAAATTGTTGTAATTCAACCACATTGGAGGGTTTCCGAGCATGAACCGACTTTTTAAGGTCATGCCACAGCATCTCAGTCAGATTAAGGTTAGGACTTTCACTAGGCCATTCCAAAGTCTTAATTTTATTTTTCTTACGTTTTCTTAAGCCATTCAGAGGTGGACTTGCTGGTGTATTTTGGATCATTGTCCTGCTGCATAACCCAAGTGCGCTTCAGCTTGAGGCCATGAACAGATGGTTCCATTTACCACAGCAAGCCTTCCAGGTCTTGAAGCAGCAAAACAACTCCAGACCATCACACTACCACCACCACGTTTTACTGTTGATATGATCTTCCTTTTCTGAAATGCTGTGTTACTTCTTCACCAGATGTAATGGGACATACACCTTCCAAAAAGTTCAACTTTTGTCTCGTCATTCCACAGAGTATTCTCCCAAAAGTCTTGGCGATCATCAAGATGTTTTTTGGCAAAACTGAGATGAGTCTTTATGTTCTTTTTGCTCAGCAGTGGTTTTCATCTTAGAACTCTGCCATGCATACCATTTTTGTTCAGTCTCTTTCTTATGGTGGATTCAAGAACATTGACCTCAACTGAGGCAAGTGAGGCCTGCAGTTCTTTGGATGTTGTTGTGGGGTCTCTTTGTTTGTGACCTCTTAGATGAGTCATTGCTGTGCTCTTGGGGTCATTTTGGTCAGCTGACCACTCCTGGGAAGGTTCACCACTGTTCCATGTTTTTGCCATTTGTGGATAATAGCTCTCACTGTCTCACTGTGGTTCGCTGAAGTCCCCAAGCTTTAGAAATGGCATTATAACCTTTTTACAGATTGATAGATCTCAATTACTTTGTTTCTCATTTGTTTCTGAATTTCTTTGGATTGCAGCATAATGTCTAGCTTTTCAGGATATTTTGGTCTACTTCACTTTGTCAGACAGGTCCTATTTAAGTGATTTGTTGATTGAGAACAGGTGAGGCAGTAATGAGACCTGTGTGTGGCTAGGGAAATTTAACTCAGCTTCCCAAAGATGTGATAAACCACAGTTAATTGATGTTTTAAGGGGAGGGGACAATCACTTTTTCACACAATGCCCTATAGGTTTGAATTTCTTTTTCCCTTAATAATAAAGACCTTCATTGAAAAACTGCATTTTGGGTTTACTTGTGTTATCTTTGGTTAACATTTAAATTTATTTTGTGATATGAAACATTTAAGTGTGACAAACATGCAAAAGAATAAGAAATCAGGAAGGGGGCAAACACTTTTTCACACCACTGTACACACTGGATGAAATAAATATTGAACACTTCACCAGTTTTCTAAGTAAATACATTTCTAAAGGTACTATTGATATGAAATTCTCACCTGATGTTGGTAACAACCCATCCATTCCACACAGCCTAAAAAATCTAACTATAGATGTCCATAAATTGTTATATGTAATAATGAGAAATGACACAGGGAAAAAGTATTGAGCACATAAAGAAAGAGTGGTGCAAAAAGCCATAGAAAGTCATGATAGCAGCTGAAATCTATCAGTAATTAGAAAGCAATAATGCCACTTAGTGAAAAATAATATCAGCTGGTTCAACTATTGGTCCATAAAAAGGTGTCTCATTACCAAGGCGCCACACAAGAAAAATCTCATAATGGGTAAAATCAGTAAGCTGTCCCAATACCTTCATAACCTTATTTTGCAAAACATACTAATGGCATGGGTTACAGAAGAATTTCTAAACTACTGAAGGTTCCAGTGAGCACTGTTGGGGTCATAATCTGGAAGTAGAAAGAACAGAATTTCACAATAAACCGGCCACGACCAGTTGCTCCCTGCAAGATTTCAAACAGAGGAGTGAAAAGAATTATCAGAAGAGTTGTCCAAGAGTCAAAGACCACCTGTGGAAAGCTTCAGAAAGACCTGGAATCACCGGGAATCAGCAGGTACAATTGTTTAAAAAAAATTATAAGTAATGCACTCAATTTCCATGGGCTGTATGCAAAACTCCATTACTGAACAAAAAGCATGATCACGCGCGTTTGAAGTTTGCTCAAAAACATTTAGACAAGACTGTGAAATACTGGAACAATATAGTCTGGTCAGATGAGACCAAAATTGAATGTTTAGAGGCCAAAAGACACTGAATATCACCCCAAAAGCACAATACTAACAGTAAAGTTTGGCGGTGGGAACATCATGGTGTGGGGCTGTTTTTCATTATACAGCACTGACAAACTTCATCTAATTGAAGGAAGGATGAATGGAAAAATGTACCAAGACATTATAGATAAAAATCTGCTGCCATCTACCAGGATGATGAAGATGAAACGAGGGTGGACATTTCAGCAAGACAATAATCCCAAACACACAGCCAAGGAAACTCTCAATTGCTTTCAGAGAAAGAAAATAAAGCTGCTAGAATAGCCCAGCCAATCACCTGACCTGAGTCCAGTAGAAAATTTAAGAAGGACCTAAAGCTCAGAGTTTATAGAAGGAGCCCACGGAACCTTCAGGATTTGAAGAGTTACAAAGTTATATAGGTTAAAAAAGACCTAGGTCCATCAAGTTCAACCCTTCCACACCAATTATATACTTTGTCACTAAATTAACTATAAACCCACAATATTATTTGTACTGAGGAAATCATCCAGCCCTTTTTTAAAAGCTGTCATAGTGTTTGCCATTACTACCTCTTGTGGTAGAACATTCCACATTCTGACTGTTCTAACAGTAAAGATCCCTTTCCTATTTCGCTGCCGTAATCGCCTTTCTTTTGCCGGTAATGAGTGCCCCCTGGTCCTTAGTATGATCTTTGGAAGGAATAATTTACGTGCCAGTCATTTGTATTGACCGCACATATATTTATACATATAAATGATATCTCCTCTGAGACTTCTTTTTTTCTAAGCTAAACAAGCCCAACTTTTCCAAGCTCTCATCATATGAGAGGACTTCGATCCCCTGTAATAATCTAGTTGCCCGCCTATGAACTGACTCCAACTTCTGAATATCCTTTTTAAAATGTGGAGCCCAAAACTGGATCCCATATTCCAGATGTGGCCTGACCAGTGATTTATAAAGAAGTAACAATACATTGGGATCACATCATTTTTATCTCTTTTTATACACCCTAAAATTTTGTTTGCTTTTGCAGCTGCTGCTTGACATTCAGTACTGCTGCTCAGCTTACTTGTGCCCAGAATACCCAAATCCTTCTCCTGTTCTGTAGTCCCGAGTATACTCCCATTTAATGTGTATGCAGCAATAGGATTACTCCGTCCTAGGTGCATTACTCTACATTTATCAACTTTAAATCTCATTTGCCAAGTGTTTGCCCATTCAGAAATCTTATTCAGATCATTTTGCAATATTTTAATGTCAAGATCAGATTTTAATATCCGACATAGTTTGGTGTCGTCAGCAAAGACTGACACTTTACTCTCAATCCCATCCACAAGGTAAAACATAAAAAAGGTAAAACATAAAAAAGGTAAAACATAAAAAAGCTTGTATAGGGCACTGTGCTTTATTAATTATAAAGAGGTAAAAAGAATCGATCCTAGTACAGCGCCCTATACAAGTTTTTTTATGTGCAATCCTAATACTAAGAAATCACCCCCTCCATGAACTGGTATGTAGTGAGTGGTTGTCTCATCTATATTTTGTACCTGTTTTGCCGACATCTTTATTATATGGGTTTGCTGCATGCTGCATTAGTTCTGATACCAAGTAAGGTAAACAGTGCTGCCCTTTTTTGCTGCGTTAATACATTTATTGAAAGTAGCAATACTAAAAAGGTAAATTTTGACCTTTAAAAGGCCTTGCCACATGACTTGAAGCTAAAGCAGAAACTTCATTTGCAGACACATGATTCAGGATGTTTGTCCCTCAGCAGTGCAAACCAGGAGAACTGACAAGGCTGGGTGAGAGGCTTCTGACCAAAGATCTAAGGGAAAAAGTTTCTCCTTGTGGAGATTGCCAAGTTGGCATAAGCCATTCAATGCTTCTCTGGGTATTTATTCTATGTGATGTGCCAAGGCCCTTTAAAGGGTATATTGTTGATAGTTACTCTTAGGATTGCTACTTCAAATGAATGGCACTACTGTTCAGGTAACCTTCCTCTCTGAAGAGTCTTTTTGCATATTTAAATTCCCAGAAAAATCATTGCATGGCTTATAAGTCTCTTTATTCTTATTTGCCACTCTCCACAGGGAGAAACTTTACCCGTTAGATCCCAGTGCAGGTAATGTCACATCCAACTTTTTAGGCCTAAAACAATGTGGTGTTTAGCTTGCAAATGCTTTAATAAATATGTCTGAATATGTTTCTAAAAAACTGCCAATCTAGTATTAAGGCTACAAAATAAGGAAAAATAAATATTGCTAGTATATAAAAATGTAAAAATAGTTTCCTTACAAAAATGAAGGAAATGGTAAAAATCATCAAGTGAGAATTGCCATGGCTCAATGAGTTAAATTTGATGACCCTCTTGCAATGTTACATATTTAATTGTAAAATTTTCCCTCTTTCCTTCTATTTTGTTGTGTTCTATATTTTAGCTAGCCAGGTGCCCTTTATCGAGGCTTCAGTCTTCTTATCTTAAGCATGTTATATGTGGAATACATTATTTTAATTAAGTCTACCGCGATTTACTTTCCTCAGAGATCCATTTCACTGAGCAATTAGGGACCTATTGATAGTAGTACATATGAATATTCAGATCAGTGTCAATTAATTAGCAGACAGAGGAATCTCATTATAAGTACTCCAACCTTTTATTGCTAAACAGAATTAGAGGTGCTTTTGCCAGTGCTTTGGATTAGTGAATATTTTACCGTGCACTCATTTACCTTCATTACAAGATTACTTACAGTGCCCTTTCATTTTATCAATTAAAATTGCATTAATCTTTCTACAATATACTTTTTAACAACATTATAAATTTCAGGTTTGTTTCATCAGAAATTGCCATGAAGCAGTTAAAAGTGGTGTACACAAAGTCTGCCAAATTCCTGTGTTAGGCACATTGCATACACATTTTCTGCATAAAATACATTTTCATAGATTATTTAACCCAGTAGTAGCACATATTGCATAGTTATGTCTTTACAAATTCCTTTCATCAACTTAGCAGCATTAGCACATTTGAAAGTTGGGACTGTGTAGGTCTGTTTGAGAAAACGATTCTGAGAATGTACCCTCCAGTCCAAACTTTGTGATGTTCATAATGGTTATAAGTTATCATCACATAGACTTATCATCAATAAAAAATGGAAAATGATATAGAAAGAGTTAAACATCATCAGCAGCAGCTAATTCAGTTGTCCTCTGCTAGATCTTTTAGTGCATATTGATGCAGGAGAAGTGCATCTTATTTGGGTTTCCTTTCAATTAGTTATGAAATCTGCATCTGTCCTTCTACAACACTACATGGATGCTCCATTATTTTAGCTTTTTTTATATGGTGATTTATTTAAGGTCTTGTTTTGATGACCCGCCAGCTACTTTCCTAGCAGATGATGCTGGGTCCCTTGTGTCAAGAAGCAAAAGTTGGTCATACATATGAAATAATTGTCCGACAAACATTGTTCAGCTGAGACCTATTTCTCTTGAGTCCCCAATACACATAAACGCTTGGCTCAATTGTCTGAAGCTTATCTCCCCAAACATAATCTGCCAGAAGAGATTCAAGAGGACAACCGACTTTCAACAAATGTGTATGGGGCCTCAAAGTGACCCTCCAACCTGTCAAACTGTAAAGTGACTTTACATTTGTCATAGAGCTGAACAAATTTATTCACAAGACCCTCATCAGTATTCCATGTTAGAAAGACAGGTGCACTACGATCCGCCTCTAACCTGCCTGCGTCCCCAGTTCCTTTTTTGATTAGCTGGCTTGGCGTGACATCATCATTGCAGTGTGTCTCAGGACCCCAATGTAAGAGCGTATTACAGCCCCTTTAAATTGTTCATACATGCCTTGAAAGTAAGAAGGGCATACCTACCAAATCACAGGGAACCCAGCTGTAGCATTTGATGTATTTTTACCTTTTTGAATGTCAGTCTGCCTTTATGTGTTTGTCATGTGTCTGATGTGTAAATTGGGTTAGAAGAGAGCCAGTTAAATGTGTGTATGCAAGTTTGGTTAATAACCAATCAGGAGTCAATACATAGTGAGACAGGATGAGGAGGTTATGTGCGAGGATGTCAGGCAGAACAGAGAGGATGAAGCTGTGGCCCTCTGCATAATATGGCCCTGACCAAAGAGCTTGTGTCAGTTAGGACACAGGTTCAGAAGACTGATATACCTTACTGTCAAGAAAAGAATGATGTGGACCAAAGGTTCATTCATTGTTAGTTACATTGCGTAGTCTTATACACAAAATTGTTAAGGTGGTCATGCCTATGGAAGATAAGGAAAACCTGCTGATTAGAAAGAAATAAGTTGCCCCTTGTTGTGGCACCTATATTACACCCATCCAGCAGCAACGGGATACTAACATGGCTCGTGGACCAGGCTCCTGCAATTTTATTAGCTCATCTCTATTTTGTCATGTATAGTCACCCTACCTGGTGCCTTTTGTTTGCTTCCTGATGTCTCCTCTACTGAGATCAACATTGTAGCCCTCTTGCATCCAAGATGGTAGCCACAGTGGCAAAGGGAGCTATGGAAAGTCTGAACCAAGCCTACATAACACAGGGAAGTCATGGTATGCATGGTTCAGATTTACGGCTGCACTTCAGATGCAACTGTGGCAGCCATTTAGGATGGTCTGGAAAGCAAGTCTCAGTGGATTGGGCAGCAGGAGATAAGCAAAGAGCACCATGTATAGTCACTTTTCAGTGCCTGGATGGAAGGTTACTTTTAGACATGAGCAGTTACTTGGTGGTGTCCTCACATGTATAGAGGTACTTCTGCTTTCCCTATTTCTGCTTGTGACACAGAAAGAGAACTCCACCTATGTGCTCTTCGTATTTAAATACCAGAAAGCCACCATAGACATTAGATTGTCTGCCTATCCCCCTAATATCGGCAGGTTTTGACGACTTTAGTTTAATATGTATGAGGGCCCTAGCGGATGTCTTCGTTTTCACCCTTTTAACTGTGCTTTGATGTGGACTTACCTGCATGACATCCTTAGATGGCTGAGCCAGTAAATATATTGTTAGATTTTAGCTCTGAAGCTTGTAAAAATTAGGAATACAGCTTTGGGCCCTAAAGCACGATTAAGTCGTATGTTATATCAGTTTTTTGAAGATAAAGTTCAATCAACCTGGTTGTTCATTGAAAATCCTGTCTGTTCAGCGTCTTTGTCTCAAAGATAAAGATGTTATGGTGCATATGCTAAGTGTCTGTGGTTAAACCAATCATCAGAGTTGATAGAAATTTAGCTTTTTTTCCTAGGATGTTACAACAACACATTTGAGGCTCCATTAGCCTTCTCCCTCCTTTATCACCTACCCCCTGCTGAAGTACATGAAGTCTACACACAAGTATCTGTGGTCTTATGTTGTTTCAGACACAAACTCACTGACCACAGGAATGTGAAAATTAATTTGGCCTGCCCTTTTGATCAATTGAAAGCCACGTGAGTTAATTATTTTACCTCTTATTTTTTTGCCCAGCCTTCTTGGACAAACCTATGATTATCATTTTGAATAATCATGCTTAAACAGTAGAATTTCCTAGATCCACATTTTCTGTCCAATATACTGTACTGTGAATGGAACTATCTGTCTGAAACATATTTCTTGTCATAGATAAAAAAGTTATTTCTCTGTTCTCTTTTTAATGACTTGGCTCTAGTGATACTCAGGTAAAAAAAACAATCAAGATGTCACAAGTCCCCTTTTTCCCATAAATGTGGTTTCACCTTATGTACTTAGTTGACCCCAGGACCTCTGCCCTAAGCTGTCAATGTGTTAGCTTACATCTATTGGTGCTGGAACCAAACATTTTGAAAAAGTTTATGGATATAGTTGTTTGCCACAACGGAAAGTAAAAGTTAATGCAAATATCTACTCGTTAGGGTAGGTTGATGAACTAGGGGTGCTGCTTTAAGACAGATATAGAAATGGAGGACAGGCAAACGGAGCAATCAGATGTCTAAAAGAAGAAGTAAAATTGAGGTAATGATGGTCAGGGTGGATTGTTTTGTGGTATTGTTGATTAATCAGACATGCAATAGACAGACAAACTATAGAGAAACTGAACAAAGATTTACGTAAAGAAACTAAGAAAGAAATAAACGTCGATAAGGGCATATTCACACGTGGCATTTTTGCAGTGTTTTGGCTTTGTGTTTTACTCAGCGTATTTGGTGCATAAAATATGCAGTGCTTTACAGTGCTAGCATAATCATTAAGGTTTGGGAAAACTCATGCATGTGCTACAGGTTTTTTTTTAGTATCTTTTTTTCCTCATATATCTTGAGCTCAATTCTTTCAGCAATTTTGCAATGCTTTTCACCTGTTAAAATAAATGGATTAAAAATACGCTTAAAAATGAACTAAAAAATGCAACAAAAACACGCATATTATATGCATTGTTTTTCCTGACACCACTTTGGTTTTTGGTGCAGAAAAAAGCACTGCAAAAATGCAAGGGAGGAAAAACCCTAAAGGTGGATACACTTGTTTTCAGAAAGGTAAGCCCCATAACCCTCCTGAAAAAGTGTCTTCTGCTTGCAAAACTCGGCATCTAAAAGAGGTTGTATGCGATGTGCACATATCCTAACTAGCTCAGCAGCTCTATCAAAAGTACTAGAGAAAAAAACAGCAATAATTCTATGTAACTTATTGTATTTCTTCTGCAATGTGAGCATTTAAAAAAGAATAGATCTTTATATGTTCTTTTTGCCAAAATAATATGTTAGACATTACAATGTATAAGGACAATGCAGAGACAATACATTCTGAATTAATCAAAATGCTTTGTATGTATGAACTCAATTAACTGTTTCACTGTCAATAGGTAAAACACTTGTCTAAATATCCCAAGGATATTGTTTTCTTAAAAACACACACAGTTTCCCACTGAAAATGTTTAAAATTAATTATTCATTTTGATTAAAAAAAAAAACTCATATTGCAAAGTCACCTAATTCAGCTAAATGAAAGCTAATTAAAATATTATTTAATATGTGAATTGAATTAAAGTCGTATGCAAATATCATTTGATAGAAAAAGGAAAGCATGTTAAACGCTATTTGAAAAGTCACTTTTATTTGAACAATAACAGAGGAATTCTCCCCAAAAGGTTAGAAAGATAAATATTAAATCTGCTTTCACAAAGGGAGCTGCAAAACAGATATGAAATTAATATGCATGCAAAATTAATTAGCAGCATTTCATGACATCAAAACAAGTACCTGAGATACTAAATACCTTCTGGGCATTTTAAGCATATGCTAGAAATATACTTTAATTGACTAATTACATAAATTAGGCATTAACTTTGCCACACATCAACTGTAAAATGTATCTTAATTAATTCTGAATATATTATAGATCTAATGACAAGATGGCATCAACCTTTAATATAGATGGGTAATGTAGGATCATGATGGGAAGCTATACTAAAAAACTCATATTAAAATACATAAAACAAAGTATAGGATCCTTTTTTTGGCTGCAGGCATTTGTCTAACATATAGAAAGAAAACCTCATTAAAATCAATTACACAGCTGAAGATTAATTAGTGTCTTCTACCTTTTCTCCAAGTGATTGATGGTGTATTTATTATGGTATACTTCTGTGTTTATTACATTTATCATGCTTTGTTATTTTCCTTATACTAAACAGTTTGTTTTATTGTTGTCTATGTTCATTAATTGAGTATCAGAAGATATTTACTGCTCCAGTTCTAAGTTTGGTGCATATCAGATTTATACTTATCTTGACTGCAAAATAATACGTATCATAAAGTATATCTATACTATTTACCTGTAACTTTTCACTTTGCTATAAGGCGTCTGGCTAATTAAAAACTCGTATTTACAAAATTTTTGCAATCTCCATTTATTTGGTAGGAATAAGTGTTAGTGGAGGAAGATCAGTAGTAAATATCTGACTGAATAAGTGGATGAGATGCTGGTTAATTAAGATTTATAGTTAAAGGGAAGTAACCATCGCAAAATGACTGATTGTTTTATATAAATAAGCATAGTAAATAAAAAAAGCATAATAAATATATCAGGTTTTGGGATTAAATGTATGCTTTAAAAATTAGCTGATATTTTTTTTTATCCCATTTCACAGTCTGTATTAAAACTAAAAAGGGAAATCTTGCCATTTTCACACTGGCCATTGTTGCTTTTTTTAAGTCTAACTCTTCGGTGGTTTTAAGCATTCCAAATGTACATTAGCCACAAAGAATAGACGCTCACCTTATTTTTGTATTGGAACACCTACTGAGCCGTGTTGTAGGGCTCACCTTATACAGTGCTGGCCAAAAGTATTGGCACCCCTGCAATTCTGTCAGATAATACTCAGTTTCTTCCTGAAAATGATTGCAATCACAAATTCTTTGGTATTATTCTCTTCATTTAATTTGTCTTCAATGAAAAAAACACAAAAAGAATTGTCCTAAAGCCAAATTGGATATAATTCCACACCAAACCTAAAAAATGGGGTGGACAAAAGTATTGGCACCCTTTGAAAAATCATGTGATGCTTCTCTAATTCATGCAATTAACAGCACCTGTAACTTACCTGTGGCACCTAACAGGTGTTGGCAATAACTAAATCACACTTGCAGCCAGTTAACATGGATTAAAGTTGACTCAACCTCTGTCCTGTGTCCTTGTGTGTACCACATTGAGCATGGAGAAAAGAAAGAAGACCAAAGAACTGTCTGAGGACTTGAGGAACCAAATTGTGAGGAAGCATGAGCAATCTCAAGGCTACAAGTCCATCTCCAAAGACCTGAATGTTCCTGTGTCTTCCGTGCGCAGTGTCATCAAGAAGTTTAAAGCCCATGGCACTGTGGCTAACCTCCCTAGATGTGGACGGAAAAGAAAAATTGACGAGAGATTTCAACGCAAGATTGTGAGGATGGTGGATAAAGAACCTCGACTAACATCCAAACAAGTTCAAGCTGCCCTGCAGTCCGAGGGTGCAGCAGTGTCAACCCGTACTATCCATTGACGTCTGAATGAAAAGGGACTGTATGGTAGGATACCAAGGAAGACTCCAATTCTTACCCCGAGACATAAAAAAGCCAGGCTGGAGTTTGCCAAAACTTACCTGAGAAAGCCTAAAACGTTTTGGAAGAATGTTCTCTGGTCAGATGAGACAAAAGTAGAGCTTTTTGGGAAAAAGCATCAACATAGAGTGTACAGGAAAAAAAAAGAGGCATTCAAAGAAAAGAACACGGTCCCTACAGTCAAACATGGTGGAGTTTCCCTGATGTTTTGGGGTTGCTTTGCTGCCTCTGGCACTGGATTGTTTGACCGTGTGCATGGCATTATGAAGTCTGAAGACTACCAACAAATTTTGCAGCATAATGAAGGGCCCAGTGTGAGAAAGCTGGGTCTCCCTCAGTGGTCATGGGTCTTCCAGCAGGACAATGACCCAAAACACACTTCCAAAAGCACTATAAAATGGTTTTAGAGAATGCACTGGAGACTTCTAAGGTGGCCAGCAATGAGTCCAGACCTAAATTCCATAGAACACCTGTGGAGAGATCTCAAAATGGCAGTTTGGAGAAGGCACCCTTCAAATATCAGGGACCTGGAGCAGTTTGCCAAAGAAGAATGGTCTACAATTCCAGCAGAGCATTGTAAGAAACTCATTGATGGTTACCGGAAGCGGTTGTTCGCAGTTATTTTGGCTAAAGGTTGTGCAACCAAGTATTAGGCTGAGGGTGCCAATACTTTTGTCCGGCCCATTTTTGGAGTTTTGTGTGAAATGATGAATGATTTGATTTTTGCTTCATTCTCTTTTGTGTTTTTTCCTTGCAAGCAAATTTATATGAAGATAATAAGACCAAAGAATTTGTGATTGCAATCATTTTCAGGAAGAAACTGAGTATTATCTGACAGAATTGCAGGGGTGCCAATACTTTTGGCCAGCAATGTATGAGGTGGATCCTCTAAGGCCAGATCTGGGTGGTGACATGGATCACAAGTGTTGAGGCAGCAGCAGAAAGGCACACAGGAAAGCAGGTATGGAGCAAGTACTTGAAGCACTGGAGGCCACAGGCAGACAGGACACAGGAAAGCAGGTATGGAGCAAGGACTTGAAGCACTGAAGGCCACAGGCAGACAGGACACAGGAAAGCAGGTATGGAGCAAGGACTTGAAGCACTGGAGGCCACGAGCAGACAGGACACAGGAAAGCAGGTATGGAAAAGGTAGTGGAGTACAGACAAACAAACAGAACTAAGGTTCTTTATACCAAGACACAGGTGTGTGTGTTGGTGGGCCTTATATAGGCCTAGACAGATGATCACTCGGGAGCATGCAGGGCCACTTGTAAAACCCATTGTGGAGCACAACAGAGGGTAATAGCCATAAGGGAAGGTGATGAATCCCTGTGAAGCTGAGGCACATGCATTACAAGCAGGTACAAAGGTCATTGTGAAGGGAAAGGGAGCAGGGTCAGCTGTGACATCATCTATTTTGATTTGTGGATCCTGTGATATCAGCTCTGTATGGACGTGCTATCTGTCATTGTAATCTTGTCTTTGCTGATAAGGATACTTCTGTAAACTTTTTCTAAAAAGATAGGAAGTATATTTCTAAATGAGCCACAATGGCCAGTTTAAAAATTAAAAGATAACTTATTATTTTTATAAAGATCTGATTTAAGCAATAGGTAATTTTCTGAAAATAGCTTTCTTTTGTGTAATTTCAGTAAAATTATTCTTTGTATATGTAAATATTGTGGGAACTGTTGGAGTAAAAGAAACATTGCAGCCATAATACAGATAGTAAAACATGGCTGAGACTTTCACTACATTTACACAGAGCTAGCGGCAGGCACACCACACTGGGTAAGTATCATTCATAATATGGATTATGCTTTATTTAACATACTACCATGTATAATGTGCACAATTGCATATGCATAACATTTATTCTAATCTGACGGATATACTATTATTATGTTTAGCACATTTAGCCTAGTTTGTAAAACATTGACAATATGATCAAGTACTTTACCATACCTTTTTATCACGGGTGTGTCAGATGTGACAGACAGTCGCCCTACAGTTGGTTGCAGGAGATATGTTTTTTTGGCATTACAGACACCTTCTTTGAATCTGTCTCACTCTAGGACCCAGGGGCTACCTCCCTCCTGCTCTAATTAACACCCTGGCCTGGGTGTTTAAATACCTTCAGTTTGCAATAGGGAGAGGCCGGTGATATCCACATATTTCCTGCGAAGGCTTTGTGCTATAGCAGTCTGCTTACTTCCTCGCTGGTGCTGTAATCTCTTTGAAGTCGGCTCAAGCTAAGTTGCTTTCCCCTGTGTTTGTCCCCCTTGCTGTCTTTAGTTGTTTAGTGGGGACTGACTAGTGCTCATTCCCCCTCCCTTCCCTAGCCAGGGCCAAGCTCTAGGGAAATACAGGATTTTAGGTTCCCGTGCGGCGATTGGTAAGGAACCAATATAGGGACGATAGGGGAGACAGGGTGATATCAGATCAGCCTAGGAGGTCTCTACTCCCCCTTTCCCTAGTGTCTGGGCTCCCTTCCCCTCAACCCTTTGTGTTACACTTAGTCTTTCCTATACCTTGCGTGACACTTTTTCCCTATATGTCAGCTTATGTGTTTTGTATTTTCCTGGTATACTGTACATATACTTTAATTTGGTGCAATATGTTTTTAACAGTACTAATAAATAATATTTAATTAATTGGAGTGTGGTACATTATTTAAAGGATCTATAGTTTATCTGTACACACCTACCTATTTGTATTGTGAATTCTTTTTCTCGTCTTAACTCTGCTGCTCCACATTACACAACACTCCATATAATTTCTCAAAATAGTGAGACGGATGAGACTTCAGCCTCCTTTTCTTAAAGTACTAAATTAGAGAGGAATTTTCCTAATGATATATTTTGAGAAAGGTTTTTTATTTGTTTTTTTATTATTCCATTTGTTTTTCCAGGATATGATAGGTCTTCTCTAAAAATTTGTTCAAAGCTGTGATAAAGTCATATTCTGTATCCAATAGGCCATTTTTGACTGGTATTTTATTGGATAGCAAAAAACTGAGTAAGCTGCCTATTAAGGCAAAAAAGTATAAAGCTCACCTGTTTTCTATGCCAGTTTTGCCTTTGATAAACTAAGATTCACAATTGCGACTTGAGGAAGATTCAGAAGCTGAAAGGTAAACTGGGGTTTCAAGAATGACTTTTACTCACTTTAATTTATTTATTTTGTCTGATATGTGCTTACTTGGTTGACAACCTAAATTACCACAGGTTATAAACTACAAAGATTTTGTTTGAAGACATAGAAATGCATATTTATTATACACATGTAGGCATTAACAATGTAAATGACACCGCCAGCATTTACTGGTTGTTTATTAATTAGATCTTTAGAAAATCTACATTGCCTCTAGATAAATGGATAATAATGTGAAATACACAAGAAGATACACAGTCAGCTCATTAGTGCTTATATGGGATAAGTAGGTGTCACAGCAAGCAGTAAAAAGCATGTAAAAGTTAGTGTACAATTTTAAAGTATGGTCACTTGAACTCACATGTATTCACAAACAAGGACATTAGAAAAAGTAGCTCTTCCGTGTGTTTTATTCTTGATGTAAAATTTATTTCAGGTTCCCAATCACTCCAAAATGTGTTTTACAGAATGTACGCATTGATTCAAATCCTATTCATGACATATGAAGATCATAGACAGGTCTTGCTGCTCTGACATGCCTATATTTTGCATTGCTGTCTATTAATTTGAAAAGAGGGAATTCAATGCAACATCATCATCACTCAAAAAAATGGCTGAAAAATCACTCAAAAAGCTCTTAAAAGATTTTCAGTCTTTTACTCATTTTTAACTAACTTTATGTTTTTAAAATGCCAAGTGTTAAAAGAAATGAGCGACCCATTCTTCAGGCATTATACACTATGAAGCAGCTCCATATTTTACAATAGAAGTCAATAGGAAAGCTACAAATATGTTACGTGAAATATGTCATGACGCCTGAATGTCTTTTTGAAAATGAAGTTGTAGAGGGAATGGAGCTCCAGAACATAGGGTAAAACCCAAATGGAGGAAGACACCGAAACAATTGGTGGTGCTCACCTGGAGTGGTTGTGAGAGACACAAATACTGAACGAGTAAACCAGCAGCTGCTGCCTCGTGTCTAGAGGAAGAAATCTGACAGAAGAAATGATCCAGGGTGGACAATTCACATTTTGAGTAGGCTGAGCTGCTAGAATAAAATTCATTTGACGTAGTGGAGGTGAAGGTTTTTATTGCCATCAAAAAACCCTAGATGAAGCCATATAGAAGGAGCATTTCATGAAGGTATTTCGCTTTCATAACTCGTCTACGTTGACTGCCTGAAAAAAACAACAACCAAAAAAACAACAACTCCATTTGCACATACCATTAAAAGGAGGTTGTCCAATTGACTCAACCCATTCATGTGAGGTTGTGCTTTTAATCTTTCTCAAAACATCTGCAATATCTACCATTTTAGAGTGTCCCATCTACTATAGTTGAGTGTTATTAATTGCACTCAAAAATGCAAAATAAAACAAAAAAAAATCCAGTTCTTTTGGATACTGTGAATTAACAATTTATATTTCAAATGTACATGTGAATATATTGTTACCACTTTTGCTCTCTTGCTTTCTAAAAAGTAAATAGTTTTCCCTAGGCCAATGTTTTTATTTATTTTGCTCTAGTGTAAGAAAGGAGGATCCAGATGTAGGTGACAGCAAGTGATGGACATCATATCTGTGTCCATAGAGAAGTGTTCCCCAACTCCAGTCCTCAAGATCAACCAAGAGATCATATTTTCAGCATTTCCTTAGTATTGCCTAGGTGATAATTACATCACCTGCACAGGCAATAGTTCCATCACCTGTGTAATACTAAGGAAATCCTGAAAACATGATCTGTTGGTGGTTTTTGAGTAGTGTTGAGCGAATTTGTTTGGCGAATGTTCGAAAGTTTCAAATTCGGCACAAATATGGCACATTCAGATTCGTGATCGCAAAGGCGAGCAAATTTTCTTAAAATCAGAAATGTTTGACGAATTTGCGCGGAACAGCGAATATAGAGCAACCACTGAGTTTTGAGCAGTCTTGTTAGCATAGTGCAAGTGTATGATGAGCGGTGACAGGTGCCAGGTGAGTGTGGGGGCTGTGGAGAGCTTAGAACAGATCAGATCAGCGGCGCACTGTTTTTTTTTTCCTGTGGGTTGTAACTTTGACTGTGTAAAGCGCGGCCAGCCAATCATAACGCAGGAACCATCTACACTGTCCAGACATAAGGGCTTCTGTAATTGGCTGCAGAAATCACATGTCCTCTCAATATAAAAAGTGGCCATGTTCCTTCAGCGCCATTATATCCATGTCACTCCTGGAGACAAACGCAGCTCAGTGTTCTCCTGTGTAATGAGAGATATTAGCTAGATAGATGGGCGCTTGTGTGGTAGTCAGATAGTGTAGATAATTCCTGGCCTGTGTACCTCTGCAACCACTGGTGCAGCACATTTTTGGTGTTCTTGTGCAAGTACTGAGATTCTGACTAGTGTTGAGCCACCCCCGTACTGTTCGAGTTCGGTTCGGTTCGTCGAACACCCGTGTGTTCGCCGAACTGTTCGTCGAACTGTTCGTCGAACACCTTCGAACACCGTTAAAACCAATGGCAGGCAAACAAAAACACATAGAAACACATAGAAAACACCTTCAAAGGTGTCCAAAAGCTGACAAACTGCTCAGAAGACACAACTAACACATGGAAAAGTGACAAGTACATATAGTCATGCGAAAAGAAAAGAGGTGGAGGAGTAAAAGGAGGGGGAGACACAGATATAGGCATGTCATGCCCTTCTAAAATCCAAAAAGTGAGAAGCCGACACGTTCAGTCCGCTCCTGCCCGTGCCACCTCCGTGTCGCCGGGTTTGTGCCAGAGCCGCGGTGAACCCTGACGGCCAGCCCCCCTCTCCCAATACTGGTGCCTGTCCGCTGGTGGGTCGAGCGAGCCCCCCTGTGGTGGAGTCAGCTCTAAGCTTTTTAATTTAAATTGTCTCTCTAATTTGAATAAATACACTTTAAATCCATTTAGAAGGATCTATTGGAGGGCAAGTCTCATGCCAGCAGCCGCGGTAATTCCAGCTCCAGTAGCGTCCACTAAAGCTGCTGCAGTTAAAAAGCTTTTATAAGGATCGAGCTCGGCTGTCCACCGCAAGGCATCCTACTGCCAGTCCGAGCCCCTATGCCTTGGGGTGCCTCCTGATGCTCTTCACTGAGTATCCCGTGGTCCCGAAGCATTTCCTTTGAAAAAATGAAGTGTCCAAACTACAGGTGGTGTAGCTTGCTTAACAGCCGGGATAATCCGCTGACTAGCAGACACTGCTACTAGGCACAAAGTATTTCCTGGGCTAGATGCAGTTAAAAATTTGTAATTAGATACTCTCGTTGGATGCTGAGAAAGCATTCCATAGAGTCTCCTGGCACGCCATATATGATTCTCTTAAAAAGCTTGGGGTAGGGGTCTAGGGGACCCTTTTATAGCCAAAATCACGGCCCTGTATCGCAATACGTCACCTAGGCTGAAGATAAATGGAACTGTAGCACCCTGAGGGCTCGGTTGCTACAGAGGTATTGCACCTCACCCAGAGGTGTGATATCTCACTCTCAGGTAAGGATGTAGTGTGGATCAGGACCCGACACCTGCATGCATTACACCACATTGCCGTGGGGCAGGGCGACCAATATGCCCCTGAGATGGGCACGACAGTCCCTGTCCCTGGCTGGAGTGGGGGGAGGGAACACTGAGGAAGGGGAACCCTGTAGTGCAGGAGCAGGGAGGAAGCAGTTCCTGGGTGCATTAAGAAGACAGAATAAAAGGTGGGCACCATCTTAGTTCAGTGCAGAAAAGTCTGAGCAGAAGTGGCAGGGAGCAGGGGCTCTGCATGAGCTCTGCTCCGGAGGCGGGCCTAGTAACAGAGGCCCAGGCCTGGAAGAGGGAGAAGGAAGGAAGAGGAGCGGAGAAGGCTCCAGGAACGAGGAACGAAGGGATCTCAGGGGTGCGGACGGGCGAGTCACCACCGCACGCCCGAATCCACCTGCGTGGAGGGGTCAGGCCAAAGGGGGAGACCGGTCCCCGAAACTAGTGGAGGCAGGAAACGACCCTCAGCTAGAAACAGGAGGCTGTGACATTTTATGTGGCGCAGCCCCTCGCTACACCCGCTAGGAAGGCACCACATAGGGTCAGGGAAACTGGCGCCAAGTTTACCAAGAGGAGGCCCGAGGCAGCCGGACAGAAGGGTTGGTAAGAAAGGCCAGACAAAGGACACACAAAGGGGGTCCTGTGAAGCACTCCAAAGTTATCTGGGAGTTGTCTGAGCCCCTCACCTGGTGAGCACAGTACGACGTGGGCAGCCGTTACCTGCAGACGTGGTCTGGATAATAAGAACTGTGAGTAAAGGCCCTGGACTGCATCACTGACTCCGTGTCATTACTGCTGCTGCCCTGCACCATCACCCCCATCCTCGGCATACACTGCCCTGAGGCTATACTCCTCCCGTGGGGAGTTATGCTACGCTCTGCTGCACCCACAACACCAGCCTCAGCGGTCTGCCCTGGAGCGGCGGTTCACTCTGACCGCAATCCACGGGTGGCGTAGTCGGACATTTAAACATCAAAACCACATAAATAGTTCCGCCACTGGTTAGACCGCCCTGAGCCACGGAACCGGGTCGCCGCCACGGAGACTACAACCACCAGCATCCACCAAAAAGGGTCCGGCTCCGGGTGTCCCAAGGCCCAGGGGGCGCGTCAGAACATTTTCATCACCTTTCACAATCACCAATGGGACAAGGCAGGGATGTTCTCTGTCCCCTCTCTTATACATCCTAGTGACGGAGCACCTGCTCTCATCAATTCGCCATAACCCCAATATTAGGTGGATTGAGGTGGGAGGCACCGAGTACAAGTGCTCTCTATTTGCTGATGATGTCCTAGTATATATCACTCAATCACATATATCCATCCATGCTGTTATGGCTGAAATAGATCACTTTGTTACATGGTCAAATTTTAAAATCAATGCAGCGAAGTCTGAGGCCCTCGATGTCTCCCTCCCCAAATCCTTATAGGATTCCATCCAGTCCAACTTTCCCTTTGCCTGGCCCTCACAGGGTATCAAATACTTAGGAATTCCTATTCATAGAGACCTCTCCCATCTATGTTATCTTAATTTTGGGCCCTTTATTGAACAACTCCATACAGACCACGGTTGGCAAGTTAGAACTGTAAGATTCACTACGTGAACCACTGGTGTTTTGTGGAAAAGCACATGTACACTGTGTTCCAAATTATTATGCAAAAAGTGTTTAGGAGTGATAAGGGAAGAATTTGTTTGTTTGTCAGTTAAACTCATTGATGGTGATGTGTGTCAGGGCTCTTTATATCACTGTAAGCAATTGCAGACACCTGTGCTAATTAGTTTGGCAGGTGTGTCCAATGAAAGGCAAGACTACTTAAGAAGGCTGTCTCACATTATTAAGCAGCCTACATTTTCTGCCAAAATGGGAAAGAAAAAGGATGTGTCGGCTGCTGAGAAGCAACAAATTGTGGAGTGTTTAGGTCAAGGCATGACTACAATCAACATTGTGCGATGATCAAGATGAAGTGTCTTGGCAATCAAGAAGTATGTAGCTGATTCACAGTACACACGTGTGCGTGCTGATAAGGGCAAATTGAGGACTCTTTCCTACAAGCAATTACGTCAGGTTGAAAGAGCAGCGGCAAAAAAGCCTTGTCATAGCAGCAGACAAGTTTTTGAAGCTGCTTGTGCCTCCAATGTCCCCCGAACAACAAGATGCAGGGTCCTTCAGAGGTTTGCAGCTGTGCATACGCCATCCTGTCGACCTCCTCTATCCACTTCACACAAGCAGAAACGGCTCCAGTGGGCCAAACATTACATGAAGACTGATTTCAAAACTGTTTTGTTCACGGATGAGTGCCGTGCAGCGCTCGATGGTCCAGATGGATGGAGTGGAGGATGGCTGGTTGATGGACACCCCACGCAAACATGGCTACAGCGCCAACAAGGAGGAGGTGGAGTAATGTTTTGGGCTGGAATCATGGGGAGAGAGATTGTCGGCCCCTTTAGGATCCCTGAAGGCGCTAAAGATGAACTCCATAATGTATGTGGATTTTCTCAAACAGCACTTCCTGCCATGGTTCAAGAAGAAGAACCGTGTATTTCACAGCAAGATCATTTTTCTGCATGATAATGCACCATCTCATGCTGCACATAAAACATCTGCATCTCTGGCTGATATGGGCATAAAAGGGGACAAACTTATGGTGTGACCCCCATGCTCCCCTGACCTCTACCCCATTCAGAACCTTTGGAGCATTATTAAAAGGAGTGTCTATGATGGCGGGAGGCAGTTCACATCTAAGCAACAGCTCTGGGAGGGTATTCTGTCCTCATGCAAAACAATTGAAGCAGAAACCATCCAAAACCTGACAAATTCAATGGACGAGAGAGTTCAGAAGCTCCTTTGGAACAAGGGGTCCTATGTGAAAATGTAACATCACCTAGAATAAAGTTTTGAGTTGAAAACTGTTTGATTTCAGTTTCTAACAACCTGCTAATGCTTATAATTTCAAAAATGACCATTTTTTTGGTCTTTATTAAAATGAAAAGGTTGATCGAAAAGTTTGGGGGATCTAAGAGTGTGGCAACCCAGTAGTCATGATTACTTCGAATTCTGACAATATGAGGGTCATGCTGCAGGTAGTGCAGCAAGAAGGCACTTATGTGTCTTGCGCATCTCGGAGCCCCAAAATTATTTTCCGGGCTAGATGCAGCTAAAAATTATTATTAATTTTAAATCTGGTGAAGCTTTAGTATAGATGGCCTAATAGGATCAGTGCTGCACACTGCTACAAAGCCCAAATTATTTTCCAGTCAAGATACAGATAAACATGATTAGTAATTTTAAATCTGGTGGAGCTTATTATAGATGGCCTAATAGAATCAGTGCTGCACACTGCTACAAAGCCCAAATTATTTTCCAGCCAAGATACAGATAAACATGATTAGTAATTTGAAAGCTTAAAACGGTTGGTAGGGTGATTTTAACCAATCATCAAGCTTTTACTCTCCCCAGGATGACACAGGGGTAGAAAAGTCGTTTCGGATCCATGATTTGTTCATCTTTATGAACGTGAGTCTGTCTACATTATCAGTGGAGAGCCGCGTGCGCTTATCTGTCAGCACACCACCAGCAGCGCTGAACACACGTTCAGACAGAACGCTGGCTGCGGGGCATGACAAGATCTCCAAGGCGTAAGTGGCTAGCTCCGGCCATTTATCCAGATTGGAAGCCCAAAAAGAGCAAGGGTCCAGTGACACAGTCATGGCTTCAATGTTTACTTGGAGATACTCCTGTACCATCGTCTCTAGGCGTTGACTATGTGTCAGACTTCTTGTCTCCTGTGGCCTTGCAAAGGATGGGCTAAAAAAGTGGTGAAATGATTGCGCAAAATTGATGTTACCAGCAGATACTGTGGTTCTGTTACGGTTTGAGTGCTGAACACTTGACGGTCCCACGGTTGGCAAGTTGGAACTGTGAGATTCACTACGTGCACCACTGGTATTTTGTGGAAAAGCACATGTAAGATTCTGCAACAGTCTCTGCTGATACTCCTGCATGCGTGCATCCCTTTCTATGGCAGGAATAATTTCTGCAAATTTACTTTTGTACCGGGGATCTAACAGTGTGGCAACCCTGTAGTCAGGATTATTTCTAATTCTCACAATTCGAGGGTCATGTTGCAGGTAGTGCAGCAAGAAGGCACTCATGTGTGTTGCGCATCCAGGAGCACCAAGTCCCTGTTGTGTTGGTGGCGAGGTAACAATCATGCTTCCTTCCTCTGTCCTCTCCCCCCAACCTCGCACAACAGAAATGTGATCAAGGTCTCCCTCATCTGATGAGTCTTCCATCAGTTCGTCCTCAACTACTTCCTGGGCTCCTGCACCTTCCTCACTAGTTTGGCTGCTACCATGCGCCCTGGTAAAACCATCTCCCCCACCCTCACATGCCTGCCGCCTTGGTGCTGCCGACTGTCTGGACCTTCCAGATGTTAGCCCTTCCGCATACAACTCCTCCTCCTCTACTTCCTCCACCTCCTCTTGTGCCACCACCTGACTCCGAATTCTGTTTAACATGTGCTCCAGCATGTAAATCACCGGAATAGTCATGCTGATAATGGCATCGTCAGCACTAAACATCTTCGTCGCCATTTCAAAACTGTGCAGAAGGGTGCATAGGTCCCTGATCTGAGACCACTCCTCCAGCGTGATTTGCCCCACCTCTGGATCTCGTTGGCCCAGGCTATACGTCAGAACGTATTGCACCAGGGCTTGTCGGTGCTGCCACAGTCGCTGCAACATGTGCAGAGTTGAATTCCACCGGGTAGGCACATCGCATTTTAGCCGGTGAAGTGGCAGGCCCAACGACTTCTGTAGAGATGTAAGTCGCTGAGCTGCGGGATGCGAACGGCGAAAGTGAGCACACAGCGACCGTGCCCTCTGCAGAAGGCCATCTAGTCTGGGATAGTGGGCTAAAAATTGCTGGACAACCAGGTTCAACACGTGAGCCATACAAGGCACGTGTGTGACATTGCCCCGGCGAAGGGCCGCACCCAGGTTTGCAGCATTGTCGCACACGGCCTTCCCTGGTTTCAGGTCCAGTGGAGACAACCATTCATGAAATTGGTTCTCCAGAGCTGACCACAACTCCTCAGCTGTGTGACTCACATTTCCCAGACATTTCAATGTAAAAACCGCCTGATGACGTTGAGCCCTACTGCCAGCATAGTAAGGAGGTGTGCAGGATCCCTTCTGTGCAGTTAGAAAGCTTGTGGCATGACCAGACAGGCTTTGGGTGCAGGTGGAAGACCGAGAGGAGGTTGAGGAGGCAGAAGCAGTGGAGGAACTTTGACATAAAGAGGATTGACGCACAACTCGTGGGGACGGCAAGACTTGGACAGCAGCCCCTTGTCCTGCTGTCACCATAGTTACCCAGTGCCCAGTCAGCGACATGTAACGCCCCTGTCCATGCCTACTCGTCCAAGTGTCTGTGGTGAAATGCACCCTGTCACACACAGAGTTTCTCAAAGAAGCGGTGATGTTGTGTGCGACATGCTGGTGGAGCGCAGGCACACCTTTCTTTGAGAAGTAGTGCCGACTGGGCATCTGGTACTGGGGCACTGCGACGGACATAAGGTCTCGAAAATCCTCTGTGTCCACCAGGCGGAAAGGCAGCATTTCTGTAGCCAAGAACTTGCAGATGGTGAAATTCAACCTCTTAGCTTTCTCATGGCTAGGAGGAAATGGTCTTTTACTTGTCCACATCTGAGGGACCGAGGGCTGGCTATTGTGCTTAGACGGGGTTGATAAGGGTGTCCCCGGCAAACTGCCGGTCTGTGAGGAAGATGCAGGCGGACATGTTAGGTTGCCTTGATCCAAAGGTGGTGCTATCGATGTCGGACAGCGCTCAACACCAGCTGGTGTTACCACCTCCAAAGAAAATGATGACCTGCCAATCACGCTGGCTGTTGCGGGTAAAGAGGTGGCAGGTCTGCGCCCCAAAACAGGTGTGACTGCTGTCCCCCCAGTCACAGAGGATGAAGAGGCCGCGGATGCACAAGATATGGCAGACGGTGGTTGGCCCGGCCGGCTAGGCCGCATTGTAGCACACTGAGCTTCCCACTGCAACTTATGCTTCATGTCCATGTGCCGGTTCATGCATGAAGTACTCAAACTATGTATTTTTTGGCCTCTACTTAGCTTTTGCTGACAAATGTTACAGATAACACGAGTTGGGTCATCTTTATCGATCTGAAAAAATGCCCAGGCTATGCAAGGCTTAGCACCCATGCGACCTGAAGAGCCACCACGACTTGTGGTGAGAGGCAGAGTTGTGTTTGAGGATGCAGTTGTTGACGTGCTTCCAGTACTACGTCTCTGTCCAGGAAGGCGCAACCTGACCTCGTCGTCACTAGCATCTTCCTCCACCTCCTCTGCTGACCTCATCTCTTGGCTGACTGTGGGTTGACAGTAAGTGGGATCTCCAACCTCATCATCATGACCCTGTGTGTTATCACACCCGTCGTCCTCAGAGCCAACCTGTTGCTGCCCTGACAAAAAACTAAAGTTGTCGCTCCAATCAGGTATTTGAGTCTTATTATCGTCTTCCTCATTGTCTCCACCAACAGGAGTTACAGTTTGGGAATGAGGGTCTACATTATGGTCAGAACCTTCTGCGTCTGGTCCTGGATCCGACTCATAAAGATTCTGGGCATCAGTGCAGATCATTTCCTCGTCTGGATTCACAGAAGCGCTGGAGTCGACCTCTGATTCCCAGGCTATAGTATGAGTAAACAGCTCTGCAGACTCAACCATCTGTTCTACCTCATACTCAGACGGGCAGCTGGAGATTTGGGAGCTGTGAGGAAGCAAGTGCGATTGGGGTGACACCTTTGAGGACTGGAGTATTTGTGATGTTGAAGTTGATGTGGAGGAGAGCCCACTTAAAGGAGCACTTGATATCCGTTGAAGCACCTGCTGTTTTTGTGCCTCATCTGGAATTTGTAGCGATTGGCGTGGCCGTAAGAAAGGGATCTTATCACATTGTCCGATAAAGAAGTAGACATTTTAGTTTGGCTGGAAGATGGTATTTCTTCTGCAGATGTTACTGTTGCTTTAACACCTACCCCACGGACACAACCTTTTTTCCCCTTCCCAACACGCCTATTCCCCTTTCCACCAGCAGCAGGCCTTTTTCCACTCATTTTGGTGGTTAACTAATTAACAACTCTGGAGTTGTTTGCACAAAAAAACAATGGATGGGAACCGAGCAGAGCTGAGTGGCCAAACTGTGGTATTAGGCCAAAACTATTGGCTGGGTTAGATGCAGAAAAAAATTATATTCAATTTGCAACCTGATGGAGGTCAGTATAGATGGACTAATAGAGAAAGTCCCACACACTGCTAGAAGGCCAAATATTTTTTCAGAGCTAGATGCAGAAAAAATTATATTCAGTTTGCAACCTGATGGAGGTCTGTATAGATGGATTAATAGAACAAGTCCCACACACAGCTAGAAGCCCAATATTTTTTCAGAGGTAGATGCAGAAAAAAATATATTCAGTTTGCAACCTGATGGAGGTCTGTATAGATGGATTAATAGAACAAGTCCCACACACAGCTAGAAGCCCAATATTTTTTCAGAGGTAGATGCAGAAAAAAATATATTCAGTTTGTAACCTGATGGAGGTCTGTATAGATGGATTAATAGAACAAGTCCCACACACAGCTAGAAGCCCAATATTTTTTCAGAGGTAGATGCAGAAAAAAATATATTCAGTTTGCAACCTGATGGAGGTCTGTATAGATGGATTAATAGAACAAGTCCCACACACAGCTAGAAGCCCAATATTTTTTCAGAGGTAGATGCAGAAAAAAATATATTCAGTTTGCAACCTGATGGAGGTCTGTATAGATGGATTAATAGAACAAGTCCCACACACAGCTAGAAGCCCAATATTTTTTCAGAGGTAGATGCAGAAAAAAATATATTCAGTTTGCAACCTGATGGAGGTCTGTATAGATGGATTAATAGAACAAGTCCCACACACAGCTAGAAGCCCAATATTTTTTCAGAGGTAGATGCAGAAAAAAATATATTCAGTTTGCAACCTGATGGAGGTCTGTATAGATGGATTAATAGAACAAGTCCCACACACAGCTAGAAGCCCAATATTTTTTCAGAGGTAGATGAAGAAAAAAATATATGCAGTTTGCAACCTGATAGAGGTCAGTATAGATGGACTAATACAACAAGTCCCACACACAGCTAGAAGCCCAATATTTTTTCAGAGCTAGATGCAGAAAAAAATTATATTCAATTTGCATCCTGATGGAGGTCAGTATAGATGGACTAATAGAATGATGCTATGCCCAAAAGACTTTACTTCACTAGGTGCAGTAAAAAAATTGGTATTCTATACACAGGTGGTACATCTTGCAACACAGATAGGCTACTCCACTGACTAACACACTCTGCAATAGGCCAAAAAGGATAAGCTTTGCTAGATTCAGCCAAATGCTGTGAAAAAAACTTGCACAGCACTGGCACAGACCTGCCTGGCAAAAACTGATAGGAACTGATGTAACCTAGTCCTGAAAAGGACTCCAATTACAATTAGTCTTTACTCCCACAATCTATCTATTTAAGAGCACAGACCTGCCTGATAAAATTCGTAGGAAATGCTGTAACCTAGTCCTTAAAAGGACTGCAATCACAACTATTCCCTACTCCCAAGCTATCTGTAGATTTGTGCGAAAATTGGCTTGAAATTAACAAGGTATAGCGCACACAGCAACAGCGGTGCCGTCTAACACGCAGCTGCAGCAGTGAGAAAATGGTGGCGACGGGGAAAATGGCTTGGTCTTATAGGGCAAGGACATGTGACATACACTGCCAATGACACATGCCCTTGCTTGTGTGAAAAAAAGCACTTCGCTCCGTGTGTGCGCTGCTGATAGGCTGACAGATTGCACCTCCCCACTGTAAATGCGGGAAAGAGGAAAAAAAATGGAGATCTTCATTGTTCCTGCAGAGATCCATCCCCTGCCCCTCCCCCCACCCCGCTGTACACTCAAACTGCGTATTAACATTAATTTTCATCATTACTGAGAAAAAATCCAGTTATGATTTTGGTGCACGAACAGTTATCGAACATAACCTCGAACAGCCGAATTTTTCTCAAATTGTTCGTGTTCGCCGAACGGCTCGAACACCGCCCAAAACAGCTCGAATTTGAGATTGGCGAACAGTTCGAGTAGAACAACGCTCATCTCTAATTCTGACAGAAGCAGAGGGCCCATGCCATACTATAGTGATGTGTACCGCTGGTATAGAGCTCCATGTCTCAGTATACACTTTTTCTCCTGCTACACCCAGTCCAAAAAATATTTTTTCCTGTGTCACAGTGCTATAAGCCAGCTACTACGTCAGTGGCGGTCAAATTCAGCTTGTACGCACAGTCAAACCTATATACTGTATATTTTTGGTTGGCAGGCAGAGTCCACCAAAGTTTTTTACTGTGGCAAAGTTGATCCAGTCTGCTAAAAGACAGATCCTATTTTAGTGGCGTTGAACTTGTCCTGGTTTCACAGTAAAAAAACAAAACTTCTCTTACTAGGCCCAGTCCAAAAATTATTTTTTCCTGTGTCAAAAGTCATACAGTGCTATAAGCCAGCTACTACGTCAGTGGCGGTCAAAGTCAGCTGGACGCAGAACTTATGCAGTGTAATCCAAAAATATTTTTTGCTCTGAGTAAAGTGATACAGCTGGCTAGATCTGAGTGTGAAATATATTGGAGCATATACTCTGTGTCATACTGGCCTCATCCACTTTCAAAAAATAACATTTCTTCTGTTCCTAAAGTAATACAGCAGGGGACATCTCAGTTTGAAATTCTTTGGAAAATATCTCGTAGGTTTTATCGGCCTCATGCACACTAACAAATTTCTTTTGTCTGTTAGTAACGTTATACAGCAGGCCATATCTTACTTTGTCATTTAGTGTCGCTGAAATTCAGGTGTGCGCTGAGCTATTGCACAGTAAAAAAAATTATTTTTCTTTAGTTAATTGCGTGCTCCTACCACTGTATCTCATCATGAGTGGGAAAAAGAGAGGGCATGGTGGAAGGGGGAATAGGCTTGGTGTTCAAGGTGTACGTGGGGTATATAGTAATGTTAGTGAAAGCACTAGTGAACCAACACAAACAGGTCCTATCCAAAGGCAACTGACAACTTATGTTAGTGGACTGTCTACTGCACTCCCTTCCTTTGGCAGCCGCACATCGATACGCCTTGTTGATAAGGCCAAGAAAGACCAGGTGCTCCAGTGGATGGCAAGGTCTTCTTCCAGTGCCCTCTCCTCTCCTTCCTCCACCTCAACATCACACGCAGTATAGTCCACAGAGGTGGAAGCCCAATTACCCATGCTTCCCCCCGTGTCACAACTGGCCAAATGCCCAACTGACTGAAGTGAACCACAGATGGGCGAGTCTGTAGAAGTCTTCACCCATTCTACACCATGGGCATCAGAAGTGTACTCCAAACAGTCACAGAGTCAAGGGGAGGAAAGTATCTGCACCAATGCCCAAAATTTTTTTAGCTTGGATTTGGGGCAGGACGAAGTAGGGTCTGAGCAGGTTCCTCACCCTCGTCACCAGACATTAACCTCAGGGTAGGGAGGTGATCCCGATGAGACTCAGATACCTGGAGGTGGAGGAGGAAGACGAGGAGGTTACATTTCGCCCTATGGTACAGACACGGAGTGATGCAAGCACGAGGAGTACTGCATCCTTAGCCACAACCATGGCTGTGGCCAGCAGCGGTCACGGGTCTGCAGCTCACAGGGGCAGCAAGGGTTCCCTAGCATGGGCCTTTTTTGTCACTGCAAAGGATGAGCCAACTCACGTTATCTGCAAACTTTGCGATAAAAAACTCAGTAGAGGGAAAAACTGCAATAATTTAACTACTATATGCATTAACATTCACATGCTCAAACAACATTCTTTACGCGGGGAATCTGACCACGCTGAAATGCGGACCAGCGCACCTCAACAACCATCACCTGCCCGATCAAAGGCATTCGCTGCTTCTTCCTCCTCCTCTGTTACCATGCCAAGTATTGCCATGCAGGTCTCCCATTGCAGAAACTCCGGTTCTTTACCCGCTCCAGTCAGGCTGAGTGATAGCCCGTCAGCTGTAACGGAAGTGGACATGCCTGCTGTGTTTGCTTCACCGAGCACACTGCATGTTTCTCAATCCACCGTAAATTCTGCACCTCACTCACGCTCCACCAGTTTTTCCGGTTCACCATACTCCTCCCTCTCTCAGCACCTTAGCCAGCCCTCAGTCCCGCAGTTGTGGTCACGTAAAAGATTGTTTCATCCTACGCATGACAAGGCTAAGAGGTTGAACTCCACTATCTCCAATCTGTTGGCTATGGAAATGGCGACCTTAGGCCCTATTTTTTTAAATGTAAACACTTCCGATTGAGTCTGCATCTCCTGGTTTGGCTGTAGTGGGACAGGTATGGGTCTGTGTTAAACTACTTGTAGTCTGATGACATTGATGCCACTTCAGTGGTGTTAGGCCCTCATTTAGGGCAATGTGAACACTCCTGGTTAGGTCTCCATCTCCTGGGTTGGCTGTACTGGAAGAGGTGTGGGTCTTATTTACACTATTTCTACAGAAGTGAAATTGATGCCACTTTGCTGGCGTCTGCCACAATTTTTTTTTAATGTGGGGAATCCTGATTGGGTCTCCATCTATTGGGTTGGCTGTAATGGAACCTTCCTGTTCTGCAGTCTAAGTTGTGTAAGGTTGTGTACCAGTCCTTGCTGCACTCTGATCCAGACTCTGCCTGCTGCACTCCTGATCCAGACTATGCCTGCTGCACTCCTGATACAAATTCTGCCTGCTGCACTCTGATACAGACTCTGCCTGTTGCACTCCTGATACAGACTCTGCCTGCTGCACTCTGATACGGACTCTGCCTGCTGCACTCTGATACAGACTCTGCCTGATGCACTCCTGATACAGACTCTGCCTGATGCACTCCTGATGCAGACACTGCCTGCTGCACTCTGATACAGACTCTGCCTGCGGCACTCCTGATACAGACTCAGCCTGCTGCACTCTGATACTGACTCTGCCTGCTGCACCATCTAGTCTGTCCTACTGGGTCCAGCTGCTGAGCGTCCGTTGGTCTGTCCTGGAGTGGCACCTGACGTTCATCGTGAGCCAAGTCTAACCTCACCATCAGAGGTTCTAATGACCAGTCCGGTGCTCGCTTAGTCATGCTCCTCCAGGCTCTCCAGGGTCCGTGGCACAGTGGTTCCACAAACCTCGTCCGTCACAGTGTGCCCTCGCAGGCAGGGTCCTCTCTCCTGTTGTACCAGTCGGTGACCCCTTTTGACATGTAAAATGCAACTGAATAAATGTCGCTGTCACAGCAATAATAATTATAGTACTTGTACTCTGTGTCAATTAATGGCACTTCCTTGGTATCTACACCTAATTTGATGTGTTTTGGCAGCTTTTGGTCCCGTTTCTAGGTGTTGTATATGCATTTTTTTGGTCCCCCCATTGACTCCTATGGGATACGGAAATGTTTGATGAACATTCAGCGAATAAATTCGGCGAATAACAATTTGTTCGGCGAAATTTTCCGAACCGAACATTGAAATGTTCGCTCATGCCTACTCTTGAGGACAGGAGTTGGAGAACACTGCCATAGACTCTTTCCTCTAGTTTTCCATAAACCTTGAATTGTATATAAATTCACATGACTATGTTTAGTTGCTTTGCATAATCCCTTCTGGCCAAAGACAATTTTCATTTTTGAGATTACGATTTCCCTCCACTTCTTCCAAGAGCTATAACTTTTCTATTTTTCTGTCATTATAGCCATATATGGGCTTATTTGTGGGACGAGTTGTAGTATTTAATGAAACAATTTATTGTACCAAACTATGTACTGGAAAAAAAAATTCTAGTATGGTGAAATAGTGAAAAAATTGCAATTCTGCCATTGTTTTTTGAGTTTTGTTTTTACTGCATTGATTGTGTGGTAAAAATGACTTGGCAACATGGTTTTCTATTGAATAGATACTCTTTTTAATATTTATGTTCAGCAATTAAAGTTACAACATTTTTTTTAAATCCACTAATGGGGTGCTGGAAATCCCATTTTCTCTAGGGCAATATGATTATGGTGATACCAAACTTATATTGTTATTTTTTTTTTACTTTTCCCATCAATTGAGCTGCATAGGGGCTTGTTTTTTGCAAGATAGGGTGTTATTTTTATTAATAGCATTTTAAAATAATACAATGTTTTGATCACTTTTTATTGCATTTTTTTTCAGAGATGTCATGACCAAAATCCACAGCTCTGTTGATTGGATTTTTCTTACTTAACAATGTTTAAGGTATGGGTTAGATAATTTTATATTTTGAAACATCAGACTTTTACCGATGTGGCACTAGAGAATATGATCTATTTTTAAATATCTTTACTTTTAATAAGAGAAGAGAGAATGATTAAAATTGTCAGTTTTTTAAAAACATATTTTTAGTCTACTTTTAATCTGTGATCATCCAATCGTCTGTACTATATACACCTGAATATAACTATATTTCAGTATATAGAGAAAATTGCAGCCTCTTATGTAGCTCAGCCCGCAGCTGGGCAACACAGGAATATCAACATGGAAGTTACATGAGCCTTCAACACGCTATGCTGCCATGGCAGCCAATTGGAAAATATTTGTGTGGTGGTGGGGAACCAATGGGCACATGGAACAGTGTGCCCTCTTAGCTGCGCACCTTCAATGCCACTGTCAGAGATTGACAAAGCCATTTAGAAGGTTAACAGCAATTATTGGATAGATAATTGCTGCTATTAGAGGCATAATCTGAGAATAATGCGGGCTCATCTCCTGAGCCAGCTTCATATTCCCTTACCTGATATGCACTGTACATGTATGGCAGATGTCAGAATGGAGTTGAAGTAATATTTTCCCCCCAAAAGTAGGATAACTAGGATAGATGGAGGATAAGTTGCTGATCGCTGGGGATCCAACTGCAGGTAGCCCTGTTTTGAATAGAGCAAGTGCTATACTTGGCTGTTTCTGCCACACCCATAATGAAAGGAGCAGAAGCCAAGCAAGTGCAGAGCCCCATTCTCAAAATCATTGGGGATCCCAGCAATTTGTCCCCAAGAAATCAGCAAGATGTCTCCTATCCTAAGGATAAGAGATAACTTGTATTTTATTTATAATCATGTGGACTATAACTACGGATATCTTTTACATGAAAATCCTTTTTTAATGTTTTACGAGTTAAATTTAGTTAATAACATGTACACTAAGTTTAATTCCGCAATCTCCATTCCTTCATGAATTTGGCTGGCCAAGAGGTATTATTTCTATGATAATCGTGTGATAACAAATCTCTCTGTAAAAACTTGTAGGCATAAAAAGCTTTAGATATCAGGCAGGTGCCTCACCAACAGCACCACTTGATCTGCTGCTGGGTCTCCCACAGGGGTGAACATATCATTGGGGAAACCTGTGCGGTCGCACATGGGCCCAAGAGGTAAAAGGGGCCACGTCTACCTCTAAAGCAGGTGGAATTATGCATCATGATGAGCTATTGGGCTGCAAAGGGCCTATATATTATTACTGTACCGGGGCCCTCTCCTGACTGTGTCCGTCAGTGCTCTCCCACTATCCAAATTATGCTATAATAATTTAGTTTTTTTAAGGTAATCTTTCCCTCACGCCTATTTATTTAATTATTCATACTAACTTAAATTATTTGTAATATGTTAATGTAATTTGTTAACATACAATAGCTATCTCTTCATTTTCATTTGTTTCACCTATTTTCTTTTGTAGTTTAGACTGTGCTGACAGCAGCTTATCATTAGGGTCAGCTGTCAGTCAGTGCCCGGGGGCTCGTTTACAGCCGCCACTCTCTATACACAGAGCAGTGATTGAACCCATGCCAGCGCCAACCCCATGATTGAAACCTGAACGTAGCTGGGAGGGATGAAATTCATTTCCTCCCGGCAGCGGTGGTCTAAGTCATCGTGCTGTCCAGGTTCAGAATGCTATTAGCATGCTGATTAATCCCATATCTGCAGGTTAATAGCCTTTTTTCACTTGAGAGTTTCCCTTTAAATGGTAGAGGAAAATATATCTACTTAGAAAATTTGTGATGAAATTTGTAACTATATATGCCTTGAAAACAGGATTCATGAACAGACAGCTTTAAGTGTGTTATATGGATTTGTGCTGTCTGTTTGTGCCACAGGCAGCACACAGAGTACACAACTGCCATCATTAAAAGGTGATTCTGATGAACCCCATGTAAAGTTTATCTATTCTAGTAGGATTTTCCTGACTATTTCTCAGTTGAATTTTACAGCAAAATCCATGGACGGTAAACAGCTTACAACACAGCAAAGGGATCTCTTTGTTGAAAGTTCTGTCAGGAAAAGAGTCCAAAAAAGTCCAAGACATTAGATATACCTTGTAATGATACAATACACTTTATTGATCCCGAGGGAAATTACAGTATCACAGACCATAGACATGAATTACAACATAACAGTAGAATTTTGCAGGTATAATCTCACACATTCCTATTCATGACCGGTCAGTACAATATAACATTAGGATGTCAATAATACACCAGTCACTTGGAGAATTTCACACTTAGGTAATGTACAGCAACTACTTAAGTGTGAAACACTGTATGTAACACTGTGAAGATGGTCATCAAGATGAGGCTTAAATTTGGCACAACGTTGACATTACCTAGTACTCGACATTTCTGAAAAATTGATGAAAAGACAAAAAGAAAATTCATACAGAAGACTGCCAAGAGGTCTACAGCAACTTTAAAAGAAGTTGTGTGCTGCATGTGACAACAATCACCTAAACTCTTCGAATGTCTGGCCTGCGGTGTAGAGTGGAAAAACAGAAGCCATTTCTTACAGAGAAAAACATCCAAACCCGGCCATGTTTTGTCAACTCATACATCAGATTTTCCAAAAGCATGTAAGAAAATATATTATTGTCTGATTAGACCAATGTTGAACTTTTTGGCCATGATTTCAAAAGGTATGTTGGGCTCAAAGCCATCACTGTGCATTATCAACAGAATACCGTACCCAAAGTGAAGTATGGTGGAGGCAGCATTATGCTCTGGGGCTGTTTTTTGGCAGTTGGAACTGGAGTTGTAGTCAAGGTGGAGGGAATTGTAAACAGTTCCAAATATCAGTCAATTTTTGCAACAAAACCTTCCGGCCTCTGCTAAAAAGCTGAAGATGAAGAGGAATTTCACCTTTCAGCACTACAATGACCCTAAGCATGCCTCTAGATAAACAAAAGAATGGTTTCGAAAAAAGATGTTCCAAGTTTTGGACTGGCCCAACCAGAGCCCAGCCTTGAATGCAATTGAAATCTGTGGGTTGACCTGTAGAGGGCTGAACTCAGGAGATGCTTTCGCAATCTGACAGAATTGGAGCGCTACTGCAAGGAACAGTGGGCAAATAGACTGATTAGACTTCTACTCAAAAGAATGGATGCTGCCATAAATTCAAAGGATACTTCAACAAAGTACAAATTAGTTTAAGAGTCTACATATTTATGCAACCACATTACTTTAGTTCTTTATTTTGACACCTGCAAAAACATTTCAGCTGGTTTTTCAATTGATTTGTACAGATTATGGGTGACACTTTAGGTGGAAAAAGTTCTTAAATGATTCTTCTTGGTATGATTTTTTTTACATGACAAAATCTGCCATTTTAACAGGAAAGTGTCGATTTTTCATTTCAATTGTAAATAGTAGCTCTGGCACTCGTCAGTGTGTGGACGAACACACAGAGCTATACACAAAGCCAGTAACATTAGTTATTGACAGACGTGACTGGCCCAAGCTTCAGTCTGACTGTGATTGGCCCAAGAATTTTCAGTGGACAATGGACTATCCATCTATACCAGGCTAGTAAGGCATATAACAGCTGTAATCCAGGAGAGATGTGGTAATAGTAGGCACCACTCTGTCCCATGGCATTGTATTAGTGATGTTAGCTGCTGCTATCCCCATGTCTGGACTGGTGACGACATCTCCATCAAAATTTAGTGGAAATTATTCTGCTAAAATATAGGTGGAATCCAGTGTTACAGTATATTGTTACTTTATTATTCCCAATTATGTCTTTATAAGGTCAATGATGAATTGTATTATCTACGAATAAATTCATAATTTACTGTGCCACAGAAATTCACCAATTATTCCACTGCGTGTTAAACAGCCTTTTTTATCTTTTCTTCTTAATCCTAACCCCATGTAATCTGAGCATTACAATAGTGCAGAACCGCTCTCCTGTGGAATCCTGCCTGACCATTCTTTAGTTCCCTTTATCCATCTTTAATACATTTTGAATATTATTACATTAAGCCCTTATTGTCCTGAAGTAGAAAGGTCTTAATCATGCAAAATGTGCTCTTCGCTACAAATAAGATGATATCACGATTACAGCACATGACCATTAACAATGAGCGTGGTGATCTTGGTCTGTCTACTTTGACATGACGGCTGAGCCTAGTGATTGGCTACAGTAGTCAGTTTCTGTAGTTATGATGTCCCTGTTGCAGCTATGCCAACATAGACAATTGGCAATAGCAGAGAGACAACACCCGTATAGCATGGGGTAAGGATGATTTTGATATTTTTATTTAGAACAAGCCTATGGAATAAATAAAATAATCACAGGAAAACCCTTTGTTAACATTTACTGATAATCCATGCTTTAATGGTCTCATGAGATGAAGGATCTGATTTCCCAAGGAAAGGTGCAACTGTAATGTTACCACTTTCTCTATTCTGATTCCTACTATATGAGCACTAATAGCTAGTGATGAGCAAGCACTAAAATGCTCGAGTGCTCGTTACTCGAGTTGAGCAAATTGTAATGCTCGGGTGCTCGACCCGGGTAATGAGTATAATAGAAATCAATGGGAAACTTGAGCATTTTTACGCGCCCACCCCCTTCCCCCCGGAGGGGTCTCAAATTGCTCAAATCGATGGAAACAGTGCTGAAATGTCATGGGAACAGCATGGGGAAGACCCCTGGAAGCATCTCTAAATCCCAGCTGCCGGAACAAAGTTGTCAGAGTATTGCGCCACTTTTACGGACTGACAATAAAACATACAGAACCAAAGATAAAATGGATTTTACTGGAAAAAATGTTAAGAAACATTCTTTCGAGAATATTGATTTGTATATAAGGCAAAATAAATAAGAGAAAAAAAATGTTCCTCCACACCTTGGGCTATTTTCATATGTAGTATTTACACATAAAGGGCCATCAGGCAGCCCTTACTATTGTTTGACGGTCAGCAGTAGGCCCTCACTATTGTCAGAGGGCCATCAGGTGGCCCTCACTCTAAAACTGTTTAGTGAGGGTTAGCTGCTGGCCCTCTAAAATTAGACGGCCAGCAGACAGCCCTTACTAAGCATTTTTGGCGGGCCAGCAGCTGGCTCTGCTTTGCATAGCCATATATTGCTACTGCAATATCATTTATCCATCTGAGGTGGGCAAATTTTCTTTTTCATATCAATACTGTAAAGTTTGAAACTTGGAGGGTCAGCAGTCAGCCCTCACTATTTGAGCTTTGAGAAAAAATACCAGTGTGTGTTTGAAACATGTCGCTCTTCTCTGCTATGTGAGATTATCTCATGCCATGGAGCTTTTTTAAATTGTGTGAAGCTACTTTTTTATCAATAAACTTTGGATTTTTGGAAGCTGGATTTTTTCGTCTCTTTGCTGTTTATCACGTGTGGCCACACGTTTACCTTGCTTCCATGCACCACAAGCCGTCCAGGTGAGCTGATTTTCTTGTTCACGTTTAATACTTAGAAATGGATGGAAACAAAGCACTGGAGAGCTCAGAAGTGGTAATTCCAGCTCCAGTAGTGTAAAGTCTCCTATCACTACCTCTTACATACAGATGCTACAGAAAAAATTGCAAATGGACACATTGAATCAGTTACTTTTGCCTGCTTTGATAAATTTCTGAGTACAGATCACAGTAAAAAGCATGAATCTGTCAATGAGTGTAAATCATTTACCACTGGGGGTATACATACACTGATGAGAAAAAAGGTAGCAATGTTTTGAACTTTTGACTTTCAGGCTCCATATCTCACCATCCACTACTGCATCGATTGTGATCCTACCATCATTTTATTGATTAGATTTAAACATGTCTCTACTGAAATCTGATCCCAGGTCTCTTCTACACGTTCCCAAATTTTGGGCATACTTGTCTACTCACTTGGGTATGTATTCAGTTTTTTCTTCAACTCTACCCACAAGTGTTGATTGGGTTGAGGTCTGGGGACTGTGGGGGCCAATCCAGCTATACAAAAAATACAAAAACACTGGATTTGAGTTTATGTTCCGCTGCTGTCATCCGGTGGTGTTGAGAAGTCTGGGCCAATCCAGCCCTTATTCATTTTAATAAGAGTCAATCTGTCAGCATTTTCAGTTGACAGGCGGATGCGCCTATCAGTTATAATACCCCCGGCGGCACTAAAACCTGCTCTGACAAAACGCTAGCAGCAGGGCAGGCCATAACCTCCAAGGAATAAAGCGACAGTTCATTCTACATGTTCAGCTTGTATACCCAATAGTTGAAAGACACAGGAATCACGGAGGATGCTGGTATGGTCAGCCAGATACTCCTTCAACATCTTCCAAATCTTTCCGCTCCTTGTCAGAGTACCCCGCGCATCAGAACCTGGATGCTGAGAGGGTCTGAAAAAACTGTCCCAGACCTTTGATAGTGTTCCCCTGCTTCTGCTGCATCTGGTGTGTGTCTTCCTCATCTCTATTCCTTGACTGTCCAAAGAACTGTGATCTCTGCCACCAGCATTATAAGATGGTAATTTTTTATATAATTCTTCAACTATGGCTTTCTGGTACTGCAACATTTTATTAGACCACTCCACCAAAGGAAGGAGAAATGGAAGTTCTCCTTGTAGCGTGGGTCTAGAAGGGTGACCAACCAGTAATTAGTGTTGGCCAAAATACGTACAACACGAGGGTCACGGGAAAGGCAGCAGAACATAAACTCAGCCATGTGTGCCATACTACCAACACTCAAGACTTCCCTGTCCCCACCAAGAGGACGACTGTCCATGTTCACCTCCTCATCCTCCTCCTCGTCTTCAGGCCATCAATGCCAAACAGATGGCATGAAGGTAGTGTGGGCAGTACCATCTGTGGCGCAGGCAACCAGCTCCTGTTCCTCCTCCTCATTATCAGCCACTCTGCTTTGAGAAGATGAGATGAGGCTGGGCTGTGTAGCGTCACCCTGTCTAGTTTCTTGCTCCATCTCAACTTGCTCCGCCTGCAAAGCCTCCTCTTTAATTGTGAGCAGCAAGCGTTTCAGTAGACAGAGAAGTGGGATGGCTATGCTTATTATGGTGTTATTGCTGCTCACCATCTTGGTCGAGTCCTCAAAGTTTTGGAGAACCACACAGATGTCAGAAAACCATGCTCACTCATCAACTCTTATGTGCCGTTTGTCACCTAATCAGATCAGTTTCAGAAGAGCCTGTTGCCCCTTGGTCGAGGCAGTGCTGCAGTGCTTCCAACTTGCGATTGATGCTGACGTTTAGGAGATGGAGGGTGAGGAGCAGGTGTACAAACTTCTTTATAAGGTGGGAGAAACCCTGATTAAACCAGGGCCTTCAATCCTTGGCGTCGGTTGCACGTGTTCCGCCCCATGGTCCGACTGGGTCCGGCTTCCACAATGTTCACCCAATGTGACATCATCGAGATGTAGAGTCCTTGGCCACAAGCACTTGTCCACGTGTCTGTGGTTACGTGGACCTTCCCAGTAACAGCGTTGATGTTATGGGACACGTGCTAGTGTAAGGCGGGGACGACACACCGGGAGAGATAGTGTTGGCTGGGGACCAAATACCGAGGGACAGCCACTGCCATGAGGTGGCGGAAAGCTTCCATCTCCATAAGCCTAAATGGCAACATTTCCAGGGCGAGCAGTCTGGAAATGTGGACATTTAGTATTGTGGCCTGTGGGTGAGTGGCTGCGTATTTACACTTGTATTCCAAGGAATGGGGTAGGGACAACTGAACGCTGCACTGGGACAAGGATGTGGACGTGGTTGCTGATGGTGGTTGTAAGTGTGCAACGACAGATGCAGGGTGGGAGGTATCTTTGCCTGAGTCATGGACAGGGGATTGGAATGCACGTTGAACAGGGGAAGAAGCAGTGGTGTCACCTGCAGACACTGCTTCTGGACCCTGATGTTCGGCACAACTAGTCGGTTGCTTTGCTGTCATGTGCCAGAAAAGCTGGTCGTGTTCAGGCTGGTAGTTGTGCTGCTACTGCTGATGCTGGCATGGCAGATGTTGTAAATGGCCTTTTCTAGCTTAACTGGACGGTCTTTAAAAAAGCATCAGACTCGGGATCATCTAACCCTTGGCTTGGCAACGTCCCCCATGTTGGTGCTCTGGGAAACAGTTGCCCGCCTTGTGTCTCTGGCCATCTCACTGCCTCTTCCTGCCTGTCGTGGTGCTGCGGATCCCTTTCCCTTTGCGTTGTTGTCTTGCCTCTGCATGTTACGTTCCGAGGTTGGGTCAGTGTATGCTTTTGATGCACAACTGGCACAGTATAAATGGCGTATTTGCAGGATTAAAAGCAAAAAGAATATTACTATCCCTGAGAAGGGCTTTTGGTATGAGTTGCAGCAGAAAGGATGTAAAATTAATCCTATCTTGTCCTACACTATCTCTCCCTAAGTTCCGCTAACAGCAGTATTAATATTGATTATAATTAGCTATAATAAAGGCTGTTGTGGCAATTTAAAGAAATATAAATGGTGTCTAATTCCTCCCTATACACAGCTAAAACGCTGACCCTATTTCAGCAGCACCTCTCCCTGCTCTGCCTGTTTCCGTTGGTACACTGTGCTAAGCATAGCGTCCTGGGTCTTAAATAGACCTGATGAAACTATGTGGCCAATCACAGTAATGCCACTACCAACATGTCTACAGCATTAATGTGACTGGCAGGCAATCCCCGAATGTTTATTGGCTATCTAACAAGCACCAAACATCCAGTGCGAGGACTCGAGCTTGTGCACGAGCATTCAAAAATACTCGCTGGGTAACGAGCATCTCGAGCACCCTAATGCTCGAGCGAGTAACAAGCAGTGACGAGCATGCTCGCTTATCTCTACTAATAACTCCTTCTGGTCTAGGTCATTTGTGATGCTGGGTCACTTCTCACAGACAAGCTCTGAGTCGGGATAGTCAAGGAGTCCAAGGTCAATAGTCAGGAAGGTATGTCTTAAACAGATGGAAGAGACAAAGGCGTAGTTTGGTAATGGTCCGAGGTCAGAATACCAGAAAGATAGCAGATCAGAGCAAAAGAGATAATACAAACGGGTAGTCAGTAGGAAAGACCAGGGTCTGGCAACAAAGTATCTGAAAGTCAGAATGCTCAGAACAAGCCACACAGAGTTGAAAGCTACAATTGGCAACTATTTGGGCCAGACAGCTCAGTTAAGTGACTAAGTAATCACTGGAACCAGGAACACCTGAAGTTAGCTCAGCACCTCCTAGACTCAGATGCTCAAATTGGACGGCCTAGCTGTCAACAAAAACACAGACAGCTCAGCACACCCCTCCACCAGACTGGACGATTGAGTTGTCAATCACAGCACAGACAGCCCAGCATGCCTCTGCACCAGACTGGACAACTGAGCTATCAATCACTGCGTCCTAAGACACACTAAGTGATGGAATCATTAACATTTTTCATTTTTATGCACTCCCATTTCCTCCTCTGTTTCCAAGATCCATAGCATTTTTATTACTTTGTGGACATAGCCAAATGAGGGCTTGTTTTTTGTGCAATGAGCTTTACGTTGTAGTTTTGAAGAACACCAATCAGTTTAGCATATAATGTACTGAAAATTAGTGCTTTTATAGTGTTCACTAGTGATGAGCGAACATGCTCGCACTGCTCGGTACTCGCCCGAGCATCTCACTGCTCGAGATGCTCAGCGCTCTGCGAGTATTTCCTGGTTGCTCGGGCGGGAGCTCGGGTCCCCTCCCTGCATGTTTGGCGCTCTTTAGAGAGCCAATGAACATGCAGGGATTGCCTGCCACACACTGTAATGCTATAGCCTTGTTGGTTGTGGCATTACAGTGATTGTCTGGCTACACAGCATCATCAGGTGTTTATAAGACCGGGCGCCGCCATGCTCGTCACAGTCTACCCCGGAATCAGGCAGAGTAGGGAGAGGTGCTGCTGCGTCAGGGAGAAATTTGCTTATTTTGAGTTAGTATAGGTATTCCACAACATATATCTATAATATCCATCTGAAATAACAGTCCTTCTGATGACTAATCCAGCTGCATATAATCAGTGGTGATAGCAGGAATTAGGCAGGCAGGCAGTCTATGTGGCAGACTGCAGTGAGTGCATATTGCAAGAGGGTCCATTGAACGTCCTGTTAGCCTAGGTATTCCACAACATATATATATGCATATATATATATACACTGCTCAAAAAAATAAAGGGAACACTTAAACAACAGAATATAACTCCAAGTTATATTCAAACTGCTGTGAAATCAAACTGTCCACTTAGGAAGCAACACTGATTGACAATCAATTTCACATGCTGTTGTGCAAATGGAATAGACAATAGATGGAAATTATTGGCAATTGTCAAGACACACTCAATAAAGGAGTGGTTCTGCAGGTGGGGACCACCGACCACATCTCAGTACCAGTGCTTTCTGGCTGATGTTTTGGTCACTTTTGAATGTTGGTTGTGCTTTCACACTCGTGGTAGCATGAAACGGACTCTACAACTCACAGAAGTTGCTCAGGTAGTGCAGCTCATCCAGGATGGCACATCAGTGCGAGCTGTGGTAAGAAGGTTTGCTGTGTCTGTCAGCGTAGTGTCCAGAGGCTGGAGGAGCTACCAGAAGACAGGCCAGTACACCAGGAGACGTGGAGGGGGCCGTAGGAGGGCAACAACCCAGCAGCAGGACCGCTACCTCCGCCTTTGTGCAAGGAGGAACAGGAGGAGCACTGCCAGAGCCCTGCAAAATGACCTCCAGCAGGCCACAAATGTGCATGTGTCTGCACAAACGGTTAGAAACCAACTCCATAAGGGTGGTATGAGGGCCTGACATCCACAGATGAGGGTTGTGCTCACAGCCCAACACCGTGCAGGACACTTGGCATTTGCCACAGAACACCAGGATTGGCAAAGTCTCCACTGGCACCCTGTGCTCTTCACAGATGAAAGCCGGTTCACATTGAGCACATGTGACAGACGTGACAGAGTCTGGAGACGCCGTGGAGAGTGATCTGCTGCCTTCAATATCCTTCAGCATGACCGGTTTGGCAGTGGGTCAGTAATGGTGTGGGGTCGCATTTCTTTGGAGGGCCGCACAGCCCTGCATGTGCTCGCCAGAGGTAGCCTGACTGTCATTAGGTACCGAGATGAGATCCTCAGACCCCTTGTGAGACCATATGCTGGTGTGGTTGGCCCTGGGTTCCTCCTAATGCAGAACAATGCCAGACCTCATGTGGCTGGAGTGTTCCAGCAGTTCCTGCAAGATGAAGGCATTGAAGCTATGGACTGGCCCGCCCGTTCCCCAGACCTGAATCCGATTGAGTACATCTGGGACATCACGTCTCGCTCCATCCACCAGTTGCACCACAGACTGTCCAGGAGTTGATGGATGCTTTAGTCTAGGTCTGGGAGGAGATCCCACAGGAGACCATCCACAACCTCATCAGGAGCATGCCCAGGCATTGTAGGGAGGTCATACAGGCACATGGAGGCCACACACAATACTGAGCCTCATTTTGACTTGTTTTAAGGACATTACATCAAAGTTGGATCAGCCTGTAGTGTGTTTTTCCACTTTAATTTTGGGGGTGACTCCAAATCCAGGCCTCCATTGGTTAATAAATTTGATTTCCATTGATGATTTTTATGTGATTTTGTTGTCAGCACATTCAACTTTGTACAGAACAAAGTATTCAATGAGAATATTTCATTCATTCAGATCTAGGATGTGTTATTTGAGTGTTCCCTTTATTTTTTTGAGCAGTGTATATATATATATATATATATATATATATATATATATATATACTGTTTATCAGAGCTAGGCAGCAGGCAGTGTATGTGGTAGACTGCAGTGTATAATACAGCACAAGAAGCTCCATTCCAGTTGTCTGCTGCTTCTGTTACAGATATTTCTACAAATAGCCCCAGGTATCAGGGGCCAGGGATAATTTTTCTTTTTATCTTAATCCTGATTATTTGGTTAAAAAGCAACTCAGAGAATACCGTTTTTCTGCTCCATTTGCTTGTTGCCACAGCAGAATACAGCCAGATTCTTTCCATAGTACACCGATAAAAATCCAGAAATTTGTAGTCAACGTGGAAAATATTGGCCTCCATTTAAATTTTGTTGCAGTGTGTCAGTGAAGTTATTGACACCAGGTTGCAGTGAAAAATTGTAACCTACAGGCCAGTTATTTAAAACTATGGTTTTCCGTCACACGTATCACATACAAGTTCGCTCCAAATTCAGCCATTTCTGGCCTCCATGTAAATTTTGTTGCAGTGTGTCAGTGAAGTTATTGACACCAGGTCACTATGAAAAATAGTAACCTACAGGCCAGTGTGGCACCCCAGGGGTCCGGTTGCCACAGTGGCATTGCCTCCCTCAAAAGAGGTAATGCCATGCCTGGAAGCAAACATAAAGTCCTCCTTGCCAGGTGAAGTTGTAGGCCTCCCCTTCTCACTATACTCTTTGGCTTTGCTGCTTGTAGCTGTGCTATAGCCCATGTGACTTTGAAGAAAGATTGCACAGCTTGTTTAAAGTATACCCCCTGTCTGAGGAGCAGAAAGTCAGCATCCTCATAGGCCAGCTAATCGGTACAGCCCAGAGAGAAGTGAAGTCCTGGCCAGGCAGAGACAAAGGCACTGTAAAAGAAATACTGGCCCGGTTGAAGGATACCTTTGACACCCGCACCGCAGCGGAAATTAAAATGAAGTTTTACTGGTGCAAATAAAGAGTACAGGACAGTGTACGGGACTATGCTCTTAACCTGCAGGAGGCGCTGAGGGCCATCAAACAGGTAGACCCTGACAGTGTGCATGATGAGGACAGATTGCTAACTGAGCAGTTTATTGAGGGACTCCTGTCCAGCGCTCACAGGATGCAGCTGCGCATTATGGCTCTGCAAAACCCTGATCTGGACTTTGCACAATTTAAAGACAGAGCCATCAGGGTGCTGCGGGAATCAACACCAGGAGGTGCTGCATCCCACCGGCGCCCAGCTATCACCTACCACCAGGAGGTGGCATCCTTTTCCTCAACACCTGTGGAGGCTGACGCGCAGACGCTGGACAATGACCCATCTGCAGACCTGCGCCTTCAGGTCCAAGAGCTGACCAAAAGCGTGGCGGCGTTAACCAAAACCGTGCAGGCCCTGCAAGTGTCTCCCCAGGAAAAGATCGAGCTGGCTTCCAGTCCAGATGATGTCCCGTGGCGATGACAGAAAAGGATTCCACCGATCAGAGGGAGGAACAGCGATCGCTACGACCAGGACGGACAACTCATCTGCCGCCGCTGTCAAAAGGCGGGACACTACGCAAGATTCTGCAATTTAAATGGGCAACACCTGGGGCAGAGGGCCAACCCCCAGGAGTAAGACGACCAGGCCCACAAAGCTGGCAAGACAAGTACGTGGGAGGACGGCCGGTCCTACCCGTCGTGCTTGATGTCATCCCAATGAGCGCGTTGCTGGAAACTGGATCACAGGTGACCACTATGCCATACATCTTTATAAACGATACTGGACTGATGCGGACATTACCCGCCGTCCAGATGAGCATCTGAGCATCTATGCCAGCAATGGTCAGCCCTTGCCTCAGGTGGGGTATAAAGAGGTGACCATAAAAGTCGGCAAAGTAGAGTTGCCATCGCCAGGAATGATAATTGTTGATAATGATCGCCGAGAAAGTCATCCCATGATAACTTTAGGCACTAATGTTTTAGAAAATTGTCTTTCAGAAATTATTGTCTTGTTACAGCAGGTCGCGGAGACTGCCAGTTCCAGTCAGCAGCGGATTCTGCAGAGAGAAATCAGAGCCCTGATGAGAAGAGAACAGGTAGAACTGTCTGGTGGTGAAATTGGCAGCGTCAGGATGAGTGACCCATTCCCCATTGCCATGCCCCCTAGAAGTGAAATGTTGATATGGTGTCGGGCAGCAATCGGTCACAGGGGTCGAGATTACCAGGCCCTGGTAGAGCCAATATACTCTGATGGTAGGCCGACCATTTTGACAGCCAGGGGGGTGGTTGATGTCCGCAATGGGAGAGTGCCAGTCCGCATCCTGAATTGTGGGGAGGAAGAGGTCCATTTGCCCCGATATGCTACTCTTGCAAAATTATTCACAGTTAGTAACAACTCTATAAAGGCAGTGGAACCCTTGCCTCCATCCAAACCGGCGGAGGATAATGGCTCTAAGGGGCAGATGGAGGATTGGTGTCAGAAGCTACACGTGGGCACTGACTCCACCCCTTAGCACCAGAAATATGGAGTATACCGGGTGGTCCAGGAGTATGAGCGGATCTTCAGCAAACACCCACTAGATTTTGGGCAGGTAAAAGGGGTACAACACCATATCCCCACGGCAGATCATCCACCCATTAAAGAGCGGTACCGGCCTCTACCCCCAGCTCACTATCAGTGTGCCAAAGGGATGTTACGGGAGATGAAGGAGGCTGGGGTGATAAGAGATAGTTGCAGCCCCTGGGCAGCTCCATTAGTTCTCATCAGGAAAATGGTACAATGAGAATGTGTGCTGTCTACAGGCAAATTAACTGCATTACATATAAGGATGCCTACCCGTTACCCAGAATTGAAGAATCCCTAGCTGCATTAAGATCTGCTAATTATTTCTCTACTTTGGATCTCACCAGTGGGTATTGGCAGGTTCCTGTAGCAGAGGCGGATAAAGAAAAGACCGCATTTACAACGCCGATAGGCCTCAGCGAGTTCAACTGCATGCCATTCGGGCTCTGCAACGCCCCAGGAACCTTCCAGCGGTTGATGGAGTGCTGTCTGGGACAGAAGAACTTCGAGACTGTCCTGCTGTACCTGGATGACGTCATTGTCTACTCCAAGTCCTATGAAGACCACCTGAAGCACCTGGCAGAGGTGTTTGAAGCCCTAGCTGGGTTTGGCCTGAAGGTGAAGCCGTCCAAATGCCACCTGTTGAAGCCCAAGGTACAGTACCTAGGTCATGTGGTAAGCGCCGAAGCTGTAGCACCAGACCCTGAAAAGGTCACCGTAATCAAGGACTGGCCAAGACCCTCCACTATTAAGGAAGTGCGGCAGTTCCTCGGGTTGGTAGGCTACTACCGAAGGTTTATCAAAGGCTTCACCAAGATAGCGACACCCATGCAGGACCTCCTAGTAGGCCAGTCCAGGAAGGCCAAAACCCCGAAGCCTCCATTCAAATGGGATAAGCCAGAGGACGAATCCTTCACCTGACTGAAGATGGCCCTCACGGGAGACGAAGTCCTGGCCTACCCCGACTATGGCCAACCCTTCATACTCCATACGGACGCGAGCAACGTGGGGTTAGGAGCGGTGCTGTCCCAGATACAGCAGGGCAGAGAGAGAGTAATTGCCTATGCCAACAGGAAGTTCCGGCCCACGGAAAGGAACCCCGATAACTACAGTTCCTTCAAGTTGGAGTTCCTCACCGTAGTCTGGGCTGTGACAGAGCGCTTCAAGCACTATCTCGCCTCCTCCAAATTTACGGTCTTCACGGACAATAACCCGCTGACGCACCTGGAAACTGCAAAGCTTGGTGCCCTGGAACAGCGATTGATGGCCCGACTATCTAACTATGAGTTCACCATCAAGTATCGGGCTGGGCACAAAAATGCAAATGCTGATGCGCTGTCCATGATGCCCAACTTGCCAGGTGGGGGAGAAGACCTGGAAGAGCTGGAAGAGATAGAGATACCCGCTTTCCATCGTCATGGGGTAACCCAGTGCTCCCATTGTGTGAAGAACAGGTGCTACACCAATAGAGAGGTCACGTTCAACCCATTGCCCCACCATGGATGGGCAGAAACGCAGGATAGCAACCCGGCTGTCCGCCTAGTCAAGCAGTTACTGACACAGGCTGACTCGCGCCATGATCCAGATGCTCCACAGGAGACCAAACAGCTGTGGAAGGAGAAGGGCAAGCTATTCATCTATGAAGGGAAGCTGTGTCGAAGAATTATCAACTCCCGGACACATGAACTGGTCTGGCAGGTGGTAGTCCCGAGGCGGGATGCGTCGATGGTCTTAGAAGCGTACCACGATGGAGCAGGACACTTAGGGTGGAAGAAGTTGGAAGTTGTAATGCACACGCCCGGGCTGAGCGGCGTGTGCGTGTGATTGTAGTGATTCCACTGTACTGTACCGGAGAGTGCCTGGAGGGGCGTAACTAAGTGTCTGCCCGATCCGACCAAGATCGCACGACGGCATACGACGCCAGTGCACCAGGGAGGAACCGAGCAGAGGTACCAGGGTCTACTCCAGGTCAGACTCCGGACACGGCTGTTGGCCCACACCGGGGAATACAGGAACTGGAAGGTTTAGGCTGGCACACTGGTATGCAGACGGGGAGGTACTGGCAGGTACAACAGGTTGGAGCACAGAGAGGATAGAACCCAGTACAGACTGGGACTTCTGGAACAGAACCGCAGAAGCGGTATACAAACACAGCAGAGAGCAAGACGAGGCCGCCAGGAGCGGAGCAAAGAGTCAGAGCAGAGCGAGGCTGCTGGAGCAGCGAGCAAAGGGTCTGAGCAGAGCGAGACTGCTGGAGCAGCGAGCAAAGGGTAAGAGCAGGGTAGGACTGCCGGAGCAGTGAGCAAGAGGAAACAGAGCAAGACTGCCGGAGCAGCGAGCAAAGGGTCAGAGCAAACTACTGAAGCAGCAATCTAGAGGGAGCAGGGCGAGACTGCCGGAGCAGCGAGCAAGAGGGAGCAGGGCGAGTCTGCCGGAGCAGCGAGCAAAGGGTCAGAGCAGAGTAGGACTGCTGGAGCAGCGAGCAAAGGGTCAGAGCAGAGCGAGACTGCCGGAGCAGCGAGCAAAGGGTCAGAGCAGAGCGAGACTGCCGGAGCAGCGAGCAAAGGGTCAGAGCAGAGCGAGACTGCCGGAGCAGCAAGCAAAGGGTCAGAGCAGACTGCCGGAGCAGCGAGCAAGAGGGAGCAGAGCGAGACTGCCAGGGCAGCGAGCAAAGGGGAGAGAGCAGAACGAGACTGCCGGAGCAGTGAGAAAGAAGGAGCAGAGCGAGACTGCTGGAGCAGTGATAAAGAAGGAGAGAGCAGAACGAGACTGCCAGAGCAGTGAGAAAGAGGGAGCTGGGCGAGCCTGCCGGAGCAGTGAGGTAAAGGGAGAGAGCAGAACGAGACTGCCGGAGCAGTGAGAAAGAGCAGAGCAGGACGAGACCGCCTGGAGCGGTGAGCAAGAGCAGAGCAGGACGAGACCGCCTGGAGCGGTGAGCAAGAGCAGAGCAGGACGAGACCGCCTGGAGCGGTGAGCAAGAGCAGAGCAGGACGAGACCGCCTGGAGCGGTGAGCAAGAGCAGAGCAGGACGAGGCCGCCTGGAGCGGTGAGCAAGAGCAGAGCAGGACGAGGCCACCTGGAGCGGAGAGCAAGGCAGAGCAGGGGGGACAGGGCTCTGTTCACACGGAACAGACAGGAAGGGAAAGGCAGAGCCAGATACCCACAGGGTACTTGCAGAGAAGCAGCGAGTGAACCACAAACTCACAAATGGGAGTACAGAGACAACAAGCAGGAGTTAGGTACGAGTTCAGACTCTGCAGAAAAAGGAAAGGAACGGACATAGAGAAAAAACAGGTAAAAGATAGGAGAGAGTTCAGACTGGAACTGAGTGTACGGAGGAGACCGACACTGCAGCGGAGTACAGGAGCGGGTCTGGGAATACGGCCCCCAGAGAGGCGGGACGAACAGGCAAGGAGCGTGTTCAGACAGGACAGACAAAGATACAGGAGCAGGTCTAGGTAATCGGCCCCTAGAAGGCGGGAGGAACAGGCTAGGAGCGTGTTCAGACAGGCCTGGAAATACAGCCTTCAGGATAGGCAGACAAGAGGCAAGGAACGTGTACAGACTGCAGGTTAGGGTACACAGATAGAACACAGTACAGACATGGGAACAGATACTGCAAGGCAGGTAACATAGACAGGACCTGGCATGTCAGAGACAAAAGCCAACTGACAGGGCAAGATGCTCAGGCAGGGATTGATTGGAGCAGCTGGGTTAAATACCAGGTGACAGACAGCAATAGGCTGAGGACGCACAAGGGGTGTGACCTACAGCAGGTACAAAAAGCAGGAAGTGATCGGGCACCGCCCTTAAGCAGCAGAAACAGACACAAACAGACAGCATGGAGGGAAGCCAGAGAGACATTCTCAAGTGCGCGCTCTTGCACAGTGGGAGATGGACCACTATGCAAAGACGCCGCCAGGTATGTTACAGTACCCCCCCCTTACGCCCCCTCTTCTTCAGGCCTGCCAGAATCTTCCGCAGGGAATTCGAGGGCCAATCCTTCACTTCAAGGAGATCACTTCCACAGTCCACAGGAAAAACTGGTCTCATCTGGTTAGCTAGGATGCTACCTCCTTTCCACCCCTCCTCAGCAACAGCCGAAACGGGTGGAGTACCAGGAACAGCACACAAGGAAGTCTCTCTCCACATATTTTCAGGTGGCACCCCAGAGGGTACAGGAGACAACTGGAAGTCCTCCACCGGGTTGGAGGGGAGCAGAGACTTGGGGGTAATCTCTGCTTCGAGGTACATCTTGTCAAACTCACAGGAAGAAATAGACGGGTTATCAGGTACAGGGTGAGAAAAAGTCACTGTCTCTTTGTTATCTGGTGGTACCCCGGAGGATTCAGGAAACAACTGAAGGACCTCCGCCGGGTCAGAAGAGTGCAGAGGCTCGGGGAAAATATCTGCTTCAGAGTACACTAGGTCGGACACACTGGACGAAGCAGGCGAGGTATCGGGTGCCGAGTATAGGGAAGTCTCTGTCCATTCACCACCAGGTGGCACCCGAAGGGTTCTGGAGACAACTGGAGGTCCTCCGCCTGGTCGGAGGGGTGTAGAGACTCAAGAATAACCTCTGCTTCGGAGTACACTAGGTTAGACTCACTAGGCGAAGCGAGCAAGGTATCAGATCCAGGATATAGGAAAGTCTCTGTCCATTCACCACCAGGTGGCACCCCAAAGGGTTCTGGAGACAACTGGAGGTCCTCCGCCTGATCGGAGGGGTGTAGAGACTCGGGGGTAAGCTCTTCTTCGGAGAACACCAGGTCTGACTCACTGGACGAAGCGGGCGAGGTATCAGGTGCAGAGTATAGGGAAGTCTCTCTCCAATTGTCATCAAGTGGTATCCCGGGGGATTCAGGAGGCAACAGGGGGTCCTCCGGTGTGGATTCTGGGTGGGCAGCAGTCTCTTCGGGCAGGAGAACTGGTGCACTACCCACGCACATTACCCGTTGGGGCTTCTCCGGGATACAGGGAGATGAAGCTTCAGTAGGGACTTCAAGGTTGGGGTCAGGAGGTCTCAGGGAGGACCGACCCTGGCGTGACGGCTTGCCTCTACATCTAGCACATCTGGACTGCCTCTTGAGGTTGGGAGAAGTATTCCGGAGAGTGTAGTCACCCTGTGAGGATTCTGGATGGGCAGTAGTCTCATTGGGCTGGAGGACTATTGCGCTACCCACACACATTACCCATTGGGGCTGCTCCGGGATACTGGGAAGTGAAGCTTCAGCAGGAGCCTCCAGGTTAGGATCATCGAAGACCATTAGAAAGGCCACCAGGAAGGCCATTATGTCCAGGACGATAGGATCCTGTGCGTCCCATAGGGGAATGATCCAATTCAAGGCATCACTTGCTAGGTAAGACATCATGAATCCCACCTTAACTCGATCTGTGGGAAAACATAGAGGGTAAAACTTGAAGTGTAGCATGCATTGCTCCACAAATGCACGACTCTGTCTTGGATCCCCATAGTAACGTGGCGGATCCGCAGGAACGAGAGCTGATAGATCCATCTGGACGGGTGCGTAATTCGCCTGGAACTCAGCTAAGGAAAAAAAAAATGTATTTATTTATTTTTAATGCACGTATTCGCTGGAAAACGTCTCAGAGAGCGAAGGCCGTGGGGCTCAACGGGAACCATGGCCTGAGCATGCTGTAATGCACACGCCCAGGCTGAGCGGCGTGTGCGTGTGATTGTAGTGATTCCACTGTACCGTACCGGAGAGTGCCTGGAGGGGCGTAACTAAGTGTCTGCCCGATCCGACCAAGATCGCACGACGGCATACGACGCCAGTGCACCAGGGAGGAACCGAGCAGAGGTACCAGGGTCTACTCCAGGTCAGACTCCGGACACGGCTGTTGGCCCACACCGGGGAATACAGGAACTGGAAGGTTTAGGCTGGCACACTGGTATGCAGACGGGGAGGTACTGGCAGGTACAACAGGTTGGAGCACAGAGAGGATAGAACCCAGTACAGACTGGGACTTCTGGAATAGAACCGCAGAAGCGGTATACAAACACAGCAGGTTGAGAGCAAGACGAGGCCGCCAGGAGCGGAGCAAAGAGTCAGAGCAGAGCGAGGCTGCCGGAGCAGCGAGCAAGGGGTCTGAGCAGAGCGAGACTGCCGGAGCAGCGAGCAAAGGGTAAGAGCAGGGTAGGACTGCCGGAGCAGTGAGCAAGAGGAAACAGAGCAAGACTGCCGGAGCAGCGAGCAAAGGGTCAGAGCAAACTACCGGAGCAGCAATCTAGAGGGAGCAGGGCGAGACTGCCGGAGCAGCGAGCAAGAGGGAGCAGGGCGAGGCTGCCGGAGCAGCGAGCAAAGGGTCAGAGCAGAGTAGGACTGGCGGAGCAGCGAGCAAAGGGTCAGAGCAGAGCGAGACTGCCGGAGCAGCGAGCAAAGGGTCAGAGCAGAGCGAGACTGCCGGAGCAGCGAGCAAAGGGTCAGAGCAGAGCGAGACTGCCGGAGCAGCGAGCAAAGGGTCAGAGCAGACTGCCGGAGCAGCGAGCAAGAGGGAGCAGAGCAAGACTGCTGGAGCAGTGATAAAGAAGGAGAGAGCAGAACGAGACTGCCGGAGCAGTGAGAAAGAGGGAGCTGGACGAGACTGCAGGAGCAGTGAGGTAAAGGGAGAGAGCAGAACGAGACTGCCGGAGCAGTGAGAAAGAGTAGAGCTGGACGAGACCGCCTGGAGTGGTGAGCAAGAGCAGAGCAGGACGAGACCACCTGGAGCGGTGAGCAAGAGCAGAGCAGGACGAGACCGCCTGGAGCGGTGAGCAAGAGCAGAGCAGGACGAGACCGCCTGGAACGGTGAGCAAGAGCAGAGCAGGACGAGGCCGCCTGGAGCGGAGAGCAAGGCAGAGCAGGGGGGACAGGGCTCTGTTCATACGGAACAGACAGGAAGGGAAAGGCAGAGCCAGATACCCACAGGGTACTTGCAGAGAAGTAGCGAGTGGACCACAAACTCACAAACGGGAGTACAGAGACAACAAGCAGGAGTTAGGTACGAGTTCAGACTCTGCAGAAAAAGGAAAGGAACGGACATAGAGAAAAAACAGGTAAAAGATAGGAGAGAGTTCAGACTGGAACTGAGTGTACGGAGGAGACCGACACTGCAGCGGAATACAGGAGCGGGTCTGGGAATACGGCCCCCAGAGAGGCGGGACGAACAGGCAAGGAGCGTGTTCAGACAGGACAGACAAGATACAGGAGCAGGTCTAGGTAATCGGCCCCTAGAAGGCGGGAGGAACAGGCTAGGAGCGTGTTCAGACAGGCCTGGAAATACAGCCTCCAGGATAGGCAGACAAGAGGCAAGGAACATGTACAGACTGCAGGTTAGGGTACACAGATAGGACACAGTACAGACATGGGAACAGATACTGCAAGACAGGCAACATAGACAGGACCTGGCATGTCAGAGACAAAAGCCAACTGACAGGGCAAGATGCTCAGGCAGGGATTGATTGGAGCATCTGGGTTAAATACCAGGTGACAGACAGCAATAGGCTGAGGACGCACAAGGGGTGTGACCCACAGCAGGTACAAAAAGCAGGAAGTGATCGGGCCCTGCCCTTAAGCAGCAGAAACAGACACAAACAGACAGCATGGAGGGAAGCCAGAGAGACATTCTCAAGTGCGCGCTCTTGCACAGTGGGAGATGGACGACTATACAAAGACACCGCCAGGTATGTTACAGAAGTCCTGCTACGTGAGCGATTCTACTGGGCTGGCATGAAAAAAGCAATCGAGAGATGGTGTCGAGAATGCGGACCATGCAACCTGAGACGAAAAGACCGTGACAGCCAGAGGGCTCCCCTGCAGCCCATCATCACCAAACAGCCTCTCGAACTGGTAGCCTTGGACCATGTGAAGCTAGCCCCAAGCAGGTCAGGCTATGTCTACGCTCTTACCATCGTAGACCACTATTCCCGGTTCCTGGTAGTAGTGCCAGTGAAAGACCAGACGGCTCAGACGGCAGCCAAGGCATTTCAACAGCACTTCTGTCACACGCACGGTTACCCTGACCATGTGCTTACTGACCAAGGTCCAGCCTTTGAAGCGGAGGTGTTCCAGGAATTCTGCAACCTGTACGGCTGCAAGAAAATCAGGACAGTGCCGTATCACCCCCAAACCAACAGGTTGTGTGAGAAGATGAACCAGGTGGTGATAGACCTGTTGAAGATGTTGCCCCTTAAAGAACGCAGCCTGTGGCCAGAGAAGTTGCCAGATCTGGTGGATCTATATAATCACATCCCGGTGAACTCCACCAATTGTACACCCGCTTACCTGATGAGGGCAAGACCTGGTAAGCTGCCTATCGACTTGGACATGGGAGTCCTAACACCAGAGACAACCTCACCAGATGCGGATTGGGATACCGAGCGGCAGCAACAATACCGCAAAGTGCAAGAGAGTGTTGAAAGAAGCTTGTCCCAGGCAAGACAAAAGCAAGGGAAAACTTATAATCAACACGCACCTGCTGTCCCCTTGTTACCTGGAGAACAAGTCCTTAAGAGAAAGAGACGACTCCACAAACTAGATGATCTGTGGGAGGTAGAGCCTTACACCATCCTACCCTCAAGTTACGATAACACCAAAGTGTGCCTCATCAGCAAAGATGGAGGAGAAACTTCAGCAACAGTCTCAAGAGACCACTTGAAGATATGTCCTGAGCAGTTAAAACACACTAAAGAAAATCAAGACAACCCTCAGCCCACAGAAGAAGTGGAGGAGGTGGTCCAAACAGTACTCAGAGAATTTCCCCGGTCGTGGACACAGGTGAACAATGCAATTGTAGTACCGGTCCTTACCTTTCTCCAAGCAGCCTTACCGGAAGCTGCAGAAGTCCCAGAACAGCTGGAAGACCAGTCGGCCCAAGAGACAGAAGTTTCATCATCAGCAGACAAGGAGAATCAACCCTCTGCTAGCAGTGAACCTGTCGTACCCATGGTGAGCCAAAGAATTCATAGGAAATTACCCAGCCTACCAGTGTTACCTCAGACTACCCGAAGAGTAGGTCACACTGAGCCCACCACACCAGGTGTAGACACAAGGGACCAGGGTAGAGCAGTGACTACCAGTGTACTACGTAGATCGACCAGGAGTACAAAAGTCAGCTCCCTGCCCTTTGGAGAAACTAAAATGTAAAGAATTAAAGTATAAGAGAACTAAAATGTATGCTGTATAGGGTAAAGCAGAAAAGTTGTATTTTCAAAGTGAATTGCAAAAGTTGGTCATGTGTGCATTTAGTTACCCGGTAAGGGTATAAAGACTTGTAGGTTATGGACGGTGAATAACCAAAGAACTTTCCATTGTAAATAGTTGCACTTATTAGAGTGCCCCCTTATTGGTTTTATGATTATAACAAATGACCTCAGAACAAAAACCCGTTTGGCGTGGCCGAAGACGTGGTCCAACACCTGGATCATCTATGTCCTGCAGCCACGCCCAGGGCCTACGTTGAGGGTTTTCGGACGGGTCCCTCATGTTGCTCAAAATTGCACCTGACTAAAGAAGAATGTTATTAACAGTGTTTTATAACGTTTTGATAACCAGTAACGTTCAAGAAATGTTAAATTCATAATCTTATAATGTGAATTGCTATTGTTATTTGTTACTTTTGAAAAATATTCTCAGTCCGGGAGTACTGAAATTAACTAGGGGGGAATGTGGCACCCCAGGGGTCCGGTTGCCACAGTGGCATTGCCTCCCTCAAAAGAGGTAATGCCATGCCTGGAAGCAAGCAGGGATCCCCTAGTCAGGGATACTAAACATGCAACACTTTCCTGACTCCAGACCAGCAAGGGGAGTCCCCTCCCCTTGGCAACTGGTATCTGGGGGTGGGGTTAGTTAGTCTTAGTGTCAGGAGTTGAGTTTAGGACGTCGAGGAGACAAGAGCTAGGGACTGGGGCTGAGGTAGCTCGTCCTAGCTAGAGAAACACGGAGGACCGGACACCGGAGTCCGAGGTTGTGGGGCACTGAAGGCCCAGCAGCAGATACCGTAGGGCAGGAGATTGCAGGTCTCCTGGCCCCATGAGACGCCCGGAGGCTCAGCAGCACAGAGGGACCAGCACTGTTACAAGGGAGCAACGCATGAGTAAGGCCCGAGCTGCAAGCCATACGGGTGAGCACAGAACGTTACACTCAGGGACGTAGGCTATAGCACAGCTACAAGCAGCAAAGCCAAAGAGTATAGTGAGAAGGTGAGGCCTACAACTTCACCTGGCAAGGAGGACTCTATGTTTGCTTCCAGGCTGACCGGACTCTTACCTCTAGCCCGTACCCCAATCCAGGCTTGCCTAATTGTCATCAGTAAAGACCCTGGGACTGCACTATACTGAATCTGTGGTTATTACAGCACTACAACGCCCGGCACAACTTGCAACATCTTCTACACTGCCCTGGAGCTAGTTCTTCCTGTGGAGAGCCACACCATCCCTGCTGCAGTAACATCAGCTTCAGAGGACTGCTCTGCAGTGGCGGCCCCTTTAGCCGCATTCCACAGGTGGCGTAGTCGGACTCTTTAATAAAACCTATGCATATAATTTCCCTTGGATTGACCGCCCTGGGTCACGGACCGGGTCACCGCCACTGTGACTACAACCCCTAGCATCTACCGGCCCGGCACCGGGTACCCCACGGCCCAGGGGGCGCGTCATCAGCTATTTAAAACTGTGGTTTTCCGTCACACGTATTACATATAAGTTTGCTCCAAATTCAGCCATTTCTGGCCTCCATGTAAATTTTGTTGCAGTGTTTCAGTGAATTTATTGACACCAGGTCGCTGTGAAAAATAGTAACCTACAGGCCAGCTATTTAAAACTGTGTTTTTCCGTCACACGTATCACATATCACTGCGGTTCAAATCCAGTAATTTGTAGTGAACGTGGAAAAAATTGTCCTCCATCTAAAATGGGCAAGGAGCGTGGCAAGGGACGGGGAAGTGGACGTGATAGTAATGGTACATGCTGTGGGCGAGGCCGAGGCTGTGGGCAAGCTGAAATTGTGCCACAACAAACATCCACATCTTGTCGCTTGACCTTCCTGTCCCAATTAATAAGGGACTGCAGAACACGACTATTGAACACAGAGCAGTGTGAAAAGGTTATTGGTTGGATAGCAGATAATGCTTTCAGTCACTTAGCCACCACCACCACCCTGTCTTCCTCACGGTCAAGTCTCAGTAGCCATAAGTCTGGACTGCATATTCCTCACCCTGATCCTCCTTCCTCCCACCATGCCGAGTGGCCAGAGGCAACGGATCCCACACTTGGACACTCCGAAGAGCTGTTCACTTTTCCATTTATAGATTCGGGCCTCTCGCCCGGTCCACTTGAAGTGGGGCAAGAGGAGATCACATGTAGCGATGCCCAAATATTTGAGCAACAATAGTCACACGAAGGCGACGGTGGGTAACTGTCACAAGAGGTGGACGATGATGAGACACAATTGCCAGAAAGTCAGGAGGAGGACCAGAGTGCGGAAGTGGAAGATGAGGTGGAAATCACTGACCTAACCTGGCAAGATGAGATGCAGAGCGAGGACAGCAGCACACAGGGGGAAGGAGGCATAGTGTGGTGGCTGCAGACAGAAGGCGGGCAACCGTTCCCCATAACATTAACACGAGGGAAGTTGCCAGTACAACTGTTAGGTCTTCCCGAGTTTGGTTGGTTTTTAAAGACTCTGCCGATAACCCCAAAAAGGCCATTTGGACCACCTGCCAGGCCAGCATCAGCAGGGGTAGCAAAATAGCAGCCTGACTACCACCAGCATGATCAGGCACATGACAGAAAAGCACCTGACTAAGTGTGCCGAACCCCAGGGTCCAGCAACAGTGTCTGCAGGTGACAACACTGCTTGTTCCGCTGTTGTGCGTGCATGCCAATCCCCTGTCCATGACGCATGCCAAGATGCCTCCTGCCCTGCACATGTCATTGCACACTCTCAAGTAGCACCATCAGCAAGCACGTCCACGTCCTTGTACCAGCGCAGCGTTCAGTTGTCCCTACTCATGTCTTTGGAAATGCAAGCGCAAATACGCAGCTAACGCCCCACAGGCCACACTACTAAATTCACACATTTCGCGAATTCTTGCGCTCGAAATGTTGCCTTTTAGGCTCGTGGAGACGGAAGCTTTCCACAACCTGATGGCGGCGGCCATCCCTCGGTACTCGGTCCCCAGCCGCCACTACTATTCTCGGTGTGCCGTCCCCGCATTCTACAAGCACGTGTCACTCAACATTAGCCATGCCCTCAACAATGCAGTTACTGGGAAAGTCCACCTAACCACGGACAAGTGAACAAGTGCTTGTGGGCAGGGGTGGTACATCTCGCTGATGGTACACTGGGTTAACATAGTGGAAGCCGGGACCCAGTCGGACATTGGGGCGGAACACTTTCTCCCGACACCGAGGATTGCAGGCCCTGGGTCAATCAGGGTTGACCCCACATTCTACAGCTCCTACACATCCTCCTCCTCTTCAGCATCCATCACCAAAATTACCACATCAGTCGCAAGCTGGAAGCACTGCATCACTGCCTAGGCCAAGCGGCAACAGGCTGTGCTGAAACTAATATGCTTAGGTGACAAACCACACAACGCTGAAGAGTTGTGGACAGCTCTGAAAGAGCAGGCAGATCTGTGACTGACACCACTGAGCCTACAGCCAGGCATCGTCATGTGTGACAATGGCCCGAACCTGGTGGCAGCTCTGAGGCGAGGCAAGCTCACACACGTACCATGCCTGGCCCATGTGCTTAACCTCGTGGTTCAGCGGTTTATCAAAACCTACCCAGATCTGTCGGATCTGCTTGTCAGAGTACGCCGCCTGTGTGCCCATTTTAGAAAGTCAGCTACAGCTTCCGCCGCTCTTGACGTACTTCAGCAACATTTGCAGCTTCCGGTGAGTGATGTCCCCACGCGTTGGAGCTCTACATTGCAGATGTTGGAAAGGATTGCGAGCAGAAGAGGGCAGTTGTTGACTACCTGCATCAACAAGGCCGTCGGTATTCAGGTCAGACTCCACACATAAAACCTCAGGAGTAGACATGGATGTCAGACTTATGTACCATCCTCCAAAACTTTGAGGACTCCACCAAGATGGTGAGCGGCGATGAAACCATAATTAGCATCACCATCCCGCTTCTCTGTCTTCTGAAATGCTCTCTGCTCTCAATTAAAGAGGATGCATTGCATGCGGAGCACGATAAGATGGAGCGAGTAACCATACAGGGTGATTACATACAGCCCAGCCTCATCTCATCTCAACGTGGATTGGGTGACAATGAGGAAGAGGAGGAGGAGGAGGAAGAACAGGAGCTAGTTTCCTGTGCTATAGATGGTACTACCTGAACAACTGCCATACCGTCTGTTCAGCGTGTATGGCCTGAGAACAGGGAGGAGGAGGAAGAGGAGGAGAGCATGGTCAGTCGTTCTCTTGGTGAGGAGACGGAAGTCTTGCCTCTATGCAGTCTGGCACACATGGCTGAGTTTATGTTACGCTGCCTTTCCCGTGACCCTAGCGTTGTCCAAATTTTGGGGAACAGTCATTACTGGTTGGTGACGCTTCTAGACCCACGGTACAGGGAGAACCTTATGTGTCTTATTCCTTTGCAGGACAGGCCTAATAAAATGGGGCAGTACGAGAAAGCCCTTGTTGCGGAATTAGTGAAAAAATTCCCATCTGAAAACGCTGGCGGCAGAGGTCACAGTTCATTGGACAACCAAGGAGTACAGACGAGAGAGCCACAAATGCAATCCAGCAGAGGCAGGGGAACACTGTCAAAGTTCTGGGACAGTTTTCTCAGACCCTCCCATCGCACAGGCCCTGAGGCGAGTGGTACTCTCACAATTTGTGCAAAGTTTCGGAAGATGGTGAGGGAGTACCTTGCCAACCGTACCAATGTCCTCCGTGATTCCTCTGTGCCTTATAATTATTGGGTATCCAAGGTGGACACGTGGCATGAACTGGCACTCTACGCCTTGGAGGTCCTGGCCTGCCCCTGCCGCTAGCGTTTTGTCAGAGCGAGTTTTTAGTGTAGTCGGTGGAATGATAACCAATAGGCTCATTCGCCTGTCAACTGAAAATGCTGACAGGCTTACTGTTATAAAAATGAACAAGGGCTGGATTGGGCCAGACTTATCAACACCACCGAATGATAGCAGCGTAACAAAAACTCAAATACAGTGTCTTTTTTTGCAGGGGTCTAACTCTATTCCCATGCACCTCTGTCTTCACACCCAGACATGGGTATGCGCTTCCTGATTTTGACTATTTGCTCTTGTCCTCCTCCTTCTCTGCATCCTCACCCCCAACCACCATATCACCACCATATGTACCATATCAACATATCTATGTCTCTTGCAAGGGACATTGGAGTTCCTCCAAATTTTTGGCAGCTGTTGCTTCACTGCATAAGCAAACAGTATGGGAGACTCACTTCCTACTTCCTAATAATGGTAACATTGTTTTTAGGAGGCTCTCTGACCTCTACGTCTCTTGCAAGGGGCATTGGAGTGCCTCCAAATATTTGGCAGCCGTTGCTTCCCTGTATAGGCAAACAGTATGGGAGACCCACTTCCTAATAATGGGAACATTGTTTTTAGGAGGCTTTCTGACTTCTACGTCTCTTGCAAGGCACATTGAAATTCCTCCAAATATTTGGCAACCGTTGCTTCACTGCATAGGTAAACACTATAGGAGACCCACTTCCTAATAATGGGAACATTGTTTTTAGAAGGCTCTCTGACCTCTACATCTCTTGAAGGGGTATTTGAGTGCCTCCAAATTTTTGGCAGCCGTTGCTTCACTGCATAGGCAAACACTATGGGAGACCCACTTCCTTATAATGGGAACATTGTTTTTAGGAGGCTCTCTGACCTCTACGTCTTTTACAAGGGGCATTGGTGTTCCTCCAAATTTTTGGCAACCGTTGCTTCACTGCATAGGCAAACACTATGGGATACCCACTTCCTAATAATGGGAACATTGTTTATAGGAGGCTCTCTGACCTCTACGTCTCTTGCAAGGGGCATTAGAGTTCCTCCAAATTTTTGTCAGCCCCTTCAGTCACTGCATACGCAATGACAGTATAGGAGACCCACTTGTTAATAATGGGAACAACAAAGCATAGTCGGCTCATGGCTCTCTAACAATAGCGAGGGCCAACTGCAGGCCCTTTAAGAATAGTAAGGGCCACCTGATGGCCCCATAAAAATAGGCTTTGTAACTTTCAGAGTCCCTCCATCATAAATGAAACAGGATGAGTCTGATGGTGTGTCACACATCACATGGCCAGATAAGGTTGTAAAATGTTAAAATGACATTTCCCGGTGAATGCATTTGTCTTAAAAAATAATGTAAAAAAAACAAACTGTAGGATCTTTCTTTAGTATAAAAACCAGAGCCGCCAATGTAACCTCAATGAAATCACATTGTTAAGCTTGTGGACAGCTTTCACCTCCACAAGCCTAAAAGGCCACATTTCAAGTGCAAGCAGCTGTAAAAAATTTGACAGTATAGTATTGTAGCCTGATATGGCTGGCTGCATACTTGCGCTTGCATTCCAAGGAATGGGGTAGGAACAACTGAACACTGTGCAGGGACAAGGATGTGGATGGTGCCTCCCGCCATTACGACAGGTGCATGGCGGGAGGGATCTTCGCATGCGACAAGGATCATTTGTGATGGGCACACTTTTAGTCTGTGACCTGGGAGTCAGAGATGCTTCCAGGGGTCTTCCCCATGCTGTTCCCATGTTTTTTTTAGCACTGTATGCATGTGTCTGATGATGTGTCACACACCACAAGGCCAGATAAGGTTGTAAAATGTTAAAATGACATTTCCCAGTGAATGCATTTATCTTGGTTGAAAGCAATGCAAAAGTGCAAAAACGCATCAAAAACGCTACGTGTGAACATAGCCCAAGGTGTGGAGGAGAATTTTTCTTTTTGGATATTTATATTGCCTTATATACAAGTCATTACCCTGGAAAGGATGTTCCTTAACATATTTCCCAGGAAAATCCATTTTGGTTTCGTTTTTGTATGTTTTATTGTGAGTCCATAAAAGTGGCGTAATACCTCTGACAACGTTGTTGACAGCAGTCGAATTGGGCAATTTTTAGGCCCTCTGGAGACCGCCGGGGGGAGCCGTCGGAAAAATGCTCGAGTTTCCCATAGACTTACATTGGGCTCGTTACTCGGACCGAGCACTCGAGCATTCACATTTGCTCAACCCGAGCAACGAGTACCCAAGTATTTTAGTGCTCGCTCATCACTAGTGTTGACTAAACATCACCTGGCAAAATAATTATTTAGGTCAATATGAATAAGATGATAAAAAAATTATGAACTTTATAAAAAATAACAGTCTGTGTCTTCAAATTCTGAGACCCATAAATTTTATATTTTTCCATTGATAAAGGTTTATTAGGGCTTGCTTTTTGTATGGTAAGCTGTCTTTTCATAAATTAAATTTTGAGAAACTTACAATATTTTGATCACGTTTTATTGAATTTTTGGGGGAGATGTGATTTTTTCTTTTCCAAAAATGATTTCCTGTTTTGGTTATTCACAGGGTGGGGTTGGGTAAAGGGGGAAGGATGGGTGGCTGGGTAAATGGGGAAGGATGGGTGACTGCAGAATAACTGATTATACAAATTATTACTTGGTAGGTTATTGCTAAAGTTTAACACTTAAATGCAGCTGTCAATCTCTGACAGCAGCATTTAAATGCCACGATCACCGGTGTTTGTGTTCACCAGCTTTCACAGCATCACTGTGACATGATTGCATTGAACCAATGGATTGTGGTGGCAGCCAGCCCGTCACTACCATCTTGGTGCTCCTATGAAGTCAAACCTGTGGGTGGACTTCATAAGAGAACTTCTTTTTCATGTACATAGTTTAAACAATTGAATGATCGCTGGTATAATGTCCTCCATACTGAGCCCCTTCCTGTAATATATGTCCCCCATCCTGGTATAATGTGACCAATCCTAGGTTTATTCCAGTAATAAAGTCCCTGTTCTGCGGCTCGTCTCCAACAAATGTAAAAATATTTTAATGATACTACTCACCTTCCCTCACTCCAGCAATGTGCAGTGTCCTTTTCTGTAGCTGGCGCAGAAGCCGGCAGCTAAATTCAGCATCAAAGCGACAGACAACGCATGATGTGACTGCCATCCGCTGCCAGTGACTTGAACGTTGACTTCAGCTGCCAGCCTCTGATTGGCCGGCAGTGTGCATTGCAGTGCTGAGATCTGGAGGGTCTCTGCGTCACAATACATTTCAACTGAATGTGCATCCTCGGACACACATCCAGCTGAAATAGCTGCTGGCGTCGGCGGGCTCTCCTTTCGCGCAAGCCAGTTCATGGTCACACTCTCTGCGATTGAAATTGTTATGCCCCTGCCTTTTTACTATCTGCTATTTTATTTGATTTTGGATGTCTCCTTCCTCTAGAGATGTTCCATGAACTGACTTTCATGCTATATTCAAATGAATCCACACCTTCTGCTCAATATACGCTCTTTTAGATAACTGATTGCGGAGTACTTCACAACTGACATGTATACATCACCCAGAGGACAGTCTGCAGAAACTTCAACAAAAGAAAGCAGACGGATGACGAAGAAGAAAAAAACACTTATTAGCAGACAATGTAAGCAGTACTTTCTAGTCCTGAACAAGTGTGCATTCCCTAATAGCTCTGCACATGTGTAAGCCTTGGTCCAGAATTAATTTGGAAGGAGGAAATGTTTAGAAATATTTATTATCAAAGAGATTATAAATTAGCATTTTCCACTATACCAGAAATGCTAAGTATTTTATGATAATGGGGTTATACAATTCCTGATAGCTCTTGGAAGCTGTAGTACACATTTTATTCAGAGGCCTGAGACTTCTTTAAGCTTCCTGGTAGTACACAGCAAAGATAACATGTAAATACTCTTCCCTGTTATCCAAAGGAACAAATAGTCCTATCACAGTCAGAGAGCCCTAAAGTATATACAGTACTGACCAAAAGTTTGGACATACCTTCTCATTTAAAGATTTTTCTGTATTTTCATGACTATGAAAATTGTACATTCACACTGAAGGCATCAAAACTATGAATTAACACATGTGGAATTATATACTTAACAAAAAAGTGTGAAACAACTGAAAATATGTCTTATATTCTAGGTTCTTCAAAGTAGCCACCTTTTGCTTTGATGACTGCTTTGCACACTCTTGGCATTCTCTTGATGAGCTTCAAGAGGTAGTCACCGGAAATGGTCTTCCAACAATCTTGAAGGAGTTCCCAGAGATGCTTAGCACTTGTTGGCCCTTTTGCCTTCACTCTGCGGTCCAGCTCACCCCAAACCATCTTGATTGGGTTCAGGTCTGGTGACTGTGGAGGCCAGGTCATCTGGCATAGCACCCCATCACTCTCCTTCTTGGTCAAATAGCCCTTACACAGCCTGGAGGTGTGTTTGGGGTCATTGTCCTGTTGAAAAATAAATGATGGTCCAACTAAACGCAAACCGGATGGAATAGCATGCCGCTGCAAGATGCTGTGGTAGCCATGCTGGTTCAGTATGCCTTCAATTTTGAATAAATCCCCAACAGTGTCACCAGCAAAGCACCATCACACCTCCTCCTCCATGCTTCACGGTGGGAACCAGGCATGTAGAGTCCATCCGTTCACCTTTTCTGCGTCGCACAAAGACACAGTGGTTGGAACCAAAGATCTCAAATTTGGACTCATCAGACCAAAGCACAGATTTCCACTGGTCTAATGTCCATTTCTTGTGTTCTTTAGCCCAAACAAGTCTCTTGTGCTTGTTGCCAGTCCTTAGCAGTGGTTTCCTAGCAGCTATTTTACCATGAAGGCCTGCTGCACAAAGTCTCCTCTTAACAGTTGTTGTAGAGATGTGTCTGCTGCTAGAACTCTGTGTGGCATTGACCTAGTCTCTAATCTGAGCTGCTGTTAACCTGTGATTTCTGAGGCTGGTGGCTTGGATAAACTTATCCTCAGAAGCAGAGGCGACTCTTGGTCTTCCTTTCCTGGGGCGGTCCTCATGTGAGCCAGTTTCTTTGTAGCACTTGATGGTTTTTGCAACTGAACTTGGGGACACTTTCAAAGTTTGCCCAATTTTTCGGACTGACTGACCTTCATTTCTTAAAGTAATGATGGCTACTCGTTTTTCTTTACTTAGCAGCTTTTTCTTGCCATAATACAAATTCTAACAGTCTATTCAGTAGGACTATCAGCTGTGTGTCCACCTGACTTCTGCACAACACAACTGATGGTCCCAACCCCATTTATAAGTCAAGAAATCCCACTTATTAAACCTGACAGGGCACACCTGTGAAGTGAAAACCATTTCCGGTGACTACTTCTTGAAGCTCATCAAGAGAATGCCAAGAGTGTGCAAAGCAGTCATCAAAGTAAAAGGTGGCTACTTTGAAGAATCTAGAATATAAGACATATTTTCAGTTGTTTCACACTTTTTTGTTAAGTATATAATTCCACATGTGTTAATTCATAGTTTTGATGCCTTCAGTGTGAATGTACAATTTTCATAGTCATGAAAATACAGAAAAATCTTTAAATGAGAAGGTGTGTCCAAACTTTTGGTCTGTACTGTATACCACTGTACAGTATGCCAGAGAAGTGCTACTAGACAGTCACAGGTTGGCACCGCAGAAGCAGGATAAAGAAGCAGATTGAGGCAGATTGACGAAGATGCGCAGGATGGGGGAAGGCAAGAGAACAGGCTTAGAGGACCAGATAGTGGGTTGCAGGGGCAGGTGAGTGGTGATGTATTATTTTTTTTAAACCTTTGACAGCCCTCAATGGTTCAGTAGAATTGCCACCAGGTAGACATTATTTTCCTGAATTTGCACAGAGCGGACTGCAAAAAAATTGTGTTCTTTAAAACACAATTTTTGCAATTTTTGATGAGAATTAAATTCTGCTCGAATAAATTCACTCATCTCTATGAACAACATGTTAATTTTAACTTGTAATAATAGAATGCATCCATAAGGTAGACAGAGATGGTAGAGGGCTAGATGGACAGTGGAGATTGCTTAATACTACTTGGTAATCTTAGAAACTAAAAGCCCCTTAATGTTTGAGTTTATAGAGGCAAAAATTACTTACTGCCATGGATAAGCTTTTATTGTGGAACAACTCCCTTTAAATTTAGAGTTCTGTACAATAAGGCTGAAACTTTGAAAGAACTACCAGCAGAAGGAGATGTCAGTGACAAAGGGTAGACCAAAGTTTTCTGAGCTAAATTTATCAATAGGAGGAAGAACGAATATGCCCTGTAAATGTACAAGATTTGGAATAAAAATTGTCATTAAGGAAATAAACTCTTTTTGTAAAGATTGATTTTCAGCACTGCAAAGCACTATACAGTCTGCCCCAAGTGACTTACCAGTTGGTCTAACTCTTCTATTTTCTGAGGCATATTTAAAAAAATGTATATAATAGAAAAATAATTCAATTTAAAAGGAGACATGGAAATTTTTAGAGAGTGATCTGTTTTCATTAGAGCGAATTATGCAGAATTATAGAATGTAAGTATATAGTTTTACAAAATCCTTACAAGGCACTTATTTTTATTAACTAAAAACATTTTTAAATGAACTTTCCACTGGTATTCTATGATCATAAAAGTTTTCTCTCAAGAAAAGTCTAAGCCACAATCTCTACTTTAGGCAAGTGATTAAATCCTGCCTATCTGTGTGATATCTTTCAGAAAAATAACACAAAGGAGGGGATAGCTGCGGGGGAAATCCTTTCTAAAGTCAGATCTAAAGAACATATTCCCAGAATTAAATATTAAAGAAGTTAAATATATCCTTCTGCTTGAGCACCGAGGTTTGGTGAGGCTTTCAATAGGATTAACGTTAACATTATGTTGAGCAGATGTCAACTATCTATGCAATGGGAAGTGTTTTACATTTCAATAATTTTTTTTTATTATTCTGAATAGAGCATGAACATACAATGTACACACGAAATAGATAGGTAGATAAAAAAAGAGATGATATGTATGTTAGGTCAATAAATAGATTTATAGATAGACAGACAGACAGACAGATAGATAGATAGATAGATAGATAGATAGATAGATAGATAGATATGGATAGATGGATAGATAGATAGATAGATAGATAGATAGATAGATAGATAGATATGGATAGATGGATAGATAGATAGATAGATAGATAGCATCTGTCACCTACTTATCTATTTGTTTATCTGGCTATCTACCCATTAATATATCCATAATTTTTATATTTTATGCTTATAACTACAGAAGCATACTGTAGATATATAGAAATATGGAAATCAATTTTGAGAGAAAAGGCTGTTTTTTGATGGATTCAAAAAATTCGCAATTCACTCAATTAAAAAAAAGTATTTACTCGTCTAAGATAAATATGACATAACAGAAAAGTAGAAATCAATGGACAAACAAAATAACAGATTAATAAATAGATTTATAGATATATGCTAGATCAATAGATGCAAAGATTACTAAATAATTAGCATTTAAAATATGAAGCTCAGGTAAGTTCAAATATATAAGATCAATATAGAGATAGATAAATAAATGGACATAAGTAGCCAATTTATGAGCTAAGTACCTTCATTTTTATAAATATATTCTATAGAGCAGTAATAGAGTTCAAATTTCATATATTCAGTGTTTGCATACATCTTGGTACTTAGCGAGTGCTGCTGTATTCTTTTGTTTGTCTATTATGCAGTCGTGACAGTTTTACCTGTTCACAATTGCATTATTCTGTTGTGAGGTGCTGGTCAGTTTTTTGTAGCATGCTCTTGGAGGTAGTGACTTCCTCCATGTTTGGATGATAATAACTGTCTAACTCCATATCAACATGGATTCATGAGGGATCGCTCCTGCCAAACAAACCTGATCGCCTTCTACGAGGAGGTGAGCTCACAGCTGGACCGGGGAGAGTCAGTGGATGTTGTATACCTTGACTTCTCCAAAGCGTTTGATACCATGCCACACAAAGGTTGGTATGTAAAATGAGAATGCTTGGTCTGGGGGATAATGTGTGCAAGTGGGTAAATAGCTGGCTGAGTGATAGAAAGCAGAGGGTGGTTATCAATGGAGTAAGCTCAGGGTGTGTCAGGGTTACTAGCGGGGTGCCTCAACGGTCTGTCTTGGGCCATATATTATTTAATATATTTATTAATGATCTAGTGGAAGGGTTGCATAGTAAAATTGCAATATTTGCAGATGATACTAAACTTTGTAAAGTAGTTAATACAGATGAGGATAGGGCACAGCTACAGGAGGATTTAGATAAATTGGGGAGTTGGGCCAAAAAATGGCAAATGGGGTTCAATGCCGATAAATGTAAGGTCATGCACATGGGAAAGAAAAACAGCAGTCACCCATACATATTAAATTGGAAACCGTTGGGGAAATCTGACATGGAGAAGGACCTGGGCGTCTTGGTTAATAGCAAATTAAATTGGAGTGCCCAGTGTCAGGCAGCAGCTGCGAAGGCAAATAGAGTCATGGCATGCATCAGAAGAGGAATAGGGGCATATGATGAGAACATTGTTCTTCCTGTGTATAAAGCGCTGGTAAGGCCGCACTTAGAATATTGTGCACAGTTCTGGGCTCCGGTGCTCAGGAAAGACATATTGGAGCTAGAGAGGGTACAAAGGAGGGTGACTAAGGTAATAAAGGGAATGGAGGGACTAGAATACCCAGAAAGGTTGTCAAAATTAGGCCTATTTACGTTGGAAAAGAGAAGGCTTAGGGGAGACCTCATAAACATGTATAAATACATCAGGGGGCAGTACAGAGATCTCTCCCATGACCTGTTTATACCAAGGATGGTGACAAAGACGAGGGGGCACACTATGCGTCTGGAGGAAAGGAGGTTCCTGCACCAGCATAGAAGGGGATTCTTTACGGTCAGAGCCGTGAGACTCTGGAACTCTCTGGGAGAGGAAGTGGTGATGTCCAACTCACTTAAAGAGTTCAAGAGAGGCCTGGACGCCTTTCTTGAGAACAATAAAATTACATGTTATGCTTAGTTAATTAATCCAGGGATTTAATCTGACTGCCAGATTAGTGACGGGAAGTGAATTTTTCCTCAATGATGTAAATTGGCCTATACCGCATGGTTTTTTGTTGCCTTCCCCTGGATCAACGCTGCGGAATAGCTGCAGTGCACAAGAAATAGGCTGAACTGGATGGACGCTTGTCTTTTTTCGGCCTTATAAACTATGTAACTATGTAACTATGTAACTATGAGCACTCGTCCCATCACCCTAAGGCTGTTTTTAATTGGTCCTGGATCACACCTGCCATTTAACTTTGCAGGCTTTTAGCCTGGGAGAGGCATGTTTGATAAATATTAGGTTGAGGCCTCATAAAAAAAGGTACGCCTTGTTGCGGCTGGTGGGCTCTCATGAATTGGTCAATTTATGTTCTAAGTACCTTCATTTTATAAGTATATTCTATATAACAATAATGTAGTTCATATATTCAATGTTTGCATACATCTTAGCTCTTAAAGTGTGCTGCTATTTTCTTAGACAGAGAGATAAATCAATAGAATAAATATATATATGTATATCTAAAAAATATATATATTTATATCTTTTTTTATACACACAAATAGCTAAATAAATAACCCATTCTAGAAATGCATTTTGAGATATTTTATTCTTGCAAATCTCTACCTTGGTTAAAAAAGGCCCTGATATATTGAGCCAAAATGTCACCAAAGACAATTATACTTGATTTCTGGATTTGAAGTGCTGTCTTTTTTTTTCTAGAGAAGTATACATGAAGAAGGTTTTGGTGAAATCTTACAAAGCTTTGAACCCATTGCATGTGATACTGATTGTGGTGCAGCTCCATAGAGATAGATAGATAGATAGATAGATAGATAGATAGATAGATAGATAGATAGATAGATAGATAGATAGATAGATAGAATGGAGTAAAATATATTTTCTTCAGACACATCGACCATTCTGGAGTTCATATATTTATTTTTGCCTGTATAAAAAAAAGTACATTCTGAGATATTTTATTATTCTAAGCCAGTACCTTTTTATTTCAACATGAAAAACTCCATATTGTGTCTGAAAGGCTTTCATGTCCAGACTTTTTGCAAATGACCTCTTTCCTGTAGAAAGTGCTTGTTTTTTGCTGAATGCAGAGATCATTCATTGGAAAGGGATCAATGCTGCTCTTAGACACTAGGAATTAGCCATCCTTTGGTTCACTGGAGGTTAGTTATAATCACATGACCTCCTTTCGCCAGCTTTGTGGGTGGCAAGGCAGTGGTGAACTGAGGAAAAAGAAATAAAGAAGAGAAGTTGAAAGGAATGAATAGAGTTCTATTAACCTTTTCAAGAGCCAATAATAAACTGTTGGTATACTTAAACCATGTATATGATTAGCAGAATAAATAGTATAATACAATGTTTCTACACACTAACAACAAACAAACCCAAGCATTTGTGTTGAGCAATATGAAGTCATAGAACTTAATCAAATCGATGCTGTTACAAAATAATTCTAAGTAGCGATTATTTTAGCTTGTGTACAGATGTAACAGATATATAGGGGTTGGTTTGTAAATTTCCTAGATTAAATATCTTAAGTTGTTACAGTCGCAGACACCTGCTCTGTATCCGTCCGGCTATGGTGTAGGAATCTATTGAAAGTTTGGGCAGAGTTAAAAACTGTTGCTGCCCCTATTGAATGAAGCACTATAGCCTATTCTGGGTGGCGCTGCATAGAAGTTGATTCCGTTCTGACAATGTTGTTTAGCTATCATTTGCTATTTTAAATGAATTGGAGCAATCCCCCTTTTTACAACATTTGTTTTCTATTATGGAGAGGTGCAGCAGTTGAGGGCAGACATGTGAAAGTGGCTGTTTGATTCTGTTTTTCATCCTCCTGACCCTGCCTTTGTCCCATCTCACCCTGGGAATGTCACGCCTCAGTACTTCACTTTGAGATGCTCTAGAAAGTGGCTTTGTTATTCCATTTTTTTAGACACACACAAAATTGTTCTCATTCCCCCTGCTGTAAAAGATACTTCAAATTGGGGCTCAGTTCACAAGTGCAATGCAATTTGGCTAAGCTCAACCTTTGTTCTGCTTGTACAAATGACCAAACAGAGTACACATTATACAGTTGATCTACTGCTGCCTTAGCACTGCAGAGAGAGACTGGGAGAGAGCTAATCCCCCCAGTACCAAGGTGGTATTTTCTATCTTGGTACTATTTCCAACAGGGAAAAATGTGGAAATTTGTATTTTATGGCTTTCACAAAGGCTCAGCATCCCACCAGTCATAATCCAATTTCAATTGGTCCTTTTATATAAAGCTTATAATTATTTCATTCAGCTAGCTATCAGATATAGTGGAGAATTAGCTATCACCATTATAAATGTACATCTTAGTCAATAAACGCTTGGTCTGTATCCATACTGTTTAGTATATACACGCTTCTAAATACAACAGTCCAATTAGAAATTTTTGAGCACTTGTCAAGACAAACAAAAGATGTCATTTTATTTCGCATCTTACTATACTAACACAATCAAGATTGAAAAATATCTCTATGACGTGAAACATATACAATGAAGCCAATAGCCTACTTCTACGCTCACCAGTAGAAATCAAGCAAAATTTTAATTTAGCAGATTACTTCAAATTTGATTTTGATATTGTTCCTTATTAGGGCTGGTGCACATGACGGTATTTTCGGTCCAAGTGCGATTAGACAAAACATCACATCACACTCGGACCAATGTTATTCTATGGGACCGTGCACATGCCCAATTTTTTTCACGGTCCGGCTCGCAGTTTACCCAACTTGGATTCGATACCGGATCGCACTCAGCCATGGAAGTCAATGAGTCTGTGGAAAACATCGGACTGCACTCGGATGTCAACGGAGTGCAGTCCAATTTTCACGGACTGACAGAATGGGGAAGGTGACTTTTTTTTCCATCTTCTCCTTATCCGAGAAAATTAGATCAGAGCTTGATCAGAGTGTGATTAGTATATTAGCCCGGTTCTCTATGATGAAAGAAAATAAACTGGTGTGACCCTAGCCTTAAGCTGTTAAGTCTCTCTAGACCCCACAGCCTAATAAACATAGTGTTTAAAGAATAATAAGATTATATTCACTTTGTCCTAACTTTGTCTCGTCTTCCACGTAGCTAGTCCACTGGTCCAGTAATTCATCTTCACAAGTGCTCTTTGGTGATTCCAATACGTACTTAGAGTCTTTCCATGTGATGTCTTTCCAAACAATAGTACAAAATACCAAGGCACTCAGATATGCTGTTAAGATGTAAGTTTTATCGATAAGTCAGTATGTGGGTATAGGAAGGACGGCCAATATTTACATTTTGGTCTATCCCAGACCTTGGTTATGGCCTTGAATAAAAAAAAAAATTGCAAGCAATACATATAGAGTATGTGAAAAACACACACAGATAATACATGTTCAAATGAAAAATATTAAAAATAAGCATACAAATAATAAGTAATAACTCTGTCACGTTAAGTACATAGAAAATGTATGTCAGAGAATCGATAAAACTTAAATTTTAACTGCATATCACAGTAAGTTCAATGGTATTTCACACTATTGTTTAGAGGAACATTCCCTACCAACGAGCTCCACTGTCTTCAAGCTATGAGTGCTGACCAGAATTTTATTGATTATATATGACATCATTATATTACATTGCGTGAGCCCCAAAGTGCCGAAAAGAACTGTGAACACAGAAGACCGTACCGAAGAGAGATAGCTCCATGGAGGAATGGGCCTTGGTCAGGTGTATACTACTAAAGTCTCACCATCCCATATGCACTTAGTTTCACATACCAGCAATCCGTCTATAATCAAATTTTTGACGAAGTTCAAGTGAGATGACAAAATGTCATGTTATATTCTTGGTATATGTAACAATAAACGTATCTAATTTGTAATTGATAACAGTGCTGAATTTGTTCTATTGTATTGAAAGAAATTTGAACCCTACTCAACCACCTGAATCTTTTTTCAGTGTGCCGTGTTCTATCCTCTAAAGCAGTGTTTCCCAAACTCCAGTCCTCAGGGCCCCCAACAGATCATGTTGTCAGGATTTCCTTAGTATTGCAGAGGTGATGGAATTATTATCAAGGTATTAGATATTTCCACAGGTGCTCTCACCTGAGCAATGCTAACGAAATCCTAAAAACATGATCTGTTGGGGACCGTGAGGACTGGAGTTTGGGAAACACTGATCTAAAGCATTTTGTTCAAGTGTTGTATGTGCCAATCCATGTTGAAACTTCACCTTGCCATGTATTAAATAGTCTTCACAATTTTTATGATAAGTGCAGTGGTTACAATTCAAGAAACATATAACAAAAAAAGGAGAAAAAAAATCAATCTATAGTGAGAGCCAAATGGAGACTTGCATAAGACCTTATTATACATGGCACTCTTGTCAAAATTACAGACAAATAGGTCATCGAAGAGTTACTAAATTCAGTGCCATAACTTTACAATACAAGAAAACTAGGCAAACACAAATAATCACTGCTATGTATGCTCCTATCAGATTTGTAAACTGACATTTATATGGATCCTAAGTTGACCTATAGCACTGATATATGATCACTCTGTTGTATGTGACTCACTAAGTCCATATGAAAAGTCATAGGTTCCCACTGTAAAAAGAAAAAAAAAACTTTCTGTGTACTTTATTTTCTTAATGCATCTGTTTGAAATAGTTCAGTTGACTACATTGTTCCTTATATTGACATCTGCTCATCATGAGGTTCTTGTAGATCATATGTTTCAAACTCCAGCCAGTGGGCCAAATCTGGCCCGCAGGGTGGTTATATTTGGGCCGCGACACCATAACTGCCACCCCTATGTGGGGCCATTATTCTGTATAGAGGACTATGTGGGGCCATTATTCTGTATGGAGGACTATGTGGGGCCATTATTCTGTATGGAGGACTATGTGGGGCCCATTATTCTGTATGGAGGACTATGTGGGGCCATTATACTGTATGGAGGACTATGTGGGGCCCAATATACTGTAAGGAGCACTATGTGGGGCCCATTATACTGTATGGAGGACTATTTGGGGCCCATTATACTGTATGAGGACTATGTGGGGCCCATTATATTGTATGGAGGACTATGTGGGGCCCATTATACTGTATGAGGACTATGTGGGGCCCATTATATTGTATGGAGGACTATGTGGGGCCCATTATACTGTATACTGGTTGGCCCATGACTTTGTCCAAGCTTTTCATTTTGGTCCTCTGTGTGTTTAAGTTTGACATGCCTGCTGTAGATATATTTGACACACATACTGTGAATGTAGCTTGTGAACATCCCTTCAACAGTCAAAATTGGTAGAAGTAATATGATGAAATGACAATGCTTTCTTGGACAACTTAGCAATGCTAGAGAAACCAAGAAGATGGGGCATAAATAAATTATACAACAAGACAATGATATAACTGCAAAGGCAAGTGTAAATGAGAAGGATGAGCAAATCAATTGGATGTGAATCGCATGTATTTTGCATTTTAGGAAATATGTTGGACCTGGAAAATTCAAACAGTTTGCAATTCGATTCACACAAATAATTTTATAAAATGCTAATCACTATTTTACACAAAGCAGAATATTGCATGGGCCAAAGAAGGATCACATGACTTCAGGCACGGCTTCCACATAATGACTTGCAAATATTACATCACTTGTTATTTCACAGTCAAGCAGGAGGGACTATCATAGTCTCTATAAAAGCGAAGGCAGGAAATGCACGAGCCATTTTATAGTGAATCTGGACAGTGAGAGGACATTCCAACTCATAGCTTAGCAATGCAGATAGGGAGAGAAAGCAATAAAACACTGAATAAACATTAGAGATAGTGTATGACAGGACAGCAGTGAAGAACAGTTCCCATCCATTTACCATAACCATATATGGTGAGGTCACTCTGACATTTGCATTAAAGAACTTGAAAAGTCTTCAGTACAGTCCTACAAGACCCTGTAGTGTTACACGCATGTTTTCAGGGTAACCAGAGGCTTTGCAGTTCTTGTGTTCTGTTTTAAATTAAATTTTAAGGAAAAGTTTGATGAAGCTCGCAAATTTGTATTTCAAAGCATTCCCTCATCTTTGCTAAATTTAAATAAGTGGTAAGTGGTTGTGTTGAAATAAAGAGATGGAATTTACTTAATAGAACATATAATCTATGAAGTTGATGGGCTGGAATCTGAAATAAGCAGTTTATTAGAAAAAGCAGCAATGTGTCTGACGTAAAACTGCTCTGCAATGAAGAACAGAGTTAAAATTATTCAACAGCCATGTGAATGACTGAGATATTTTTCCAAAGGTCTTACAATAAGCTGGTAAGATTATGGAAGCTGGAAATTGTTTACATTGCAAAATATGAGTTTGAGAGATTGGAAATTCGGTCATCACGGGATCAATGAAAGCACCCAGTTGTCAATTCACTTATAAGTGTTCAGTAGATATAAAGGAAGACAGGCAATACAGAGTCATGGGAAAATACAAAGATATACCAAAGCAGACGTGTCAGGAGGACTAAAAGGTCCATTGTACAGTGAATGTCTTGTCTCCTGTGCTGTAGATACCATACATCCCTTTTATCTGCTTAGTTAATGTTTGGCCAAATGATGGTCATTATCCTCCTTCTCCTCCTGACTGTGAGACTGTCTAACCATCTATTGTGTATAGGGCACATCTAACCTTATTATGATGGTAGATGTTGCTTAGAAAGAAGGATCGGGCATTTGGCGCTTAGCATGGACAATTTTCTTGTTCTCAGGGGAGATAACAGCTGCCTGAGTTGTCAGGCTGCAGCTTATTTCCCTTTTTCATGTACAACACATGTACTCTCTGGCAACCCTTATGTACAGTTAGGTCCATATATATTTGGACAGAGACAAAATTTTTCTAATTTTGGTCCTAGACATTACCACAATGAATTTTAAACCAAACAATTCAGATGCAGTTGAAGTTCAGACTTTCAGCTTTCATTTGAGGGTATCCACATTAAAATTGGATGAAGGGTTTAGGAGTTTCAACGCCTTAGCATGTGCCACCCTGTTTTCAAAGGGACCAAAAGTAATTGGACAATTGACTCCAAGGCTATTTCATGGACAAGTGTGGGCAATCCCTTCGTTATGTCATTCTCAATTAAGCAGATAAAAGGCCTGGAGTTGATTTGAGGTGTGGTGCTTGCATTTGGAAGGTTTTGCTGTGAAGTAAACATGCGGTCAAAGGAGCTCTCCATGCAGGTGAAACAAGCCATCCTTAAGCTGCAAAAACAGAAAAAACCCATCCGAGAAATTGCTACAATATTAGGAGCTGCAAAATCTACAGTTTGGTACATCCTGAGAAAGAAAGAAAGCCCTGGTAAACTCATCAATGCAAAAAGACCTGTGCGCCCACGGAAGACAACAGTGGTGGATGATCACAGAATAATCTCCATGGTGAAGAGAAACCCCTTCACAACAGCCAACCAAGTGAACAACACTCTCCAGGAGGTAGGCGTATCAATATCCAAATCTACCATAAAGAGAAGACTGCATGAAAGTAAATACAGAGGGTTCACTGCACGGTGCAAGCCACTCATAAGCATCAAGACTAAAAAGGCTAGACTGGACTTTGCTAAAACACATCTAAAAAAGCCAGCACAGTTCTGGAAGAACATTCTTTGGACAGATGAAACTGACGCGCCCCTGGGCCAGTGCTGTTTGGGATACCCGGAGCCGGATCTCAATGGGGGTAGTAGTCCTTGTGGCGGTGACCCGGCCCGTGCCCAGGGTGTCAAACTACGTGGCAGTCTATGGCAGTAGATGTTACTTTGATTGTCGACTACGCCACCCGTTGAGTGCGGCTTTGAAGCCGCCGCTGCAAAGCAGTCCGCTGAGGCCGGTGGTGTATGTGCAGCAGTGATGATATAACCCCCAACGGGAGGGGTATGGCCTGAGGGCAGCAGGTGTAGATGATGGGGGTTGTGATGATGCAGAAAGAAGATTCAGAGTCAGGAGATGCAGTTCAGGGTTTTTACTTACTGGTGTTCTCTTGGTCACTCTGGCCTTGAGTGACCACCCGAGCCGTGCTGCGTCCACCAGGTCCTGGACTCGGCCAACCCCCAGGCAATTCCGGAGCGTGGTCCTGAGCTCCTTTCTGACTCTCCCTTCCTCTGGCCGTTCCCACCAGGGATCCACTTTTGGCCGGCTCCCTCGGGTCTCTTGTTGGTTGCACCTTTTCTGGGTTCCCTGACCCTATGCTTGGTGTGCCTTTCTAGTGGATTTGGTGAGGGTCGTGGCAGATCCTGACCACAACCTCCGGTTCCTGGCTAAGGTGTGCTTTGGCCTCTGCCAGCTTGGGTTCCGGTACCCTTGTCCGCCAACCCTTCACCCTTCTGTCTGTATTCTGGGGTCTTGGGGTTCTTTCTTCTTTCCTCTCTGGGTCCTTCTGACTCCTCTCTCTCTCTCTCTCAGCAGGCCTTGCTCTGGAGCTGGGCCCAGCCGGAGCCACAGCTCCCTGTCAGCCCTTCTGGCTGAGCTTCTCTGCTCTGCTCCTCAGGCTAAACTCTGCAACAACTCTGTTCTAAGATGGTGCCCACCTTATATACTCCCTCTATGTGTGAGCTCAGGTGACCAGCACCCAATGAGCTCCTAGCTTTACCCAGACTACTCCCCCTATATGCCCCTACACTACTGGGATGTTCCACCCCCCTCCCACTCCAGCCAGGGACAGACGCTGTCGTGCCTGCACATAAACTGGTGGGAGTACCGTTGATCTGTCCCCCGGAAATGGGATGTATGTAGTGCATGCAGCTAACTGAGCTCAGTACCACACTCCATCCTTACCCGGGAGTGGAATACCACACCTCTGGCTTGAGGTGTAATACCCCTGTAGCAGCCGAGTCCTCAGGGTGCTACATTCCCCCCTGGTAAATCACAGCACGTCCTCGGGCTGTAAAAGAATAAAAACATCCACAAACATACAATATTTTTCCATAAAACATAAACATAGAAAACATATAAACACTATCAGCAGCATAATAAATATTCTTGTTCCTCCGGCCACGGGACAACTTGTGACCGGGTAAAGTGCAACAGTCTCTTCTTGAAAAACAGTTTCCTATAAAACCGGTAGGGGGCGCCTTAGAAAGCGCAACTATATACAAAGGAAAATAGCCGCTCTCAGTCCTCGGCCAGATATTAGGAAAGGATGACCGCTCTCAGTCCTCGGTCAGTGGGAATAAGGGATATACGGGTAACAGTTTACACTTGTCCCAACGGGGAACATATTTTAAACGGCAGCAGTTCTTGTACCCCGACGGGTAACTATTTTACAGTTTCACTATACCGTACTCTAATGACGGCGTCCTCCTGCTCCTTCTCGCAAGTAGGCTTCAGACCCGTCCGGGTCCTCTTGCTCCTCCTGACACCTCAGCTCTTTCTCTGTCAGTCGGTGTACATGAAGGGCATAGGGTCCTTTGGCACATTGGTGCCGGGTGAAGGTGACCTTATCACCCAGGTAAAGGTCACGACCTCTGTGTCCCTCCGGTAGGTGGGACTCGACATCTCTTCTGGTCACGAAGACGTCGCCGGGGGTGTGATGATCTCTGATGAAGCCCCAACCGTGCTGCAGTTGGAATTTGATTACAGTCCCGGTGGCACGGGGACCGTGGGCTGCACGGGGGTTCCTTCGGGTCCAGCTCTTTTGTTCTGCACTCTTTACTTGCAGCCGCTCCTCGCGGACCCGTCTCTCTCTCCGTTCTCGCTCAAAGACTTCCAACTGCTGGCGGCAGCACTCCGCACGCTCCGCTGCAGACGCCCGGGTTTCTTGAGTGAACCCGATGAGGTCTCCTCCTGCGGGGTCCCACTCAAACTGCGCCTCCTCTAACGAGAGCGGGGTCATCTTGACGGGCGCCGGAGCCGGGATCAGGGGCTCATCCAGAGGTCTTTCTTTCCGGAGTCGGGGATGGTGGAACTCCGGTGGCCACACAAAGGGCTGCCCATCCGGGCATGTGTGCTGGGCAAATAGGTCTTCACCCAGGTGTGGCGCTGTGGACGTTGAGGGCGCTGTTTTGGTGGCGGCGCCCGGGTTCACCAGGCCTTGCGACCAGGCTTGGGGCACCCTGAATGTAAAGGGCACCGTGAAGACGGCGGCGCCCGGGGTTACTTGGCCCAGCGACCAGGCCGGTGGCTCAGTGGAGGTAGAGGGCGCTGTTGGTACTTCGGCGCCTGGGGGTACTCGGCCTTGCGACCAGGCCGGTGGCGTCTCCTGCTTGGCCGCGCTCAGGATTGAGGCGTGACGTCACAGGGGGCGTGGTCGCGGCTCCTGCCGCTTGAGGCCTAGCTTGGAGTAGTGACGATGCAGCAACGTGAGTGGTGAATGGGGTCTCGGGCTCTGCGACGGGGAGTTGAGGCAGGCTTGCGACCATCAGGCACGGGATATTGTCGTCTCCATTACCTGCTCCCTTTTCTTCAACTCCCTCCACGGCGTCGTCTCCGGCCGTCGTCCCTCCTGCACCGTCCTCAGAGGCGGACATGCTCCTTGTTGTGGGTGGCGTGCTTCGCTGGCGGGTTCCAGCCTGCTGGGCCATCTCTCTGCTCCATGCGGCCAGTACGTCCCGCTGCACTCGGGCCATCCTCTGAGCCAAGCCCTCCAGTGCGGTCCGTGCATGCTCCCGGTCTCAGGGGAGCTGTGCCAGGATCTCCACCAGGCCTTCTGGGGTTGTCGCTTGCAACAGGCTCCTGACCACTGGGTCGGTGCTGCCTGCCTCTCCCTCCATCTCCGGGTACGGCTCCTCCAGACTCCTCCAGGCTGCTCCCATCTTCTCTCTTTTGTTTTGTATCCGCCCATACTGAGGGCGGTCCTGGGGTAACTTGGTGATTGTCAGTTCCAGGGGCAGTCCCCTCACGCTGATGGACATCTCTAACATCACAGTCTCTGCTGGTGGGGGCGGTTTCCGCTTTTGGCGCCATTCCTTGACCTGGCCCACGATGGGAGGTGGCCTCTTGCCACCCTCCGGCACGCCCATAATGGCGTCCGCTCTGCCAGGGCGGGAAATCTTCTGAAATGGCGGGAATCGTCTCCCAGTGGCGGGAAACTTCGTGGATGGCGGGAAGAAGGCTGAAGATGGCGCCGGATGGCGGGAATCTTCACCGATGGCGGTAAAACTTCACGGATGGTAAGTTTTAAAAGTCTCTTTTTCAGGCACGCAGTACCCGGTGGTTGCGGGCACGAAATCCTGCCGACTACGCCAAAAGTTGACGCGCCCCTGGGCCAGTGCTGTTTGGGATACCCGGAGCCGGATCTCAATGGGGGTAGTAGTCCTTGTGGCGGTGACCCGGCCCGTGCCCAGGGTGTTAAACTACGTGGCAGTCTATGGCAGTAGATGTTACTTTGATTGTCGACTACGCCACCCGTTGAGTGCGGCTTTGAAGCCGCCGCTGCAAAGCAGTCTGCTGAGGCCGGTGGTGTATGTGTAGCAGTGATGATATAACCCCCAACGGGAGGGGTATGGCCTCAGGGCAGCAGGTGTAGATGATGGGGGTTGTGATGATGCAGAAAGAAGATTCAGAGTCAGGAGATGCAGTTCAGGGTTTTTACTTACTGGTGTTCTCTTGGTCACTCTGGCCTTGAGTGACCACCCGAGCTGTGCTGCGTCCACCAGGTCCTGGACTCGGCCAACCCCCAGGCAATTCCGGAGCGTGGTCCTGAGCTCCTTTCTGACTCTCCCTTCCTCTGGCCGTTCCCACCAGGGATCCACTTTTGGCCGGCTCCCTCGGGTCTCTTGTTGGTTGCACCTTTTCTGGGTTCCCTGACCCTATGCTTGGTGTGCCTTTCTAGTGGATTTGGTGAGGGTCGTGGCAGATCCTGACCACAACCTCCGGTTCCTGGCTAAGGTGTGCTTTGGCCTCTGCCAGCTTGGGTTCCGGTACCCTTGTCCGCCAACCCTTCACCCTTCTGTCTGTATTCTGGGGTCTTGGGGTTCTTTCTTCTTTCCTCTCTGGGTCCTTCTGACTCCTCTCTCTCTCTCTCTCTCAGCAGGCCTTGCTCTGGAGCTGGGCCTAGCCGGAGCCACAGCTCCCTGTCAGCCCTTCTGGCTGAGCTTCTCTGCTCTGCTCCTCAGGCTAAACTCTGCAACAACTCTGTTCTAAGATGGTGCCCACCTTATATACTCCCTCTATGTGTGAGCTCAGGTGACCAGCACCCAATGAGCTCCTAGCTTTACCCAGACTACTCCCCCTATCTGCCCCTACACTACTGGGATGTTCCACCCCCCTCCCACTCCAGCCAGGGACAGACGCTGTCGTACCTGCACATAAACTGGTGGGAGTACCGTTGATCTGTCCCCCGGAAATGGGATGTATGTAGTGCATGCAGCTAACTGAGCTCAGTACCACACTCCATCCTTACCCGGGAGTGGAATACCACACCTCTGGCTTGAGGTGTAATACCCCTGTAGCAGCCGAGTCCTCAGGGTGCTACAAAACCAAGATCAACCTCTACCAGAATGATGGAAAGAGAAAAGTATGGCGAAGGCGTGGTACAGCTCATGATCCAAAGCATACCACATCATCTGTAAAACACAGCAGAGGCAGTGTGATGGCTTGGGCATGCATGGCTGCCAGTGGCACTGGGTCACTAGCATTTATTGATGATGTGACACAGGACAGAAGCAGCCGAATTAATTCTGATGTATTCAGAGCCATACTGTGTGCTCAGATCCAGCCAAATGCAGCGAAACTGATTGGTCGTCGTTTCATACTACAGATGGACAATGACCCAAAACATAAAGCCAAAGCAACCCAGGAGTTTATTAAAGCAAAGAAGTGGAATATTCTTGAATGGCTAAGTCAGTCACCTGATCTCAACCCAATTGAGCATGCATTTAACTTGTTAAAGACTAAACTTCAGACAGAAAGACCCACAAACAAACAGCAACTGAAAACCACCGCAGTGAAGGCCTGGCAGAGCATCAAAAAGGAGGAAACACAGCGTCTGGTGATGTCCATGAGTTCAAGACTTCAGGCAGTCATTGCCAACAAAGGGTTTTCAACCAAGTGCTAGAAATGTACATTTTATTTACAATTATTTAATCTGTCCAATTACTTTTGGTCCCTTTAAAAACAGGGTGGCACATGTTAAGGAGCTGAAACTCCTAAACCCTTCATCCAATTTTAATGTGGATACCCTCAAATGAAAGCTGAAAGTCTGAACTTCAACTGCATCTGAATTGTTTTGTTTAAAATTCATTGTGGTAATGTCTAGAACCAAAATTAGAAAAATGTTGTCTCTATCCAAATATATGGACCTAACTGTATTAGATAAGCAGTCTGAAGTGACTGTCACCATGTAATTGCACTATTACCTGTTTTTTAGGCAATCCCTGCATGTGTTGTGGCTGTCTAACAGCCACGAAAAAAGCATCCGCGGCAGTGCGAACATATTTTTCGAACACGCCGAAGATACTCTGTTAGCACCTAAGCATGTTTGGATAGCATCTTATCTGAGCACGTTCGCGCAGCACTAAACATCTATCCACCTTGCCGACCCATTGTTAAAAAAACATGTTTATTTAAATTGGCTCTTTGTATAGGAAAGCACAGTCTGCTACACTTTACTAAACAGTTAAACACACTTTTATCAAGTTTAAAGAACACTTTTGGCCTATGTCTATGGAATAGGCTAAGGTAAGTGTGCACAGATGCAGGGTACAGGGTTGCCAACTTGACTACAGACCATAATTCTGTTATGAAGTCATTAGCTGCATTCACTGTAAACTGTAAAACGATGATACATGTAATCAAAATAATCTGTATAAGTTTTTTCAGCTTTAAAAAAATCATGGACACTTTACTTTTTTTTATGGACAGGGCAAAAAAGTGCCCTATATTTATAGACTGTCCTGGAATTTCTGAAAAATATTTAGATTTGAGAGTCCTCGGTGGTTGATACCTTTTAATGGCTAACTGAAAAGATGGTAACAAATTGCAAGCTTTCAAGACTACTCAGGTCTCTTCATCAGGCATAGTATACTTACCATCTTTTCAGTTAGCCATTAAAAGATATCAACCACCGAGGACTCTCAAATCAAAGTATACTTACCATCTTTTCAGTTAGCCATTAAAAGATATCAACCACCGAGGACTCTCAAATCAACATATTTTTCTATCTACTGGCTAACACGGTACAAAGATATATATTTTCCCTGTACTGGAATTTCTGGATGGCTGACAACCCAGGTAGGGTTTTCACATGATGACAGGACTCAGTGAGATATTATGCAAAATGACCAGCAGGTGGCAATAAAGAACCTTGCATTTTCATTGATTATTTTATTGCCTATTCTAGGGCATGTGCAATATGTACATTTATTTTTATCATTTTGCTGTAGTTTTACACTCAAATTAAACTTTACACACAAATTACACAAAACCCAATGCAACTTAATCTAGAATTGATTTTTTTATTGTAACATAAAAAGTAGAAATAAAATATGTTACTGAACTGTTATGTTATAGCTTGCATTTTATAGCTTAACAGTCCATCATTTTTTTTAATTTAAGAACCCTATTTAATCAAAGAAGCAATTGTATATATTAGAGATAAACATATTTTTTGAAATTCAAATTCGCTGACTTTGCCAAATTTCCCCCCAAAATTAGATTTGCCGCAAATTAATTTTCACAAATCTCAATACTAGAAAGTTTGTAATTGCTTGGAAATACAAGTGGGGAAGAAGAGAGAGAAAGTAAACCCCATTCACCTTAAGAACTTACACTTTACAGGTGAGAGAAAGGACACCGCTGATCATAAGAGTTTACACTCTACAGGAGAGAGACTTACCCAGTGACTTTGGAGATGCAAAATGATTCTGCCAAAAAAACTGTGCTCTTCTTGGAACCGCTGATCTGTGATGGCCCAGGAACTATTCACTGTACAAGGTATGATAATCCGTAAGATGTCATAGCTGCAGGACATTAGGCCCGTGCAACAATGCAAATTAAATCTAAATTAAATTGATGTGACCACCTTTGCCTTCAAAATAATATCAAAGCAGAATTACTTCTAGGTACACTTGCATATGGTTTTTGAAGGAATGTGGCAGGGAGGTTGTTCCAAATATCTTGGTGAACTAACAGAAATATAAATCAAACAAATATTTGATGTGACCACCCTTTACCTTCAAAACAGCATCAAATCATGCCTGTTCATTGGAAGTCACTTTCAAATAAAGCTGCTTGAGAGAAATCTAAGAACAGCATCCATTTTTCAATCTACACTTGCACATAGGTTTTGAAGGACCTTGACGGGGAATTTTTCTGTACATCTTGGAGAACCAACCACAGATCTTCTGTGGATATAGGCTTGCACAAATCTTTCTGCCTCTTCATGTAATCCCAGACAGACTCAATGATGTTGAGATTGGGGCTCTTTGGGGCCATATAATTACCAGAATTTGTTGTTCTTCACACTGAAGATGTCTATAATAACATTAGCTCTATGTTTGGGGACATTGTCCTGCTGCAGAATGCATTTGGAGCCAATCAGATGCATGCATGATGGTATTGTAGGATGGTTAAGTATCTGCTTGTATTTCTCAGCATTAAGGACAAAAGCAAGTGGGCAATGGTGAGGGCCGTATGCGCAGTGGTCAACCAAAGAAGCTGAGTACAGCATTAAAATTGAAAGATATCCAGCTGTGCCAACAGCTCAGAACTATCAGCAGCAGTGAGACCCAGCTATACCAAACTACTGTTTGGAGAAGTCTGGTGAGAAGTGGTCTTCATGGAAGTATCACAACCAAAAATCCATGGAAACATCCTTTGGCATGAAAACAAGGACAAGTGACTCAACTATGCAACAAAACACAAGAACTTGGGTGCAGACAAATTGCAACAGGTGCTTTGGACTGATGGGTCAAAATTTGACATATTTGACTGTAACAAAAGGCTTGTTTACTGATGGCCTGGAGAGCAGAACAATGAGTGTCTGTATACAATTGTGAAGCATGGTGGAGGAGCCTTGCAAGTTTGAGGGAGCTTTTCAGCAAATGGAGTTGGAGATTTGGTCAAGATTAATAGTGTCCTTAATGCTGGTAAATACAGGCAGATACTAATCCATCATTCAATACCACCAGGGAGGAGACTGATAGGTTCCAAATTTATTCTGCAGCAGGACAATGACCCAAATATATAGCCAATGTTATTAAGTCATCTTTAGCGTAAAGAAGAAGGAGTCCTGGAAGTGATTATATGAAGAGAGAGAAGGATTTTCACAAGCCTACATCCACAGAAGATGTGTGGTTATTTCTCCAAGATGTTTGGACAACCTCCCTGTTAAAATCCTTCAGAAACTGCATACAAGTATACTTAGGAGAAAACATGCTTTGCTGCTGTTTTGAAGGCAAAAGGCTGTCACACCAAATATTGATTTTACTTATGTTTTTCTTCTGTTCATTTACTTTGCATTTTATTAATTGTTAAAAATAAACAATTAACATTTTTATTTTTGTAAGCATTCTTACTTTCTTCCAAATGTATACAGATTAACCCCTTCTTTACATCCGCCGTATATATACGGCTCATGTCAGAAGCGGGTGTATGGAGCGAGCTCACGCAGCTAGCCTGCCCTATACCTGGCAGGTGATGGCTGTGTATTACAACCAGGACCTGCTCCTAGCAATCGCCGGTGGAGCAATTGTTAACTTTTTAAATGCTGTTGTCAATCTCTGACATCAGCAATTAACACACGCCAACGTGCGGCATGTCATTAACTCCACCCATCGGCGCACCTGTGACGTGATCACAGGTCGCAGATAGATTGTCATGACAGCCTGGGGTCAGCTGATGACCCTAGTACTTGTCATTAAGGAACTCCTTTGAAATCCTGCCTGTGGAAGGGGTTTAAAGGAGACTGATTTCTGCTATATACAGGGATGCCGTGGCATCGCTGCATACAGCGCAAGTGATTGATCGCATTTTCAAGTCCCCTAAGGGAGTTAACAAAATCAGTAAAGAGTAAAAAAAATAGGTTTTAAAAAATATGAAAAAAAGAAAATACAAAACTAAAAGTTTTTTCCCCTCATTGAAAATAAAGATATAAAGATAATAAAAATACACATATTTGATATCGCCGTGTTCAGAAAAGTCTGATCTATCAAAATATAAAAACAATGAACCCAATCAGTAAACACTGTAAACAAAAAAAATTCAAGAACGCCAAAATAACAGTTTTTTTTGGTCGCTGCAGTTCCTCGAAAAATTCTGTAACAAGCAATGAAAAAGTAACATCTATCCCAAAATGTTACTAATAAAAAAATTGTCTCGCCCCGCAAAAATAATCTGTCAGACAGCTCCATCGGCAGAAAAATAAAAATGTTACTGGTCTTGGAAAATGGTGACACAACACCAAATTTTTTTTTCACAATTTCACTGCACTTGTGTGGACCTGGCATACTACTATAGTAGAGATTTTACTGTAAGCTGGTCTAGGGTTTGTTATTCCTCCAGCACTTTCTATGTCAAAGTTGTTCTCTGACCAAGAATATTTTTATAGAGGTTTTCCAACTAAATATGTTTATTGCCAATTTACAGGATATGTGACATTTATGTTATTGTTGATAGTCTGACTGTTTGGTTCCCAACTGGTTTCTTTTGTGAATTGAGCTAAAGTCCGTATGTGGGTACCACTCCTTCCACTTCTTCAGTTGCTGATGGAGATAGCTATTTCCATGAGTCACAATGAAGTGAATGCACACTTCCGCTCCATTTATATGGGATTTTTGGACCCCTTTCTCAGAATCATTAAGGGTCTTAGTATTCGAATCCCTAACATTCATACATTTATCATCTGTTCTGTGCATAGGTGATATCTAGAAAGTGGGAATGTCAATTTAATTTCATGCATATTTCCATTATTAAAAATATATAGACATATATAAAGCCATATATAATGTATGATTTTGTAGCAATATAAAACAATAACACATTTCATTTATCACCAATAAGTGCTATTAACGTAGATTAAAACAAATGAAACATTGAAATAAAAATTTGTGCAAGGAATAGAGATCATCTTTGGTAGTGTGATCAGTACACTTACCGATGCAGCTACATTCAGTGAAAGGTACAGAATCATCTTCTCATTCTGTGTTGATAAATAATATTTCATTAAAATCTCAGTAAGTGATTTCTCATGTATATTTCAATATGGAATACATGGGTGAACATGCAAGAACTTGCCAACAATCAAGGTCATGACAGGTTACAATATCTTAATATGTAAATGGCGGAAACATAAAATACAAAATACAATAAACAATAGCATGTTAGGTTCACAATGGCACAAACCCTTAGGAGTAAAATAGCACATTTTTGAAAAAAAAACTATAGAAAAGCATAGATGTAAATACCGTATATAATAAATATTGAGTACATATTATATACAAAAATGTATGTTACATGCTAGAATTCATTCCCAATAAAAGAACATAATCTTGTATGTATGTATGTGATGTTTTTACCTATTCTTGGAAAAATACTGCATTAATGAATTCTTGCCGTTTAGTTTAAACTGCTATATTTACCTGCTACGAGTGCATTTCCAGAAATTTGCAGTATGGAAGAATCATTGGTCATTGTCCAGACATAGAGATTATGCTAAGCAGCAAAGCCCCATTTAAATGAAAGATAAGTAGCTTCTCACAGCAATGTGGTATATTTGTTAAATAGTGTTCTGCAACAAAGGGTTTGGTCCATGCTCTTAGTTCCCATAGGCAGGGAAATCACTTCGGTAAACTCAAAAACCTTCAAGTACAACAAAAGAAACCAGTCCCCAAACCCAATTCTATCAGCTCCCTTTTCAGTGTCAATAAGTAAACAGAGGGAGCACAAGTAAGTTCATCAAATATAATCTAGGACTTAACTGGAAATGCATGGGGGATACTTTCAAGTTGAGAAATCTGGTTTGGATCTGTGTATTGTTTGAAGCCTAGGAGACCCTAAGAAGCTGCTTAACATCTCCCCAATTCTATATTGTAAATATTAACATGTGTTTGAAAGGGAAGGCTAGTCTATTTTACTTTCAGCTGGAGCTAAAGGATAGATCTTGGGCGCACAATATGCTCACACCTGCATTGAAAACCTACAGAATGAAAACCAATATTGTGTTAGCCACTTTTATGCCCCTCTCCCTTGGCCATCTGAACAGGCTGCATGCTACTGAAGCGAATTGTGGATTTATTGAAGGGAAATTAGCATAAATTATTACCAAACCTGTAAACGTGTGGGGTCCTGCTTTTGGGGAAAACAGGAGTCTATTGCAGTCCTTTCAAGCAGAAAGCTGAGCTTTACACATCATGATAGAAAGACTGAATAGCTTTGGTTTGAAGAAGATTCCCATTTGCTTTGCACATTGATATAATTGACTTATGTGTATTTTATTCTATTTTCCCCACAATAGTTGGATCTTCTCATTTAAATGAGTCTCAAGAAAGCCTCTTTTTTATTTGTGTTGCATTTCTTTACAAAGAGATAAGTTCACTTTTTAAAGACACTCAGTACACACATTTCACAACCTATTCATTCCATTATTAAGAGCAATGAGTTGCACTGAAATGTGATTCTCAATGCATACCCAGGCTTATATAATTAAAAGAATGGCATTAAAAGCTCAATATATGGTTGTTTGCTATTATTATTTTAAATAAATAGCACATTCAATCAATGCAATATTATACTCTTATTCTTTCTTGTTCAGGAAAAAAATCTATAATTTTACATTACATTTAATTCAAAAGATTGTGTGTAATTATTCCATGTTATATAATGAGATTTTTTAAAAATGTTCCTTCTTGTAGGTTTGCAATTTCCATACACCATAATACTGTAACATTACACCTGCTGCAGATATGAAACAAATGATCGCTTATCCAATATTTATTTAAAATTGATAGGCAATTTATTTCCCTGCTTTGGGTATATGTGTTCAAAAAAAAGAGAAGAAAGTTATCTATTTTAAAGTGATAATAAAAATGAGTAATTCATTGATTAAAATGTAAAAAAGCTGAAATATTAAAAATGAAAAAAATACAATTTCTACTTGATTTATTTTTCTTTTTTTTTTTAGAAATAAACCATATAAATAGTATTAATAAAAAAATAAGAGGTAAAAAATAATTAAGAAAAGTCAATAAATTAGCATCTTACATAATACATTACCTTAATTTACTGTAGTATTATTAACAATATAGATATATTGAAACATTCAATTAAACAGTCCCAGATGAAAGGTGATTGTAATCCTATGCTGAGTTAATTTATTTTAATCCCTTAGTCTTATGATCTCCTTTTATCCATATACATGATAGTTACATTTCTGTGTATGTAATGCATTAACCCATTTCTACCAGTACGTATGCAATGCAATTATGTATACGTCCACAGAATATCATTAGTTAATGCCGTAAAGAGGAATTAATATATTTAAAAACACAGACTAGGCTTTCTGCAAATGAATTCTTTTTTTTTAACTGAATTTAGAAGGTCATATTGTGTTAGTGCTCAAGTGCTTCAGTTAATATTGGGAAACGTGATTCTGCATTTCAACTAAGTCATCTGAATCACAGCAGCTATTTCAATATTAATGAAATTGTTTAATCTCCTAAATTCATCGTGTTTAAGTAACGATTTGGTGATTTATTGGTCAGCGATGAAAACTGTCATTAATGTTTTGCTTGTCCCAACATATCTTTTGTTGAGCTACATCTAATTGTACAAAGCCCTCTGGGCTTAAAGATACCACATTAGAGAGGTAATTTACACCCAGCAAAGACAATAAAAAGTTGCAAAGGAACAGGAAAAAATAAAATGCGAATAATGATTGATGATAATAATACAGTCGTATAAACTAGTAGCAACAGTCATTTTCCCAGGTAACTAGCCAGGTAAAAGACAATGATTGATGGCATTGTAGTGCTGACGTTTATTCCAATGATAATTTCTTATGTGTAACACTGGTTTAAAACTTCTCAATAAGTAGAAGAACAGCAAGAAAAAGTCTAAAAAAACCTTGAATTATGTAGATCTTTTGTCCCGCAAAGTCAGTAGTTATACAGTGAAGCACCATATTTACTGATGTACTAAATAATAATTCTTAACGCTACACGATGTATATGATAACTATGTGATCCTTGGACAAGTAAAAAAATAATTATTTTTTCAAACTTAATAGGCTTTTATAGATTTGTATTCTATATTTGTGTTTAAAGCATGTTATAGTTCAGTGTAAAATTTTAGGAATTACCAAAGCAACGTTCTCATCTCCTTGAACGCACTTATGATTTTACGTTTAATAATTTAGATATTTTGTTCATTTTTATCGCCGTCTTAACAATTGCATTTTAAGACTTTTTTTTCTATCCATAAATAATTATTTTGATAAATGAACCAATTTTATTTTTATGGAATAGAAAATAATAATTCAGAACATATAGGTAAATGGATAAAGGAAAAAATGGACATATTTTTTATTAATTCTCTCTTTATATTTTTTTGTCAGATACTGGACTCACGTATAAATAATATCTATATTCAGGTACGCTTCTATCATGCTTTTGCATATATTGCTTGATAAGTTAAACATTTTGCCTTAACAGATTATTAAATTGCAAAAGTAAAACATCCAAATTATTTACAGTCAAGTTTATCATTTTTGCCCTCTATAATGCATATTTTCATCATCAAAAGGAAAATGATAAAGTGTTATCTATCGGTTTACATTGGACTGCAGGTAAACCCAACACATCATCTTTATTCATGTAATATTAATATCTTAAAGAGTTAAAAAATGAATTATATTGTTAAATATTATTTATTATATGTAATAATAATAATAATTCTTATTATTAAGCAGTAGCCATTGTTTTTCATTATATTGTTTCCGGAGGAGAAGAGAAAAACACCTTTTATTGAAGTTATTAAATATGGCCACAAACTAAATGATTTCCTTTGCAAGCATCCAACTAATGAAAAGCACTTGTTGACAATATTCAATGCATTTACGGTATTAATATGAATAGTAATAATCACATCAACTCCTTTGCATTTTTATCACACTTGGTTTTATATTTTGACTGATAGCTGTTTTTATCTTGTGTATTTGGAGATCATGTTATTACTGCTACTATATTGCTATGAGGCATATACAAATAATCGATTCGGAGTAATCAATCAAATACTTTAAAAAATGGCATTAAATTTGTAAAGAAAAGATATATCTATTTTTTTGGGACAATTTAAAAGTGAATTCATTGTCAACCAATTTGAACAAATTTGTATTTTTTTTATTTATTTTGATGCTAAAATATCCAATAGACATAATCATTTTTTAAACAAGCAACTTCTTTCAACAGGAGTGGCTAGAGTTACAAGAATCTTGTGATTAATATCATGGTAGTCACCCTTTCTGTCTCCGAGAAGCTGCAGATTCACCGAGTGTCACACTGTAAGGAGAGGGAGGGTTAAATGAGAAAGCAGCGGAGATGAAGTGGAGACAATGATGAATTCTGCTAATACACATGCACAAGCGGACATTTATACACACGCTGCATTTATGGTTAGATAATTGTTTGAAGACTTACCATTCTGTGCTGGTATTGTTTTATGAAGATCTAAGTATATACATTGTATTCAGTACATTCAATGCTTTTATTCTTAAAGTTCCCATCTCATACCTACTTATTATCAATTATGCTGGGAAACTAGACTAACTCTACCTCCTTGCTTTGCATTAGCGATGTCATTAACACGCCTGTTGTTCTTTAGCTGTAATGTGTGTCTTACAGCCTCACATCTGGCTGCTTAGCAGCTGTTTAGTTCACAGTGTTGTTATGAGCTTGAATGATTAGGGATTATCAGTGACATCCCTTGGGATTTAGAACAAGATAGTGGAGGACTCAAATCAATTGCTCTTCCACCCCTTGGAGACTCCCTTTTTATGGATCAATCTGGCGTTTTATAACTTGATAGCTTGTGTTACATTGAACACCATGCTATTAATCAAGATATTGATCTTTTGGAATTAGCCACTAATTTCACATTAATGCATCTGCTAGATGTCTACCTCAATTTACATACATTTGGGTTAACACACACTTGTTTAGGTGTGACATGACATTTGAATTAACTAGTTAAAAACACAATTATTCTAGCAAACTAAAGATAAATTGACTTACAAGCATTCCCAAAAGTTTATTTAGTCAAAAGTATCGATTGCTATATTAATGTTCAATAATTTTCAGCATTCAAATTACCCGGTTAGGTATTATCCAAAGATTAATGTAGTTTGCAAAAAAAAAAAAATATTTCAATTTCATTATTAAGGAAAATACAAGATATAATGCACGTGACAGTAATAGTAACAAGATAATATTTACACATGGATGTGTTGCACTTGCCAAGTATCTATTTGTTATCTATAATAACACAAATGCCACATCTAGAAAGAAAAGTAAAAAGAAAAAAAGTAACAAGAAAGTAAAACTCAGTGAATTAGTTGAATTGGCCCGAGAACAGGTGCCCTCCCCCTCTTGTTAAAAAAGTAAAAGCGCTGCCTTAAGTTAGCTAACAATACAAATCAGATAACAATATAGAACAAACAGAATACCACAGCCAAGCAATTTCCATGTCAAACATCCCACTGCTCAGTAGCTCCATTTGTAAGTGTGAATTGCAGACTAAGCTCCCTGCAATGCACACAGGAAGGTTTGTGCATACCTTCACACACACTGTTACTGGGTACCATCACACTTCAATTCCGGTTGCTGAGCCTTTTCACCCCTTGCCTTGTCTTCAAATGGAAATGATTTCTATTGGCCCAAGGTGTCCATGTAAATAGGTGTAAATGAAACCAGATTATTCCTTTCTCTCCCCCACGCCCCCTCCTCTTTACTCTCCTTCTCCTCTGCTCCCTCCCTCCTCCTCCTCCCAAGGCGATTGTCATATGATAGCAAAGAAGTGGCACATTAATGAAGCGCCTCTACAGGGGTCTTTTCTGTTCATGTCACCACATAAAACTATCAGATGGTTTGAGGAAGGACATGGACACAACTACTTAGCTTATCTCCCACCCAGCTAAGGAGAAATACTTTCCCTGCTCCCATTCAACTGCTGCTTAGAAAAGAAGCTTATTCCTGATGCTAAGGAGAGGATCAGAGTTTATCCAAGAAGGGTCCAGGCTGGCTAAGAATTAAGACCTGAAATACTAGAAAGTGCTAGTTCTTGTGGATTTTGTTTTTGGACAGGAACAAACCTCTTTGTTGCTACTTTCCGGATGCAGAGTGTCAAGTTGTTACAAGAAAGTTGAAGGTATGATGGTAATTTTATACTTGCTCTGTTTTCTATAACCCATGAAAAAGTAATATAAAGGTTTTCTAAGCTAAAGATTATATATGTAGAACATATGCAGGAATTATGATTGTTAATTAACTATAGTAATTTCAGTTTTGTATATGAGAATAGTTTGCATATGTACTTGTGATTTTATCTAAAAAGCTGACTCCGTCACCTCTCCTCAATTACATATAGATTATCTGTGACCATATTGAAGATGCCTCGACCTGGAAGAAACACATACAGTGATCAAAAACCCCCTTACTCATATATTTCATTGACGGCCATGGCTATCCAAAGCTCCCAGGAGAAGATGCTACCCCTGAGTGAAATCTACAAATTCATCATGGACAGATTTCCTTACTACAGAGAGAACACTCAAAGATGGCAAAACTCTCTGAGACATAACTTGTCCTTCAATGACTGTTTCATCAAGATCCCAAGGAGACCAGATCAGCCCGGCAAGGGAAGTTTCTGGGCACTTCATCCAAGTTGTGGTGATATGTTTGAAAATGGTAGTTTCCTAAGGCGCAGGAAAAGGTTCAAGGTAATGAAATCGGATCATCTTGCCCCTACTAAGCCATCAGATGCAGCACAGTACTTACAGCAGCAAGCAAAGCTTAGGCTTAGTGCTTTGGCTGCCTCTGGTACCCATTTGCCACAGATGTCAACATATAACTTGGGGGTCTCACAGACATCAAGCTTTAAACATCCCTTTGCTATTGAGAATATAATCGCCAGAGAATATAAAATGCCAGGAGGACTTGCCTTTTCCACAATGCCACCAATGTCAGCTGCTTATCCTCTTCACAACCAATTGACTACAGTTGGCAGCCCCATTGGCACTGGTTGGCATCACATGTACAGTTCCAGCATGATAGACACTACCACACCTATATCAATGGGTAACAGTGATTACAGTGTGAGTGCTTATGGAGTGCCTATCAAGCCACTTTGTCATGGAGGACAGACTTTGCCTGCTATCCCAGTTCCTATTAAACCTACACCAGCAGCTATGCCAACACTTCCAGCACTCCCAACACATATCCCAGCAATTTTGTCAAACTCTTCTCCATCATTGAGCCCAACATCTCCTCAAACAGCAACCAGCCAAAGTAGCCCTGCAACACCCAGTGACACTCTCACCAGCCCACCCACTGCCCTACTTTCTGTGGCTGTGCACTAACTTGAAGGACTCTGCAACTCAAATCATTTCTCCAAAGTTTACTCACTTTACTTTTTTTCCTGTCAAAACAAAAGACTAATTCCGGCAAGGAGGTTAACATTGTTTGTGAACTTTGCTAGTTGTTCATCTAATGTGATATTTTGTATTCTTGTTCATGACTTCACACACTTGAAAACTTTTGTTCTGCATAAGAATGCCATTCTTAAAGACACTTTTGCACATATTATAATCAATGTACTTCAAAACGGAAGGGCAGGCAATTTCAGGTAATAGATTTTAAGAGCACATATGTATATTAGCCCCCCCCCACCCAAAATAAAATAGGAAATAAACATAAGAAAAAAGGCACATACATTAACAACAACTCATATGGAATAGTTAAAGGATGTCTATAAAAATAGCAATTTGCATTGCGGTATTATCCAGTCTTCTTTATTTAGAGACACAGTGCATGATTATTTTGGCCAGATTTAACATCTCAACATAATTTGCTTACATTTACCATGTAGAAACAAATACATGTATGTGCACAGCTATATAATTAAAAATTGCTAATTAGTTTCAACCATAACACTAACACTGAAAGTGAGCATAATATATTTAACCCTTTATCCTGATAAGAGAAATATGTTTACACGTATACTGCCCTAATGTACATATAGAGCGTAGAAAGCAAACCATTCACTGTACTTGTTGACTGTCAATTGTATCATTTTCAAGGCACTGGAAAACGATCAGTTAATATCACTGAACTGAAAATTGCTTAACTATTTATTTTCAAGGTTAGGGGTCATATCCCTAGTTAGATTGGAAACAGTTTTTTTTTGTGGGGCCCTCCCAAAAACGTCATAAAATTATTGTAAATGTTTTGTGAATATGAATGAATATAAAATGTGTTTAATGCACTTTTATTTGACCCACTTTTAAGTTTTAACGTAGGCAATTTGTTTAAAAAAAAAAGAAATATTTTTTGAAAAAAAAAAAATCCCAAAAATGTACTGTCGCTGTGTACGGTGAATTTAAGTTAATTCCAAATGATCCTGCTGTCACCTGAGCTGTAAAGAAATGACCACTCAGTCTCCTTGTTGTACAGAAGGCATGGCATTTGCTTATTGATGTTATTATTCACAGCATGTGTGTATGTCAGACTACAAAAATAAGTGTCGCCGTTAAATTATGAACCTAGTCGTCCAAATAATATTTTCTCATTAAAATGTTAATTCAACATGATGGTCTGTCTTTTTGTATTAGGTTTTTTTTTTATACATAATAATAAGTTGAATTCTGTTTATTTCCTTTTATATGTGTATGTGTGAGATCATGGCAATGTGTGTAATAGGTGTGAGGTCTTTTATTAGTATTTTTATCCAGTTTATGTTTATCGTGATAAGCGGCCACAAGTTGTAGACTTTTTTAGCTTAATTAAATCAAACATAGATTGCTATTGAACCCAATATATATACATATTTAATAACTGGAGGGACAATTAAACAGGAATGCAATATAAATTACTATTATCTTAACAGGTATGTCTGCTCATACAGTAGCATATAGACTATTTTATGATTACAAAATGTAAAGGGCCATAGTTTAGGTGATAAAATTGGGAAATTCACAGAATATTATATGGCTGTAAATTCTATACATTTGTATAAATTTGTCATTTAGTTATATAAACCTGAAACAGACAGTATGGTGTAAACAACATATTTAATTACAATGAAGAATACGGCCAAAAAGTATTTATTTATAGTAGATGTGGCAGAGAATAGCGTTACAATACTTTATAAAAATGAAAGCACTATTTCTCCAGAAATAAATGTTACTATATTATGAGGCAAATTAGAATTAGTTCACCTTTTGTTTATCTTCTTTATGTTCCTATAGAGGGAATAAATAAATGGTACAATAAATAAATACTACAAATTCATACAAATCATAAAAGTGGTTAAAAAAACATTAGCGTCCTAAGACTTGTAGATCATATTATAAATAATCATACTCTTCAATTTTAAGAAAAACCTATGACTGTCATGATATAGTGAACAGTAGGACATATGTCATCTTAAAGTGGCACCTGCAGCACAAGGTATCAACTAATGCAAGCGATGCATCCATTTATTGGACTCATTTTAATAGATTTTGGTGACTTTCTACATGCAATTTTTTTTCAAAATAGCATTTTAAAAATATTTTGCAACATTTTGGATATTTCTTAAAGACGTTTGGGATTTTACAAGTTTTGTCTAAGCCCTATTGAGAACATGCATGGTGTATTGCATTGTGAGAATAAGTGAAAACGTGAAAAAAATCAGTAACAAAACTGTTGTTCTGTGTAAAAGGACTTTCATTTCAAGCTTATCAACAAGTAAGTAGGTTGACGGCTGAATGAATCAACAGCTTTGTTTTTTTTTTAATCCTCATCAGTGGCTCTCAGCCAAAGTCAATAAACATTTTTAGGGATGGCAAAAAGAAAAAAAAATCCAAATCTGGTATGAGATAATTAAATAACAGAATAATTGTATGTCGCAAAACTTTCAAAAAGATAACATTCATAATATTATATATTTAAGGTAACTTGTTAGAAAAGATTAGCGGTTGTGTGGAAGCAGTTTAACCATTCGATGGCATGAAAGGCATGAATGGGCCTCATAATGCAATAATAAATCAAACAGCGAAAATAAAAAGGAAAAATCCCAAAACACCCCATGTCAGTCTTTTCTGAGTCCATTATTTGTTTTCACCCAACTAACAACAAATTACCTAATTAATATGTTTCAATTACAGCATGGAAAATAGACCCTCAGGACCTCCTGCAGTGTTCCTACAATGGGCTCAGACCTCACTATAGGAATTCACACTAACTTCACATCTGTTTCTTTATATCCAACTTTTGATTTGGAAAACCTTCTTAAATTCTGCTGAAAACATTGGCAGGGTATATGAAATATGTCTCTGTGCCAAGAGTAGATAACACATTAGAAGATTTGGGCTTTATTTGCAAGTTAGAAAGTGAAATCCTATTGAAGTGCATTAAACAAATATATTAGAATTCTGTCACTTTATGCAATTGAGTAGATCAAATAAAAGGTCCAGGCCACTTCATTCACATCAATAGAAAACCTAAAGAATGGCAAACCTAGACTGGGCCACCGATGTAGATTTAGCTTTTTTTTCCCCCCTCTTAGAGACAAAAAGACTGAATTCCCACAAACACATTACTGACTGGTGCACTAGGAAACCAGCACAGGAACCCCTTTGGAATTTAAATTCATGTTATCTCGCCTCCTTTTAGGATTTGTTTGCACTACAGTGCTAGTTATATTGGCATCCTCTGTTAAAAAAGATAGTGTAAAGATTTTACAGGCACCAATTGCCAAACAGACCAGTGAAATTTTCCAGAAACAATAAAAACTCTGTAATGATCACTTTCACACTGTGTTGGAGATAGGACGGTTTCTACATGAAAAAGGTTTAATTTGTTTTATATAACAGTATATTAGGTTTATATAAAATGTATATTAGTGCTTGGTTAATAGACTAAAGATGACCGTTGTAACTGGAAAATGAAATTCCTTATATTCAGAATGGTATATTTATTAAAAAAAAATGACATTTTATAATCTATTCTATTCTATTAATCTCATTTCTATTCTTCAATTTATCTCATATCTATCTATCTATCTATCTATCTATCTATCTATCCATCCCTCTATCTATCCATCTATCTATCTATCTATCTCATATCTATCTATATATCTATCTATCTATCTATCTCTTGTTCTATCTATCTATCTATCTATCTCTTGTTCTATCTATCTATCTATCTATCTCTTGTTCTATCTATCTATCCTCTCTGTAGTCATATATCTATCCTTTTCTCTCTAGTTCTATCTATCTATCGCTTTATCTCTATCTGTTCTTCTGTTTATCTGCTATCTGGCAAATAGATAGACATAGCTATATATTGCTTCATCTTTATCCATTCTTCTATCTATCTATCTATCTATCTATCTATCTATCTATCTATCTATCACATTTAGTCACACTAACTGGCGTCCTCCATACAGATATTGCTTTTCAATAAAAAAAAAAAAAGTTAATTTTTAAAAGCATTGTAATAAACATATTTATTGCATTGAAATTTTCTGCTAAATGTAAATTATAATAATCAGTGACTGTAACTTATAGAGTATTTTTTTCCACATTTATTATGCTGTTTCCACGTTCACGTAGTTCAACTGCATTGTGTTGTACATATATTAGTTTGTTACCCTTGTTAACTATTCACCTTTAATATAATGTTCATATAATGTTTTTATTGTATCAAGGCTACTTTGTCAGCAACAGTATAACTGGGTATAGAATTTAATTACTTAATATATAATTTGTAACAATATGTAATATAATGTGTGCCTTTCTCAATTTTAGATGTAGATCTTATCACTATGAAGTTTGACAGGAGTCGCCAAGTCATTATGTACACCTTAAAGTATGTCCTAGAAAGTAATCACCTCTATAGAACTAATAATTCACTTGTTATGTACGAGCACACTTAGATAATAAACTGTGCAACATACGAAACTGATCTTTTAGACAACAGAAAACATGGACAAAAACCCAGTATTTTCCTAATATACGATGCTGAAAGAAAATGTACAGTAGTTGGTATTTGATTATTTGACAGTGGAACCAGCTGAAATGCTTTTCCTCCTATATATAGAGGTGAAAACCATCAGATCGCATGATGTGGCTGCTTTGTGGCTCCTTAGACAGTGTTTTTTCAATACAACATAAGACATAATAACTATACATTCTGCTACTATTAGACGTATTATCAAACACACATTACTGAACAAGTAGTTATTGTTAATTAATTCATATAATCTCCCACTTGAAGCAACAGATTGAGACCTGTTACTGATCACCTTTATAACGCTTGGCAGCCTGGCAATATACTGCAGCACCAGTAACATATGATAAAGTCGCAGGTCTATGGTTGCTAGAAGACTGATTGCTCTCAGTAGGAGAAACAAAATAATAACCTTGTCTTTATGATACCTTTTAATGGCTAACAAAAATAAAATAAGTGATGTTACAAAGCAAGCCTTCGAGACTACTTAGGTTGTCTACTCTGGCTGCTAGAGCATGCAGAATAAACCAGCTGTGACGTGAATCAGGAGGTGAATTTGCTTGTTTTGTGCAGTGGCTACTAGTCCATATATATAATCACAGGGATAAACCTGTAATGTGCCCAGTGACCAATACGAACAGGTCACCGAGCTACTATAGCTTCTATGGAAGGGTCAGTGGTGTTATTAGACAGGAGGTGTGCTAGGAAGCAGATATTTATGCAGGAATTAAATTGCTGGATGCAACTCAGAAAAAAATAATTGCTATAGAAAAAAGAAATGTAATTAAAACGAAAGAAAAAGATGAGGTAGTTCAGGACACGTTACTTACTGAAATGTCATGGGAGTTAATGAATGTGATAAACCCTCCAGCAAATAAAAGACATAAGTTGTTCATACTGGTAACTATGGTATTTGCCATAATAAACAGTTTATACAGATTGTCCAGCATTATTTTTTTAAAGCCATGGTCTGGTATAAAATTACAAATGGAGGCATACTCACCTCCTGCCACCTCCAGTGCACCAGCCAGTGACTGAAACAGCCTACTATCGTCAGAGAAACGTCCGATGACGCGCTGTTCCAATCACCAGACCACTGCAGGCAATCTCAGTCTTTAGCGATCCTGTGACATCTAACTGATGCAGTCATTGCTTCTATAGACATCACTGACAAGTGGAGCAGCCTGCACTGCATTTATTGGGGTGACAACAGTTGAGTATGCTTCTGTTGTGTTATACATGTTATACCATCCCATTCCTAGAAAAAAATATATAATTCCAGACAACCCCTTTAAGAACTTTCAATATTCTCAAGGAACTTGGCAAACAGGCCTAAAATAAAAACATACAGTTAGGTCCTGAAATATTTGGATAGTGGCACAGGTTTTTGCATTTTAGTTGTTTACCAAACATATTCAAAATACAGTTATATAATCAATGTGGGCTTAGAGTGCAGACTCTCAGCTTTAATTTGATGGTATTTACATCCTAATTTGAATACTGGTTGAGGAATCGCAGCTCTTTAATATGTAGTTTCCCCTTTTTTAACCCCTTTAAGCCCGAAGACTGTTTGCACGTTATTGACCAGGCCAATTTTTACAATTCTGGCCAGTGTCATTTTATGAGGTAATGACTCTGAAACGCTTTAATGGATCCCACTGATTCTGAGATTGTTTATTCATGACATATTGTGCTTTATGGTAGTGGTAAAATTTATTCGATTTGAATTGCATTTATTTGTGAAAAAATCGGAAATTTGGAGAAAATATTGAAAATTTAGCAATTTTCAAACTCTGAATTTTCATGCCCTTAAATAAGAGCGATATGTAACATAAAATAGTTAATAAATAACAATTCCCACATGTCGACTTTACATCAGCACAATTTTGGGACCCAAATTTTTTTTGTTAGGAAGTTATAAGGCAGTGGTTCTCAACTCCAGTCCTCAAGATCCACCAACAGATCATGTTTTCAGGATTTCCTTAGTATTGCACAGGTGATGAAATGATTACCTGTGTAATACTAATGAAATGCTGAAAACATGATCTGTTGATGGGTCTTGAGGACTGGAGTTGAGAACCACTGTTATAAGCGTTAAAAGTTGACCAGCAATTTCTCATTTTTCTAACAAAATTTACAAAACCATTTTTTTAGGCACCGCATCACATTTGAAGTCACTTTGAGGGGTCTATTTGACAGAAAATACCCAAAAGTGACACCATACTAAAAACTGCACCCCTCAAGGTGCTCAAAACCACATTCAATAAGTTTAATAACCCTTCAGGTGCTTCACAGGAATTTTTGGAATGTGGAAGAAAACAATGAATATTTAACTTTTTTCACAAAAATGTTTCTTTAGACCTAAATTTTTTTATTTTTGCAAGGGTAACAGGAAAAAATGGACCCCAAAATTTGTTGTGCAATTTCTTCTGAGCACGCAGATACCCCATATGTTGGAGAAAACCACTGTACGCACGACAGGGCTCAGAAGGGAAGGAGCGCCATTTTACTTTTGAATGTAAAACTTGCATGAATAACGGCCCTGATGTGCCTAAACAGTGGAAACCTTTTACAAGTGACACCATTTTGGAAACTATACCCCTCAGGGAACTTATCTAGATATGTAGTGAGAGCCTTGAACCCCCAGGTGCTTCACAGTTTATAACGTTGAGCCGTAAAAATACAATTTTCACATTTTTCCCATAAAAATGTTTTTCAGCCCCAAATTTTGCATTTTTCATAAGGATAACAGGAGAAATTGCACGAAACCATTTGTTGTGCAATTTCTCCTGAGTAAGCTGATACCCCATATGCGGGGAAAAACCACTGTTTGGACGCACGGCAGGGTTCAGAAAGAAAGGAGCACTGTGTGACTTTTTGAACACAAAAATGCCTGGAATCGAGAGCGGATGCCATGTCGCGTTTGGAGAGCCACTGATGTGCCTAAACAGTGGAAACCCCCCCACATCATGATGACATCGGGTCACCATGGCAACGATCGGGACCCCACACTGACAGCATGGGGTCGCCGATCCAAGAGCAGAGGGACTTTTGTCTCTCTGTTTGCTCACTAAATGCTGCGATTGCAGTGATCGCAGCATTTATGGGGTTAAAGTGCCGGAAGCAGTGTGGGTTCCAGCTGTCAGAATCAGTGTGTGCAGGCGCGATTGTCTGGCTGTAACAATATGTACCTGGCCCATAAGGCCCAGGGCACAGGGACGTATTATTATGTACCATGTCAGAAAGGGGTTAAAGGGACCAAAAGTAAGTGGAGAATTATCTCAAAAGCTCTTTAATGGGTTCCATGGGCTATTCCCTTGTTAATCCATCATCAATTAAGCAGGTAAAATGTCTGGAGCTGATTCCAGGTGTGGCACTTGCATAAGGAAGCTGTTGCTGTGAACCCACAACATGCGGTCAAAAGAGCTCTCACTGGAAGAGAAACAGACCATCATTATACTAACAAAAAAGAAGAAAACCATCAGGGAGATAGCAGAAATGTTAGGTGTGGCCAAATCAATAGTTTATTAAATTCTGCAAAAAAAGAGTGCACTGGTGAGCTTGGGAACTCAAAAAGGCCACAACAGTAGTGAATGATAGCAGAATCCTTTCCATGGTGAAAAAAATCCCTTAACAACATCCAGTCAAGTGAAGAACACTTTCCAGGAATAAAGTGTTACAGTATCTAAATCTACCATAAATTGAAGACTTCATAAGAACAAATACAGAGGGTTCACTGCAAGGTGCAAACTATTAATCAACCTTAAAAATAGAAAGGCCAGACTAGCCTTTGACAAAAAAAAATCTAAGGAAGCCAGCCCAGTTCTGCAAAAGCATGTTTTGGACAGATTAAATTAAGATCAACCTGCAGCAGAATGATGGGAATAAAAAGTATGGAGAAGGCTTGGAACGGCTCATGATTCAAAGCCTACCATACCCTCTACGTGCATGGCTTCCAGATTTCAGGTAGTCATTGTCTGCAAAGTATTCTCTACAAAGTATTAAACATGAACATTTTATTTATAGTAAAGTTAATTTGTCTAATTACTTTTGAGCCCTTGAAATGAGTAGGCTTTGAAGAAAACTGGGAATAAAACAAAAATGTTAAGGGGTTTAGATATAGATCAAAAGATCCTATACAGTATATAAGAATTCTACTGTATATAAACCTTTTAAACGTTAGTATTAGGTAATTCTGCAAGTAGATCTTTATATTGCAACTATGGTTATAAATAAGTAGCTATTGAGCCCATTCTACGCCCGGGTGGCGAGCATTTTTATTGGTATATGGTCTCCTATGCTGGTATGTGCTGCCCCCATCCTAGTATTTGTGCTGCCCCCATCCTGGTATTTGTGCTACCCCCATCCTGGTATTTGTGCTCCCCAATCCTGTTCCCCCATACTGTTATGTGCTGCCCTCATTCCTATCCTGGTATACATGGCACGCCTCATCCCTATTCTGGTATGCATGGCACCCCTCACCCTCAATCCTGGTACGCATGGCACCCCTCACCCTCAATCCTGGTACGCATGGCACCCCTCACCCTCAATCCTGATACGCATGGCACCCCTCACCCCCCATCCTGGTACGCATGGCACCTCTCACCCTCAATCTTGGTATGCATGGTACCCCTCATCCCTATCCTGGTATACATGGTACCCCTCATCCCTATCCTGGTATGGATTGCCCCAATCTGAATCCTGGTATGCATGGCCCCCCCAGATCCCTATTCAGGTATGCATGGTACCATTCATCCCCCAATCCTGGTATGCATGGTACCCCTCACCCCTGGTATGCATGGTACCCCTCACCCCTCAATCCTGGTATGCATGGCACCCCTCTTCCCCCAATTCTGGTATGCATGGCACCCCTCATCCCCAATCCTGGTATGCATGGCACCCCACCATCCCCAATCCTGGTATGCATGGCACCCCACCATCCCCAATCCTGGTATTCATGGCTCCCCACCATCCCCAATCCTGGTATTCATGGTACCCCACATCCCCAATCCTGGTATGCATGGCACCCCATCTCTCATCCTTGTATGCATGGCATCCTCATCCAAAAGTTGATATATATGGCACCCCTCATCCCAATCCTAGTATGTATGGCACCCCTCATCCCCCAATCCTAGTATGCATGGCTCCCCCATCCCCCAATCCTGGTATATATGATACCCAATCCTTCATCCTGGTATGCATGGCTTTCTCATCCCCAATCCTGGTATGAATGGCCCCCTCATCCCTATCCTGGTATGCATGACACTCCTCATCCCCCAATCCTGGTATGCATGGTACTCCTCATTCCCCAATCCTAGTGTGCATGGTACCCCTCATCCCCCAATCCTGGTATGCATGGTACTCCTGATCCCCCAATCCGGGTATGCATGGTACCCCTCATCCCCCAATCCTGGTATGCGTGGTAGTCCTCATCCCCCAATCCTGGTATGCATGGTACCCCTCATCCCAATCCTGGTATATATGGCACCCCTCATCCCCCAATCCTGGAATGCATGGCTCCCCCCATCCCCCAATCCTGGTATGTATGATACCCAATCCCTCATCCTGGTATGCATGGCTTTCTCATCCTTATCCTGGTATGCATGGCACTCCTCATCCCCCAATCCTGGTATGCATGGTACCCCTCATCCCCCAATCCTGGTATGCATGGCACCTCTCATCCCCCAAGCCTGGTATGCATGGTACCCCTCATCCCCCAATCCTGGTATGCATGGTACTCCTCTTCCCCCAATCCTGGTATGCATGGTACTCCTCTTTCCCCAATCCTGGTATGCATGGCTCCCCCCACCCCCCAATCCTGGTATGTATGGTACCCAATCCCTCATCCTGGTATGCATGGCTTTCTCATCCCCAATCCTGGTATGTATGGCCCCCTCATCCCTACCCTGGTATGCATGGCACGCCTCATCCCTCAATCCTAGTATGCATGGTACCCCTCATCCCCCAATCCTGGTATGCATGGTACCCCTCATCCCCCAATCCTGGTTTGCATGGTACCCCTCATCCCCCCAATCCTGGTATGCATGGTAGCCCTCATCCCCCAATCCTGGTATGCGTGGTACCCCTCATCCCCCAATCCTGGTATGCATGGTACCCCTCATCCCCCAATCCTAGTATACATGGTACCCTCACCCCCTAGCCTGGTATGCATGGTCCACTCACCCCCAATCCTGGTATGCATGCTCCCCTCATCCCTAATCCTGGTATGTATGGTACCCCTTATCCCCCAATCCTGATATACGTGGACCCCTCATCCCTCAATCCTTGTTTGCATGGTCCCCTCACCCCCAATCCTGGTATGCATGGTCCCCTTATCCCCCAATCCTGGTATGCATGGTCCCCTCACCCCCCAATCCTGGTATGTATGGTACCCCTCATCCCCCATTCCTGGTATGCATGGTACCTCTCTTCCCCCAATCCTGGTATGAATGGTCCCCTCATTCCCCAATCCTGTGCATGGTCCCCTCACCCCCAATCCTGGTATGCATGGTCCCCTCATCCCCCTAATCCTGGTATGTGTGGAATCCTTCATCCCCCAATCCTGGTATGTGTGGCCCCTAATCCCCCAATTCTGGTATGCATGGTCCCCTCATCCCTCAATCCTGGTATGTTTGGTACCCCTCATCCCCCAATCCTGGTATGTGTGGCCCCCTCATCCCCAAATCCTGTTATGTGTGGCCCCCTTATCCCTCAATCCTGGTATGTGTGGCCCCCTCATCCCCCAATCCTGATATGTGTGGACCCCTCATCCCACAATCCTTGTATGTATGGCACCCCTCATCCCTTTCACGCTGCACACATACAAAAAAAATAAACACTTATACTCACCTTTCTTCCATGTGCCTCAGCGCTCCTGTGTCCTGTTCTGCCGGAGGCCTGGGGAGGAGTGCGGCGCCGGAGCACCGCGCTGTCCGGCGCTATTTTGCTGAAGACACACTGTAAATGTGTCTTCAGTAAAATGGCGCTGGATAGCACTATGCGCATGCGCTGATTCCGACGCCTCCACTCCGCCCCCAGTCTCCGGCCAGATGAGAGGCACCGCCGCAACGCTCCTACCGGTCAGGTAAGTATGTAAATATGGCGCCAGAGATCGCGGTATGCGTTCAGTGTCTACGCAAACCGTGATCTCCAGCGCCATACACTTCTCTTACCTGTAATGGCTCCAAGCGTTCTTCTGTCTGGAGCCAGACTGCGCATCGTGCATGCGCACTCTATAGGGGCTTCAGACAGAGGGACGCTTGGCCGATTATATTATAGATATTCACACTTTTTTCTTCCTATAATCAATTTCTTCTCATTTTAGATGAACAATAACATTGTTTAATTGCTCATTTGAGACAGATTGATTGCTATGTATACCTTGTCTAAAAGGTATTTACTTTTATAGGAAAAGAACCACTGTAGAGATCAACGTCCCAAGATTATTCAGGTTCGAATTGGCATTGAGCTGAGTGCAGAGATATTAAATTAGGTTTGGCAGTGCAAACACCTGATTTTCTTTTATTAAATTGATACATAAATGTCTGTAAAAACACAGAACATTTTACGTTACATTTTATTTTTATTGAAATTGTTAAATGTTTTTAGATTTCATTATTATCACATATAGATGATCGAACCTTTTGAAATTCGAATTCGTCAGGTTCGGTAAATTTTTTCCTAAATATTAGATTTGTAGGTAGTTTAATTGTGCTGAAATGATGCGACTAGTAGATGAGGTTTCCTAGGAGTGGGGGTTGCTTGTTGTAATATGTTTAAATGGCCTCAGTAAGTTGGAAGTGAGATGCGAGAGAATGAGATAGAGATAGGGTGAGAGAAAGAGAGAGATGAGGGTAAAAATTCTGGTATAAGACAATGTGTGGTAGCCCTGATGCTCCTTACAAACATGTGAATCCTGTTATTCTTCACCGTCGTCATTATGACTTTTTATATAATTTAAAACTAGATGTAATAGGCGCGTTAAGTGAGGAAAAGCAGGTATCTCTAAAGAGGAGAAATTAGAAGATATTTACAGGGAGATAGATGTTATTGCGGATTGGGCTGTGTGATGAGCACTTAGAGCAGGAGGTAGAGAAAGAGAGAGATGTATGTTGTGGAAGCCCATACAACATATCTCTTAACAGCCGATACAATCTACTACAAAGTATAAAATGGTAATGGACATTTTAGGATGATTCACGCAAATCGAATCTCACATTGTCATATTTGACAGGACCGGCAGATTTCAGGGAATTTGACTCAAATTCGATGCATTTCTATAATCAAGTTAAATATGTTAAATGAATTACAGATTTAAAATCATTTTACTAAAACTAAATCAGATTGTCACACGTCCTAAAATTAGATAAAATAAGCAAATCTAACAAATGAGTCAATAATACTAGACATTGCCATTTCTTTTATTAAAGACAATTGGCCAATATCACAAGTCTGAGAGTGGCAAAATTATGCCAATCTTTGCTTTCAATATCTGGTGTGACCCCTTGTGCAGTAATAACTGTATCAAAATCTTTCCAGTAATTGTTGATTAGTCCTGCACATCTGCTTAGGAGGGAGTTTAGGCCACTCCACCTTACAAAATAGCTTCAACTCTATTATGGTGGTTGGTTTTCTCCCATGAACTGCTCATTTTAGGTCCTTCCACAGCATTTATAAAGGATTAAGGTCAAGACTTTGACTTGGCCATTCCAAAATGTTAACTTTATATTTCTTTAACCATTTGTTTATGGGATGCCTTGTGTGCTTTTGTTGTTGTCTTGCTTTATGACCAACAGTCTCTTGAAACTTAGCTTATGGGTGGTTTTCATTAGAATTTAGTTATACAATTCAGAATTCAATGTTCCATCAATGATGGCAAGCTATCCTGTGCCAGATGCAGCAAAACAGACCCAAACCATAATACTACAATCAACATTTTTCATAGATAATATGAGGTTTTCATGCTGTAATACAGTGATTTTTTTCCTCCAATCATAATGCTTTTCTTTTAAATTGAAAAGCTATGTTTTGGTCTCATCTGTACGCAAACCACTTTTTCAATAACCTTCTGCCCATGCAGGTGATCTTCAGCAAACCCTAAGATGAGCAGCAGTGTTCTAATTGGAGAATATAAGCTTTCTCTTTGCAATCCTTCCATGCACACCATTGATGTTCAGTTTCCTCCTGATGGTGGACTTATGAACAGTAACATTAACTAATGTGAGAGAGACCTTTAATTGTTTAGAGGTTACCTTGGGTTCCTTTGTGACCATCTTGCAGACTATTATACATATTGATCTTGGAGTGAGTTTTATTGGTTGCCATATACTGGTGAGGGTAACAGTGGCCTTTAATTTCATCCATATGTGCATATTCTAGCTCTGGATTGGTAGAGTTCAAACTCTTTTGAGGTTTTTTTGTAACCTTTTCTAGCCTGATGAGCATTAACTCTTTTTCTTGTGCCATGATATATTTCCACAAACTTGGATTGTGAAGATTTCACTTTTATTTTCACTTCTATTCTTTAAATAAACAGGTCGCCCACTCTCATCTGAAAATATCAAACTCTAATTTCACCTTCAAACTATCTGAAAATCCTTAAGGTTCACACACCTTTGCTACTCAAAGATATGTGATATTAGTTCATTTTCCTCTATACAAAAATCCCAAAGTCTAACATTTTTCATTCATTTGTTGGATCTCTTTATCTAATTTTAGGACTTGTGTGAAAAGCCGATGTAGTTTTAGATCAAATTGATGGAGAAATATGGTATGTTCTGAAGGGTTTACAAATTTTCAAGCACCACTGTAGAGTAATTATAAGGTTGGGTTTGGTATTCATGTTAGAATAAAATATGAAAAGGTCATATTAGGGCTTCATACTGCCCATCATAAAGTAATATAATATATTTTATTACTTCTTTTTTACTTACTTAATTGGTATAGTTATATCAATAATATAAACCTATTATAGTGTTTGTCATCATTTGTAAGAAGTATCAAGCAAAGGCTAAGATGCCACCAGCGCAAACAGATTCTGGATAAAAAAAGACACAACCAGTTATTTGTAATGACAGAACAACAATATTTATTCAATGTACTGTACAAAACATTAAAATTCTATATAAAACACTTAAAAGCGCACATAAGGTGCAAAAAAACTATCTATGACTTGTAATGAAGTCACATTACTCTCAAGAGGTCACATATATAATAAACAATGCAAAAATGCATATATAAATGCATATGCAAAAAAATAACTGCCACGGAAAATTACGAAGGGTAAAACAGGATACATCCAAATATATTGCTAACAGAGGTTCCACTCTAAATTAATTAAGGTGAGAATGGATGAATTGATATCACATTATATGGTTTGTACATTGTTTATTATGTCATCATCTAATTTTGTTTTGTTTTTGATTTCTAAAACTATTAAAAACATTAAAATAAAATCACATTTAAATAAAAAAAACATTAAAAGGTCAGCAATGACGTTTTTCAAGGTTTTAAAAACTAAGTTAATTCCCTGTAATTTTTTTTCACTTTAAGACTTTTATAGGCAAAAGTCATAAGGGATTATTTTATTAGATGTTATGTGTAGGGTTTATTTTATTATATGTCATTATATTTACAAACACTTGAGAAATCAACATGCAGACACAGAAAATCCTAATGCATCCAGAACCAGTGCTTTATAACAAAGATATTCCTAAAAAAAGATTTCATCTTGCACATCAATATATTTTTATTTCTATTAAAAACCAAGTATACAAATCAAAAATATTCATAAATAGGTAAGATATGTTTTGATAGACAGGAGTGAGCTGGGCTTTTTTTTTAACATTTGCAAAGTTTCCTTATAACTGTTTTAAATCTCTAGAGAATAAAGCATCTGACACATGTTTATTGGTTTATATTTCTTTATTTTACAGTCAACCAATCAAAATGATAATATAGACAAACTGTGAACTGCACACTGCATTATCCTGCAATTTCTCATTATTATGCAAAAATGTTATATTCACAGCTATAGTCTCATCTATTTATTGTTTGGTTACTCATCTGGAAATTTTAATACTTCCTTCAGGGGCAGGGTTGGCAATAAAAAATAGATCTATATATCAAATCTTTAACATCCAGCTATCATCGCGTGCCATAATACAGATGGAGTGGCTATCACGTCTGTTTACTATATGGTTTTTATCCAGTGCACTGTCAAAAAGGAGATGTTCGTCATCTCTTTAATGTATTAGGGGCGTAATAAAAAATATATGTAAAGTTTTACTAGTTCAAAGAAGTTTTACTTTAAACTGTACATATTTAAAGTACAAAATCTTAGATTTGATGCTATAAATAAACATCTTGGCACCAAGATACAGTTGAAATCAGTTGGATTTTTACAATAGATGCTGCTTTGATGGAAAGGGGATGATGTATGAGTGGCCACAAGTGAGCTCACTGAATTACTGAATAAGTCTTGGGTTTACAATGTTGCGACTTAGATGTGGCTTATTGCTGGAAAATACAAAAAAAAATTTGCAACAAAAGAGGTTGAACTTGATGGACTTAGGTCTTTTCAATCTATGTAATTATGTAACTAAAAACCCTGAAAAAATGAATAATTGAAAACATGTACTTCACTACACAAAGTAATGAAAATATGTATCACTGGCAATAAAGGGGTAGTTAAAAACAGTGTTGTTATTGTTATTATTATCATAAAGCCACTGAGACATCTACTCATTGGAAGCACATGCAAAGAATCCTCAATTTTTCTATTCTTTTGATCTTTCTATAGCTGACTCCACATTGAACCTTTCGAAGACGAAGCAATGTGGTAGTCCATATCTATAATATAACGCAGCAAGCGTCCCTCTGTCTGAAGCCAAGCCTATATAGAGTGCGCATGCGCGATGCGCAGTCTGGCTCCAGACAGAAGAACGCATGGAGCCGTTACAGATAAGAGGAGTGTATGGCGCCGGAGATCGCGGTATGCGTAGACATTGAACGCATACCGTGATCTCTGGCGCCATACTTACATATTTACCTGACCGGGAGGAGCGTTGCCGTGCAGCCTCTCTTCTCGCCGGAGACCGGGGCAGGAGTGAAGGCGTCGGAGTTGGCGCATGCGCATAGCGCTATCCGGCGCCATTTTACTGAAGACACATTTGCAGTGTGTCTTCAGGAAAATGGCGCCAGACAGCATGGTATGGGCACGTGCGGCTCGCACTCCTCCCCCAGCCTCTGGCAGAACAGCACACCGCAGCGCTGGAGCACAGGGAAGAAAGGTGAGTATACGTGTTTTTTCTTTTGTATGTGTGCAGCGTGAAAGGGATGAGGGGTGCCACACATACCAGGATTGGGGGGTGAGGGGGCCACACATACCAGGATTGGGAGATGAGAGGGCCACACATACCAGGATTGGGGGATGAGAGGGCCACACATACCAGGATTGGGGGAGAGGGGTACCATACATTCCAGTATTGGGGGATGAGAGGTACCATATATTCCAGGAATGGGGGATGAGGAGTACCATACATACCAGGATTGAGGGGTGAGGGGACCATGTATACCAGGATTGAGGGGTGAGGAGACCATGCATAACAGGATTGGGGGGTGAGGGGACCGTGCATACCAGGATTGGGGGTGAGGGGACCATGCATACCAGGATTGGAGGATGAGGGGTACCATGCATACCAGGATTGGGGGATGAGGGGTACCATGCACACCAGGATTGGGGGATGAGGGGTACTATGCATACCAGGATTGGGGGATGAGGGGTGCCATGCATACTGGGAAAGGAATGCGAGATGCCATGCATACCAGGATGAGGGGTACCATGCATGCCAAAATACGGATGACGGGTACCATGCATACCAGAATTGGGGATGAGGGGACCATGCATACCAAGATTGGGGGATGAGGGATACCATGCATACCAGGATTGGGGGATGAGGGGGGCCATGCATACCAGGATTGGGGATGAGGTGTGCCATGCATACCAGGATTGGGGTGTGAGGGGTGCCATCCATACCAGCATTGTGAATGAGGAGTACCATGCATAGCCAGGATAGGAATGTGGGGTACCATGCATACCAGGATGATGGATGGGGTGCCATGCATACAAGCATGAGGGGTACCATGCATATCAGACTAGGAATATGTGGTGCCATGCATACCAGGATTGGGGATGAGAAAGTCATGCATACCAGGATGAGGGATTGGGTACCATACATACCAGGATTTGGGGATGGGGGGTGCCATGCATACCAGGATTGGGGATGATGGTACCATGCATACCAGGTTTTGGGATGAGGGGTACCATGCATACCAGGATAGGGATGAGGGTACCTTGCATACCAGGTTTTGGGATGAGGGGTGCCATACATACCAGGATTGGGGTGAGGGGTGCCATGTATACCAGGATGAGGGGTACCATACATACCAGAATAGGGATGTGGGGTACCATGCATACCAGGATGAGGGATGGGGCGCCATGCATACCAGGATGAGGGATGGAGTGCCATGCATGCCAGGATGAGGGGCACCATGCATACCAGAATAGGGATGAGGGGTACCATGCATACCAGGATAGGGATGCGGGGTACCATGCATACCAGGATGAGGGGTACCATACATAACAGGAAAGGGATGAGGAGTGCCATGCATACCAGGATTGGGGATGAGGGGTACCATGCATACCAGGACTGGGGATGAGGAAGCCATGCATACCAGGATGAGGGATTGGGTACCATACATACCAGGATTGGGGGATGAGGGGTGCCATACATACCAGGATTGGGATGAGGGGTGCCATGTATATCAAATTTGGGATGGGGGGCCATGCATACCAGGATTGGGGATGAGGGGTGCCATGCATACCAGGATTGGGGATAAGGGGTGCCATGCATATCAGGATTGGGGATGAGGGTACCATGCATACCAGGTTTTGGGATAAGGGGTGCCATGCATACCTGGATAGGTATAAGGGGTACCATGCATACCAGAATTTGGATGAGGTGCCATGTATACCAGGATAGGGATGAGGGGTACCATGCATACCAGGATGAAGGGTACCATACATACCAGGATAGGGATGAGGGATGGGGTACCATGCATACCAGGATTAGGTATGAGGGAGCCATTCATACCAGGATAGGGATGAGGGGTACCATGCATACCAGGATAGGGATGAGGGATGGGGTACCATGCATACCAGGATTGGGTATGAGGGAGCCATGCATACCAGGATGAGGGGCGCCAAGCATGCCAGGATTGGGGATGAGGGGTGACATGCATTTCAGGATTGGGGGCGAGGGGTGCCATGCATACAGGATTGGGGGTGATTGGTGCCATGCATACCAGGATTGGGGATGAGGGGTGCCATGCATACCTGGATTGGGGGTGAGGGGTGCCATGCATACCAGGATTGGGGGTGAGGGGTGCCATGCATACCAGGATTGGGGATGAGGGGTGCCATGCATACCAAGATTGGGGATGAGGGATGCCATGCATACCAGGATTGGGGATGAGGGGTACCATGCATACCAGGATTGGGGATGAGGGGTGCCATGCATACAGGATTCGGGGTGAGAGGTGCCATGCATACCAGGATTGGGGGTGAGGGGTGCCATGCATGCCAGGATTAGTGGCGAGGGGTGCCATACATACCAGGATAGGGATGAGGCATGCCATGCATACCAGGATATGGATGAGGGCAGCACATAACAGGATGGAGGAACAGGATTGGGGAGCACAAATACCAGGATGGGGCAGCACAAATACCAGGATGGGGGCATCACAAATACCAGGATGGGGACAGCACATACCAGCATGGGAGACCATATACCAATAAAAATGCTTGCCACCCGGGCGTAGAACGGGCTCAATAGCTAGTAGAAATATATTGATACAAAGCTGTTACTACCCCCAGCACAACCCAAGCAGGTGATGATATTGATACCAACCGACTTTTATCTTCCACCATGAGCAATACGGAGGCTTATTCTGATGCTCCTATTGTAAATGCACAGTTAGATTGCCATTTAAATTGGACCGAGCTTGGAACGCAGTGCCGCTCTTCTGATTCAAACGTGACAGCTGCATAGCAATACATAAAGTTGTCACCCTTGGGTCAGGAGAGTCGCCGGCCAGTCCTTGCACTGCATTCCAATCTTGGCCTGATTTATGCGGCTGTCTGACTGCACCCTAAAAGCAACTTAGGTTTACACATAGCCCCTTTGTGAATTTGAGTTACATGAGTGATAAGAGGACTGAGGAATACTTTGATCCGTAAAGATTTTATTGCACTTACACTACTTTACATACACACTCAGACTGATTTAGGGAATAAAGATAATCTTCTTTAATGACTGATAATATGTGCTGCAAGTATATACTATTTTCTTTTACATTTTTTGAACTTGCATTATTTTTACATGCAGAAGCCGTAAAATGTAAAAAAAAGTAAAGGAGAAAGTCTTTCTCTATCTATTGAATCCGTTTAAGCATATTTTCTAGTGTAATAACATTGTTGCATGAAATTAAATCTTTAAAAATGCTTCTAATAATAACATTAATGATTAGCATAGCATTAATGATTAGCATAGCATTAATATATTAACATGTACAGTATTTGTATTATCATTATTACTACCTGCCAGAGTTGAATATTAGGTAGTTGAATATTAGGTACACAGAAGAAAGACAGGAAATGAAAACAGTATTAGCTGCCACAGTTATACATATACTTTAAGAAATGTGTTAGGTGTGTGACAATTTACTGAATACAGCTGAACAAAATCATTTACAGTTTAAGAGTGAAAGGGTTTTTTGGTAATGCACATTTGACAGTTGGCGCATCTAATATGGGTCTGCTGGGAATATAGACCAGATTGTATGTCAAAAAACATATGTTGTATGAAATAAAGCTTCTAGGCACTTTCCGTTCCTCCCGGTGGCAAATTGTCATGCCTTGGGCTGGGGTTCTCAAGAACAAATTGCCAAAAATAAGCTATGTATTCTTTACTGGTTGCATTTACTATATTTACAAAAGTATATTATTCAACTGCTGCCAAGGTACAGATGTATATGCTCCAAACTCATATACAATTTCTGTCTGTTTTATAACTACATCAGATCTTAGATAACTGAAAATGTATTACAGTCCTATGTCATTGGAGACCTTTGTGTTTTCAATGCTCAGATGCATTATATACTTAATACACCTAATGCCTAATACCTAAATACACCCCTCAACATTGAAATTGCAACACCAAGAAGAAAAAGTCATGGAGGTATGGAAATCAAAGGATCGATAGACATATTACTTATGTGTAAAAGATGCCAAAATGGAAAAAAAAAATCAAAACATTAAATTTATTAATTATCAAGGCACAGAAGTACATGCTCTTACATGCTATTAATGAAATTTTTAATGGTTGTGTGAGGACTGTTCAGCTACACTGAAGGCCTTCATGAGGTAATATCACATTGGTCCTACTCCTAGCATTATCCAGTGTGTGTTTGTGAGAGGGGGCGTTAACGTACAGTAGCCAGACCCTTATAGTTTTACATCCAGTTACACTAACAGCACGACGTTACATTGATTTGGTCATGGAACCAGTGGTACAGTCATTTCTCCTTTTCTTCTTCCCAGATCCATAACTTTTTACATTTTTCTTCAATATGGCCATGTGAGAGCTTGTTTTTGTGGGGCGAGTTGTACTTTTAAACTACATCATTGATTTTACCATATAGTATACTGAAAAATGGAAAAAAAATTCCAAGTGCGGTGAAATTACAAAAAAAGTCCACAATTGTTTTTTGCTTTTTTTATTCACCATGGTCACTAAATGCTAAAACTGAGGTTCTTTTTTATTTAAATGGTGAAAAAAAAATCCAAAGTTTGTAAGAAATAAAAAATGGTGCCATTTTCCAAGACCCACAGCCTCTCAATTTTTCAGGATCTTGGGCTGGGTGCCGGCTTATTTTTTGCACACCAAGCTGACGTTTTTAATGATACCATTTTAGGGTAAATACAATTTTTTGATTGCTTGTTATTGCATTTTATTGCAATGTTGTGGTGACCAAAGAACAGTAATTTTGGCGTTTTGATTTTTTCTCGTTACGTCGTTTACCTATCAGATTAATTGTTTTTATATTTTGATAGATCGAACATTTCTGAACGCAGCGATACCAAATATGTGTATTTTTTTCCTTGTTTTATTTTGATTGGGGCAAAAGGTTTTTTTTTTACCTCATTTTTTTAATATATATATTTTTTTTTTACTTGCTAAATTAGTCCCCTTAGAAGACTTGAAACTGCAATCATCTGATCACTTGTGCTACAAATAGCAGTGTTTCAGCCCTGCTATGTGTAGCAAAAATCATCTCCTTTGAATGCAAGCCACAGACCGGCATTCATAGGAAATCTGCAATGACAACCACAGGAGTCTTCTGCAGACCCTGCTATTATGTGACAGAGGTGCTGATGTGCGGGGTTTGTGATGCGCTTCTGGTTAGCGTGAGTTAAATGCTGCTGTTAGAGATTAGCAGCAGCATTTGACATGTTAACAGTCGCAGGAGCATCGCAATTTTCCCCATGGCTGTTAGGGGCACATGAGAGCTAATCAGATCAGCTGTCATGTCCTGGGAAAGATGTGGGCTCTGTGCTGGAGCCCCCACCAAAGGGAGGGACACAACTTATAACGTACTTAAACGTCATTGGTAGTGAAAGGTTTAAAGGTCAATAATTAGCTTTAAAGCAAATTATACTGTATAACTCAATAATATATGCTTATTTGTCTAGGTGCCTCAATCCACTGATACATCTTCGTGTGCTCAAAACAGCACAATGTTTCATGTATCAGCACTAAGGTTGAGCGAGTATGTTCTGTCCGAGTATGATCGGGCCGAGCTCCGAGTATTTACAGCTGCTCGGTGATAAGGTTAAATCGCTCCCGTGTGCATGATTTCCAACTGTTTGACTGCTTTATTACATGTGAGGAATGTGTAAGAAATAGACATTCCTCACATGTAATAAAGCTTTCAAACAGTTGCAAATCATGCACACGGGAGCGATTTAACCTTATCACCGAGCAGCTGTAAATACTTGGAGCTCGGCCCGAGCATACTCTGCGAAAGGGTTAACAGAACATACTCGCTCAACACTAATCAGCACGTGTCCAGGGCAGTGTTTGAAGTATAATAACACCTACAAGAATCCAGCACAGGGCCAATAATAAAATATTCTAAGAATATTTATTGAAAACAAAGTGGACAAGACACATTAATTAAAACCATATATGACAAGACACGCAAAATAAAAAAAATGAAGGTGGAGAAATACAGTGCAAAAGTTCTGATGTAAATATATAGTATGGAGTGACCAAGAGATCAGGACAAAGTAATTAATCAAATTGAAGATCCCACAGTCCTTGTAAATGTTCAAAAAAGCTTCTTTCTTGATATCACTATTCACTATCTATAAATATAATAGTAAAAAAAGGTGCAGAGTGCAAAAATATGAATATATCAATGCAGCAATAAAGTGCCAGTGCACAATAAAAATACAGCTCTTAATTCATAATAGAATAAATAATATAGAGTTCAATTCATAGTGAACAATGGAGTACCAAGAATAAATACCCTAAAAGCATACAAAGTTTATAAAAGCCAATCTCCTTTTCTGTCGCAGCTGATGAATAGTCAAAGAAAGGGGCTGGCTTAATTTTTGAAATGAGCAATTAGGCAGCCCCCTTCACATACAAACACAGTTCTAGTTATGGACCATCACTGTATCGGATGTGAAGCAACCTAGAATTGGGATCAAGCTCTATCAGACAGTTGGGGGAAACTAGCCTAATAAAATTTTATTAGTAAGAGTTAGATAACTTACTCTTTAAAAGGAACACAATTAACCTGGATATATGGGATTAATCTGCAGGTTAACAGCATTCTGAACCTGCTCGACGCCAGCACTTAGAGCCCCGCTTCCGGGAGGAAATGAAGGCATCCGAGCAACAATGGAAGCAAAAACTACCAAATAAGAAAATAAATCTTTATTGAAAGTAAAACCAACATGATGAAAATAAAGATAAAAAGAGGAGATATATGACACAAAGACCCCACCTATCCAGGAAACAGGTATACAGAAGTAAATAAAGTAAAAGGCGGGCCTAATGAAATATAAAGGGTTCAAAACTATATGACAGTGTAGAAATGAAAAGCACAAAACGAGGCACAAAAAAATCATCAATAATAGCCCATAGTGGGTGATGTACAGTGTATACCAATGAGATCACATAAAAATCACAAAGCCAAATAGTATAATTCTAAGTAAAAAAACTTGAGCAACCTGAAGAGGGCGAGGAGTAGTGTTGAGCCACCCCCGTAGTGTTCGGGTTCGGTTCGGTTCGCCGAACACCGGGATGTTCGAGGAACTGTTCGTCGAACTGTTCGTCGAACACCTTAGAACACCGTCGAACACCGTTAAAACCAATGGCAGGCAAACAAAAACACATAGGAACACATAGAAAACACGTTCAAAGGTGTCCAAAAGCTGACAAACTGCTCAGAAGACGCTTTCTTTAAAAAAGCCGGCCGGCAATTCAGCAGCGGCATACACCGGTACCCGACAATTTAGACATGAAGGAATAGAGCATCACACATAGATTAGATAGATAGAAACATGTCAGTCACATATATATGAAGTACAGTGACAGTGTTGCTTACTGTACTTGTCATTTAGTGTAAAGGATTTATTAAAAAATATAATAGTGTTTTCGTGCTCCGTCTCTTTAAAAAAGCCGGCCGGCAATTCAGCAGCGGTACCCGACAATTTATAACAGACAGAATAGAGCTTCACACATAGATTAGATAGATAGAAACATGTCAGTCACATATATATGAAGTACTGTGACAGTGTTGCTTACTGTACTTGTCATTTACTGCAAAGAATTTATTTAAAAAAATAATAGTGTTTTCATGCACCGTCTCTTTAAAAAAGCCGGCTGGCAATTCAGCATCTGTACCCGACAATTTAGAATAGAAGGAATAGAGAATCACACATAGATTAGATAGATAGAAACATGTCAGTCACATATATAATAAGTACAGTGACAGTGTTGGTTACTGTACTTGTCATTTAGTATTAAAATAAAGGATTTATTATTAAAAAAAATTGGCGTGGGGTTCCCCGTAATTTTAGTCTCTAGCGGAGGTTAAGCAGACAGCTGGGGCAGATGTTTGAAGCCTGGGAAGGGGGTAATACCCACGGAGCTTCCCAGGCTACTAATATCAGCCCCCAGCTGAATACCTAGCCTTTACTAGCTATTAAAATGGAGGACCCCCCCAAAAAAATGACGTGGGGTCCCCCCTAATTTAATAGCTAGCAAAGGCTAGGCAGACAGCTGGGGGCTGATATTAATAGCCCAGGAAGGGAGCCATGAATATTGGCCCCCTCCCAGGCTAGAAACACCAGCCCTCAGCCGCCCCAGAAATGGCGCATCCATAGGATGCGCCAATTCTGGCACTTAGCCTCGCTCTTCCACGCTGCCCTGGTGCGGTGGCAGGGGGTAATAGGGTTGGGGTTGATGTCAGCTTATAATGCCAGCTGACATCAAGCCCAGGTTAGTAATGGAGAGGCGTCTATAAGACACCCCCATTACTAACCCCATAGTCAAAGTTAAAAAAAAAACACAAACACCCAGAATAAAGTCCTTTAATTGAAATAAAGACACAATTCTTTATTGTTCTAAATTAAACCATACTTACCATCACGCCCATTCCAGCTGAAGCCAACGATCTCCTGCAATAAAAGAAAAATAATAAAGCAACCTCATCCTTACCTTTCCATGGTTCCCAGGACAGCTCCAGCTCTGCTACATCGAGATGACAGGCTGGACCGCAGCAGAACGCTGCCATCCAGCTTGCCATGCCGCACACACTGAGAAGCGCAGGCATGCTTGCGCTCCTCAGTGTCTGACTGTGACGGCATCCAGATGAGCCGACAATGAACTCGGCTCACCTCATGTACGTCACTGACAGCGTGGGAAAATTCTCCTGCACTCAGCGCTTCAGCGTGAGAATTTTCCCACGCTGTCAGTGACGTGCATGAGGTGAGCCGAGTTCATTGGACATGACCTCGGCTCATCTGGATGCCGTCACAGCCAGACACTGAGTAGCGCAAGCATGCCTGCGCTTCTCAGTGTCTGCGGGATGACAGGCTGGATGGCAGCGTTCTGCTGCGGTCCAGCCTGTCATCTCGATGTAGCAGAGCTGAAGCTGTCGTGGGAGCCATGGAAAGGTAAGGATGATGTTGCTTTATTATTTTACTTTTATTGCAGGAGATCATTGGCTTCAGCTGGAATGGGCGTGGCGGTAAGTATGGTTTAATTTAGAACAATAAAGAATTGTGTGTTTATTTCAATTAAAGGACTTTTTTCTGGGTGTTTGTGTTTTTTTTAAATACTTTACTAGAAATTCATGGTGGTCATGTCTAATATTGGCGTGACCCCATGAATTTCGGGCTTAGGGCCAGCTGATAATGCCAAGCTGGCCTTAACCCCTTTATTACCCAGTGAGCCACCGCACCAGGGCCCTGGATGAGTTGGGTACAGCGCCAGAAGATGGCGCTTCTATGAACGCGCCATTTTCCGGGGCGGCTGCGGACTGCAATTTGCAGCGGGTGGGGCCCAGAAAGCTTGGGCCTCCCTGCGCTGCAGATTCCAGCCCCCAGCTGCCTAGTTGTACCTGGCTGGACACAAAAATAGGGCGAAGCTCCACGTATTTTTTTTTTAAATTCATGAAATTCATGGAATAATTAAGAAAAAAAGGGCTTCCCTATATTGTTGTGTCCGGCTAGGTACAAATAGGCAGCTGGTGGTTGGGAGCAGCCCGTTCCTGCCTGCTGTACCTGACTGGACACAAATATAGGGCGAAGCCCCACATCAATTTTTTTTTCATTATTTCATGAATTTCCTGAAATAATTTAAAAAAAATTGACGTGGGGCTTCGCCCTATATTTGTGTCCAGTCAGGTACAGCAGGCAGGAACGGGCTGCCCCCAACCACCAGCTGCCTATTTGTACCTGGCCAGACACAACAATATAGGGAAGCCCTTTTTTAAAAAAATTATTTCATGAAATAATTAAAAAAAAATTGACGTGGGGCTTCGCACTATATTTGTGTCCAGCCAGGTACAGCAGGCAGGGACGGGCTGCCCCCAACCACCAGCTGCCTATTCGTACCTGGTTGGACACAACAATATAGGGAAGCCCTTTTTTTCTTAATTATTCCATGAATTTCATGAAATAATTTAAAAAAAAAATGCGTGGGGCTTCGCTCTATTTTTGTGCCCAGCCAGGTACAACTAGGCAGCTGGGGGCTGGAATCTGCAGCGCAGGGAGGCCCAAGCTTTCTGGACCCCACCCGCTGCATATTGCAGTCCGCAGCCGCCCCGGAAAATGGCGCGTTCATAGAAGCGCCATCTTCTGGCGCTGTACCCAACTCATCCAGGGCCCTGGTGCGGTGGCTCACTGGGTAATAAAGGGGTTAAGGCCAGCTTGGCATTATCAGCTGGCCCTAAGCCCGAAATTCATGGGGTCACGCCAATATTAGACATGACCACCATGAATTTCTAGTAAAGTATTTAAAAAAACACAACACCCAGAATAAAGTCCTTTAATTGAAATAAACACACAATTCTTTATTGTTCTAAATTAAACCATACTTACCGTCACGCCCATTCCAGCTGAAGCCAATGTCTTCTGCAATAAAAGTAAAATAATAAAGCAACCTCATCCTTACCTTTCCATGGTTCCCACGACAGCTTCAGCTCTGCTACATCGAGATGACAGGCTGGACCGCAGCAGAACGCTGCCATCCAGCCTGTCATCCCGCGGACACTCAGAAGCGCAGGCATGCTTGTGCTCCTCAGTGTCTGACTGTGACGGCATAAAGATGAGACAAGCTCATGTCCAATGAACTCGGCGCACCTCATGCACGTCACTGACAGCGTGGGAGAATTCTCCTGCACTCAGCACTTCAGCGTGAAAACTCTCCCACGCTGTCAGTGACGTACATGAGGTCAGCTGAGTTCATTGGACATGAATGAGCTCACCTCATGCACGTCACTGACAGCGTGGGAAAATTCTCACGCTGAAGCGCTGAGTGCAGGAGAATTCTCCCACGCTGTCAGTGACGTGCATGAGTTGAGCTCATTCATGTCCAATGAACTCAGCTGACCTCATGCACGTCACTGACAGCGTGGGAAAATTCTCACGCTGAAGTGCTGAGTGCAGGAGAATTCTCCCACGCTGTCAGTGACGTGCATGAGGTGCGCCGAGTTCATTGGACATGAACTCGTCTCATCTTTATGCCGTCACAGCCAGACACTGCAGAGCGCAAGCATGCCTGCGCTTCTCTGTGTCTGCGGGATGACAGGCTGGATGGCAGCGTTCTGCTGCGGTCCAGCCTGTTATCTCGATGTAGCAGAGCTGAAGCTGTCGTGGGAACCATGGAAAGGTAAGGATGAGGTTGCTTTATTATTTTTCTTTTATTGCAGGAGATCTTTGGCTTCAGCTGGAATGGGCGTGACGGTAAGTATGGTTTAATTTAGAACAATAAAGGAATGTGTCTTTATTTCAATTAAAGGACTTTATTCTGGGTGTTTGTGTTTTCTTTTAACTTTGACTATGGGGTTAGTAATGGGGGTGTCTTATAGACGCCTCTCCATTACTAACCTGGGCTTGATGTCAGCTGGCATTATAAGCTGACATCAACCCCAACCCTATTACCCCCTGCCACCGCACCAGGGCAGCGTGGAAGAGCGAGGCTAAGTGCCAGAATTGGCGCATCCTATGGATGCGCCATTTCTGGGGCGGCTGACGGCTGGTGTTTCTAGCCTGGGAGGGGGCCAATATTCATGGTTCCCTTCCTGGGCTATTAATATCAGCCCCCAGCTGTCTGCCTAGCCTTTGCTAGCTATTAAATTAGGGGGGACCCCACGTCATTTTTTTGGGGGGTCCCCCATTTTAATAGCTAGTAAAGGCTAGGTATTCAGCTGGGGGCTGATATTAGTAGTCTGGGAAGCTCCGTGGGTATTACCCCCTTCCCAGGCTTCAAACATCTGCCCCAGCTGTCTGCTTAACCTCCGCTAGAGACTAAAATTACGGGGAACCCCACGCCAATTTTTTTTAATAATAAATCCTTTATTTTAATACTAAATGACAAGTACAGTAACCAACACTGTCACTGTACTTATTATATATGTGACTGACATGTTTCTATCTATGTAATCTATGTGTGAAGCTCTATTCTGTCTGTTATAAATTGTCGGGTACAGATGCTGAATTGCCGGCCGGCTTTTTTAAAGAGACGGTGCATGAAAACACTATTATTTTTTTTAATAAATCCTTTGCAGTAAATGACAAGTACAGTAAGCAACACTGTCACAGTACTTCATATATATGTGACTGACATGTTTCTATCTATCTAATCTATGTGTGAAGCTCTATTCTGTCTGTTATAAATTGTCGGGTACCGCTGCTGAATTGCCGGCCGGCTTTTTTAAAGAGACGGTGCACGAAAACACTATTATATTTTTTAATAAATCCTTTACACTAAATGACAAGTACAGTAAGCAACACTGTCACTGTACTTCGTATATATGTGGCTGACATGTTTCTATCTATCTAATCTATGTGTGATTCTCTATTCCTTCTATTCTAAATTGTCGGGTACAGATGCTGAATTGCCGGCCGGCTTTTTTAAAGAGACGGTGCATGAAAACACTATTATTTTTTTTGATAAATCCTTTACACTAAATGACAAGTACAGTAAGCAACACTGTCACTGTGCTTCTTATATGTGTGACTGACATGTTTCTATCTATCTAATCTATGTGTGATTCTCTATTCTTTCTGTTCTAAATTGTCGGGTACCGGTGTATGCCGCTGATGAATTGCCGGCTTTTCATGTTTCACTGTGAGCACTGTTCCCATCGATTTGGGCAATCATTGTAATGCCACAACCACCATGGCTGTGGCATTACAGTGAGTGGCAGACAATCCCTGCATGATTGGTGCTCTAAATAGCGCCAGACATGCAGGACACTCTTTTGGTGCACGAACAGTTATCGAACATAACCTCGAACAGCCGAATTTTTTGCAAATCGTTCGGGTTCGTCGAACAACTCGAACACCGCCCAAAACAGCTCAAATTTGAGATTGGCGAACAGTTCTAGTCGAACACCGCTCATCTCTAGCGAGGAGCAGTAATGAATTTTATTCCTCCCGGCAGTGTTCGGCTTCCAGTCATAGGGATGGCACCAATGTTGTTTCAGTCACCGCTCAGTGTTTAGAGAGCGGCTTCTGTAACCGCGTCCCCGGCACCTACTTACAGCTGGCTTTAATGATGAGTCAGTTTCGGGGGTGCGGATACAGCTGCCGTGCTCAATACACAGAGCGGTGACTGAAACTGTGCTGGTGCCACCCTTGTGACTGAGCGCGGAATAAAGTTAATTTCCTCCCCACAGAAGGGGCTTTGAGTGCAGGCACCAGGCAGGTTCGGAACACTATTAACCTGCAGATTGGCCCCATATCTGCAGGTTAGTACCGTTTTTTCACGTAACACATTTCTTTTAAAGCCAAATTTGCTAATTTTTTTGGCCCTGGAAAATGAGATTGTGATTGCAGCCTAATGGTTTTCAATATGGTGATTAAGGATTTCTAGTACATTAGTACAATACAGTAGTCCTACATGTATGAAAAATGTGTTATCTATACTGTAATAATGATATTCAAAAATACAAAGTTTAGGAATATTTGTATTATTGAGCTAGTATAGTGTGCTTCGTAGAACATTCCAGAAAAGTTGTTCCTAATCCCACCTTCAATGATCCAGGACTAACCAGGGACTAGGCTGTGGGATTGAGTAATAAGAAACCATTTGCAAAAAATTGTATTAGGTGATTTCAAGGTTTAGCACTTTTTACCTGTTTATTTGACCAACAACAATGCATCAAAGGTCAATGTGAGTTTGTATTGCTAAACCTGTGCGGGATTTGATCTCGAACACCTCTTAAACATATGTATGATTTTCACAGACAAATATGAAGGTTAACATAGTTTAAAGATGAAATATAGACCTTCCTGTGTAAAATCACAGTGTTGCAGTTTAATTAAAAGAATTCATTAAATAGCTGCCCCATCCACTGTAATTAGTATGCATAATTTATGCTTTGCTTAATACACAAGGGCAGTAGCCTGTATAATAAACTCAAATTAACCTTAAGTGAAAAAGATTGAATGGTCACATATTTATTTAGCTTAGGTTTGCTATTGATGAGAGGGTAAAGAGGTGAAATTTTGTTTTTGTCCATTAATTTTCTTGAAAGAGCTTGTGTCCTTAGAGGACAAATACAAGGTACATGTGTATGCCAACATAGGGGGTTATTTAGTTCTAAAAAAAATGAAAAGTCAGAGTTTATATATGCTGCTCTAATATTATTTCTGTTTGTTACTACATATTTGTTATGTTTATTACTAGTTATACATGTACTATAAATACCATACTATTATTTACTATACTAAACTTTATTATATTAACCACAACCAAAGTTTGCAGGTCAATTCAATATTGAGTTACAAATCTGTGTCTTAAATATTTTGGTTTATGCATCAAGACATAATAAAAGGCATCTGGTTCTTAGCAGATCTTAAAGGGGTTGTCAGGTCCAAATCGATAAGTCTGCAGTCACTCTAGGTGACTGCAGACTTATGAATCCCTCCAGCGCACGCACTGTGTGCTGCGAGGATTCACCGTTTTTTGAGCCGGGAACTGGAGGGTATGTATGCGTTATACATACTCCCTGCCAGAGCCCGTCCAGTGAGCGTGGCCTTGCTCCATACACTTATATGGAGCGAGGCAGCACCCTCAAGTTGCCCATGCCCACTGAACAGGCTCTGTCACTAGTTGGGGCACGGCCTTGCTCAATACAAGTTTATGGAGCGGGGCTGCGTCCCCAACAGACGGCCTCTGGACTGTAGTATGTATAACTCATACATACCCTCCAGTCCCGGCTCAGAAACCAGCAAATCCCTGCAGCACTGGGTGGATTCATCAGTCTGAAATCACATAGAGTGATTGCAGACTTATCGAATTTGACTGGACAATCCCTTTAAAATTAAGTAAATACAAACGAATTTTGTCCAGCACCTCAGATACCTACCATCATCTCCCACTGACACTATAGAGTCCACCGCCGAAAGGCTTTCAAGGTTGCCACAAGGAGAAACAGACCGATCATAACAGGTAACCCATATAAAAATCAATCTACCAAGAATTGACACCTTAAGTACCGTATTACTATACCATATTACTAATTTCTAACACGGTTCCTCTTTCACCAGGTTCACCCTTCTACCTCCCAAGTATCGACTACCTCAAGACCCGATGGAAAGTCACTTTATTTATTAATTAATCAATAACCATATTTAGTTATCGATTTATTTATTTTACTTATTCTTTATATTGACTATTTTAACCATTTTAGAAACAATCCTTTTAAGCACTTGTATCAATAAAGTACATTTTAGCTATTTATTCTCCCAAATTTCTTCCTTCATTCACTACCGTTAGCGCGAATTTTAAACCATAGGTTATTTTATCTAGTATATCTACTACGGACACTCAGTGGTTCCCTGTCCAAAAAATTCGCTGCCTTTGATAGTGAGTAGCCTAATAGCGCCTCCTACACCTACAACACTTTACTCCCCATCGAACCACCAAACAGGCTGCTAGGCTCAAATCTAGAAATCAAGACAATGGGAGACCTCTGGTATGACAGGAAAGAAAGAATAGAAAATATACAACTTTTCTTCAACAACACCCAGAAAAAAACTACAAATACCAACCCAGAAACCATCAAATCAATAAAAAATTCACTTAGAACCTTAGAACAACTATTACTAAAAGAAATGAGGGACTTATGGGAAGTCGCCACCCTCGAACACTACCTGGCCTTTAATATCATACCCTCTGGCCTGTTAGTGACTAAAGCATTATCAGGAGACATAGGAGATCCAACCACCCTGGAAGAGTGGAGCTCCATGTTCCATGATTTTTGTACACAAGCCGTTCGGTTCATAATCAATAAAAGGAAAAAACAGCTGATGGAAAATAAAAATAAAATTAATTTACTATTCAATGAAATAAAACCATACCAAAACCACCCCGAAATCCTAAGTTTAACTAACAGCATTAAAAGCAGAATCAACCAGAAGGAAAATGACATAGTCGAAAAGAAAAGAGCCAAATTTGGTAGAGACGCGGTTCCCCTCCCTACCCAACGCCCCGATAGAGAACCACTTAACTTTTTCGAAACCTTAGACGAGGTGGTCGGAAGCCCAAACAACTCCCTCAATTCCATTGACAGAATCTCCATCCACCCCACTTCAGACATGGAATCTCCCTCAACACTAAACGAACCAGGCCCAAGCCAAACTAATCCCACCCAACAGGACACCACTACTCCAATAAGCACGCACAATAGATTCTCGCTCCTTCTTACCACTATTGATGAAACCTCAAATCAATCAACCACTCCACCCCCAGCAAACAGACCACCCTCCCAAATAGAAAAAAACCCCTCCCCAATTATCAGCAACCCCTGTTCGAACCGCCACCTCACGCCCATTAATACGTAAACATACCAGTAATGCTGATTTTTTTCGGATGGCCACAAGAAAATATGCAAAAGAGGCACTAGGGGAGGGAAACTCGCCCTAAAGAAAAAGAACAAACCAAAAGAAATGAATGACCAAAAATCTATCTTCAATCTAAGCAAACACCAACTAACTAAGAATGAAAATGCATACTAAAAAAAAGGCCTAAAATATGCTCCATCAACACAATTTGACAAATTCCAAGCATATATAGGCATTAAAAAGTTTATGCGACAATTAGCCATAAAAAAATATTACACCAAAAAGGAAGACATCCTAGTAACATCAGACCTTGCAGAACAACCAAAATTCAAACACACTTCCCTAAAAAAATAAATCCAACTTCCACCCTCTTCAAGAATACTCAGAGGCATTCAAGACCTTTGAAAAAAATGTAACAGATGACATTCGAAGAATTAACAACAAAAAATGTCAAAAATTTAAGAACAACCTTACTAAACCAGAAATCCTTGCCATGAAACAACTACAAAAGAATAATGAGATAATAATTAGACCAGCCGATAAAGGAGGCGGCATAGTCATTCTTGACCAAAAATACTACCACAAGGAATCACTTAGACTCCTAGGCGACCCTCAGACACTCTCCTCCGATCCAACAAGCCACTACCAAAAAGAACTACGAGACCTAACCAAAAAATGACTTCAGGAAGGTTATCTCAACAAATATGAATTTGAATATGTGAATATCCAACACCCAAGACTAGCCGCCTTTTACCACCTACCAAAAATCCATAAGGATGATAAAAACCCACCAGGGAGACCTATCATCTCCGGCATCCAGTGCCTGACATCCAACCTCTCCAGGTTGGTGGACCATCACCTACAGGACCTAGTCCCAACCCTTCCATCACACCTGAAGGATAGCAAACATGCTATTCGTATACTCAATAACACCCCATGGAAAAGCCACTATATTTTAGGAGCAATGGACATAACGTCACTATATACGAACATCCAACACACCAAAGAATGTGAAGCCTCCCTCCATTTCCTCAACCAAAAAATGCCCCCAGAACAAAGCAACTTCATTATAGATTGTATGCTTTTCATCCTAACACACAACTACTTTCTCTACGAGGGGGACTACTACTCCCAGCAGTGGGGCACCGCCATGGGAACCAGGTTCGCACCTAGTTACGCCAACCTCTATGTGGGCTGGTAGGAATCCCTAGCCATCCACCCGGGAGGCCTCTTACATGCGAACCTGGTCCTATGGCGGAGATTCATAGATGATATATTGCTTATCTGGTCAGGTGACCAACCATCCCTGGACCTATTCATACAAGAACTTAAGAAAAATGAATTCTTCTTAGAATTCACGTCAACCACTAGCACCACTACAATCAATTTCCTAGACCTCAATATCTATGTTGAAAATAACTCTATTCGGACCCGCACATACCATAAACCCACTGATGCTAATGGCTATATTCCACTAGACAGTTGCCACCTTCCCAACTGGCTACTTAATGTCCCTCGCAGCCAATATCTGCGGCTCCACAGAAATTGCTCCAAATACCAAGACTTTAAGAATGAAGCAGAATCACTCACTAATAAATTCCTGGAAAAAGGGTACAACGCAGAGTTTCTAAAAAACACCAAAGAAAAAATAGCCACAATACCAAGACAAAATCTCCTAACCGAGACAAACACCAACAAATCAGGACAAACCAATCACAACATGACCATCCCCATTATTACACCCTACTTGGCTAACACCCATATCTTCAGGAAAATCGTAGAAAAACACTGGTATACACTAAAAGGCGATAAAATAATTGGCGACCAGATGCCCAACAGACCTAGGTTCATATTCAGAAAAGCACGGAACCTAGGGTCAATCATAGCCCCCACTATAAAAAATAATACTGGCAATAAACAACCAGTTACCCCATTTAAACAAAAAATAAAAGGCTTTTTTCCTTGTAAAAAATGTAAAATATGCAAAACCCTGAAACCATCCAAACAACACACAGTTAGCCATCACAAGGAGTCACATCCCATTACAGACTTCATAACTTGTACCACTACGGGGGTCATTTACGGACTAGTATGCCCCTGCGAAAAAATGTACGTAGGTAGAACCAAGAGAGCCATGGGCACTAGAATTAATGAACACTTAAGCAACATTAAGAACAAATACACAGGCCACCCTCTCTCCAAGCACTTTTTAGAAAAACACAAAGGATCCACCCAAGGAATTCAAGTGGTGGGCATAGAAATAGTCCATAAACACTGGAGACAGGGCGACTTTATTAAAAACATGTCAAAAAAAGAAAGTGAATGGATCTTTAAATTAAACACGTTGAGACCACGAGGACTCAACAGTGAAATAGAACTATTGCCTTTAATGACTGACAGCTGCCATGACGTCAGTACCCTTAGGTATATAAAGGACACTATCTACTGGGCAAGACTATCCCTGATGAAGACAGCCGTAGCTGTCGAAACGCGTTGGAATATCACTGACCCAGGCCTCCGTACTGAGTGCACGCCACTTACCACGTGACAGCGCGTCACTCTGCCCCTCTCGCGTGCCTTCAAGCGAAAGCGCGCCCTTCTCCTCCTCCCTCCCTCTCCCGCTCTGCCTACCGGGAAGCACGCGAGTTGCGGCGGTCACCGGCCGGGACTCCGCTCTCGCCCCGGGCTCCATCACCTCCTGACACCACCGCGGGACTGCAGACTGTAAGTACCCTCGGGCCTCGGCCCCCACCGCCTGCTACCACACGTAAACTGCCAGGAATAGACACCTAAACCTGCACTATTCTATCCCTGGCAGACTCACAGACCACGCGGTCTGCCCTATACCCATCTTGCAACCATAGCCTCCTGCTACACCACAGCATCGTGATACCATTATCTGACTACTCAGCCAGAGCCCCCTGCTATATCAACCCTATAGCCAGAGCCTCCTGCTGCACCAGAGCATTCTATAGCAGGACACATCACTGCCTGACCACCCAGTCAGAGCTTCCTGCTACACCCACCTTGCATCCAGAGCCTCCTGCCGCACCAGGGCATCTTACTACAGGACTACTGCTACCTGACTAACCCACAATTCAGCCAGAGCCACCTGCTGCACCCTCCGAGCGACCGGAACACTTGATGCACCTGTCCTCTTATGCCAGCAACAAATGAAATAAGGCAAATAACAAGGTAAATAAATACTGAAACTGCAGACCCATTTAAAAACACCTCAAACCCTAACCCTCCCTAATTTCCAAGCAGAACATAGGGTACACCATAGGCACAATGTTGCCAGTACCGCCAGAAGCATCCTGCTGCACCTCTCCTACAGGGACAGGGACAAGCCAGAGCCACCTGCTGCATCTCTCTAAAGGACAACTATAACTATTATACCCAAAACAGAACAGGTCTACCTCAGGGTAAGTCTTAACCCTATCGTTTCACCCAAGAACCGAGTATCTACAACACTATACCTAATTTCTCTACGTCCCTAGGACCTCGAGCCTTTTTTAAGAAATTATCCTGGACCAGTCCACCTCAATAGCTGGCTCCCTGTGAATCACGGTCCAAGAAACACATCCTCACGTCGTTGTTCTTGTTGCCTGCTGATTGCCATACCAATAGCAGGTAAAGTACAACTCCCACTAGTAACCTTAGGTCAATCACTCTTAAGTTCTAACGAATTTTGTCCTGCACCTCAGGTACCTACCATCATCTCCCACTAACACTATAGAGTCCACCGCTGAAAGGCTTTCAAGGTTGCCACAAGGAGAAACAGACCGATCATAACAGGTAACCCATATAAAAACCAATCTACCAAGAATTGACACCTTAAGTACCGTATTACTATACCGTATTACTAATTCCTAACACGGTTCCTCTTTCACCAGGTTCACCCTTCTACCTCCCAAGTATCGACTACCTCAAGACCCGATGGAAAGTCACTTTATTTATTAATTAATCAATAACTATATTTAGTTATCGATTTATTTATTTTACTTATTCTTTATATTGATTATTTTAAACATTTTAGAAACAATCCTTTTAAGCACTTGTATCAATAAAGTACATTTTAGCTATTTATTCTCCCGAATTTCTTCCTTCATTCACTACCGTTAGCGTGAATTTTAAACCATAGATTATTTTATCTAGTATAAATACAAACTTAGATGAAAAAAAAGACATGAGACACAACTTACACAGTGTTATTATTTATTTAACAAAAACTAAGCCACAATGTAGAAGCAGTGTGTGAAAAAGTAAGCATACTTTCAGTGCTTCTATGTGAATTAAGAAGGTATATAGCTGCCAGGGCTGCTAATCAAATGCTCTAGATTAATGAGTAGCCGTCATTTTAATTTTGATTTCATAAATCAATCGTACACATGAAAATAAGCAATTTTGTAGTATATATTATCAGAGAATTCTGCTTCTATCTCTGACAGAATTGATCAGTCATTATCAAAATTCTCAATTCTGAGGTAAAATCTGTATTCAGTGAAGACGGACTTTCTCATTACTGAGATAGGAGATGGAGGCTGCTGCTGATAAGATTCTATATATATGTTATGGGAGTGGGAGGAGGAGAGAGGGGATCTGCCTGGAGCTCCTCCTCCCACATTCCATCTACATAGAATATTATTAGTAGCAGCTACTATCTCCTCTCTCACTAATGGGAAAGTTTGTCTTTACTGAATACAGATTTTACCTCAGAATTAAACATTTTGATAATGATTGATCAAGTTTGGTAGAGAAAGGACACATTTTTCTGATAACATTTACTACATAGTTGCTTATTTTAATATTTACTATTGATTTATGAAATAAAAATCAAAATGATGGTTACTCTTTAACCCCTTTAAAGCCCATGAAGTACTAATACGCGTCCGTGCCCTGGGCTTTAAGAGCCTGACCCGCATTAGTACGTCATCGCGATCGCACGCGCACACAGGCTGTGCGGGCGCGATCGCCACCGGGTGTCAGCTGATTGTCCCTCACCGCTCCCAGCACATTAACCCCCGCAATGCTGCGATCGAAGTCGATCGCAGCTTTGCGGAGGCAAGGGGAGGTGATCGCAATACTCACCTCCTCTTCCGCCCTCCAGCGCTATGTGCCGCGGCTTCCCGGGTGTTGCTGACGCGCCCCCTGGGCCTGTGCTGTGCAGGGGGATACCCGGAGCTGGATCGCTGGGGGTTGTAGTCCTCCGTGGCGGTGACCCGGTCCGTGCCCAGGGCGGTCAAACCAGTGGCAGTCTTAAGTAATAACAATGTCCGACTACGCCACCCGTGGATTGCGGTCAGTGGGGACCGCCGCTGCGCTGCAGACCGCTGAGGCTGATGTAATTTGCGCAGCCCAGTATAGAATAACTCCCCACGGGAGAAGTATTGCCTCAGGGCAGCTAGTGTGGAAGATGGGAGTGATGGTGTGAGCGTCCCAGTAGTAATGGTGCTGGTGTGGCGATGAAACACAGAGACGTGTGGTGCAGTTCAGGGTCTTTACTGATGGTATAAAGCAGACCCTCCCGGGAGTACTGGTTAGCAGTAGGGGCCTGGTCAGTCTTTAAGCAAGTAGGATCTCCCCTGGCCAGGTGGAGTTGTAGGCCTCCCCGACTATCTGCACTCTTTCCTGGCTACCTTGCTCTATGCGGGTAGAAGTAGCCCACGTCCCTGAGTATACCGTGTGGTGCTCACCCGTATGGCCGGTGACTTGGGGCCTTCCGTTAGCCTCCGCTTCACGATGGCGGTGCTGGTCCCTTGCTTGTGACCGTGCCTCCAGTCTTCTATGGCCAGAGGACATGGAATCCCCTGCCGGTTGGATTCTGCTGCTGGACCTGGATGTCCCCACAGCCTCGGACTCCATGTCCGGGTTTAGAGTCTTCAGCCAAGGCGAGCTATCTAGCTTCCAGCCTCTGGCACTCGCTCCTGCTCCTACATAGCTCCTGTTGAAACTCTCCCTGTGTCTGGAACTACACTCCCTAATCCCGCCCCAGACCCAGTTTATATAGGGCAGATTCCTCCCCTCCCAGGTCTGGGTGGGCCGTGTTGCATGCTTAGGGCTCCTGACCAGAGAAACCTCCCACTTGCTCTCAGACATAATATTTCTATTACTGTGGCAACCAGAGCCCTGGGGTGCCACATTCCCCCCTAGTAAATTTTAGTACTCTGGGACTAAACACTTTTTTTTTTTTAAAGAAACATAAATACAGGGTATAACAATAACACAATAACATATTTACAAGAAGCTTTAGTTCTTTAAAGGTCACGGCGTGTCCGCAACCGGGTGTCCATATCACTCAAGGTGAAGTTTGTGAAACAAGAGGGCGTCCATGTCACCCAAGGTGAAGCTTTAAGCGAAGTAGGGGACCTGTCCAAAGCAAACCCCTTACGTTGGCCTTGGGCGTGGCTGCAAGGCTGGAGCTAGCTACTTTGGGCCGCAAGTAGGCCACGCCAGACAGGTTTTCTCTTCCGCGGCTGTCTTCGCAAGAGGCACCAAGGTGCAACTATCTGCAAGAATTGTTCCGGTTATCCAGTGTCCATAGCCTGTTAGTCCAAATAAATCTGCAGGGTAACTGAGAAACATAATTAATAACAGGCAACAAACATAAACCATAAACAGTTAAACAGATAAATTCACAGTGCATTACTTATATTTTCCAGCGAGCGGGCATCTGACCTCTAGTGACTCTAGTGGACCTGCGGAGCTCACTAACTGGTCCTGCACTACAGGGTGTAGGAGGTGTTATGGGCAAGCTGGGCAGCTGTCTGCGCAATCTTTGGCTCACTAGGGGCACGGCAGGCTCACTACTAGCAGAGGGTTGATTCTCCTGGGCTGCTGGTGTGGACTCTTCTGCCTCCTGGGCCGGCTGCTCTTCCAGCTCTACCTGGTCTTCTGTAGGCACTTGATGGGCTGGCTAGAGAAAGGTGAGGACGGGCACCACGACAGCGTTGTTTACTTGTGTCCAGGACCGGGGAAAGTCTCCGAGTACGGTGCTGATCATTTCCTTCTTTTCCTCTACGGGTTGAGGGTCTTCCTGATCTTCATCCGTGCTTTGCAACTTCTCAGGGCACTTTTTCAGGTGGTCTCTGGAGACAGTGGCTGTGGTCTCTCCTCCATCCTTGCTGATGACGTACACCTTTGGATTATTGTGGCTTGAGGGCAGTACGGTGTACGGGTCCTTTTCCCACTGGTCATCCAACTTATGGAGCCGCCTTTTTCTTTTCAAGACCTGCTCTCCAGGTACCAGGGGAACAGCGGGAGCATGTTGGTTATAAGTCCTCTCCTGCCTTTCTCTTGATTGGCAGAGACTTCGCTCGACGCTCTCCTGTACTTTCCGGTACTGTTGCTGCTGTTCTGTATCCCAGTCTGCTTCTGGCGAGGTGTCCTCGGGTGTCAGGACTCCCATATCCAGGTCAACAGGCAGCTTACCAGGTCTTGCTCGCATTAGGCAAGCCGGGGTACAGCAGCTGGTGGAACCTACCGGGATGTGGTTATACAGGTCCACCAGATCGGGCAGTTTCTCAGGCCACAGACTGCATTCTTCCAGGGGCAATGTTTTTAGCAGATCTATCAACACCTGGTTCATCTTCTCGCAGAGTCCATTGGTTTGGGGGTGATAGGGCGTTGTTCTTATCTTCTTGCAGCCATACAGGTAGCAAAACTCCTTGAAGACCTCCGCTTCGAAGGCTGGTCCTTGGTCCGTCAGCACTTGGTCCGGGTACCCATGTGGGCGGCAGAAGTGCAGCTGGAAGGCTCTAGCTGCTGTTTGTGCTGTTAAGTCTTTGAAGGGGACCACCACTAGGAATCGGGAGTAGTGATCCACGATGGTTAGGGCGTAGACATACCCGCTTCTGCTTGGAGCCTGTTTAACATGGTCCAGAGCGACCAGTTGCAGCGGCTGCCTGGTGATGATGGGCTGCAGGGGAGTCCTTTGGCTGGCACGGTCCCTTCTTCTTAGATTGCACGGGCCACAGTCTCTACACCACCTCTCAATGGCTCCTCTCATGCCTATCCAGTAGAACCGTTCACGCAGCAGGAACTCCAGCTTCTTCCATCCGAAGTGCCCTGCCCCATTGTGGTAGGCCTCCAGCACCATAGCTGCGTCCCGTCTCGGTACCACAACCTGCCAGATCAGTTCATGTGTCCAGGAATTGACCATTCTGCGACACAACTTCTCCGTCCACAGCTGCTTGGTCTCTTCCGGAGCATCTGGGTCCAGGCGGGCGTCAGCCTGGGTCAGCATCTCCTTCACCAGATGGACTGCGGGGTCACTGTCTTGCGTCTCCGCCCAGTTGTAGTGGGGTAAGGGGTTGAACGTAGCGGATCGCTGGCCCCTCACACGGTGGGAATACTGGGAAATCCCATGACGGTGAAACGCAGGGAGTTCAACCTCTTCCAATTCCTCTGGATCCTCCCCTTCGTCCGGTAGGTTTGGCATCCTGGACAGGGCGTCCGCGTTGGTATTGGAGCGTCCTGCCCGGTACTTGATCGTGAACTCAAAATTGGACAGGCGGGCCATCCATCTCTGCTCCAGGGCGCCAAGTCTTGCAGTGTCCAGGTGTGTCAACGGGTTGTTGTCCGTGTACACGGTGAACCTGGAAGAGACAAGGTAATGCTTGAAACGTTCGGTTACTGCCCACACCACTGCCAGGAACTCTAGCTTGAACGAGCTGTAATTCTCAGGGTTTCTTTCCGTGGGTCGCAGTTTTTGGCTGGCGTAAGCAATTACCCGTTCTCTCCCCTGCTGGATCTGGGGCAGTACGGCTCCTAGCCCGATGTTGCTTGCATCCGTGTGGGGGATAAAGGGCTGGCTGTAATCAGGGTACGCCAGGATTTCATCCCCCGTGAGGGCCATCTTCAGCTGGCGGAAGGACTCCTCTTCCAGCTTTTCCCATTTGAAGGGTGGCTTCTGGTTTTTGGCCTTCCTGGACTGGCCTATCAGGAGGTCCTGCATAGGAGCCGCCTTCTTGGTAAAACCGGGAATGAACCTTCGGTAGTAGCCTACCAACCCGAGGAACTGCTGCACTTCCTTTATGCTGGATGGTCTTGGCCAGTCCTTAATCACGGTGATCTTGTCGGGGTCGGGGGCTACTCCGTCAGCACTCACCACGTGTCCCAGGTACTGTACCTTTGGCTTCAGTAGATGACACTTTGAGGGTTTTACCTTTAAGCCGTAGTTTGCCAGAGCTTCAAACACTTCGGCCAGGTGTTCCAGATGGTCCTCATAGGTCTTGGAATAGACGATGACGTCGTCCAGGTATAATAGGACCGTCTCGAAGTTCCGGTGTCCCAGACAGCATTCCATCAACCGTTGGTAGGTTCCTGGTGCGTTGCAGAGCCCGAACGGCATACAGTTAAATTCGCTGAGTCCCATCGGGGTGGTGAATGCGGTCTTCTCCCGGTCCGCCTCTGCTACAGGAACCTGCCAGTACCCGCTAGTGAGATCCAAAGTAGAGAAGAAGTTAGCAGATTTTAATGCAGCTAAGGACTCTTCTATCCTTGGTAACGGGTACGCATCTTTGTGTGTGATACGGTTGACCTTCCTGTAGTCTACACACATTCTCATGGTGTTGTCTTTCTTTTTCACTAAGACTAGTGGAGCTGTCCAGGGGCTACAGCTGTCCCTAATTACCCCAGCCTCCTTCATGTCTTTTAACATCCCCTTGGCATGCTGATAGTGTGCAGGGGGTACGGGTCGGTATCTCTCCTTTATGGGAAGATGGTCTCCCGTAGGGATGTGATGTTCTACCCACTTTACTCGCCCGAAGTCCAGCGGGTGTTTACTAAACACTCTCTCGTACTCTTGAACCACCCGATAGACTCCCTGTTTTTGGTGTGAGGGAGTGGAGTCAGTACCTTCCTCTGGTTGAGATGGAGGCAAGGGTTCCATGGCCTGTACAGAGTTCTGGTTGATGGTGAACAATTTGACTAGCGTGGCATACCGGGGCAGGTATATTTCTCTCTCCCCGATATTTATGATGCGGGCGGGCACCCTCCCATGGCGTACATCGACCACCCCCCGTGCTGTCAAAATGGTGGGCCTACTGTCTGAGTAGACGGGTTCTACCATTGCTTGGTAGTCTCTACCTCTTAGACCAATAGCTGCCCGGCACCAAATCATCATCTCACTTTTTGGGGGCATGGCAATAGGGAACGGGTCACACATTCTCACGCTACCAATCTCACCACCAGACAGTTCCACCTGTTGCCGCTTCATCAGTGCCCGGATCTCTTTTTGGAGGACACGCTGCTGGCTGGAACTGGCGTTCTTGGCAACCTGCTGCAAAATAAGAATCACCTCTGCAAGACAGTTTTCAATTACATTAGTACCTAGGGTTATTTTTGGGTGACTCTCGCGGCGGTCAATTTCCACAATGATCAGTCATTGTGCCGGCAGTTCAACTTTACCGACCTTGATGGTCACTTCCTTAAATCCTATCTGTGGCACGGGCTGACCATTGCTGGCGATAATGCTCAGGTCGTCATCTGGGTAGCGGGTTATGTCCGCGTCATTCTAGTACCGCTTGAAGAGCACGTACGGGATGGTGGTGACCTGTGACCCGGTGTCCAGTAGGGCACTCATAGGAATGCCATCCAGTACCACAGGCAAGACCGGATGTCCCCCTACGTATTTGTCACGCCAGTTCGATGGGCCTGATGATCTTAAGCCTGGGGGTTGGCCCTCTACCCCAGGTTGTGCCCGTTTAAATGACAGTACCTTGCCATATGTCCGGGTTGATTGCAGCGGCGGCAGATGGGTCGTCCGTCCTCGTTGCATCTGTCGCTGGGTCTTCCTCTGGCCGGTGGGGTCCTCCTCAGTCGGCACCACGGGACGCCCTCCGGTCCAGATGCCAGCTGGATCTTTCCTGGAGAAGAGACCTGTAAAGACTGCACAGTTCTGGTTAGCGCGGAAATGCTCTTAGTCAGCTCTTGGACCTGATGGTGCAGGTCTGTAGCCGGGTCATTGTTCAAAGCCTGCGCATCAGCTCCCACAGGCCCTGCAAACAAGGGCGCCGCGTCCTGGTGATAAGTGATAGCAGGGCGCCTGTGGGTCACAGCGCCACCTGGTGCCGGTTCTCGGAGCACCCGGATGGCTCTGTCCTTGAACTGTGCAAAGTCCAGATCAGGGTCCTGTAAGGCCATTGCCCGCAACTGGGTTCGGTGGGCATTGCACAGTAGACCCTCAATAAATTGTTCGTTCAGCAGCTTGTCTTCATTTCCCACGCTGTCAGAGTCTGCCTGCTTAATGGCTCTCAGGGCCTCTTGTAGGTTTAGAGCATAGTCTCTTATACTTACATGTGCCCGTTGTTTGCACCCGTAAAATCTGAGCTTTATTTCGGCTGAGGTGCGGGTGTCAAATGTGTCTTTCAGCCAGGCTAGTATCTCTCTGACAGTCCTCTTCTTCCCAGGTGACCAGGACTTTACCTCCCTTTGGGCTGCCCCGATTAACTGGGCCACCAGGATGCTTACTTTTTGCTCTTCCGTGAGGGGGTATACCTGGAAGAGGCTATCCAGTCTTTCCCTAAAGTCACTTAGACTATGTGACTCCCCTGAGTACTGGGGTAGCCAGGTTGCCCCCGGGATATAGGGCATGGTGAATGGCATGACCGCAGCAGCGGTTGCGCTGGCGGTGGCTGTGGCAGTGGAGCTCCCCTCGGTGTCCGACATCCTCCTTCCCCCCTAGTGGACCGTGGCCTACCTTGCGATGCTCTTCTTCCGTAGGCCGCGGCTCCGCAGTCAATCGTCGGGGTCGAGGACCTGGCGTCGCGCTCCTGTGACGTCAGCGTCGCTCTTCCTCCCTTCCAGGACCTTACGCAGCGTCAGTGCGTGGGGCGGAGCTTCGGATTTTGCGCGCTTTCGGCGTCCACACCCCTCTTCTTCCCGCGCGGCATCCTGAAGATGGCATCCGATGGCGGGAAGCAGCCGCGGATGGCGGGAAGACGGCGGGAAACGGTCCAAGATGGCATCCGATGGCGGGAAACGACTCCGGACGGCGGGAAACTTCACCACAGGTAAGTATAAAATTCTTTTTCAGGCACGCAGTACCCGGTGGTTGCGGGCACGAAATCCTGCCGACTACGCCAAAGTTGACGCGCCCCCTGGGCCTGTGCTGTGCAGGGGGATACCCGGAGCCGGATCGCTGGGGGTTGTAGTCCTCCATGGCGGTGACCCGGTCCGTGCCCAGGGCGGTCAAACCAGTGGCAGTCTTAAGTAATAACAATGTCCGACTTCGCCACCCGTGGATTGCGGTCAGTGGGGACCGCCGCTGCGCTGCAGACCACTGAGGCTGATGTAATTTGCGCAGCCGAGTATGGAATAACTCCCCACGGGAGAAGTATTGCCTCAGGGCAGCTAGTGTGGAAGATGGGAGTGATGGTGTGAGCATCCCAGTAGTAATGGTGCTGGTGCGGCGATGAAACACAGAGATGTGTGGTGCAGTTCAGGGTCTTTACTGATGGTATAAAGCAGACCCTCCCGGAAGTACTGGTTAGCAGTAGGGGCCTGGTCAGTCTGTAAGCAAGTAGGATCTCCCCTGGCCAGGTGGAGTTGTAGGCCTCCCCGACTATCTGCACTCTTTCCTGGCTACCTTGCTCTATGCGGGTAGAAGTAGCCCACGTCCCTGAGTATACCGTGTGGTGCTCACCCGTATGGCCGGTGACTTGGGGCCTTCCGTTAGCCTCCGCTTCACGATGGTGGTGCTGGTCCCTTGCTTGTGACCGTGCCTCCGGGCTTCTATGGCCAGAGGACATGGAATCCCCTGCCGGTTGGATTCTGCTGCTGGACCTGGATGTCCCCACAGCCTCGGACTCCGTGTCCGGGTTTAGTGTCTTCAGCCAAGGCGAGCTATCTAGCTTCCAGCCTCTGGCACTCGCTCCTGCTCCTACAGAGCTCCTGTTGTAACTCTCCCTGTGTCTGGAACTACACTCCCTAATCCCGCCCCAGACCCAGTTTATATAGGGCAGATTCCTCCCCTCCCAGGTCTGGGTGGGCCGTGTTGCATGCTTAGGGCTCCTGACCAGAGAAACCTCCCACTTGCTCTCAGACATAATATTTCTATTACTGTGGCAACCAGACCCCTGGGGTGCCACATTGCCATGACGACCCAATGTCGTCATGACAACATCCGGGTCACCAGAAAGCAGGAAGATTGTTTGGACATGCGCAGTGCATCTCCAAACTATCTTCTCCCTGTCCAGCGCTGACTGCCTGCATGGCACAGGGATGGTGCTCCATCCCTATGCTGTGCAGGCGATCAGAATAAAAAAAGTGAAAGTCCCATAGTGGGACAAAGTAAAAAAGAAAAAAAACTCCCAAAAAGTGAAGAAAAAAAAAAAAAAATTGTAAAAATATAAAAAAAAAAATAAAAAAATAATCCACTAAAAATAAAAATATAATGTACCCATCAATAAATATTATTATGAAAAAAAACAAACAAACAATAAAAGTACACATATCTGGTTGTCCGTATTGACCTGGCCTATAAAACTGTTCCACTAGTTAACCCCTTCAGTGAATACGGTAAAAAAAAAAAAAAAAAAGCAAAAAACAATGCTTTATCATCATACCACCAAACAAAAAATGGAATAACCCGCGATCAAAAAGACGAATATAAATAAGAATGGTATCGCTGAAAGCGTCATCTCGTCTCGCAAAAAACAAACCACCATACAGCTCCATTATCCGAAAAATCAAAAAGTTACAGCTCTCAGAATAAAGCGATGCAAAAGAATAATTTTTTCTATAAAATAGCTTTTATTGTGTAAAAGCGCCAAAACATAAAAAACGATATCAATGTGGTACCGCTGTAAACGTACTGACCCGAAGAATAAAGCTACCTTATCAATTTTACCACACCGGGAGCAGAATAAAAAAATGTAGAAAAAAACACAATTCCTGAATTGTTGTTTTTTGTTTATTCTGCCTCCCAAAAATAGGAATAGAAAGCGATCAAAAAATGTCACGTGCCTGAAAATGGCACTAATAAAAACGTCAACTCATCCCGCAAAAAACAAGCCATCACATGACTCTGTCGGCCAAAATATGGTGATGCAAAAACTAGATTTTACAAAATATGTGTCTTTTAGTGTGTGACAGCTGTCAATCATAAAAACCCGATATGATTCTGGTATCGCTGTAATCGCACCGACCCGAAGAATAAAGTAATCTCATCACTTATACCGCACGAGGAACGGCGTAAAAAATAAACGCTAGGGCTGGGGTTGGGGTTGTGCTAATGTTAGGGTTGTTTTTTTTTTTTTTTCAAAAGTAAAAAAAATAAAAAATAAAAAAGTAAAAAAAGATGACGATATGGCGACTAGTGTTGAGCGCAAGTGCTCGCTACTTGAGTTTGCATCGGGTGCTCGGGTATGCACTGAGTATCGCGGGTGCTCGAGTCTCCGCCCCATATTCTTCGCGGCCAAAAAAACCTCGCGGGGATTGCTTGCCATGCACGAGCGATCCCCGCATGTTTTTTTAGGGGTGTCTAATAACCGTGAAACATGCGGGCGGGGACTCGAGCATTTCACTTGAGCACCCGTGATACATGGTGCATACCTGAGTGCCCGATGCAAACTCAAGTAGCGAGCACTTGCGCTCAAGACTAATGACAACTTATTCAATATGATGACCTAATGTTATCATATTCTGTGTCGTACCTCTGGGTTCAAAATGTTCACTATACCCCTTAATAAAATCCTTGAGGGGTATAGTTTCCAAAATGGGGTCACTTGTGGGGGAGTTCCACTGTTTAGGCACATCAGGGGCTCTCCAAACCCGACATGGTGTCCGCTAACAAATTGAATGTAAAATCGGCTCAAATTGTTAGCGGACACCATGTCGCGTTTGGAGAGCCCCTGTGTGCCTAAACATTGGAGCTCCCCTACAAGTGACCCCATTTTGGAAACTAGTACACCCAAGGCACATATCTAGATGCATATTGAGCACTTGGAACCCTCAAGTGCTTCACAAATTGATTCATAAAAATGAAAAAGTGTTTTTTTTCCATGGGGTCACTTGTGGGGGGTTTCCACTGTTTAGGCACATCAGGGGCTCTCCAAACGCAACATGGTGTCCGCTAACAATTTAAGCCGATTTTCCATTCAATTTGTTAGCGGACACCATGTCGTGTTTGGAGAGCCCCTGATGTGCCTAAACAGTGGAGCTCCCCCACAAGTGACCCCATTTTGGAAACTAGACCCCCCAAGGCACCAATCTAGATGCATAGTGAGCACTTGGAACACTCAGGTGCTTCACAAATTGATTCGTAAAAATGAAAAAGTGGAAAAAAAAGTACTTTTTCATTTTACGAATCAATTTGTGAAGCACCTAGGGGTTCCAAGTTCTCACTATGCATCTAGATAGGTGCCTTGGGGGGTCTAGTTTCCAAAATAGGGTCACTTGTGGGGTTTTCCACTGTTTAGGCACATCAGGGGCTCTCCAAACGCAACATGGCGTCCGCTAATTATTCTAGCAAATTTTACAATCAAAAAGTCAAATGGCGCTCCTTCCCTTCCGAGCCCTGCTGTGCACCCAAACAATGGTTTTTCCCCACATATGGGGTATCTGCGTGCCCAGGGGAAATTGCACAACAAATTTTGGGGTCCATTTTTTCCTGTTACCCCTGCAAAAATAAGAAAAATTGGGTCTAAAGTAACATTTTTCTTCCACATTCCAAAAATTCCTGTGAAGCACCTGAAGGGTTAATAAAGTTCTTGAAAGTGGTTTTGAGCACCTTGAGGGGTGCAGTTTTTAGAATGGTGTCACTTTTGGGTATTTTCTGTCATAAAGACCTCTCAAAGTGACTTCAAATGTGATGTGGTCCCTAAAAAAATGTTTTTGTAAATTTTGCTGGAAAAATGATAAATCGCTGGTCAACTTTTAACCCTTATAGCTCCCTAACAAAAAAAAATTTTGGTTCCAAAATTGTGCTGATGTAAAGTAGACATGTGGGAAATGTTATTTATTAACTCTTTTGTGTGACATATCTCTCTGATTTAAGGTCATAAAAATTCAAATTTTGAAAATTGCAAAATTTTCAAAATTTTCGCCAAATTTCCGTTTTTTTCACAAATAAACGCAAGTGATATCGAAGAAATTTTAACACAATCATGAAGTACAATATGTCACGAAAAAACAATCTCAGAATCAGGGGGATCCGTTGAAGCGTTCCAGAGTAATTACCTCATAAAATGACAGTGGTCAGAATTGTAAAAATTGGCCTGGTCATTAACATTCAAACCACCCTTGGGGGTAAAGGGGTAAAGTGACATCAGCAGGTGTGACCACCTCTATAAAAGCATAAGATTTGGCAGTTTGCTGGTTTGGAGTATTCTGACATGTGTTAACACATTTGCAAGGAGGAAACACGTCAGCAATGATCAATTTGGAGTCCATCATTCTACTGTGAAAAAGATTCATGAAAAGTGGATTCAAAATGTGGCGCCCCTGAGGGTTCAGTCGCCACAGGGGTACTGCACCTCAGATGAGGTGTGGTATCTCCTCTTCCAGGTAAGGATGGAGCATTTCTCAGAACCCTACATTACCACTCAACACTACACCACTCCTCTCCTGTAGGGGGCCTAAATGCACCAGGGTGCTGCCCCGGCCCGGGATAGAGGAGATGGGGAGGAACCATGTAGTGGGTGAGGGTGGAGGACAAACTTACAGGAAGCACTTATAGCAACTTATATAACCAACGGCCATCTTAAGTTCAAGGTCTTTGATTGTGATCTTCATCGGTGATTGTGGTCTCGTCTCTGATCGTGGTTACCCACCAGAGTTCAGCCTAAGGCCGCATCTGACTGAAGATACACGGTCCTCGTTCTCTGGCCTTGAAACGGGGAGTGGGTTAGAGTTAACCACTGTCTCTACCCGGTCAAGGGCATTACCTAAGAAGGCCTGGAGGGGAGCAGAGGAGATAGGCTCCACCAGCAAAAGGATCCCAGGGAGATACGGACGGAGCGGCATACGCCACCTGTATTTCTTACTCTGGCCTAGTCAGAGGGATTCCTGCTGCAAGAGGGGTGACCGGCCCTCGATATCTGACTTTGTTACTTCACGTCTCAGTCGGAAAAGCCCGGAGGCTTAGTGAATCCCAGGGGGATACGGATGGAGTGGCCTACGCCACCTGTATCTCTTATACTGCGTTCACCCAGTGGGACCCAGCTTTACACTATGTTCGCACCACGCATACAGTCAGGAGAAGACTTAGTGGGAGAACTTGCCAAGGAGAGGAACACACACCAGAGGGGTCTCGACAGGTGCTCCTGATCTACCTGGGAGGTGCTGAACCCCCTTCCTGGTGGCCGCAGTACGCCGTGTGTAGCAGAGGGAAGCTTTGCTGCTAAAGTTCATCTGAATGTGAGTAAAAACCCTGGATGACTTCACACCCCGCTTCAGTCTGTTATTTCCTGCGCGGCACTGCACCCACCATCACCAAACACTGCCCTGAGGCCTGCTCCGCCTGTGGGGAGCCATCCCATCCTAGCTGCCCATATCACCAGCCTCAGTGGACTGTAGCAGCGCTGGTGGCCCTCACCAGACACCACAGGTGGCGTAGTCGAAATACCACTCATCCTAAAAGAAGCCCAATATTTTTATGTGACAGCCCTGGGCACGGAACGGGTCTAGGCCACGACTGCATCCCCTCAACATCAGCAAGAGGCCCGGCTCCGAGTAACGCCATTTCCCAGGGAGGGCTAGCGCATCACAAAAACAGTTGACAACATTCCCAGGAATGGATGCCGCAGCAAATTCATCCCAAAGTCAGACAGTGCAGACATTGCAGTGCTCAGAGAAATTGCAAAGAAACCTGTCCAGGCCTATAGCTCAGACTCTAAAGGCCCCAGAATGTTAAATTTTGAAGTTCATGACAATTAATTATAAAAAGATGGCTTGTTTGTAAATATTGCCAGAAGAAACCTTCATCTTTACAAAAAGATCAAGGTAGCATGACTGCAGTTTGTAAAGTTGCAACGGAGCAAACTACAAGACTTTTGAAACAAATTCCTTTGGACAGATGAGATTGAAGTGGAGATGTTTGGCCATAATGCCCTGCATTATCGAGCTGGCTCCTGGGTTCACTCGCTGCAGGAGTCATTCTCCGACGGCTCCTTGATGTGAGCGGTCACATGGATTACAGAAGGGGACACTTAGGACATGTGAGTATATGGATTTTTTTTATTTTATTCTTATTTTTATAGGTGGAGACACCGGGAGCAGACTACTACTCTCATCATTATCCCCTACTGGCATTGATCTCAGCGCCGGCAGGGGACTATGATGAAGGCAGCGTTCAGCACCCGGAGCTTTGGAACAGCGCTAACTCTACCGCTGATTCCCAAACTCTGGTACATGTGCTCCTGATGCGTCACACGGTTGCCACACGTATGCCACACAGGTGCACTTGGACATACGGACATGGATATCTCCGGTACAGGTTTTTCCAATACTGGAAAAATCCGGCCGTGTGAAAGAGCCCTAAGCCCACAATGGCAAGGCCCTCTCCCTTCTGTACAAGTCTGTCATTGTTAGTTTATTCATTGTAATTTATATTGTATTTTGTATGTAACCTCTTATCATGTGCAGCTCCATGGAATCCGTGGTGCTCTAAAAGGAAATAATATTAATAATAATAATACTTAAAATATACATTAAAACACTATTAACCTATGAATTGTATTACATGTACAGAGGTGGTGCAAAGTTCAGGGTAATGATTATGCAGGTACAGGCTGGTCAAAAGTGACCATGGCATCTAAGTAGTTAGATGCAGTCATGACGTGTTGACAGACTTCTGGCTCAGGTCTGTCATGTGTGTATGCCCAATAGGGCCTGCTGAAGGCATTTTACACTTTATGTGAAAGTCCCACTGAATGTCAAAGTAGGACTGAAAAAATGCAAAAAAAAAAAGTTTACTACAATACTTATATAAAAAAATCCTAAGCAAAACCCCCCTCTCTCCTTCTCTTTCACTTACAAAATGAATTATTACAAAAGTAAATGATTATGGGGGTATAATGTTACCTGAGCTGTTTTATAGCACTTGGACCTTAGGAAACAATATAATAGAGATGTTAATTTACTTTTATGGGAGGGTGCTGCTGCTCTGTGATATGTACTAAGGTCATTGTGCAAGGAAAGGGAGGAGGCGAGGAGTGAAGGAGTTAACCATGTAAAGTTTAAAAACACTAAGGCCATGTTCACACATTCAGTACCATATTTTTCAAACTATAAGACACACCGCACCATAAGACGCACCCCAAATTTTGGGGTGGAATATAGAAAAAAAATATTTTTATAAGATGGGGGTCCGTCTTATAGTCTTAATAGGTACAGTATCTTACATGGGGGGCAGTGGAGCAAAGGTCACAGGAGGCAGGGTCCTTCAGGAATCCGGTGCTCCAGCAGTGGGGAGTTGCAGTGGAGCAGGTTTGCAGGGCCCTCCTTTCCCTCCCTCAGGAACCTGGCAAGGGCCCTGGGGCCTGGCTGGGAGCCGGGCCCTGAGCCGGTGTTTGGCGATTGGGGCCTGCCTGAGGCCCGTGACCTGATTTTGGCTGTGTGCCGCTGAGGCCTGCCTGGACACCGGGACCGGTGGCGGTGGTGGCAGCAGCAAAGGAGGAGGAGGTGAGATGCTGCGGGTGCCTGGCTGGGGCCGGCGCGTGTTGGACTGGATGCGGGCCGTGTCTGGCTGCGGGCCGGGGCCGGTGAGCGGCGTAGGTTTCCGTTGTGCCATCTTTCTGAAGCTGTGATCTACAGGAAAATGGCCGCCCGAGCTACAAGTCAGCGCATGAGCCGGCTCGGGCGCCCATTTTCCTGTGGATCACAGCTTCAGGAAGATGGACACGCACACCGGAAACCTGTGCCACTCACCAGCCCCGGCCCCCAGCCAGACACCCGCAGCATTTCACCTCCTCCTCCTTTGCTGCCGCCGCAGCCACCGCCACCACCAACACTGCTGGGTTCTTGAAGGAGGGAGGACCCGCGATCTCCCTCCCCCACCACCGCAGGTACGCAAAGTTTGAACCATAAGACGCACCCCCCATTTTCCTCCCAAATTTGGGGGAAAAAAGTGTGTCCTGTGGTCTGAAAAATGCGGTATTTGGTCAGTATTTTACCTCAGTATTTGTAAGCCAAAGGAGTGGGTGATAAATACAAAAGTGGTGACGTGTTTCTATTACAATTTTCCTCTGATTGTTCCTCTCCTGATTTTGGCTTACAAATACTGAGGTAAAAACTCACAAAATACTGAGCGTGTGCACGTGGCCTAATAGTAAAAATGCTAAATTTGGTACCAATAAATCTGGCAATTACTGTGCTTTATAAGTGAAACAGATGTTCAATATACAGTGGGGAAAATAAGTATTTGATAGAAGACCTATATGGAGGAGTGGGCCAAAATTCCTGCTGCAGTGTGTGCAAGCTTGGTCAAGAATTACAGGAAACGTCAGACCTCTGTAATTGCAAACAAATGTTTCTGTACCAAATATTAAGTTCTGTTTTTGTATTATATCAAATACTTATTTCATGCAATAAAATGCAAATTAATTATTTAAAAATCATACAATGAGATTTTCTGGTTTTATTTTTAGATTCTGTCTCTCACAGGTGAAGTGTACCTACAATAAAAATTACAGACCTCTCCATTCCTTACAGGTGGGAAAACTTGCAAAATTCGCAGTGTATCAAATACTTATTTTCCCCCCTGTGTGTAGAGACTCCAATAATTTCCATAATTCAATTGCTGAGACCTGCATAAGATAACACAAAAGTTGTTAAACTGGAAACACACCTTTTGCCCACAGCATGAATTTGCCTAAATTTTCTGAAAACCCTCCAAAAATGCATCAAAGTTGCACCACAAAAGCTGAGATTTTACCACAATATTCGGAAACCGGTAGCAGAAATGTATGCTATGGCTGTCATTTGTTTGCAATCTGGTTTTCTGAAGTCTTTATAGCTTTCTTACCAATCATAATTTATGGGATTATAGGATTCCAAATTTGGAATCAAAACCCTGCTACTAAAGGGTAATTAAACTCCATCTTCAATAAACTGAATATTTAGTATTTTTTATTTTATTTTATTATTAAGTTACTTCTGACTTCTCAAAGTCAAAGATTTTGTATAAAATGCAAATAAAAAGTAAAATAGTTTACGGTTACATTCTTCTAAGCGAGACATCTGCTCCTCATTCCCATAAATAAGCAGTGCACTCTTTTTGAACTTTACTTTTTGACACTTTATAAGTAACACCTAGTTAAATCAATTGTCCTAATAACTGTTCTTTACATAACACTCTCCCTCAGGTAAAGGGACACATTTCTTCACCTTTGCTATAGCTCTAGGTTCTTTCATTACAGAGAAGCCTCTTATTAGTCCAAGGTGAGCATTCATAAATGAAACATAACTTTACAGACTGTCGTAAATTGCAAGGTGATTAAAGGCGTTGTATATATCAGGTTGAAACCAATGACGCAACAAAACTAAAAATTCTTAAAACAATGGAAAACCTTATGTTTATGAACCGTGCCATGTTTTTAAATGCATTTTCTATTAGAGTAAAAACTTTTTTAATATTTTTTATTTTTAATAAAAAGGTTTCTCCCTTTTACTATGAATTGTAAGGGATTTTGTAACATTGTAACTTTTTGTAAATGTATTTTTCCTGCTGTTTTCTAAGTCTCACAGACAAGTCTATGGGAAAACAGCTAGAAAAAGCACCATATCTACTGCGGAGCATGCTGAGTTTAAAAAGAATTCCTATAACAAAAAAAAGCAACTAATATTCATTGCACTATGAATGTTAAATTAATGACTGGCTGCACAAAAAAAAAAAAAAATTGAAATCACCATGAAAAAGTAATAATGATAAAGAGAAGCAACTGCAGTAATAGCAGCAGGCTATGTGTCAGTTGCATCTTCTTGTCTGGCACCCATATCTGTGTGGTGCCATTGGCGTACCCAGGATCAAAACTAGGGGCGGGCAAGCCATGGTCACAGATACTGAAGAGAAATATATATATAGTACAATGCAAAGATTTCACTTCTTACATTACATGAGTGATATCTATTGTAAATTCCACAATAGCTCAGAAACCGGCGAATCGCTCCACACAGTATACTGGCCCCCATAAAATGCCCCATAGAGGATACTGGTCCCCATATAACGCTCCATACAGGATACTGGCCCCCATATAACGCTCCATACAGAATATTGGCCCCCATATAATGCTCCATACAGAATACTGGCTCCCACATAACGCTCCATACAGGATACTGGCCCCCATATAACGCTCCATGCAGGATACTGGCCCCCATATAATGCTCCATACAGAATACTGGCCCCCATATAACGCTCCATACAGAATACTGGCCTCCATATAACGCTCCATACAGAGTACTGGCCCCAATATAATGCTCCATACAGAATACTGGCCCCCATAAAATGCTCTATACAGAATACTGGCCCCCATATAACGCTCCATACGGAATACTGACCCCCATATAACACCCCATACTGGATACTGGCCCCCATATAATGCTCCATACGGAATACTGGCCCCCATATAACGCTCCATACAGAATACTGGCCCCCATATAACGCTCCATATGGAATACTGGCCCCCATATAATGCTCCATGCAGGATACTGGCCCCCATATAATGCTCCATGCAGGATACTTACCCCCATATAATGCTCCATACAGAATACTGGCCCCCATATAATGCTCCATACAAAATACTGGTCCCCATATAACGCTCCATGTAGGCTGTTCCCCACACATAATGCCTCATGCAGGCTGTTCCCCCCACATAATGCCCCACGCATGCTGTTCCCCCCACATAATGCCCCACGCAGGCTGTTTCCCCCACATAATGCCCCACGCAGGCTGTTTCCCCCACATAATGCCCCATGCAGGCTGTTCCCCCCATATAATGCCCCATGTAGGATGTCACCCCCCCCTTATAATGCCCCATGCAGGATGACACCCCTCCTTCCTTATAATGCCCCATGCAGGATGTCACACACACCCCCTCCCTTATAATGCCCCATGCAGGATGTCACCCCCCTCCTTTATAATTCCCCATGCAGGATGTCACCCCCCCTTATAATGCCCCATGCAGGATGTCACCCCCCCTTATAATGCCCCATGCAGGATGTCACCACCCCTTATAATGCCCCATGCAGGATGTCACCCCCCTTATAATGCCCCATGCAGGATGTCACCCCCCCTTATAATGCCCCATGCAGGATGTCAACCCCCCTTATAATGCCCCATGCAGGATGTCACACCCCCCCCTCCTTTATAATGCCCCATGCAGGATGTCAACCCCCCTTATAATGCCCCATGCAGGATGTCACACACCCCCACCTCACCCCCTCCCTTATACTGCCACAGGCCTCCATACAATAAAAAAAAATCAAATACTCACCTCACGTCTCACCTGCTGCCGCTGCTAAGGACTCCAGCATCGCTGGCCTCATCCCGCTCTGCGCTGTGACTGCTCAGGAGAGAGTGCGGAGTAAAGACGTCACCACGCCCTCTGACCTGAGACGTCACAGTGCAGCAGCCGCGGAGGATGCAGGAGCTGCTGCAGAAGCACGGGGAGGGGTAAGTATTGTGCCGGGTGCCGGGGCCCTAAGCAAGCGGGGGGGAGTGGGTGCTGACAGTGAGGGCCCCCCCTGCCTGCGCCGGGTGCTGACGCCGGCCCTGGTGTGTGGCGTGCGTCCCTACTTCTAGAGGAGGGCAGCTGCCCCCCCTGCCCCACGGTGGGTACGCCCATGTGTGGTGCTATTACTGAGATTACTGAATCCCCCTAAGGCTATGTTCACACATTGCATTTTTGCTGCGTTTTTTTTTCCCTCGGGCGAAACCTGCTCTCTTAGCAGTAAAGAAGCATCGTAAAAAAAACAGGTTTTGATGAGTTTTTGTCAGTGTACGTTTTTCTCCTGCATATGCTGATAAAGTTTAGTGCATAAAAAAATAACATGATTCAACTTCCTCAGGTTTTGGCACCAAAAACAGAACAAAATCGTATACCTGCATTTTTGCATCTTTTTTGCACTACTCATTGCTTTCTATTGGTGAAAAACACTGCAAAAACACTGAAAAACACTGAAAAAAGTGACATGCTGCTTTTAGCAAAAACGCAGCTCTTTGACAACACAGTCAGGAAAAAAAACCGAGATGTGTGCATGAGAGTTCTGAAATCCCATAGATTTTGCTGGTAATGTAAAACGCAGCTGAAAATTTGCATAAAAAGCTGCACAAAACACTGAAAAAATGCAACATATGAACATAGTCTAGGGCTTGTTCACATGTCCCATTTTCTTGTACCAGTGCTATCCATGGTTTTCATGGATAGCCCTCGTACCTATCATATTTCATGGGACTGTGGACATGTCCAATTATTCCTTCGGATCGAGTGGTCCACGGAAAATATCGGAGATATAATCGATTTTGATCCGAGCTTCAGATCAAAATCGACAATTCAAGTCTTTGGGTCCGTGAAAAAATTGAACGCACTCGGATGTATTAGAAAGGAGAATGTGGAGAAACTTTTTTTTATTTTTCTTCGCGTACAAGAAAAACTGATGACACTCGGACCACACTCTGATCAAAGGCTGATCAGAATAATCGGTCAGGTTTTCTCGTACATAGAAAATACTGATGTCTGAATGAGCCCTTAATTTACAGTGGATAAGGAAAGTATTCTGACCACTTTAAACTTTTCACTCTTTGTGTCATTGCAGCCATTTGGTAAATTCTAAAAAGTTCATTTTTTTTCTCATTAAAGTACACTCGGCACCCCATCTTGACTGAAAAAAGACAGAAATGTAGACATTTTTCATAAAGTATTCAGACCCTTTGCTCAGTATTGAGTAGAAGAACCCTTTTGAGCTAGTACAGCCATGAGTCTTCTTGGGAATGATGCAACAAGTTTTTCACACCTGGATTAGGGGATCCTCTGCCATTCTTCCTTGCAGATCCTCTCCAGTTCCGTCAGGTTGGATGGTGAACGTTGATGGACAGCCATTTTCAGATCTCTCCAGAGATGCTCAACTGGGTTTAGGTCAGGGCCCTGGATTGGCCAGTCAAAAATGGTCACAAAGTTTTTCTGAAGCCACTCATTTGTTATTTTAGCTGTGTGCTTAGGGTCATTGTCTTGTTGGAAGGTGAACCTTCGGCCAAGTCTGAAGTCCAGAGCACTCTGGAACAGGTTTTCATCCAGGATGTCTCTGTACTTGGCCGCATTCATGTTCCTTCAATTGCAACCAGTAGTCCTGTCCCTGCAGCTGCAAAACACCCCCATAGCATGATGCTGCCACCACCTTGTTTCACTGTTGGGATTGTATTGGGCAGGTGATGAGCAGTGCCTGGTTTTCTCCACACATACCACTTAGAATTATCACCAAAAAGTTATATCTTCGTCTCATCAGACCAGAGAATCATATTTCTCATAGTCTGGGAGTCCTTCATGTGTTTTTGAGCAAACTCTATGTGGGCTTTCATATGTCTTGCACTGATGAGAGGCTTCCGTTTGGCCACTCTGCCATAAAGGCCCGACTGGTGGAGGGCTGCAGTGATAGTTGACTTTGTGGAACTTTCTCCAATCTCCCTACTGCATCTCTGGAGCTCAGCCACAGTGATCTTGGGGTTCTTCTGGTGGTCCCAAACTTCTTCCATTTAAGGATTATGGTGGCCACTGTGCTCTTAGGAACCTTGAGTAATGCAGAAATTATTTTATAACATTGGCCAGATCTGTGCCTTGCCACAATTCTGTCTCTGAGCTCGTTGGGCAGTTGCTTTGAGCTCATGATTCTCATTTGATCTGACATGCACTGCGAGCTGTGAGGTCTTCTATAGACAGGTGTGTTCCTTTCCAAATCAAGTCTTATCAGTTTAATTAAACACAGCTGGACTCCAATGAAGGAGTAGAACCATCTCAAGGAGTATCACAATGAAATGGACAGCATGTCACTTAAATATGAGTGTCTGAGCAAAGGGTCTGAATACTTATGAACATGTGATATTTCAGTTTTTCTTTTTTAACAAATTTGCAAAAATGTCTACATTTCTGTTTTTTTTTCAGTCAAGATGGGGTGCAGAGTGTACTTTAATAAGAAAAAAAAAGAACTTTTTAGAATTTACCAAATGGCAGCAATGAAACAAAGAGTGAAAAATTTAAAGGGGTCTGAATACTTTCCGTACCCACTGTACACGACAATTTTTTTTAGCAAACCAGAAAGTTGAATATATTCTTATTTACTTATTCAATTTAATAGACAACAGCTACCCTCTCACTGTATAACAATGTCTGTTAAGTGTGTTAAAGGAGAGCCCAATATTGTAAAAAAGTGGACAAGGAAAGCTGAACATGGGATAGTAAAACAGTAGCAGTATGCTTACATTTAGAATCCCAGCACTATCGTTTTACTCCCCACTGGTCTTTGTGAGCTTGGCTGCAGTTTTACATCTACATTCCTCTTTTACAAAACCCTTTTAAGTTTTATATACTACACTACCCATAAAGCAATAAATAGTCACGTCGGTCTATTACTATTGAGATGAATAAACAATCAGAAATATTGACATTTTGCTGTAAGAGATTACTAATCCCGTACAAAAAATACCAGCATATTAAATATACTTGGTGTTATACATCCAAAATATTCCACTGAGAAAATTAGATTTTTACCTAACTCAGGCCTGCTACAAATCCAAAGTGTCAGTTTCCTATATCAGGCAATTAATTATAGTGTTTATTTTTGGGAGGATGAAACATTTTACATATATTTACTTAGAAAGCTGCATGGTTCCTCTAGAATAAATAAGGGCTATAATTCTAGAGCAGAAAACCCACAGTTTGCAAGTGCTGCTCATCAATTTCCAACTGTATTAATGAGCAAAAGAGCTGAGACAGTCATTCATACTGTCTTTATGATAAGACTAACCTACAGGGCAAATCAAGATTAAGGACAAAGAGAAGACAAATTTCTGTTTAAACTCTCCCAGCTCCATAATCAATCATGCACGTGTGCTCGTGAGCGGCGGCTGAAAAGTGGAGCAGAAATGGTAGTCGAATTTATTCACATTGAGTTATTTTATGCAAGAAGTTGTGTTAAAGGATATATTCTGAGCAATCCAATTGGACACAGGATGGCGTCCACAGGACAAGCTGTACAAGTATGTGCCTGTTTTTCTCTTCTGCTTTAAAAAGTTTTAGTATGGGACAGGAAGGGCAGATAGATATCTTCATGTAGCAAATCTCAAAAGAAAATATATTTTAGTTAGTGCTCTATCAAGTAACAATATTAATTTGTTCCAGGATAACATTATACAACAATTTTGCAGCGCTGTTCTTCAGAGAGGTTCCAATAGACAGCTAAGTAACGCTAGTAAGAAAATGCCCTCTGACGACCTGTTCCAGTCCACAATACAATGTAGTGCACTGGTTCTATCGCTCTATAGCTTTGCTTCTAGGGCTGCATTAGGCATATGGAGCAGTATGCACATTCCTGTGGGCAGCTGTGCTTGGAGATGCTACGTTTGATCATTTGGCCAACAGCCATCTAGCCGAAACTCCCATACACAGAAGCGCTCACTCAGCCAAGCGTCCATGTGTTCTATATGAGAAAACCACTCACTGACATGTCAGACAGCAGCTTATCTCAAAGAGAACAATGCGATCGGTAGTCTGAAATTGGACATGAGGGATCAACATCTTTTCTGACCATCAGTATGCCGGTGCCCCCATACACTTTAGTACATCAGTCAAACTCATCGAAACCGACAAGTTCTGCCAATATTAGTTTAATGTTTATGGGCGACTACTCTCAGAAGACATAGAAGAGACACTGTTGAGCAGGTTTGGGGTAAGAGCAGACCATGAAGTAATTGTGGTTAGGTACAAAAGCATGATTTGTTAAGAAGCAGCTATCTTGTGCTTTGCTTACTGTTGGGGGTATCTGTGATATGCAAGGTCAGGTTCACAAATCTGTTTACAATGCTTTTTGTTTCTTTCTAGGGCTGTTTGCTAATACAATTTAAAAAAAAAGAAGTATTACCAAGGCAATAAGCTCCTGTTTAGATTCAGTTTTCATCTGAGGCTGCATGTAGCCTCTATCATCTATTGTGTAAAGTTTGATGAGTAAAATAACAATGAAATCAATGTTATTTTTTCCATTAAAACAAATACCATCTTGATTGAAATCATGGACCCTTTTATGTCTGATGTCGCCAATATCTGACCGATAACAGATCTATCAGTGTCTTGTGGCTTTTGTTATAAATGGTAGCAAAACTAAAATGTGAACAGAGCTATGGTGTTCTTCCTACCATGGCACTGTTTATGTTCTGCCATAAAATAACATATAGACAGCTTTCTAAAAAATAAGTTAATGTGCATGTATCACCCCAAGAAATCCAGTTGCCTTTTTTCATATGATATGACCTAGTTGCTTACTTGTTAAAGACTGTTTATCCAGTAATTCCAATAACATTTTGGTGGGTAAAAGTGACCCTTATTTGTATATTAGTGAACTGTACAATCCTATGAGTAGAGATGAGCAGATCAGGGAAAATTTTTAATTAACCTGTTTGTGAGAAATTCGATTAGCGGAGAAGTTATTCTCTGCAAATTCAATGTCCCTCAATATGCATAATAAATGTAAGATGTTAAAAAAAATAAACTTTCTGCTTACCTTACCGCTCAAGTCTCCAGCCTCACCACCACTCATCCGGCCCTTGTCGCATATTTGGATCACCGTCAATAGTGCTGCAATCCGTGCATCTCTCTCCCTTGGCTGGGGCTTCTGGGTTAGCACATGCACCTAAAAACAATGCACGCCGTGTAGTGTTGAGCGAGTATGTTCTGTCAACCCTTTCGCCGAGTATGCTCGGGCCGAGCTCCGACTATTTACAGCTGCTCGGTGATATGTTTGAATCGCTCCCGTGTGCATGATTTGCGACTGTTTGACATCTAGTACATGTAAGGAATGTCTATTTCTTCCACATTCCTCACATGTAATAAAGCTGTCAGTTGCAAATCATGCACACGGGAGTGATTCAACCATATGGCCGAGCAGCTGTAAATACTCGGAGCTCGGCCCGAGCATACTCTGCGAAAGGGTTAATAGAACATACTCGCTTTTCTCATGATTGCATACACCTGGCTATGAAGTTCAAAGCTCAATGAGGTTACAAAGCCAAAAAAAGTGCTTTAGTAAGTCAGTAAAAAGTAGGAAGGAGTATTTAAAACAAGAAAATGATAAGGGTGCCCATACTTATGCACCTGTCAAATTTTGTTTGAATGTAGATTGCACATTTTCTGTTAGTACAATAAACATCATTTCAAGGCAGAAACATTACTGTGTCCAACAGTTATTACATATATCAAACTGAAATAGCTGTTGCAAAAACACCAATTTTTATATAACATTAAGCTTAAGATTAATAGGGGTGCCCAAACTTTTTCATATAACTGTATATAGCACTAATAATCTTCACTGCACTTTATACACATCAGTATCACTGTCACCAACAAGGCTCATAAACTAAATTCCCTATCAGTATGTCTTTGGAGTGTGGGAGAAAACTGGCGAACCCGGAGGAAACCCACACAAACACAGGGAGAACATACAAACTCCTTGCAGATGTTGTCCTTGGTGGGATTAGAACCCAGGACTCCAGTGCTGCAAAGCTATAATACTAACCGTTGAACCACCATGTTGCTATTCAGGTTAAGCGCTATTAGATAGGCATTGTGGACTGGGAAATGGCTTATCATTTGCTATATACTGATTGTACATCTATCATATAACAGGAATATGGTTTTCAGCTTAAGGCTCTTTCCCCTGTTAGAACCCTGTTATCCCAAGTATGATCTGACAATCTCCAGCAAAGAGGTATAGTTTTGCAATAGTTGAAGATCTAGGGAACACTGCCATAATAAATACATCCCTATGTTTATCCTTGGCACCACATACAGTAAAGATAGTGGTATCACCTGATTCTTCTTTTTCTTAATTTGAATTTATGGCATGTTAGCATACAGCTGTTCAGGAGCTTAGTCTACCAGGGTGCCAATAAATGTGTCGGAATTAGAGCCCAGAGGAGGTTGCAAATGTATTGGTTCTAAAAGCTTTGATCCTTTGTATACACTTCAATGACACACTTGGGTAACTCTTAATAAAGCATATGAAGCTAATAAACATTGGATCTGGTCCTGAGTCAGAGGTTGTTTTTTTTTTACTTCTCATGGCCTCATTTTTACTCCCTCTAAAAGCACTTATTCTATAAGACTTGACAAAAAATTCTTGCTGCTAATGACTCTGGTTGTAGTTTTGTTGTTTCCTTGCCAGGATTATGGATAGAACAGCAGTTTGTCAACTAATGCGAATTGTAGATGTCTCTGAGAGCCCTCTAGCCTAATAATCTGCTGTGCCAGGTTCTCATTAAGAAAAACCTTCTTCCTTCCAGCCCTCTTTATCTTCTGGACCAACCAGATGGCAAAGATGAAAGAAAACATGAAGAGTTGAAATCTAACCATAAGGTTCACTTTGTTTTTGCTTATCAAAATGTTGACCAAATTTGCTAATCTTAGAAAGCTCTTGCTGTAGAAAGTCTTCAACATTACAACATATTGAAAGTTTGCTCAGCAGTAAGTCAACTTTAGGTTTACTAAATATGTATTTAGATAGACTGCCGAGATTGAAGCCTGCAAGTGTTGAGGGTTTCATGATATATGTTATAGAAATATTCTTCAAAAGGCAAAGATTGCAGCCAAATTCAATACTCTGTGTGATGAGAAGACATGCTATACAGCATCAGTATAATGTACAAGCTGTGTATTATCATATTTTATTTAGCTACAGATCATAGATTAAGTCATATTACTTGTATCATTCTTTTCACATTAAATTGGATAATTTGTTATAGTTTTGTGTAAAACTAAAAGATAACAGGAATGCATAAATTCATCTGACGTGTGTTACAATAAATACTTACATTCCATACAAAATAACATAGAACACCTTTTATTAAATGGTCCTTTGTTCTTTCAACAAACATTCCTTACAGGGGTTTTCCCAGGAAGCAAAAGTTCATTTTTATCAATAGATCTTGGATTAATAATAAGTTAATACTAAGTTCCACAATTGGATGTGTTTAAATAAAATGTTCCTGATTTATAAAATCTTATAAATGTGTCCCTGCTGTGTACTGTGTAATGGCTGTGTCTGACCGTGTAGGAACATGGTCTGATCATACCACAACTCCTGGGCAGGGGAGAAAAAAAGTAGACAGACATTACAGCATGGGATCGGAAATAATTATTTCTTTGAAGTAAAACATTGTTTAAAAACAGTCAGGGAAATCTTTTACCTCACAGAAAGAATCAGCTGTCATCCCGTGCTGTCCTATCTGTATACTCTCTTTTGCTTCCTCCCCTGCCCAGGAGCTGTGGTATGATCAGACCATGTTCCTGCATGGTCAGACACAGCCATTACACAGTACACAGCAGGAGCACATTTATAAGGTTATCTCAGCACAGGGGCATTTTATTTAAACACATCCAATTGTGGAACTCATTATTATTTCAAGATCTATTGATTAAGATGAACTTTTGTTTGTGGGAAAACCTCTTCCCTTTACAGCCTGTGCCGTAATAGTACGCACCAGGCTGTCACCAGCAGGGGCTCCGGCGGTGGGTCCTCACTGAATTGGGCACATGTCAGCTGATTATTAAGAGCTGACATGCGCCCGCAACAGCCGCGGGTGGAATTGCGATCCACCCGCGGCTGTTAACATGTTAAATGCCGCTGTCAATCTCTGACAGCGGCATTTAAGAGTGCCGCGCCGGAAGCGCGTCACTTACCCCGCCCATCGGTGACCCCGTCACGTGATCGCGGGTCACCGATGCATGGGCATGACAACCCTGGGTCTGCAGCAGACTCCAGTCGTTGTCATGAGCTGATCGCTATGAGCGCCACCTAGTGGTCGGCGCTCAGAGCACATGACCATTTCTGCTACATAGAGGTGATTTGCTCATCATCACCTCTATGTAGAAGAGGAGATCGGACAAGTGCTGCTTCTAGTCTCCTATGGAGACTATAGAAGAAAGCAAAAAGTGAAAAAAAAGTTTTTAAAAATATAAAAAAAATTTAAAAAATTTAAAAGTTTAAATCACCCCCCTTTCGCCCTATTCAAAATAAAATAATGAAAAAAAACCCTCACATACACAGATTTGGTATCGCCGCATTCAGAATCGCCCGATCTATCAAAATAAAAAAAGAATTAATCCGATCGGTAAACGGCGTGACGAGAAAAAAATTCTAAACGCCATAATTACGTTTTTTGGTTGCTGCAACATTGCAATAAAATGCAATAACGGGCAATCAAAACATTGTATCTACGCCAAAATGGTATCAATAAAAACTTCAGCTCGTCTCGCAAAAAATAAGCCCTCACCGAGCCCCAGATCCTGAAAAATGGAGAAACTACGGGTCTTGGAAAATGGTGCCATTTTTTTTAGCAAACTTTGGAATTTTTTTTCACCACTTAAATAAAAAAGAACCTATACATGTTTGGTGTCTACGAACTCATAATTACCTGGAGAATAATAATGGCAGGTCAGTTTTAGCATTCAGTGAACGTGGTAAAAAAAAAAAAAAAACACATCTGTGGTATTGCACTTTTTTTGCAATTTCACCGCACTTGGAATTTTTTTCCCGTTTTCCCGTACACGATATGGTAAAACTAGTAATGGTGTTGAAAATTACAACTCGTCACACAAAAAATAAGCCCTCACAATGCCATATTGACCAAAAAATAAAAACGTTATGGCTCTGGGAACAAGGGGAGCACAAAACGAAAATGTAAAAACGGAAACTCCCAGGGTCCTTAAGGGGTTAAATCAATAGTCAGGTGAATATAAGAAACTTTGTAATATATCATATTAGAGAATCAAGCACTCCTTTCCCTCCTACTTTCCTCCCTCCAGAAGTCAGCATCCACTCTGAAAACTCTGAAAACCAGCTTATTAAATCATAATAAGGGAGGGGGAGTAAGAGTCAAAAGCACTCAGCATAGTACGGGACCAGGCAGACACAGACAGAGATGGTCTTGCAGCTTTCAGCAAGTGTATTGTAGTCCAGAGCTTGATTCACAGCCACACACCTCAGTACTACTGTTTAATGTTTTCCATGCAGCTGCTCTGTTTGTCTAAATGCTAAAGAGAAAGAAGATTAATCTAAGAATTTAGCTGAAATGGCAGGTACACTGCAAATCTCTGCATTGTTCCATTTCTCAGTTATCCCTACTGGAAATCTATTAATAAACAACTGTCCTCACCTAAGTCACGTAATGGCAATTCATACTCTCCAAATCAAACTGCTCTCTATGTGTGAGCCGTATGTCTATTTTATAACATCTGCCTATGACACCCCATAGGCTTTCATTGTAAAATCCACGTCCTACAGAGCGCAGAGTGATCCTGAGAGTTGAAATCATTGTCACATGACTCAGAAGAGGAGTGGGACAGGGCTGGATACCAGAGAAGATGGCAGTCAATGATTATATTAACACACTGACACTACACTAGTATTTCTGCAGGATTAATAGAAAAAAATGTTAATTGGAGTGCTTGTTTAATGACGCATGCTCATACATACTCTATCTAATAAGTGCTGATGGTCTGATTGTACAGAAATACATAGTAAGGACAAGGGAATGATAACGTCCAGCTGTCAATTGCGGGTATCATGCAGGTGCTACTTTAAAAAAATACATTAAATAATTATGGTTAGAAAGTAACTCCACCCAGTAGCACGGTGATTTGGCTAGCATGAACCACAAGGTGACCCAGTAATTATTTTTTGGCACAAATACCTGAAACACAGTATACACTAAAGTATTGTAAGAAACAGCAGATTCTGGTCTTTTCTTTTGTTGAACGCTATATAATGACTTTTATATACTAATTCATGAGACAGTTGTAAATCCAGTCAAGAGACACAAAACGTGAGACAATGAGATTGTGTGGTGCTGAAATATTTTTTACAAGGGACTTTGCACAGAGAGTTTCTACAGCATATAATAAAAGGCGCATGTTGCGATAACAATACTTCCAGTACTGTATATGATATAAGAAAACTACCCTCATCATCCTATAGGATATGGTTAAACATTTCTCTGATTTATACAGGTGCTGAGTGAATATTTCCGAAGCTGAAACCTTCTTAGTCTGACACCCTTGTGTGCATGAAATTAGAATGTCAGCATTTGATTCATGCTGCCGGTCTGTGACTGCGAAACAAATTATGTCAGTGGGAGGCAATTGCAATATTAGTCCAAGCAGATAATATTAGTGAGAAGGAGGGGCTCTATGTTCCTCTCAGTATTTACTTTGTCAGCATTTGTAAACTTAATAACGTATACATTAAAATAATTAATGTAAACCACGAATTACAATTAGAATATTCTATCTATCTATCTATCTATCTATCTATCTATCTATCTATCTATCTATCTATCTATCTATCTATCTATCTTATTGTCTGTATGTCTCAGTCTTTCTTTCTGTCTATCTTCTTTTATATATCTATTTTTTAAATTTGGTGTTCAAAATCATTACAAAAACAGACCAACAAATACAATAAGCATTGTAAAGAAAAGTTATTAGTATAGAACCTAATCACTTATAGCAGACTGGCAAAATCAGCATAATTGGAGATGAGTGAATAAATTAGAGTGGCAATGAGCACATTCACCAAAATACATATTTATTTTGTAATTCACTTCAGTGGTTAGCATTTTTCTGAACCAGGATCATCAAAGGGTTTAAGATTTAAAAAAAATCCTCCTACTCATCTTACCCCTCATCTCACCAGGAGCTCTGCTCCTCATGGGCGCACATCGTGATGTCATGATGTTGTGACCTTTTGCGCTTTTGCACAGAACCCTCCCATGTTCTAACCTGTGCCAGAATTTCTGACTCAGTGTGAGAGGCCCAGGAATTTCAGCGATCATGGCAGGGATCAGAAGATGCAGCAAGGACCAGACATGTGACAGTGAGGAGAGGTGAGAGGTGAGTGGTAAGGCGAGTATAAAGGTTTTTTAATTTTTTACCTATTAGCTTATTATGCTCTTTGGTCTGAAGAGGATCTTCTCTGAGAATTGAATTAGCAGGGAAAATCTGTAGGAACAACTTAATTCAAATTTTGCCTGATGCGCTCATCTTTAATCACAATACATCAAATTGTCATGGCATTATTTGTTGAAATTATCAGATCATGTCATCAGTGAGCAATTTAAACACCACTACACAAAAATCTGCATAAAGTTCAATAGAGTGAGAACAGAGAGGAAGTGGATGAATAGGAACAAGGGGATTATTCTTCATCAGAGAGAGAGTGTTGTGGGAAGTAGAACAATGGGTCCATACTAGAGATGAGCAAATTGAAGCCAATAAGTGGGAATTTTATGGTGAGGATGCAGGAGAGGTTTTCTTCTGATGATTGTTCCATACAGACCATATTTGTGCAAGTGCCTCTGAATAGTAGACCAATGTACCACAACTCCAGAGTCTGCTACATCTTTCTGAAAATCTTTTGCAGTCAAGCGGGGATTCTAATTTGCCTCTCTAGCAATCCTACGAGCACCTCTGACTGAAATGTCCCTTGGTCTTCCAGACCTTATCTTGACCTTCATTGTTCCTGTTAACTGCCATTTCTTAATTATATTTTGAACTGAGGAAAGGGCAGCTTGAAAACACTTTTCTATCTTCTTATAGCCTTCTCCTGCTTTTTGGACCTCCACCATTTTCATTTTCAAAGTGCTAGGCAGATGCTTAGAAGAACCCCTGGCTGCTGTTCTTTTGCACAAGGTTGAAGAGGCTAGGTTTTTATAAAGCTGGGAAATTTGCATCACCTGGCCTTTCCTAACTTTCCTAACAATGAAAGTGAACAAGGCATAACCCTAACAGGCTAAATCTGAAACCTTGGTCAATGTTATCTGAGCACACAAATCTCCAAGGGTGCCCAAACTTTTGCATAAACCCATTTTCCTTTTTGTAATTTTTAAAATGTAAAAAATGACAATATTTTTTTTGGACAAAGGAAATGTGTCATCTTTAAATGTAGCCCTTTTAGAGATAATTTCATATTCAACTTGCTTAACTGTTCACAATACAGTAATTTTGACGAGGGCTACCCAAACTTTTACATACCACTGTATGACAGCCACTATAAAAAGGAGGGCCAGTTAAGCAGTGCTATTTTATGCTTTTACAGTGTAGGGATAGGAGGTCAGTGTACACACAGTTAATTACATATAATTATTATCATTTATTATTATAGCCCCATTTATTCCATGGCACTTTACATGTGAAAAAAAGGTATACATAGCAGAAACACTTACAATAATCTTGAACAAAACAAGTCAGTGACTGGTACAGGAGGAGAGAGGACCCTGTCCGCGAGGGCTGACAATCTACAAGGGATGGGTGAGGATACAGTAGGTGAGGCGTAGAGCTGGTCATGCAGCAGTATGGTGGAGCGGAGGTTACTGCAGATTGTAGGCTTGTCGGAAAAGGTGTGTCTTCAGGTTCCTTTTGAAGGTTTCCACAGTAGGCGAGAGTCTGATATGTTGAGGTAGAGAGTTCCAGAGTAGGGGGGATGCATGGGAGAAATCTTGTATGCGATTGTGGGAAGAGGAAATAAGAGGGGAGTAGAGAAGGAGATCTTGTGAAGATCGGAGGTTGTGTGTAGGTAAGTACCAGGAGACTAGGTCACAGATGTATGGGGGAGACAGGATGTGGATGGCTTTGTATACCAGGGTTAGGGTCTTGAACTGGAGTCTCTTGGCAATGGGGAGCCAGTGAAGGGATTGACAGAGTGGAGAGGCCAGGGAGTAGCGGGGGACAGGTAGATTAGTCAGGCAGCAGAGTTTAGGATAGATTGGAGGGGTGCAAGAGTGTTAGAAGGGAGGCCACAGAGCAGGGGGTTGCAGTAGTCAAGGAGGGAGATGATAAGGGCATGCACTAGTGTTTTTGCAGAGTCTTTGCTGAGGAATGTGCGAATCCAATAGATATTTTTGAGTTGGAGTCGGCAGGAAGTGGAAAGGGTTTGGATATGTGGTTTGAAGGAGAGGTCAGAGTCCAGGGTTATCCCAAGGCAGCGAGCTTGTGGGACTGGTGAGAGTGGGCAGCCATTCACTTTGATGGATAGGTCAGATGGGAGTGTTGAGTGAGGTGGGGAGAGGATGATGAATTCAGTTTTATCCATGTTAAGTTTTAGAAATCTAGCAGAGAAGAAGGATGAAATAGTGGACAGACATTGTGGGATTCTGGTCAAAATGGAGTTGATATCGGTCCCAGAAAGGTAGATCTGTGTGTCATCAGCATAGAGGTGATACTGAAAGCCATGAGACTCTATGAGCTGTCCCAGGCTAAAGGTGTAGATGAAGAAGAGCAGCGGCCCTGGAACTGAGCCTTGGGGGACACTGACAGATAGGGGGCGAGATGAGGAGGTGGTGTGTGAGTGGGAGACGCTGAATGTCCGGTCTGTTAGGTATGAAGAGATCCAAGATAGAGCCAAGTCCGTGATGCCAAGAGATGAGAGAGTCTGTAGTAAGAGGGAATGGTCCACTGTGTCGATGGCAGATGACTGGTCCAGGAGTAGGAGGACGGAGTAGTGTCGCTTGGATTTGGCGGTTAGTATGTCGTTGGTGATTTTAGTCAGGGCCGTTTCAGTGGAATGATGCAGTCAGAAGCCAGATTGTAAGCAGTCAAAGAGGGAGCAGGAGGAGAGGTGGGAGGACAGTTCAAGGTGGACGTGTTGTTCCAGTAGTTTTGAGGCATAGGGGAGAAGAGATATGGGGCGATAGCTAGACAAATAGGATGGGTCAAGGGAGGGCTTTTTGAGGATGGGTGTGATTGAGGCATATTTGAAACATGAGAGGAAGATGCCGGTTGCTAGTGATAGGTTGAAGAAGTGGGTTAGGGTTGGGGATGAAGACTGTGGTAAGGTTAGGGATGAGGTGGGATGGGATTGGGTCAAGTTCACAGGTGGTGAGGTGTGATTTGGAGAGTAAAGAGGAAACTTGATCTTCTGTAATGGTAGAGAAGTTGGTTTTGGATGAGGAAGGTTGAGTAGATATGAGGAGGGTCTGTGGGGACTATAGGCAAAAGCCTTGTCTGATTGTGTCAATCTTCTGCTTGAAGCATGAGGCAAACACTTTGGCTCAGACAAGAGGAGAGGGAGGAGGCAATGGGGGACAGAGGAGAGAATTGAAAGTGTTGAATAGCTGTTTGGGGTTGTGAGACAGAGAGGATATGAGAGATGAGAAGTATGTTTGTTTTGCTGCTGTGAGTGTGGACTTGAAAATAGTGAGGGATTGTTTGAATGCGATGAAGTGCTCATTGGAGTGGGATCTTTTCCATCTCCGCTCAGAAACCCTGGAAGCCCTTCTCGGTTCTTTAGTCAGGTTGGTGTGCCAGAGTTGCCTATAGAGTGTACGAGCTTTGTTATGTGTCAGAGGGGCGACCAAATCGAGAGCTGCAGCTGTTGTGGGGTTATATAAAGCAGCAGCAACATCTGCATCATGTAGAGAATTTATGCCTGCAAGAGGGAGAAGGGATTCAGAGAGTGAGTGTAGGTCAAGGTGTTTGAGATTTCTGCGAGGGTGTGCAAGTTTGTGAAGTGGGGATTGTGGACCTGGAGAGGAGAGGGCAGAGAATGTAAGTAGGTTGTGGTCAGAAAGAGGGGAGGTGAGTTAGAGACATGATAGAGATAATGATAGAAAAAGGCCTGAATCTGATTGTGGTATATTACTGCAGTGCTGAAGCAGATTAAAAATGGGAGTTTGAATAATAATTAGTGTTGAGCCACCCCCGTAGTGTTCGAGTTCGGTTCGGTTCGTCGAACACCTGTGTGTTCGCCGAACTGTTCGTCGAACTGTTCGTCGAACACCTTCGAACACCGTTAAAACCAATGGCAGGCAAACAAAAACACATAGAAACACATAGAAAACACCTTCAAAGGTGTCCAAAAGCTGACAAACTGCTCAGAAGACATAACTAACACATGGAAAAGTGACAAGTACATATAGTCATGCGAAAATAAAAGAGGTGGAGGAGTAAAAGGAGGGGGAGACACAGATATAGGCATGTCATGCCCTTCTAAAATCCAAAAAGTGAGAAGCCGACACGGCCAGTCCGCTCCTGCCCGTGCCACCTCCGTGTCGCCGGGTTTGTGCCAGAGCCGCGGTGAACCCTGATGGCCAGCCCCCCTCTCCCAATACTGGTGCCTGTCCGCTGGTGGGTCGAGCGAGCCCCCCTGTGGTGGAGGCAGCTCTAAGCTTTTTAATTTAAATTGTCTCTCTAATTTGAATGAATGCACTTTAAATCCATTTACAAGGATCTATTGGAGGGCAAGTCTCATGCCAGCAGCCGCGTAATTCCAGCTCCAGTAGCGTCCACTAAAGCTGCTGCAGTTAAAAAGCTTTTATAAGGATCGAGCTCGGCTGTCCACCGCAAGGCATCCTACTGCCAGTCCCAGCCCCTATGCCTTGGGGTGCCTCCTGATGCTCTTCACTGAGTATCCCATGGTCCCGAAGCATTTCCTTTGAAAAAATTAAGTGTCTAAACTACAGGTGGTGTAGCTTGCTTAACAGCCGGGATAATCCGCTGACTAGCAGACACTGCTACTAGGCACAAAGTATTTCCTGGGCTAGATGCAGTTAAAAATTTGTAATTAGATACTCTCGTTGGATGCTGAGAAAGCATTCCATAGAGTCTCCTGGCACGCCATATATGATTCTCTTAAAAAGCTTGGGGTAGGGGTCTAGGGGACCCTTTTATAGCCAAAATCACGGCCCTGTATCACAATACGTCACCTAGGCTGAAGATAAATGGAACTGTAGCACCCTGAGGGCTCGGTTGCTACAGAGGTATTGCACCTCACCCAGAGGTGTGATATCTCACTCTCAGGTAAGGATGGAGTGTGGATCAGGACCCGACACCTGCATGCATTACACCACATTGCCGTGGGGCAGGGCGACCAATATGCCTCTGAGATGGGCACGACAGTCCCTGTCCCTGGCTGGAGTGGGGGGAGGGAACACTGAGGAAGGGGAACCCTGTAGTGCAGGAGCAGGGAGGAAGCAGTTCCTGGGTGCATTGAGAAGGGAGTATAAAAGGTGGGCACCATCTTAGTTCAGTGCAGAGAAGTCTGAGCAGAAGTGGCAGGGAGCAGGGGCTCTGCATGAGCTCTGCTCCGGAGGCGGGCCTAGTAACAGAGGCCCAGGCCTGGAAGAGGGAGAAGGAAGGAAGAGGAGCGGAGAAGGCTCCAGGAACGAGGAATGAAGGGATCCCAGGGGTGCGGACGGGCGAGTCGCCACCGCACGACCGAATCCACCTGCGTGGAGGGGTCAGGCCAAAGGGGGAGACCGGTCCCCGAAACTAGTGGAGGCAGGAAACGACCCTCAGCTAGAAACCGGAGGCTGTGACATTTTATGTGGCGCAGCCCCTCGCTACACCCGCTAGGAAGGCACCACATAGGGTCAGGGAAACTGGCGCCAAGTTTACCAAGAGGGGGCCCGAGGCAGCCGGACAGAAGGGTTGGTAAGAAAGGCCAGACAAAGGACACACAAAGGGGGTCCTGTGAAGCGCTCCAAAGTTATCTGGGAGTTGTCTGAGCCCCTCACCTGGTGAGCACAGTACGACGTGGGCAGCCGTTACCTGCAGACGTGGTCTGGATAATAAGAACTGTGAGTAAAGGCCCTGGACTGCATCACTGACTCCGTGTCGTTACTGCTGCTGCCCTGCACTATCACCCCCATCCTCCGCATACACTGCCCTGAGGCTATACTCCTCCCGTGGGGAGTTATGCTACGCTCTGCTGCACCCACAACACCAGCCTCAGCGGTCTGCCCTGCAGCGGCGGTTCACTCTGACCGCAATCCACGGGTGGCGTAGTCGGACATTTAAACATCAAAACCACATAAATAGTTCCGCCACTGGTTTGACCACCCTGAGCCACGAAGACTACAACCACCAGCATCCACCAAAAAGGGTCCGGCTCCGGGTGTCCCAAGGCCCAGGGGGTGCATCAGAACATTTTCATCACCTTTCACAATCACCAATGGGACAAGGCAGGGATGTCCTCTGTCCCCTCTCTTATACATCCTAGTGACGGAGCACCTGCTCTCATCAATTCGCCATAACCCCAATATTAGGTGGATTGAGGTGGGAGGCACCGAGTACAAGTGCTCTCTATTTGCTGATGATGTCCTAGTATATATCACTCAATCACATATATCCATCCATGCTGTTATGGCTGAAATAGATCACTTTGTTACATGGTCAAATTTTAAAATCAATGCAGCGAAGTCTGAGGCCCTCGATGTCTCCCTCCCCAAATCCATATAGGATTCCATCCAGTCCAACTTTCCCTTTGCCTGGCCCTCACAGGGTATCAAATACTTAGGAATTCCTATTCATAGAGACCTCTCCCATCTATTTTATCTTAATTTTGGGCCCTTTATTGAACAACTCCATACAGACCACGGTTGGCAAGTTAGAACTGTAAGATTCACTACGTGAACCGCTGGTGTTTTGTGGAAAAGCACATGTACACTGCGTTCCAAATTATTATGCAAAAAGTGTTTAGGAGTGATAAGGGAAGAATTTGTTTGTTTGTCAGTTAAACTCATTGATGGTGATGTGTGTCAGGGCTCTTTATATCACTGTAAGCAATTGCAGACACCTGTGCTAATTAGTTTGGCAGGTGTGTCCAATGAAAGGCAAGACTACTTAAGAAGGCTGTCTCACATTATTAAGCAGCCTACATTTTCTGCCAAAATGGGAAAGAAAAAGGATGTGTCGGCTGCTGAGAAGCAACAAATTGTGGAGTGTTTAGGTCAAGGCATGACTACAATCAACATTGTGCGATGATCAGGATGAAGTGTCTTGGCAATCAAGAAGTATGTAGCTGATTCACAGTACACACGTGTGCGTGCTGATAAGGGCAAATTGAGGACTCTTTCCTACAGGCAATTGCGTCAGGTTGAAAGAGCAGCGGCAAAAAAGCCTTGTCATAGCAGCAGACAAGTTTTTGAAGCTGCTTGTGCCTCCAACGTCCCCCGAACAACAAGATGCAGGGTCCTTCAGAGGTTTGCAGCTGTGCATACGCCATCCTGTCGACCTCCTCTATCCACTTCACACAAGCAGAAACGGCTCCAGTGGGCCAAGCATTACATGAAGACTGATTTCAAAACTGTTTTGTTCACGGATGAGTGCCGTGCAGCGCTCGATGGTCCAGATGGATGGAGTGGAGGATGGCTGGTTGATGGACACCCCACGCAAACACGGCTACAGCGCCAACAAGGAGGAGGTGGAGTAATGTTTTGGGCTGGAATCATGGGGAGAGAGATTGTCGGCCCCTTTAGGATCCCTGAAGGCGCTAAAGATGAACTCCATAATGTATGTGGATTTTCTCAAACAGCACTTCCTGCCATGGTTCAAGAAGAAGAACCGTGTATTTTACAGCAAGATCATTTTTCTGCATGATAATGCACCATCTCATGCTGCACATAAAACATCTGCATCTCTGGCTGATATGGGCATAAAAGGGGACAAACTTATGGTGTGACCCCCATGCTCCCCTGGCCTGTACCCCATTCAGAACCTTTGGAGCATCATTAAAAGGAGTGTCTATGATGGCGGGAGGCAGTTCACATCTAAGCAACAGCTCTGGGAGGGTATTCTGTCCTCATGCAAAACAATTGAAGCAGAAACCATCCAAAACCTGACAAATTCAATGGACGAGAGAGTTCAGAAGCTCCTTTCGAACAAGGGGTCCTATGTGAAAATGTAACATCACCTAGAATAAAGTTTTGAGTTGAAAACTGTTTGATTTCAGTTTCGAATAACCTGCAAATGCATATAATTTCAAAAATGACCATTTTTTTGGTCTTTATTAAAATGAAAAGGTTGATCGAAAAGTTTGGGGGATCTAAGAGTGTGGCAACCCAGTAGTCATGATTACTTCGAATTCTGACAATATGAGGGTCATGCTGCAGGTAGTGCAGCAAGAAGGCACTTATGTGTCTTGCGCATCTCGGAGCCCCAAAATTATTTTCCGGGCTAGATGCAGCTAAAAATTATTATTAATTTTAAATCTGGTGAAGCTTTAGTATAGATGGCCTAATAGGATCAGTGCTGCACACTGCTACAAAGCCCAAATTATTTTCCAGCCAAGATACAGATAAACATGATTAGTAATTTGAAAGCTTAAAACGGTTGGTAGGGTGATTTTAACCAATCATCAAGCTTTTACTCTCCCCAGGATGACACAGGGGTAGAAAAGTCGTTTCGGATCCATGATTTGTTCATCTTTATGAACGTGAGTCTGTCTACATTATCAGTGGAGAGCCGCGTGCGCTTATCTGTCAGCACACCACCAGCAGCGCTGAACAGACGTTCAGACAGAACGCTGGCTGCGGGGCATGACAAGATCTCCAAGGCGTAAGTGGCTAACTCCGGCCATTTATCCAGATTGGAAGCCCAAAAAGAGCAAGGGTCCAGTGACACAGTCGTGGCTTCAATGTTTACTTGGAGATACTCCTGTACCATCGTCTCTAGGCGTTGACTATGTGTCAGACTTCTTGTCTCCTGTGGCCTTGCAAAAGATGGGCTAAAAAAGTGGTGAAATGATTCCGCAAAATTGATGTTACCAGCAGATACTGTGGTTCTGTTACGGTTTGAGTGCTGAACACTTGACGGTCCCACGGTTGGCAAGTTGGAACTGTGAGATTCACTACGTGCACCACTGGTATTTTGTGGAAAAGCACATGTAAGATTCTGCAACAGTCTCTGCTGATACTCCTGCATGCGTGCATCCCTTTCTATGGCAGGAATAATTTCTGCAAATTTACTTTTGTACCGGGGATCTAACAGTGTGGCAACCCAGTAGTCAGGATTATTTCTAATTCTCACAATTCGAGGGTCATGTTGCAGGTAGTGCAGCAAGAAGGCACTCATGTGTGTTGCGCATCCAGGAGCACCAAGTCCCTGTTGTGTTGGTGGCGAGGTAACAATCATGCTTCCTTCCTCTGTCCTCTCCCCCCAACCTCGCACAACAGAAATGTGATCAAGGTCTCCCTCATCTGATGAGTCTTCCATCAGTTCGTCCTCCACTTCTTCCTGGGCTCCTGCACCTTCCTCACTAGTTTGGCTGCTACCATGCGCCCTGGTAAAACCATCTCCCCCACCCTCACATGCCTGCCGCCTTGGTGCTGCCGACCGTCTGGACCTTGCAGATGTTAGCCCTTCCGCATACAACTCCTCCTCCTCTACTTCCTCCACCTCCTCTTGTGCCACCACCTGACTCCGAATTCTGTTTAACATGTGCTCCAGCATGTAAATCACCGGAATAGTCATGCTGATAATGGCATCGTCAGCATTAAACATCTTCGTCGCCATTTCAAAACTGTGCAGAAGGGTGCATAGGTCCCTGATCTGAGACCACTCCTCCAGCGTGATTTGCCCCACCTCTGAATCTCGTTGGCCCAGGCTATACGTCAGAACGTATTGCACCAGGGCTTGTCGGTGCTGCCACAGTCGCTGCAACATGTGCAGAGTTGAATTCCACCTGGTAGGCACATCGCATTTTAGCCGGTGAAGTGGCAGGCCCAACGACTTCTGTAGAGATGTAAGTCGCTGAGCTGCGGGATGCGAACGGCGGAAGTGAGCACACAGCGACCGTGCCCTCTGCAGAAGGCCATCTAGTCTGGGATAGTGGGCTAAAAATTGCTGGACAACCAGGTTCAACACGTGAGCCATGCAAGGCACGTGTGTGACATTGCCCCGGCGAAGGGCCGCACCCAGGTTTGCAGCATTGTCGCACACGGCCTTCCCTGGTTTCAGGTCCAGTGGAGACAACCATTCATGAAATTGGTTCTCCAGAGCTGACCACAACTCCTCAGCTGTGTGACTCACATTTCCCAGACATTTCAATGTAAAAACCGCCTGATGACGTTGAGCCCTACTGCCAGCATAGTAAGGAGGTGTGCAGGATCCCTTCTGCGCAGTTCGAAAGCTTGTGGCATGACCAGACAGGCTTTGGGTGCAGGTGGAAGACCGAGAGGAGGTTGAGGAGGCAGAAGCAGTGGAGGAACTTTGACATAAAGAGGATTGACGCACAACTCGTGGGGACGGCAAGACTTGGACAGCAGCCCCTTGTCCTGCTGTCACCATAGTTACCCAGTGCCCAGTCAGCGACATGTAACGCCCCTGTCCATGCCTACTCGTCCAAGTGTCTGTGGTGAAATGCACCCTGTCACACACAGAGTTTCTCAAAGAAGCGGTGATGTTGTGTGCAACATGCTGGTGGAGCGCAGGCACACCTTTCTTTGAGAAGTAGTGCCGACTGGGCATCTGGTACTGGGGCACTGCGACGGACATAAGGTCTCGAAAATCCTCTGTGTCCACCAGGCGGAAAGGCAGCATTTCTGTAGCCAAAAGCTTGCAGATGGTGAAATTCAACCTCTTAGCTTTCTCATGGCTAGGAGGAAATGGTCTTTTACTTGTCCACATCTGAGGGACCGAGGGCTGGCTATTGTGCTTAGACGGGGTTGATAAGGGTGTCCCCGGCAAACTGCCGGTCTGTGAGGAAGATGCAGGCGGACATGTTAGGTTGCCTTGATCCAAAGGTGGTGCTATCGATGTCGGACAGTGCTCAACACCAGCTGGTGTTACCACCTCCAAAGAAAATGATGACCTGCCAATCACGCTGGCTGTTGCGGGTAAAGAGGTGGCAGGTCTGCGCCCCAAAACAGGTGTGACTGCTGTCCCACCAGTCACAGAGGATGAAGAGGCCGCGGATGCACAAGATATGGCAGACGGTGGTTGGCCCGGCCGGCTAGGCCGCATTGTAGCACACTGAGCTTCCCACTGCAACTTATGCTTCATGTCCATGTGCCGGTTCATGCATGAAGTACTCAAACTATGTATTTTTTGGCCTCTACTTAGCTTTTGCTGACAAATGTTACAGATAACACGAGTTGGGTCATCTTTATCGATCTGAAAAAATGCCCAGGCTATGCAAGGCTTAGCACCCATGCGACCTGAAGAGCCACCACGACTTGTGGTGAGAGGCAGAGTTGTGTTTGAGGATGCAGTTGTTGACGTGCTTCCAGTACTACGTCTCTGTCCAGGAAGGCGCAACCTGACCTCGTCGTCACTAGCATCTTCCTCCACCTCCTCTGCTGACCTCATCTCTTGGCTGACTGTGGGTTGACAGTAAGTGGGATCTCCAACCTCATCATCATCACCCTGTGCGTTATCACACCCGTCGTCCTCAGAGCCAACCTGTTCCTGCCCTGACAAAAAACTAAAGTTGTCGCTCCAATCAGGTATTTGAGTCTTATCATCGTCTTCCTCATTGTCTCCACCAACAGGAGTTACAGTTTGGGAATGAGGGTCTACATTATGGTCAGAACCTTCTGCGTCTGGTCCTGGATCCGACTCATAAAGATTCTGGGCATCAGTGCAGATCATTTCCTCGTCTGGATTCACAGAAGCGCTGGAGTCGACCTCTGATTCCCAGGCTATAGTATGAGTAAACAGCTCTGCAGACTCAACCATCTGTTCTACCTCATACTCAGACGGGCAGCTGGAGATTTGGGAGCTGTGAGGAAGCAAGTGCGATTGGGGTGACACCTTTGAGGACTGGAGTATTTGTGATGTTGAAGTTGATGTGGAGGAGAGCCCACTTAAAGGAGCACTTGATATCCGTTGAAGCACCTGCTGTTTTTGTGCCTCATCTGGAATTTGTAGCGATTGGCGTGGCCGTAAGAAAGGGATCTTATCATATTGTCCGCTAACAGAAGTAGACATTTTAGTTTGGCTGGAAGATGGTCTTTCTTCTGCAGATGTTACTGTTGCTTTAACACCTACCCCACGGACACAACCTTTTTTCCCCTTCCCAACACGCCTATTCCCCTTTCCACCAGCAGCAGGCCTTTTTCCACTCATTTTGGTGGTTAACTTATTCACAACTCTGGAGTTGTTTGCACAAAAAAACAATGGATGGGAACCGAGCAGAGCTGAGTGGCCAAACTGTGGTATTAGGCCAAAACTATTGGCTGGGTTAGATGCAGAAAAAAATTATATTCAATTTGCAACCTGATGGAGGTCTGTATAGATGGATTAATAGAACAAGTCCCACACACAGCTAGAAGCCCAATATTTTTTCAGAGGTAGATGCAGAAAAAAATATATTCAGTTTGCAACCTGATGGAGGTCTGTATAGATGGATTAATAGAACAAGTCCCACACACAGCTAGAAGCCCAATATTTTTTCAGAGGTAGATGCAGAAAAAAATATATTCAGTTTGCAACCTGATGGAGGTCTGTATAGATGGATTAATAGAACAAGTCCCACACACAGCTAGAAGCCCAATATTTTTTCAGAGCTAGATGCAGAAAAAAATTATATTCAATTTGCAACCTGATGGAGGTCAGTATAGATGGACTAATAGAATGATGCTATGCCCAAAAAAATTTACTTCACTTGGTGCAGTAAAAAAATTGGTATTCTATACACAGGTGGTATATCTTGCAACACAGATAGGCTACTCCACTGACTAACACACTCTGCAATAGGCCAAAAAGGATTAGCTTTGCTAGATTCAGCCAAATGCTGTGAAAAAAAGTTGCACAGCACTGGCACAGACCTGCCTGGCAAAAACTGATAGGAACTGATGTAACCAAGTCCTGAAAAGGACTCCAATTACAATTAGTCTTTACTCCCACAATCTATCTATTTAAGAGCACAGACCTGCCTGATAAAAGTCGTAGGAAATGCTGTAACTAGTGTTGAGCCACCCCCGTAGTGTTCGAGTTCGGTTCGGTTCGTCGAACACCCGTGTGTTCGCCGAACTGTTCGTCGAACTGTTCGTCGAACACCTTCGAACACCGTTAAAACCAATGGCAGGCAAACAAAAACACATAGAAACACATAGAAAACACCTTCAAAGGTGTCCAAAAGCTGACAAACTGCTCAGAAGACACAACTAACACATGGAAAAGTGACAAGTACATACAGTCATGCGAAAAGAAAAGAGGTGGAGGAGTAAAAGGAGGGGGAGACACAGATATAGGCATGTCATGCCCTTCTAAAATCCAAAAAGTGAGAAGCCGAGACGGCCAGTCCGCTCCTGCCCGTGCCACCTCCGTGTCGCCGGGTTTGTGCCAGAGCCGCGGTGAACCCTGACGGCCAGCCCCCCTCTCCCAATACTGGTGCCTGTCCGCTGGTGGGTCGAGAGAGCCCCCCTGTGGTGGAGGCAGCTCTAAGCTTTTTAATTTAAATTGTCCCTCTAATTTGAATGAATACACTTTAAATCCATTTACAAGGATCTATTGGAGGGCAAGTCTCATGCCAGCAGCCGCGTAATTCCAGCTCCAGTAGCGTCCACTAAAGCTGCTGCAGTTAAAAAGCTTTTATAAGGATCGAGCTCGGCTGTCCACCGCAAGGCATCCTAGTGCCAGTCCCAGCCCCTATGCCTTGGGGTGCCTCCTGATGCTCTTCACTAAGTATCCCGTGGTCCCGAAGCATTTCCTTTGAAAAAATTAAGTGTCCAAACTACAGGTGGTGTAGCTTGCTTAACAGCCGGGATAATCCGCTGACTAGCAGACACTGCTACTAGGCACAAAGTATTTCCTGGGCTAGATGCAGTTAAAAATTTGTAAGTAGATACTCTCGTTGGATGCTGAGAAAGCATTCCATAGAGTCTCCTGGCACGCCATATATGATTCTCTTAAAAAGCTTGGGGTAGGGGTCTAGGGGACCCTTTTATAGCCAAAATCACGGCCCTGTATCACAATACGTCACCTAGGCTGAAGATAAATGGAACTGTAGCACCGAGGGCTCGGTTGCTACAGACGTATTGCACCTCACCCAGAGGTGTGATATCTCACTCTCAGATAAGGATGGAGTGTGGATCAGGACCCGACACCTGCATGCATTACACCACATTGCCGTGGGGCAGGGCGACCAATATGCCCCTGAGATGGGCACGACAGTCCCTGTCCCTGGCTGGAGTGGGGGGAGGGAACACTGAGGAAGGGGAAACCTGCAGTGCAGGAGCAGGGAGGAAGCAGTTCCTGGGTGCATTGAGAAGGGAGTATAAAAGGTGGGCACCATCTTAGTTCAGTGCAGAGAAGTCTGAGCAGAAGTGGCAGGGAGCAGGGGCTCTGCATGAGCTCTGCTCCGGAGGCGGGCCTAGTAACAGAGGCCCAGGCCTGCAAGAGGGAGAAGGAAGGAAGAGGAGCGGAGAAGGCTCCAGGAACGAGGAATGAAGGGATCCCAGGGGTGCGGACGGGCGAGTCGCCACCGCACGCCCGAATCCACCTGCGTGGAGGGGTCAGGCCAAAGGGGGAGACCGGTCCCCGAACTAGTGGAGGCAGGAAACGACCCTCAGCTAGAAACCGGAGGCTCTGACATTTTATGTGGCGCAGCCCCTTGCTCCACCCGCTAGGAAGGCACCACATAGGGTCAGGGAAACTGGCGCCAAGTTTACCAAGAGGAGGCCCGAGGCAGCCGGACAGAAGTGTTGGTAAGAAAGGCCAGACAAAGGACACACAAAGGGGGTCCTGTGAAGCGCTCCAAAGTTATCTGGGAGTTGTCTGAGCCCCTCACCTGGTGAGCACAGTACGACGTGGGCAGCCGTTACCTGCAGACGTGGTCTCGATAATAAGAACTGTGAGTAAAGGCCCTGAACTGCATCACTGACTCCGTGTCGTTACTGCTGCTGCCCTGCACCATCACCCCCATCCTCCGCATACACTGCCCTGAGGCTATACTCCTCCCGTGGGGAGTTATGCTACGCTCTGCTGCACCCACAACACCAGCCTTAGCGGTCTGCCCTGTAGCGGCGGTTCACTCTGACCGCAATCCACGGGTGGCGTAGTCGGACATTTAAACATCAAAACCACATAAATAGTTCCGCCACTGGTTTGACCGCCCTGAGCCACGGAACCGGATCGCCGCCACGAAGACTACAACCACCAGCATCCACCAAAAAGGGTCCGGCTCCGGGTGTCCCAAGGCCCAGGGGGTGCGTCAGAACATTTTCATCACCTTTCACAATCACCAATGGGACAAGGCAGGGATGTCCTCTGTCCCCTCTCTTATACATCCTAGTGACGGAGCACCTGCTCTCATCAATTCGCCATAACCCCAATATTAGGTGGATTGAGGTGGGAGGCACCGAGTACAAGTGCTCTCTATTTGCTGATGATGTCCTAGTATATATCACTCAATCACATATATCCATCCCTGCTGTTATGGCTGAAATAGATCACTTTGTTACATGGTAAAATTTTAAAATCAATGCAGCGAAGTCTGAGGCCCTCGATGTCTCCCTCCCTAAATCCATATAGGATTCCATCCAGTCCAACTTTCCCTTTGCCTGGCCCTCACAGGGTATCAAATACTTAGGAATTCCTATTCATAGAGACCTCTCCCATCTATGTTATCTTAATTTTGGGCCCTTTATTGAACAATTCCATACAGACCACGGTTGGCAAGTTAGAACTGTAAGATTCACTACGTGAACCACTGGTGTTTTGTGGAAAAGCACATGTACACCGCGTTCCAAATTATTATGCAAAAAGTGTTTAGGAGTGATAAGGGAAGAATTTGTTTGTTTGTCAGTTAAACTCATTGATGGTGATGTGTGTCAGGGCTCTTTATATCACTGTAAGCAATTGCAGACACCTGTGCTAATTAGTTTGGCAGGTGTGTCCAATGAAAGGCAAGACTACTTAAGAAGGCTCTCTCACATTATTAAGCAGCCTACATTTTCTGCCAAAATGGGAAAGAAAAAGGATGTGTCGGCTGCTGAGAAGCAACAAATTGTGGAGTGTTTAGGTCAAGGCATGACTACAATCAACATTGTGCGATGATCAGGATGAAGTGTCTTGGCAATCAAGAAGTATGTAGCTGATTCACAGTACACACGTGTGCGTGCTGATAAGGGCAAATTGAGGACTCTTTCCTACAGGCAATTACGTCAGGTTGAAAGAGCAGCGGCAAAAAAGCCTTGTCATAGCAGCAGACAAGTTTTTGAAGCTGCTTGTGCCTCCAACGTCCCCCGAACAACAAGATGCAGGGTCCTTCAGAGGTTTGCAGCTGTGCATACGCCATCCTGTCGACCTCCTCTATCCACTTCACACAAGCAGAAACGGCTCCAGTGGGCCAAACATTACATGAAGACTGATTTCAAAACTGTTTTGTTCACGGATGAGTGCCGTGCAGCGCTCAATGGTCCAGATGAATGGAGTGGAGGATGGCTGGTTGATGGACACCCCACGCAAACACGGCTACAGCGCCAACAAGGAGGAGGTGGAGTAATGTTTTGGGCTGGAATCATGGGGAGAGAGATTGTCGGCCCCTTTAGGATCCCTGAAGGCGCTAAAGATGAACTCCATAATGTATGTGGATTTTCTCAAACAGCACTTCCTGCCATGGTTCAAGAAGAAGAACCGTGTATTTCACAGCAAGATCATTTTTCTGCATGATAATGCACCATCTCATGCTGCACATAAAACATCTGCATCTCTGGCTGATATGGGCATAAAAGGGGACAAACTTATGGTGTGACCCCCATGCTCCCCTGACCTCTACCCCATTCAGAACCTTTGGAGCATCATTAAAAGGAGTGTCTATGATGGCGGGAGGCAGTTCACATCTAAGCAACAGCTCTGGGAGGGTATTCTGTCCTCATGCAAAACAATTGAAGCAGAAACCATCCAAAACCTGACAAATTCAATGGACGAGAGAGTTCAGAAGCTCCTTTCGAACAAGGGGTCCTATGTGAAAATGTAACATCACCTAGAATAAAGTTTTGAGTTGAAAACTGTTTGATTTCAGTTTCTAACAACCTGCTAATGCTTATAATTTCAAAAATGACCATTTTTTTGGTCTTTATTAAAATGAAAAGGTTGATCGAAAAGTTTGGGGGATCTAAGAGTGTGGCAACCCAGTAGTCATGATTACTTCGAATTCTGACAATATGAGGGTCATGCTGCAGGTAGTGCAGCAAGAAGGCACTTATGTGTCTTGCGCATCTCGGAGCCCCAAAATTATTTTCCGGGCTAGATGCAGCTAAAAATTATTTTTAATTTTAAATCTGGTGAAGCTTATTATAGATGGCCTAATAAGATCAGTGCTGCACACTGCTACAAAGCCCAAATTATTTTCCAGTCAAGATACAGATAAACATGATTAGTAATTTGAAAGCTTAAAACGGTTGGTAGGGTGATTTTAACCAATCATCAAGCTTTTACTCTCCCCAGGATGACACAGGGGTAGAAAAGTCGTTTCGGATCCATGATTTGTTCATCTTTATGAACGTGAGTCTGTCTACATTATCAGTGGAGAGCCGCGTGCGCTTATCTGTCAGCACACCACCAGCAGCGCTGAACACACGTTCAGACAGAACGCTGGCTGCGGGGCATGACAAGATCTCCAAGGCGTAAGTGGCTAGCTCCGGCCATTTATCCAGATTGGAAGCCCAAAAAGAGCAAGGGTCCAGTGACACAGTCGTGGCTTCAATGTTTACTTGGAGATACTCCTGTACCATCGTCTCTAGGCGTTGACTATGTGTCAGACTTCTTGTCTCCTGTGGCCTTGCAAAGGATGGGCTAAAAAAGTGGTGAAATGATTCCGCAAAATTGATGTTACCAGCAGATACTGTGGTTCTGTTACGGTTTGAGTGCTGAACACTTGACGGTCCCACGGTTGGCAAGTTGGAACTGTGAGATTCACTACGTGCACCACTGGTATTTTGTGGAAAAGCACATGTAAGATTCTGCAACAGTCTCTGCTGATACTCCTGCATGCGTGCATCCCTTTCTATGGCAGGAATAATTTCTGCAAATTTACTTTTGTACCGGGGATCTAACAGTGTGGCAACCCAGTAGTCAGGATTATTTCTAATTCTCACAATTCGAGGGTCATGTTGCAGGTAGTGCAGCAAGAAGGCACTCATGTGTGTTGCGCATCCAGGAGCACCAAGTCCCTGTTGTGTTGGTGGCGAGGTAACAATCATGCTTCCTTCCTCTGTCCTCTCCCCCCAACCTCGCACAACAGAAATGTGATCAAGGTCTCCCTCATCTGATGAGTCTTCCATCAGTTCGTCCTCCACTTCTTCCTGGGCTCCTGCACCTTCCTCACTAGTTTGGCTGCTACCATGCGCCCTGGTAAAACCATCTCCCCCACCCTCACATGCCTGCCGCCTTGGTGCTGCCGACCGTCTAGACCTTGCAGATGTTAGCCCTTCCGCATACAACTCCTCCTCCTCTACTTCCTCCACCTCCTCTTGTGCCACCACCTGACTCCGAATTCTGTTTAACATGTGCTCCAGCATGTAAATCACCGGAATAGTCATGCTGATAATGGCATCGTCAGCACTAAACATCTTCGTCGCCATTTCAAAACTGTGCAGAAGGGTGCATAGGTTCCTGATCTGAGACCACTCCTCCAGCGTGATTTGCCCCACCTCTGAATCTCGTTGGCCCAGGCTATACGTCAGAACGTATTGCACCAGGGCTTGTCGGTGCTGCCACAGTCGCTGCAACATGTGCAGAGTTGAATTCCACCGGGTAGGCACATCGCATTTTAGCCGGTGAAGTGGCAGGCCCAACGACTTCTGTAGAGATGTAAGTCGCTGAGCTGTGGGATGCGAACGGCGGAAGTGAGCACACAGCGACCGTGCCCTCTGCAGAAGGCCATCTAGTCTGGGATAGTGGGCTAAAAATTGCTGGACAACCAGGTTCAACACGTGAGCCATACAAGGCACGTGTGTGACATTGCCCCGGCGAAGGGCCGCACCCAGGTTTGCAGCATTGTCGCACACGGCCTTCCCTGGTTTCAGGTCCAGTGGAGACAACCATTCATGAAATTGGTTCTCCAGAGCTGACCACAACTCCTCAGCTGTGTGACTCACATTTCCCAGACATTTCAATGTAAAAACCGCCTGATGACGTTGAGCCCTACTGCCAGCATAGTAAGGAGGTGTGCAGGATCCCTTCTGCGCAGTTAGAAAGCTTGTGGCATGACCAGACAGGCTTTGGGTGCAGGTGGAAGACCGAGAGGAGGTTGAGGAGGCAGAAGCAGTGGAGGAACTTTGACATAAAGAGGATTGACGCACAACTCGTGGGGACGGCAAGACTTTAACAGCAGCCCCTTGTCCTGCTGTCACCATAGTTACCCAGTGCCCAGTCAGCGACATGTAACGCCCCTGTCCATGCCTACTCGTCCAAGTGTCTGTGGTGAAATGCACCCTGTCACACACAGAGTTTCTCAAAGAAGCGGTGATGTTGTGTGCGACATGCTGGTGGAGCGCAGGCACACCTTTCTTTGAGAAGTAGTGCCGACTGGGCATCTGGTACTGGGGCACTGCGACGGACATAAGGTCTCGAAAATCCTCTGTGTCCACCAGGCGGAAAGGCAGCATTTCTGTAGCCAAGAGCTTGCAGATGGTGAAATTCAACCTCTTAGCTTTCTCATGGCTAGGAGGAAATGGTCTTTTACTTGTCCACATCTGAGGGACCGAGGGCTGGCTATTGTGCTTAGACGGGGTTGATAAGGGTGTCCCCGGCAAACTGCCGGTCTGTGAGGAAGATGCAGGCGGACATGTTAGGTTGCCTTGATCCAAAGGTGGTGCTATCGATGTCGGACAGCGCTCAACACCAGCTGGTGTTACCACCTCCAAAGAAAATGATGACCTGCCAATCACGCTGGCTGTTGCGGGTAAAGAAGTGGCAGGTCTGCGCCCCAAAACAGGTGTGACTGCTGTCCCCCCAGTCACAGAGGATGAAGAGGCCGCGGATGCACAAGATATGGCAGACGGTGATTGGCCCGGCCGGCTAGGCCGCATTGTAGCACACTGAGCTTCCCACTGCAACTTATGCTTCATGTCCATGTGCCGGTTCATGCATGAAGTACTCAAACTATGTATTTTTTGGCCTCTACTTAGCTTTTGCTGACAAATGTTACAGATAACACGAGTTGGGTCATCTTTATCGATCTGAAAAAATGCCCAGGCTATGCAAGGCTTAGCACCCATGCGACCTGAAGAGCCACCACGACTTGTGGTGAGAGGCAGAGTTGTGTTTGAGGATGCAGTTGTTGACGTGCTTCCAGTACTACGTCTCTGTCCAGGAAGGCGCAACCTGACCTCGTCGTCACTAGCATCTTCCTCCACCTCCTCTGCTGACCTCATCTCTTGGCTGACTGTGGGTTGACAGTAAGTGGGATCTCCGACCTCATCATCATCACCCTGTGCGTTATCACACCCGTCGTCCTCAGAGCCAACCTGTTCCTGCCCTGACAAAAAACTAAAGTTGTCGCTCCAATCAGGTATTTGAGTCTTATCATCGTCTTCCTCATTGTCTCCACCAACAGGAGTTACAGTTTGGGAATGAGGGTCTACATTATGGTCAGAACCTTCTGCGTCTGGTCCTGGATCCGACTCATAAAGATTCTGGGCATCAGTGCAGATCATTTCCTCGTCTGGATTCACAGAAGAGCTGGAGTCGACCTCTGATTCCCAGGCTATAGTATGAGTAAACAGCTCTGCAGACTCAACCATCTGTTCTACCTCATACTCAGACGGGCAGCTGGAGATTTGGGAGCTGTGAGGAAGCAAGTGCGATTTGGGTGACACCTTTGAGGACTGGAGTATTTGTGATGTTGAAGTTGATGTGGAGGAGAGCCCACTTAAAGGAGCACTTGATATCCGTTGAAGCACCTGCTGTTTTTGTGCCTCATCTGGAATTTGTAGCGATTGGCGTGGCCGTAAGAAAGGGATCTTATCACATTGTCCGCTAAAAGAAGTAGACATTTTAGTTTGGCTGGAAGATGGTCTTTCTTCTGCACCTACCCCACGGACACAACCTTTTTTCCCCTTCCCAACACGCCTATTCCCCTTTCCACCAGCAGCAGGCCTTTTTCCACTCATTTTGGTGGTTAACTAATTCACAACTCTGGAGTTGTTTGCACAAAAAAACAATGGATGGTAACCGAGCAGAGCTGAGTGGCCAAACTGTGGTATTAGGCCAAAACTATTGGCTGGGCTAGATGCAGAAAAAAATTATTTTTAATTTGCAACCTGATGGAGGTCAGTATAGATGGACTAATAGAACAAGTCCCACACGCTGCTAGAAGCCCAAATATTTTTTCAGAGATAAATGAAGAAAAAAATTATTTTTAATTTGCAACCTGATGGAGGTCAGTATAGATGGACTAATAGACCAAGTCCCACACACCGCTAGAAGCCCAAATATTTTTTCAGAGCTAGATGCAGAAAATTTTTTTATTCAATTTGCAACCTGATGGAGATCAGTATAGATGGACTAATAGACCAAGTCCCACACACTGCTAGAAGCCCAAATATTTTTTCAGAGCTAGATGCAGAAAATTTTTTTATTCAATTTGCAACCTGATGGAGGTCAGTATAGATGGACTAATAGACCAAGTACCACACACTGCTAGAAGCCCAAATATTTTTTCAGAGCTAGATGCAGAAAAAAATTATTTTTAATTTGCAACCTGATGGAGGTCAGTATAGATGGACTAATAGACCAAGTCCCACACACTGCTAGAAGCCCAAATATTTTTTCAGAGCTACATGCAGAAAAAAATTATTTTTAATTTGCAACCTGATGGAGGTCAGTATAGATGGACTAATAGAACAAGTCCCACACGCTGCTAGAAGCCCAAATATTTTTTCAGAGATAAGTGAAGAAAAAAATTATTTTTAATTTGCAACCTGATGGAGGTCAGTATAGATGGACTAATAGACCAAGTCCCACACACTGCTAGAAGCCCAAATATTTTTTCAGAGCTAGATGCAGAAAAAAATTATTTTTAATTTGCAACCTGATGGAGGTCAGTATAGATGGACTAATAGACCAAGTCCCACACACTGCTAGAAGCCCAAATATTTTTTCAGAGCTAGATGCAGAAAAAAATTATTTTTAATTTGCAACCTGATGGAGGTCAGTATAGATGAACTAATAGAACAAGTCCCACACGCTGCTAGAAGCCCAAATATTTTTTCAGAGATAAATGAAGAAAAAAATTATTTTTAATTTGCAACCTGATGGAGGTCAGTATAGATGGACTAATAGACCAAGTCCCACACACTGATAGAAGCCCAAATATTTTTTCAGAGCTAGATGCAGAAAAAAATTATTTTTAATTTGCAACCTGATGGAGGTCAGTATAGATGGACTAATAGACCAAGTCCCACACACTGCTAGAAGCCCAAATATTTTTTCAGAGCTAGATGCAAAAAAAAATTATTTTTAATTTGCAACCTGATGGAGGTCAGTATAGATGGACTAATAGACCAAGTCCCACACACCGCTAGAAGCCCAAATATTTTTTCAGAGCTATATGCAGAAAAAAATTATATTCAGTTTGCAACCTGATGGAGGTCAGTATAGATGGACTAATAGAATGATGCTATGCCCAAAAGATTTTACTTCACTAGGTGCAGTAAAAAAATTGGTATTCTATACACAGGTGGTATATCTTGCAACACAGATAGGCTACTCCACTGACTAACACACTCTGCAATAGGCCAAAAAGGATTAGCTTTGCTAGATTCAGCCAAATGCTGTGAAAAAAACTTGCACAGCACTGGCACAGACCTGCCTGGCAAAAACTGATAGGAACTGATGTAACCTAGTCCTGAAAAGGACTCCAATTACAATTAGTCTTTACTCCCACAATCTATCTATTTAAGAGCACAGACCTGCCTGATAAAAGTCGTAGGAAATGCTGTAACCTAGTCCTTAAAAGGACTGCAATCACAACTATTCCCTACTCCCAAGCTATCTGTATATTTGTGCGAAAATTGGCTTGAAATTAACAAGGTATAGCGCACACAGCAACAGCGGTGCCGTCTAACACGCAGCTGCAGCAGTGAGAAAATGGTGGCGACGGGGAAAATGGCTTGGTCTTATAGGGCAAGGACATGTGACATACACTGCCAATCACACATGCCCTTGCTTGTGTGAAAAAAAGCACTTCGCTCCGTGTGTGCGCTGCTGATAGGCTGACAGATTGCACCTCCCCACTGCAAATGCGGGAAAGAGAAAAAAAAATGGAGATCTTCATTGTTCCTGCAGAGATCCATCCCCTGCCCCTCCCCCCGCCCCGCTGTACACTCAAACTGCGTATTAACATTAATTTTCATCATTACTGAGAAAAAATCCAGTTATGATTTTGGTGCACGAACAGTTATCGAACATAACCTCGAACAGCCGAATTTTTCTCAAATTGTTCGTGTTCGCCGACCGGCTCGAACACCGCCCAAAACAGCTCGAATTTGAGATTGGCGAACAGTTCGAGTAGAACAACGCTCATCTCTATTTATCATAGAACTGGGTCACAACTGACTGTATATCTAAGACATACTGTGGAGGTTTCACCAATTTAAGATACACTAGGCAACTGCTCTCCTCCAAATTAAAGACGTCCGAGTGCATGCAAAGAAGCTAATTAACCAAATTTGCTAATCTGGTTGAAAAACTTCACTCAAAGACCGAACCACGCAAAATGGCATACTTTATTACGTAGACATGGGGTTATATAGCATTTTACTTCTAGGTGGGATTAGTAAAATTCAATGCCCTTTATGATAACTTGGCACACTGCAATTTGCGCATCCATGTATCTCTTGGCCTCAGTAACGCCTTAGGAATTCTGATGGGAGGGGTGAAGTCGTCTCTCAGTTCCATCTTTGCCAACTCGACATGAATCTCTCTGTTATCAGCCATGCACATGCATACAACATTCCCAGGAAATCATTTAGTTGTTCATGTCTACAATAAGAACAGAAACTGTTAGTTATATATTCATTAACTATTAACTTAATCCATGCGCATATACTGTACACATTTGCATACATACATACACATAGATTATTCCATCATCTCTATATTAATTCACACTGATTAGGTAATCTATTAAAAGAAACTAATTGATTTTCTATGATATATATATTTTACCTTGACAGACCCCCTAAAATCAATTATTTGCTCTTAATATCCATATGCTAAAAATCAGAGGGGAAGAAGGAATTGACCCTATGTTAAGACTGGAACCCTACAATGTGGCGGGTGCCCCGTCCCTTTTAGACGGACCCACCGACGTTTCATAAATCTAACTCAAGCAAAGACCTACAGGAAAGGGATGGAGACCCTAAAACATCTAGTGACTGGGTAATCGAGGGCCACCCATAACACAGAAATATGGATATTAACTTTATAAACTCATTTACTTCCGGTAATCTCTCTGGTACAACACCTTTGTTCTAAGGGGAACTGTTTGTTCATAGGCCTCTTCATTAGATTCTTCGGACAAGACGGTGACAGGTACTGATGCATCTACTGTTTTGGCAATTAACCTCTTGACACAGGGAATCACACAAATCAGCAATACACTAATTAGAATTATCACACAAAGTAAAATAATTCCCCCTTGGATTAACCAACTCTTCCAATCTCCCATTCAAGAAAAATATTTATCCTAAGGATCAGTCACACCTAAATTCCTTTCCAGTTCTTCACTTAAATCTGTCAATTTTTTGAGAGCCTTAGTAACTTTCCCTGTGGGGCCGGTATTGTCTGGGATACATGTCTGGAAGGCTATGGTAGATGTAGGTGCTAGTTACCGTATTTTTCGGACTATAAGACGCAGTTTTTCCTCCAAAATTTTGGAGGAAAATGGGGGGTGCGTCTTATAGTCCGAATGTTGGGGGGGGGTTGTATATATATGTGGGGAGTGGGGGGAGCGGTATCGGTGGAGGAGCGGGGCACAGGAGGCAGCAGCCACCCTCTGCAGCCTACACTGTCCCCGCTGCTAAAGAAAATGAATATTCACTGCTCCCCATGCCCATGCTCCTTAATTCATGCTCCTTAATAGCAGCCCACAGTGTAGCCGCGCTGTGGCTCCTGCTGCTGCCGGAATCGCCTGTGCCCGCTGTTAAAGGGCATGAATATTCAACCTCTCTCCACGCCCATGGGCATGAGGAGGGGGTGAATATTCACGCCCTTTAATAAGCGAGCACACAAGATAGCCGGCAGCAGCAGGAGCCACAGCGCGGCTACACTGTGTGCCGGCTATGAAGGAGAGTGAAGTCATTGCTCCCCGCGCACACAGTCCCGGCGTGGGGAGCAGTGACTTCCGGCAGCTGATCTCTCCTTGTGAGCCGCGCATGGCAGTGACGTCATGCGCGGCTCACATGGAGAGAAGAGTGCAGGCAGACAGTATGCAGCGCTGGAGGAGAGAAGAAAGGTGAGTAGAAGTGTTTATTTTTTTTATGTGCAGCATGATGGGGATTAGGGGGACCATGCATACTAGTCTAAGGATGAGGGGGCCATACATACCAGGGTAAGGATGAGGGGTGCCATGCATACCAGGATAAGGATTAGGGGTGCCATACATACCAGGATAGGAATTAGGGGTGCCATGCATTCCAAGATAGGGATTAGGGGTGCCATGCATACCAAGATAAGGATTAGGGGTGCCATGCATACCAGGCTAGGGAGTAGGGGTGCTATGCATACCAGGATAGGGATTAGGGGTGCCACACACCCATAATCCCCATCCTGGTATGCGTGGCACCCCTAATCCCTATCCTGGTATGCATAGCACCCCTACTCCCTAGCCTGGTATGCATGGCACCCCAGGGGTCTGGTTTCCACAGTAATAGCAGTATTACGTCTGTGAGCAGGTGGGAGGTCTCCTGGGCAGGAATCCTAAGCATGCCACACCTCCTGCCCAGTCCTGGGAGGGGAAGAACTTCCCCTATATAAACTGGGGCTGAGGCAGGGTTAGTGAGAGGAGTTCCAGACAGAGACGGAGTCTGGTCTGGACACGCAGAAACAGGGACAGATAGACATCAGGAGCTCTGTAGGAGCCAAGGAGAAGAGCCAGGGGCTGGAGCTGTGCAGAGCTCGCCCTGGGAGAAGGTACTAAAACCAGACACAGGAGTCCGAGGCTGTGGGGACTAAGATATACCCAGCAGCAGAATCCATCCGGCAGGGGATTCCAGGTCCTCTGGCCATAAAAGCCCGGAGGCTCAGTCACAACGAAGGGACCAGCACCGCCATTCCGGAGCGGAGGCTAACAGGAGGCCCCAGGTCACCAGCCATACGGGTGAGCACCACACGGTATACCCAGGGACGTGGGCTACTTGTAACCGCCGAAAGCAGGGTAGCCAGGAAGGGTACAGACTAACGGGAAGGCCTACAACTCCACCTGGCCAGGGGAACTCCGGCTTACTCGCAGACTAACCAGGCCCCAACTATTAGCCAGTACTCCCGGGGGAATTTGCCTTGTACCATCAGTAAAGACCCTGAACTGTACCCTCGCGTCTCCGTGCTTCCTTGTCGCACCATTAGTGCTGGGACATCCACACCATCACTCCCAACATCAACCTCATCCTCTGCCCTGAGGCCATACCCCTCCCGTTGGGGGTTATACCATCCACGCTGCACATCCGTACCACCGGCCTCAGCGGACTGCCCTGCAGCGGCGGCTTCATAGCCGCATTCAAGGGGTGGCGTAGTCGGACACTAATACCATCATACCAATAACTGCCACTTAGTTTGACCACCCTGGGCACGGACCGGGTCACCGCCACACGAAGACTACTACCCCCATCGGATCCGGCTCCGGGTATTCCCCGCGTGCACGTGCGCCGCACTAAAGCACTGGCCCAGGGGGCGAGTCAACTTTGGCGTAGTCGGCAGGATTACGTGCCCGCAACCACCGGGTACTGCGTGCCTGAAAAAAGAGACTTTTATACTTACATGTGGTGAAGTTTCCCGCCGTCCGGAGTCGTTTCCCGCCATCTGGAGCCGATTCCCGCCATCCGACGCCATCTTCTGCCTTCTTCCCGCCATCCGTGGAGTTTTCCCGTCATTGGACGCCATCTTGAGGGCGCCGCGCGGGAAGAAGAGGGGCGTGGACTCCGAAAGCCCGCGAGAACGGAAGCCCCGCCTCACGTCCGGACGTTGCGTAAGGTCCTGGAAGGAGCCCAGCAGACGCCGACGTCACAGGAGCGCGACGGAAGGTCCTCAACCCTGACGATCGACTGCGGAGCCGCGGCCTACGGAAGAGGATCATCGCAAGGTAGGCCACGGTCCACTAGGGGGGAGGAGGATGTCGGATACGGAGGAGAGCTTCACCGCCACAGCCGCCGCCAGCGCCACCGCTGCTGCGGTCATGCCTTTCACCATGCCCTATATCCCGGGGGCAGCCTGGCTACCCCAGTACTCAGGGGAGTCACATACCCTAAATGACTTCAGAGAAAGGCTGGATAGCCTCTTCCAGGTGTATCCCCTCACGGAGGCGCAAAAAGTGAGCATCCTGGTGGCCCAATTAATCGGGGCAGCCCAAAGGGAGGTAAAGTCCTGGCCACCTGGGAGGAAGAGGACTGTCAGAGACATACTAACCCGGCTGAAAGACACATTTGACACCCGCACCTCAGCCGAAATAAAACTAAGATTTTATGGGTGCAAACAACGGGCACATGAGAATATAAGAGACTATGCTCTAAACCTACAAGAGGACCTGGGAGCCATTAAGCAGGCAGACCCTGACAGCGTGGGAAATGAAGATAAGCTGTTGACTGAACAATTCATTGAGGGTCTACTGTGCAATGCCCACCGAACCCAGTTGCGGGCAATGGCCTTACAGGACCCTGACCTGGACTTTGCACAGTTCAAAGACAGAGCCATCCGGGTGCTCCGAGAACCGGCACCAGGTGGCGCTGTGACCCACAGGCGCCCTGCTATCACTTATCACCAGGAGACGGCGCCCTTGTCTGCAGGGCCTGTGGGAGCTGATGCGCAGGCTTTAAACAGTGACCCGGCTACAGACCTGCACCATCAGGTCCAAGAGCTAACTAAAAGTGTTGCCGCGCTAACCCGAACTGTGCAGTCTTTACAGGTTTCTACTGCAGGGAAGATCGAGCTGGCATCCGGACCGGAGGACATCCCGTGGCGCCGACCAAGGAGGACCCCACCGGCCAGAGGAAGACCCAGCGACAGATACAACAAGGACGGACGACCCATCTGCCGCCGCTGCAATCAACCCGGACATGTGGCAAGGTACTGTCATTTAAACGGGCACAACCTGGGGTAGAGGGCCAACCCCCAGGCATAAGACCATCAGGCCCATCAAACTGGCGTGATAAATACGTAGGGGGACGTCCAATCTTGCCTGTGGTACTGGATGGCATTCCTATGAGTGCCCTACTAGACACTGGGTCACAGGTCACCACCATCCCGTATGTGCTCTTCAAGCAGTACTGGAATGATTCGGACATAACCCGCTACCCAGACGACGACCTGAGTATCATCGCCAGCAATGGTCAGCCCGTGCCGAAGGTGGGATTCAAGGAGGTGACCATTAAAATCGGTAAAGTCGAACTGGCGGCACAAGGACTGATTATAGTGGACATAGACCGTCATGAGAGTCACCCTAGAATCACCCTGGGAACCAATGTAATTGAAAATTGTCTTGCAGAGGTGATTCTCATTTTGAAGCAGGTTGCCAAGAACGCCAGTTCCGGCCAGCAGCGTGTGCTCCAAAAAGAGATCCGGGCACTGATGAACAGGTGGAACTATCTGGTGGGAGATAGGTAGCGTGAGAATGTGTGACCCGTTCCCTATTGCCATGCCCCCAAAAAGTGAGATGATGATTTGGTGCCGGGCAGCTATTGGTCTAAGAGGTAGAGACTACCAAGCAATGGTAGAACCCGTCTACTCAGACAGTAGGCCCACCATTTTGACAGCACGGGGGGTGGTCGATGTACGCCATGGGAGGGTGCCCGTTCGCATCATAAATATCGGTGAGAGAGAAGTACACCTGCCCCGGTATGCCACGCTAGCTAAATTGTTCACCATAAACCAGAATTCTGTACAGGCCGTGGAACCCTTGCCTCCATCTCAACCAGAGGAAGGTAATGGCTCTAAGAAACCAGTGGAGGACTGGTGTCAGCAACTACATCTGGGTACTGACTCCACTCCCTCACACCAGAAACAAGGAGTCTATCGGGTGGTTCAGGAGTACGAGAGAGTGTTTAGTAAACACCCGTTAGACTTCGGGCGAGTAAAGGGGGTAGAACACCACATCCCCACGGGAGACCATCCTCCCATAAAGGAGAGATACCGACCCGTACCCCCTGCACACTACCAACACGCCAAGGGGATGCTTAGAGACATGAAAGAGGCTGGGGTAATCAGGGACAGCTCTAGCCCCTGGGCAGCTCCACTAGTCTTAGTGAAAAAGAAGGACAACACTATGAGAATGTGTGTAGACTACAGGAAGGTCAACCGTATCACACACAAAGATGCGTACCCGTTACCAAGGATAGAAGAGTCCTTAGCTGCATTAAAATCTGCTAACTTCTTCTCTACTTTGGATCTCACTAGCGGGTACTGGCAGGTTCCTGTAGCAGAGGCAGACCGGGAGAAGACCGCATTCACCACCCCGATGGGTCTCAGCGAATTTAACTGCATGCCGTTCGGGCTCTGCAACGCACCAGGAACCTTCCAACGGTTGATGGAATGATGTCTGGGACACCGGAACTTCGAGACGGTCCTGTTATACCTGGACGATGTCATCGTCTATTCCAAGACCTACGAGGACCACCTGAAACACCTGGCAGAAGTGTTCGAAGCTCTGGCAAACTACGGCCTAAAGGTGAAACCCTCCAAGTGTCACCTCCTGAAACCAAAGGTGCAATACCTGGGACACGTGGTGAGTGCTGACGGAGTGGCTCCTGACCCTGATAAGATCACCGTGATTAAGGACTGGCCAAGACCCTCCAGCATAAAGGAAGTGCGGCAGTTCCTCGGGTTGGTAGGCTACTACCGAAGATTCATTCCCGGTTTCACCAAAATGGCAGCCCCTATGCAGGACCTCCTGATAGGTCAATCTCGAAAAGCCAAAAACCAGAAGCCGCCCTTCAGGTGGGAAAAGCTGGAAGAGGAGTCCTTTTGCCAGCTGAAGATGGCCCTCACGGGGGAAGAAATCCTGGCATATCCAGACTACAGCCAGCCCTTTATCCTCCACACGGACGCAAGTAACATCGGGCTAGGAGCCGTGCTGTCCCAGATCCAGCAAGGAAAAGAACGGGTAATCGCTTACGCTAGCCGAAAGCTACGACCCACCGAGAGGAACCCTGAGAATTATAGCTCATTCAAGCTGGAGTTCCTGGCAGTAGTGTGGGCAGTGACCGAACGTTTCAAGCATTACCTTGCCTCCTCCAAATTCATCTTGTACACGGATAACAACCCGTTGACACACCTGGACACTGCAAGGCTCGGTGCTCTGGAACAGAGATGGATGGCTCGCCTGTCCAACTTTAAATTCACCATCAAATACCGGGCAGGACGCTCAAATGCCAACGCGGATGCCCTGTCTAGAATGCCGAACTTACCGGACGTAGGGGAAGATCCAGAAGATCTGGAAGAAGTTGAGCTCCCTGCGTTCCACCGTCATGGGATTACCCTGTATTCCCACCGTGTGAAGGACAGGCGCTCCGCGACGTTCAATCCCTTGCCCCACTACAACTGGGCGGAGACGCAAGACAGTGATCCTGCAGTCCGTCTGGTGAAGGAAATGCTGACCCAAGCCGATGCCAGTCTGGACCCAGACGCCCCAGAGGAGACTAAGCAACTGTGGAAGGAGAAAAGTAGGCTGTTCCTCTACAGGGAGAAGTTGTGCCGGAGAATGGTTAACTCTCGAACACATGAGTTGACCTGGCAGGTAGTGGTCCCCAGACGAGACGCTGCTATGATTCTGGAGGCGTACCACAACGGAGCAGGACATTTCGGGTGGAAGAAGCTGGAGTTCTTATTGCGTGAGCGGTTCTACTGGGTAGGCATGAGAGGAGCCATCGAGAGGTGGTGCAGAGACTGTGGACCGTGCCACCTAAGAAGGAAGGACCGTGCCAGCCAGAAGACTCCCTTGCAGCCCATCATCACCCGACAGCCACTGGAACTGGTAGCCCTGGACCATGTGAAACTGGCTCCAAGCAGATCTGGGTATGTCTACGCCCTCACAATCGTAGATCATTACTCCCGGTTCCTGGTGGTGGTCCCGGTCAAGGACTTAACGGCTCAAACAGCAGCTAGAGCCTTCCAGCAGCACTTCTGCCGTCCACACGGGTACCCGGACCAAGTGCTGACAGACCAAGGGCCAGCCTTCGAAGCGGAAGTCTTCCAGGAGTTCTGCAACCTGTATGGCTGCACGAAGATAAGAACAACGCCCTATCACCCACAAACTAATGGACTCTGCGAGAAGATGAACCAGGTGGTGATAGACCTCCTGAAAACATTGCCCCTGGAAGAACGCAGTATGTGGCCTGAGAAGCTGCCTGATCTGGTGGACCTATACAACCACATCCCTGTAGGTTCTACCAACTGTACCCCGGCTTACCTAATGAGAGCGAGACCTGGTAAGCTGCCTATCGACCTGGATATGGGAGTCCTGATGCCCGAGTACACCTCGCCAGAGGCAGACTGGGATACAGGGCGGCAGCAGCAGTATCGGAAAGTGCAGGAGAGCGTGGAGCGAAGTCTGTCTCAAGCTAGAGAAAGGCAAGAGAGGGCTTATAATCAGTATGCTCCCGCTGTTCCCCTGGTACCTGGAGAGCAGGTCTTGAAGAGGAAAAGACGGCTCCACAAGTTGAACGACCAGTGGGAGAAGGACCCGTACACCGTACTGCCATAAAGCCATGAGAGCCCAAAGATTTGCGTGATCAGTAAGGATGGAGGACAAACCACAGCCGTTGTCTCCAGAGACCACCTGAAGAAGTGTCCCGAGCAGCTGCAAAGCCCTGAAGAAGATCAAGAAAACCCTCAACCCGCAGAGGAAAGGGAAGAAATGATCAGGACTGTACTCGGAGACTTCCCCCGGTCTTGGACACAAGTAAACGGTGCTGTCGTGGTACCCGTCCTCACCTTTCTCCAGCCAGCCCCGCAAGTGCCTACAGAAGAACCAGTAGAGCTGGAAGAGCAGCCGGCCCAAGAGGCAGAAGAGTCCACACCAGCAGTACAGGAGGATCAACCCTCTGCTAGTAGTGAGCCTGCCGTGCCCCTAGTGAGCCAAAGAGTGCGCAGAAAGCTGCCCAGCCTGCCCATAACACCTCCTACACCCTGTAGTGCAGGACCAGTTAGTGAGCTCCGTAGGTCCACTAGGGTTACCAGAGGCCAAATGCCCGTACGTTGGAGAATCTAAGTTGGCTAGTTGCTTTAACTATTTTATGTTTACCTGCTTTTGTTGTAGCCATTGCTAATTATGTTTTTCAGTTACAGGTTTCTTTATATGGACTGACAGGTTATGGACAGTGAGTAACCGGAACTCTGTTGTAAATATGTTTGGAGCGTAACCCAGGAATGGACTACAGACTGTTAAAGACTCGGGGCAGGACAGACCCCTACCTGGTTACGGCTCCTTGTTCTTTGGTGAACACCCTTATTGCTTCCCGGTTACGGACACGCCGTGACCATCTCATGTATTTAATTGTTATTGTTTATACCCTGTTATGTTTAGTCCGGGAGTACTAAATTTCACTAGGGGGGTATGTGGCACCCCAGGGGTCTGGTTTCCACAGTAATAGCAGTATTACGTCTGTGAGCAGGTGGGAGGTCTCCTGGGCAGGAATCCTAAGCATGCCACACCTCCTGCCCAGTCCTGGGAGGGGAAGAACTTCCCCTATATAAACTGGGGCTGAGGCAGGGTTAGTGAGAGGAGTTCCAGACAGAGACGGAGTCTGGTCTGGACACGCAGAAACAGGGACAGATAGACATCAGGAGCTCTGTAGGAGCCAAGGAGAAGCGCCAGGGGCTGGAGCTGTGCAGAGCTCGCCCTGGGAGAAGGTACTAAAACCGGACACAGGAGTCCGAGGCTGTGGGGACTAAGATATACCCAGCAGCAGAATCCATCCGGCAGGGGATTCCAGGTCCTCTGGCCATAAAAGCCCGGAGGCTCAGTCACAACGAAGGGACCAGCACCGCCATTCCGGAGCGGAGGCTAACAGGAGGCCCCAGGTCACCAGCCATACGGGTGAGCACCACACGGTATACCCAGGGACGTGGGCTACTTATAACCGCCGAAAGCAGGGTAGCCAGGAAGGGTACAGACTAACGGAAGGCCTACAACTCCACCTGGCCAGGGGAACTCCGGCTTACTCGCAGACTAACCAGGCCCCAACTACTAGCCAGTACTCCCGGGGGAATTTGCCTTGTACCATCAGTAAAGACCCTGAACTGTACCCTCACGTCTCCGTGCTTCCTTGTCGCACCATTAGTGCTGGGACATCCACACCATCACTCCCAACATCAACCTCATCCTCTGCCCTGAGGCCATACCCCTCCCATTGGGGGTTATACCATCCACGCTGCACATCCGTACCACCGGCCTCAGCGGACTGCCCTGCAGCGGCGGCTTCATAGCCGCATTCAACGGGTGGCGTAGTCGGACACTAATACAATCATACCAATAACTGCCACTTAGTTTGACCACCCTGGGCACGGACCGGGTCACCGCCACACGAAGACTACTACCCCCATCGGATCCGGCTCCGGGTATTCCCCGCGCGCACGCGCGCCGCACTACAGCACTGGCCCAGGGGGCGAGTCAGGTGCCATGCATACCAGGACAGGGATGAGGGGTGCCATGCATACCAGGACAAGGATGAGGGGTGCCATGCATACCAGGACAGGGATGAGGAGTGCCATGCATACCAGGACGGGGATGAGGGGTGCCATTCATACCAGGATGGGGATTTCTGTGCCATGCATACCAGGATAGGGATTAGGGGTGCCATGCATACCAGGATAGGGATGAGGGGCCATACATACAAGGACAGGGATGAGGGGTGCCATGCATACCAGGATAGGGATGAGGGGTGGCATGCATACCAGGACAGGAATGAGGGAGCCATGCATACCAGGGTAAGGATGAGGGGAGCCATGCATACCAGGATAGGGATGAGGGGTGCCATGCATACCAGGATAAGCATGAGGGAGTCATGCATACCAGGATTGAGGGGTTCCATGCATACCAGGATGGGGATGGGGACCACGTATAAAAGAAAGGGGGGGGCATATATATCAGGATGGGGGATATTTTCAGAATTGGGGGACATTACCCCTACAGCAGTGTCAGCAGAAGACCCCCTCCCCCTTAAAAGTGCATCATGAACACATTTTTGGCTTAAATTTTTATTTTTATTTTCCCCCTCTAAAACCTAGGTGCGTCTTATGGTCCGGTGCGTCTTATAGTCCGAAAAATACGGTAGTCAGCTATCCCTTGTAAGGCATCTTTGGTGTAATTGACAAATCTTTGTTGGTTATAATATATGTAATTTATCCAATCTACGTTCTTGTTAACGGTTATTATGGGTATTATGGGCTCAAATCCCGCCTTCACTTGGTCTCGAGCCTTGAATTCATCTGGATCCCCGCTAGGCACTCCGAGAACATCAATATATATATATATTGGGGTCAAAACTGCTTTTGGGGTTAACTTGTCTCTTGGCCCTATATGTACCTGCAAACGCAGCCTTTATTTCCTCTTTGGATTCCTGGGACTCAGATATTAGGTAAACAGACATTATTGCTTTAGTTAAGGCACATTCCCCAGTCCATTTGCCCTCCAGTCTAGTCCTAATCTTCATGCCACCACAAATCCAATACACGTCACTCAGAGATTGTTTCTGGTCCTGGGCCTATGTACCCTATATAGTACTTTAATTCCCACAGTAACCTTCTGTAAAATTCCGTAAGAAATTCCCACTCCCCTGTGTAATTTCCTGGGTAGATGATTATTCCCTGTCCGGGGCTTGATATTCCGGCTGTAATCAAATATTTCGTTTTCCAGGGGATACAGACACTGGAATTTGTAGTCCAGTTGGTATACATATCCTAGGGACACCTTTGCACCTCCTCTGTGAAAATTAGAGGGACTGTACCCAAATGTGGCCTGGCCTTTGAATATACATAACAATCACTAAAGTTATGTTGGGTTGCTGTATACTTCATCCATTCTAACCACCAGTTATGATCTGAAAATCCCGTTTCTGTGGTTAGGGTATCCTCATAAGGGGGAATGGCTATGGCTACCATACCTTCCATCCTGTGTTGCCGAGGGGCTGATGGATTTATCTTCGGACCCACTTTATTAGAAATACTGGCCAATTTGAACTTTCCCATACCTCCCATCCTTCCTTCACTCCAGGATCCTAATATACAGTACAGACCAAAAGTTTGGACACACCTTCTCATTTAAAGATTTTTCTGTATTTTCATGACTTTGAAAATTGTACATTCACACTGAAGGCATCACAACTATGAATTAACACATGTGGAATTATATACTTAACAAAAAAGTGTGAAACAACTGAAAATTTGTCTTATATTCTAGGTTCTTCAAAGTAGCCACCTTTTGCTTTGATGACTGCTTTGCACACTCTTGGCATTCTCTTGATGAGCTTCAAGAGGTAGTCACCGGAAATGGTTTTCATTTCACAGGTGTGCCCTGTCAGGCTTAATAAGTGGGATTTCTGGCCTTATAAATGGGGTTGGACCATCAGTTGTGTTGTGCAGAAGTCTGGTGGATACACAGCTGATAGTCCTACTGAATAGACTGTTAGAATTTGTATTATGGCAAGAAAAAAGCAGCTAACTAAAGAAAAACGAGTGGCCATCATTACTTTAAGAAATGAAGGTCAGTCAGTTCGAAAAATTGGGCAAACTTTGAAAGTGTCCCCAAGTGCAGTTGCAAAAACCATCAAGTGCTACAAAGAAACTGGTTCACATGAGGACCGCCCCAGGAAAGGAAGACCAAGAGTCACCTCTGCTTCTGAGGATAAGTTTATCTGAGTCACCAGCCTCAGAAATCGCAGGTTAACATCAGCTCAGATTAGAGACCGGGTCAATGCCACACAGAGTTCTAGCAGCAGACACATCTCTACAACAACTGTTAAGAGGAGACTTTGTGCAGCAGGCCTTCATGGTAAAATAGCTGCTAGGAAACCACTGCTAAGGACAGGAAACAAGCAGAAGAGACTTGTTTGGGCTAAAGAACACAAGGAATGGACATTAGACCAGTGGAAATCTGTGCTTTGGTCTGATGAGTCCAAATTTGAGATCTTTGGTTCCAACTACCGTGTCTTTGTGCGACGCAGAAAAGGTGAACGGATGGACTCTACATGCCTGGTTCCCACCGTGAAGCATGGAGGAGGAGGTGTGATGGTATGGGGGTGCTTTGCTGGTGACACTGTTGGGGATTTATTCAAAATTGAAGGCATACTGAACCAGAATGGCTACCACAGCATCTTGCAGTGGCATGCTATTCCATCCGGTTTGCGTTTAGTTGGACCATCATTTATTTTTCAACAGGACAATGACCCCAAACACACCTCCAGGCTGTGTAAGGGCTATTTGACCAAGGAGGAGAGTGATGGGGTGCTATGCCAGATGACCTGGCCTCCACAGTCACCGGACCTGAACCCAATCGAGATGGTTTGGGGTGAGCTGGACCGCAGAGTGAAGGCAAAAGGCCCAGCAAGTGCTAAGTATCTCTGGGAACTCCTTCAAGATTGTTGGAAGACCATTTCCGGTGACTACCTCTTGAAGCTCATCAAGAGAATGCCAAGAATGTGCAAAGCAGTCTTCAAAGCAAAAGGTGGCTACTTTTAAGAACCTAGAATATAAGACATATTTTCAGTTGTTTCACACTTTTTTGTTAAGCATATAATTCCACATCTATTAATTCATAGTTTTGATGCCTTGAGTGTGAATGTACAATTTTCATAGTTATGAAAATACAGAAAAATCTTTAAATGAGACAGTGTGTCCAAACTTTTGGTGTGCACTGTATATTTTCCTCCAACTTGCTCTGTAGGGTTCTCTGTGGTGATAGTCAACCCATTACATGTACCTATAACCATACACCCAGGTTTAAATGGTCTTTTTAGTAGTTTGAAACGGTCAAGCAAAGATTTCCCGTTATTATCCTTTTTGTCCTTAGCAGATTGTGGTTTGTATCCCCAGTCGTAGTCACCTGTGTTCCACCCAACAGCACCCCAGTAATCACATTTTTGTCCCCAGTAATTGTCAGTGAAACAGATATATTGGTCAGTGTCCACCCACAAAGCTCTTAACCAGTCACTACTCAATCTTTCATACCCCCTACAAGATACTATCCCACAGTAATAAAATTGGAAAGTCACCACATTCAAGGAAGTATTGTACCAGAAAATTGGAATATCATTCTCTTTAGTAATAATTGCTTTGAATGCACGTGTTACCATAACAAAGGCTTACCCCATAGCTACCGTCATCAGAAAAAGGAACATCAGGGTTGTGGGTCTGAGACCGCCTTCTTGCAATGGGATGCGTGGACCCATGATGTTCAGCCTTCGACCTTCACAGCTGTAGGTGATGTAAGCAATACTTGGTAGGGCCCTTCAAATCTGGCATCCAGTGTGCCCCGCACGTGATTCTTTATCCAGACAAAATCTCCAGGCTGGATGCTGTGAGTACCTGGTTCAAGATCTGAGTCTGGAATAGAAGAGTACACTGTAGCATTTAACAAGTCCGACAACAAAATTCACAAGCTTATCATTCCCTGAACTAAGCTGCTGTGGGTAATATCGACCCATTCTAGGTGGCCCCCCCAAACAAGATCTCATATGGTGTGAGCCCTGTGGGTTGTCTCGGGGTATTTCTGACTGAGGATAGGGCAATAAGCAGCATCTCCGGCCATGGAAGTGACAATTCTTTACTGGCTTTAAGAATTTTGTTTTTCAAAGTGCCATTCATCCTTTCAACTTTGCCGCTACTTTGAGGATGATAAGGAGTATGCAGGCCCAAATCTGCCCCAATCATCTCCCAGATTGATTTGGTAACTTCTGCAGTGAAGGCGGATCCTTGATCACTTTCAATCACTTCTGGAATCCCGAATCTGCAGAAAAATTCTGCCAGAAACCTTTTCACTATAGTTCTAGCGGTCATGTTGGCTACTGGGTATGCTTCTGTCTAGCCGGAAAACTTATCCACCATCACCAGAACATATTCATATCTTCCACTCTTGAGTAATTGCATATGATCAATTTGGATTCTCTAGAAAGGATACTGTGACTTTGCCAGATTCTTCTTTGGCACATGTTCTGTTCTTCCGGGATTACAAGTGCTACAAATCTCACAGCTCCTAGTATAGTTTATAGCAAGAACTGAGATCTCGGGTGCAATATAGAGTTTATTGATAGCTGAAATCATCTGATTCTTCCCTCTATGTAACTTTCTATGAGCCCACTGAACCACTGCAGTATACAGTGCTCTTGGCAGACATATTCTTCTTCCCACTCTCCAGATTCCGTCATTACAAAACGTTCCTCCCCATCAGATCCATCCTTGTTTTTCTTCTTCTGTTACTGCATTCTGCCGGCCAACTAAAGTCCTGTGTGCCAGATTCTCTTCCAGTCTTTGCTACTCTTCATCTTCCTCCTCTTCTTCCAACCCCAAAATTCTCATTCCCGTTTCTTCCTCATCCCCTGGTTGTCTCTGACTTCTGGTGAGCACAAACACCTCCATACCCCCCGACACCTCTGCTTCCTCTGGAAATATTGGTTCAATAGCTGCTGCTTTTGCTGTAATGTCAGCCAGATGATTCTCTTTGACTTCCTCCGAATTCAGTTTCCCATGAGCCTTAATTTTGATCACAGCCACTTGCCTAGGTAACTTCAGAGCTTCTAGCAGATTTCTCATTGCTGCTGCATTCCGGATTGGAGCTCCACTGGCTGTCTTGTAACCTCTCAGGGCCCATATCAGGCCAAAGTAGTGGTCAATTCCGAATTCGTACCTCGAGTCCATGTAGATATTGGCCACTCGACTCTCTGCTCGCTTGCAGGCTTCGGTCAGAGCATACAGCTCGGCCTCTTGAGCTGACATATAAGATGGCAGTGGTCCATCAGAAACAACCGTTGGTGGGTACAAATCAGCAGAGGAGGAAAATCCAGCAAGACGATCTCCAATAAAAGCCATATTTATTAGTTAATTTAAAATATTTCATATCACCAAATAGATGCAGTTTTTTAGGTCACAACCATCCCAAACATGGGAGAACAGCAGACGCATTTCGGAAATTAATTCTTAGTCATTGCAATAGCCGCATGTATTCACGGGGCAGCATTTTATGTCATATCCTATCAGGTCACATGATTAGCCCCCTCCAATGAAATACATTTTAAAAAACATATCCATACAAGTATTAAAAAATAACATATAAAAGATACAATGAGAAACTATACAATTAGTCGTAATAATAGATCATGTCCTGTCTTAAATTCATTCCTTTTGGAGATCTTGTATCAAGTTTGTAGATCCACCAGGATTCTCTGTTAAGGAGTTTTCTCCGATAATCCCCTCACCTATGTGGTTTCCCAACCTTTTCTATCCCAATTATCTCGCAGCTGGAAGTATTACCTCCGTGTTCCACACTGAAATGTCTGGATGCTGCTGAGCATTTAGTTATCATTTTATTATTGCTATCTGAACTTCTGAGTTCCCCCCTAAGTCTTCAGAGCAGTCCCCCCTTGATAGAGGAAGCAGAGTGGAGTCGTTCAAGACAGTACATCACCAAAGAGCTATATTTTCTGGTAAAAGGAGCTCACATTGGATTCTGACATTGCATAGATAGATGGTTGTACTGGGTTTGTGCAAGGATAGCTTTCAAATCATGAGGGGCCAGTATAGTTGTAGGATGGCCAAGTAGAACATCTGCTGTTCTGTGTTGGAGTTCTGTAGCTTCCAGCACTGCTTTGAGACATGTTGGAGCTGTTTGCGCCACTGGATCCAATTTACTGGAATAATATCCGATGGGTCTCATGTGGCCTCCATGTTTTTGTGCCAGAACTCCTGAGGAATGGCAACACGCTTCAGAGACAAATAGAAAGAGAGGAAATTCATAGTTGGGAATCCCCAGTGCAGGGGCTGAAATGATGAGTTCTTTCAACTGGTCCATTGCATCCTCAGCTTCTTGGTCAAAATGCAGGTCAAGCTCAGAAGAGTGGACCCGATCATATAGAGGTTGCATGAGAGCTGACACGTTAGGGATCCACTGCCTTCAGTGTGAGACCATTCCCAGGAAAGCTTGGAGTTGTTTGACAGTTCTCGGTTACGGGATGTCACGAATGGCAGTTTTCCGCTTTTCAGTGAGATGCTTGGTACCTTGGGATATGCAATGACCCAAAAACACAACTTTGGTACAACACCATTGTAGCTTTCGCAGAGTAACTTTGCATCCGATGGTGGCCAGAAATTGGAGAAAAGAATAGCTGAACTTGTGGCAAGTTTGGTCATGGGGACAAGAGAAGAGTAGATCATCGACATATTGTATCAATGTGACTTCAGGGTTCTCACTATTTCAGTGTTGGAGACAGGTAGTTAAGGCCAGTGTGAAATGATGACGAGAGTTCTGAGCTCCTTGAGGCATAATGGTCCAGGTGTACTGTACTCCTCTGTGTGTAAAATCAAAAAGATACTGACAGTCTGGATGCAGAGGCACACTAAAGAAGGCATTTGCCAAGTCGATTACTGTAAAATGGGTTGCCTCAGGGGGAATTTCACTGAGTAATGTATGTGGATTTGGCACCACTGGGGTCTCCAGGATTGTAACTGCATTCACAGCTCTCAGATCTTGCACCATCCTAAATTTATCTGATTCTCCTCTTGCAGTTTTCTTCTTCACTGGAAACAATGGAGTATTAGCAGGAGAAACACAGGAAATTAATTCTCCTTTCTTGAATAATTCTTGGATCTGGGCATCTAATGACGCTTCTTGGGCTGCTTTCAGTGGGTACTGTGGGAGTCTGGGAATCCGTGCACCTTTTTTCAGGAAAAATTGGACTGGCGGGACAGGCAGCCGGCATATATCATCAGGACCTTGAGACCAGAGTTCAGGTGGTATGCAGTCAAGATAATGCTGTGGTATGGCGGTTATTGCAAACTGGATGACACACAATGGGAGGGCATGTACCTTTGTTTGTTCCTCTAATGATAACGGAGTAGAGACATCTAGATGCATTCAATTCTCATCATATGATATCTGAGCATTTGACTTCTGGAGTAGATCTGCTCCCAACAAATTAAGCGGGCAGGTGTCTGAAATGAGCAATCTGGCCAGCAGCTTCTGTTCTTTCCCAATAGGCAATGGAAATGTTAGTCGGGATGAGTGTGGTTTTCCATCCACTCCCACACATGAAAGGAAATCATCAGAAATAAGCGATTCATAGGGTAAATCTCTTGAGCAGGTGCTGGAGCAGGCTCTGGAGCAGGCCTTGGTACAGCATTCAATTGTTTCTCTATAGCTTTAGCAATAAGGAGTACCTTCTGCGAGGACACATCCACGTATTCTGGCCTGGAGTCTGTAATCTTCGCTGAGATTTCCTCTCTGAGTCCCCTAACAAATGAAGTGACTAGCAGATTCTGTTGGATCCTCTGACCTTCATCGAACCCTTGATCCTTGAACAGAGTATAGATTCTGGTGTAAAATTTTTTGACATTCTCCACTGATTCTTGAGAACAGTCCAATACACTGGTAGATGAGTCTGTGAGCCACTCCTTGGCCCACTGCTGAAGTTGTTGACAAAAGGCTCCTCCTGATTGGTAAGTCTCCTTGTCTGTCACTTGGCTGTCATTCAGAGCTACTTGAATTATTGGCCAAAAGGTATCTCCCGCTTTAATGCTAGTGATTTCATGAAGATCTTTCCAAGTGGCTGAATAAGTTTGTTGACTTTGTCTGATTCTTCTGTAGAAACCCATAGGGTGTCTGTCTGGGTCAGGTAGTTGACTAATCACTCGATAAACTTGCAAAGGTGTGAATGCCACATATCTATTATGATAATCTCGCACTGGAGATTCTGACTGACAAGATGTTGAGGGAGATACCGGCAACACAGCAACAGGAGGTGGGCTTGTTTGTCCAGGAAATAGTTCATTTGGGTTATCTTCTGAGGTCATCTGGCAGCTGAGTAGGTCTGATCTAGCTGTGGCACTTTCCACAGCTCATTGCTGATTAGTCTTATCTCCTCCAACATAGTTAGTCCTCTGTACTCCTGTATAGCTTGGACTATTGCTTGGGCACAAGCTTGCATAGGAAATCTATATATTCCAGAACTTATAGCCGGAAGAGCAATAGAAGTAAGGTTCCTTGTTCCAGCATAGTTCAGAATATTGTTGATTGTAGCTCTGAGTTGTGACACACACTGATCATGATGATCTTCATCATTCACTGGACCTATGTAACGGGTCTGGGAGGCGGAACCTCTGAGCTACTATACAAGGGGGCGGTCCTTGTAAGGGAGCTGGTGGCGACCAGGGTAGACGGGCAGGCAGTCACAGCAGGTGACTGGGACAGTCTCTGAATGAACGGGCAGGAGGTCACGGCAAGTGACCGGGGCAGTCTCTGGATGAATGGGCAGGAGGTCACGGCAAGTGACAGGGGCAGTCTCTGGGTAAAGGATTGGTACGACCTGTGGCGGCAGATGATAGACGTGAGCTCCCAGGTGAGCAGGCGAGAGTCTCTGGATAATCGGGTGGTCACAGCATGTGACGGCGGAGCCTCCAGGAAGACCAACAGACAGGTAGCAGATGAGCGCTCCCAGGTGAGCAGGCAGGAGTCTCTGGACAGGCGGGTGGTCACAGCACGTGACGGCAGAGCCTCCTGGTAGGCTAGCAGACAGGCAGCAGATGAGCGCTCCCAGGTGAGCGGGCAAGCTGGTCCTTAGACAGACTGACAGGAGTTGGAAGGCAGACCGTCGGACCTCAGGCAAGCAGGCAGGTAGAAGATGTGCGCTCCCAGGTGAGCGGGCAAGCTGGTCCTTAGACAGACTGACAGAAGTTGGAAGGCAGACCGTCGGACCTCAGGCTAGCAGGCAGGTAGCAGGATATCAGGCAGGAATTAGACAGCAGACTGGCAGGAATCTGGCAGGTATCTGGCAGGTAACTGGCAACGGGACCTGAGGGCTGAAGCAGAGTAGTGAACAGTGCTACAACATTGCTCGGGCACCTCCATTTTGGAGGAGGTGCCTTTTATATGGGAGGTCCTCCGGCAATTGGCCGGGGACTCCTTAGGACGGCGCGCGCGGTCCCTTTAAGAGAGGGGGAGCGCGCGCGCGCCCTAAGCACACTGCCGGGGAAGGAGCACGTGCCGGAAGCAGCGGGGGGAGAAGCGCTGGAGGACGCCACGCCAGAAGCGGGGAGGTGAGAGGGACGGCGTCTCTGCCTAGAACGGGGCAGAGACGCCGATGCTACAGTACCCCCCCCTTTAGGCCCCCTCTTTTTTTGGCCAGAAAGAAATTTCTCAAGGAGAAGCGGGGCGTTGATGTTCTCCCTGGGTTCCCAAGTTCTCTCCTCAGGACCAAACCCCTTCCAATCTACCAGAAAAAAGGTTTTTCCTCTTACCCTCTTGGAGGCCAGAATACTCTCTACCTCAAAGATGTCATCAGCGGAAACCGGAGCAGGAGGGGCACCTGGATTTTTGGAAAAAAAGTTAAAGACAACGGGTTTGAGGAGAGATACGTGGAAGGAGTTGGGGATCCGTAGGGTGGCCGGGAGTTTTAATTTGTAGGCCACAGGGTTAATTTGCCTGAGGACTTCGAAGGGGCCGATGAATCGAGGACCCAACTTGTAGGAGGGTACTTTGAGCCGCACATGTTTGGATGAGAGCCAAACCTTGTCTCCCGGGCGGAATTGGGGCGGATCCAGACGTCTCTTATCAGCATATCTCTTCATCCGCTCAGAGGAGAGAAGAAGAGCGGAACTGGTGCTCTCCCAAATAGTAGAAAATTCGCTGACAAGAGACTCCGCAGCAGGGTTGTCCACAGAAACGGAGACAGGAAGTGGAATCCGGGGATGTTGGCCACCGACTATAAAGAACGGGGATTTGGAAGAGGACTCGCTCTCATGGTTGTTATAAGAGAACTCGGCCCATGGTAGGAGATCCACCCAGTCCGAGTGGTGAGCATCAACGAAGTGCCGGAGGTAGCTGGACAAGATCTGATTGATCCGCTCCACTTGACCATTGGACTGAGGGTGGTAAGCGGAGGAGAAATCCAGGGTAATGTCCAGCAGCTTACATGTGGCTCTCCAGAAGCGAGAGGTGAACTGAACCCCACGATCCGACACGATGTGGAGGGGCAGACCATGGAGACGGAAGATGTGGCGGATAAAGTCTTTAGCCAGCTCGGGTGCAGACGGAAGACCAGGCAGGGGAATGAAGTGGGCCATCTTAGAAAAACGGTCAGCGACAACCCAAATGACAGTACAACCGGCAGAAACTGGAAGGTCGGTGATAAAGTCCATAGCGATGTGTTGCCAAGGAGCAGCAGGTACGGGAAGGGGCAGGAGATGGCCGGCAGGTAGATGTCGGGGAACTTTGTTACGGGCACAGGATGAACAGGCCGCGACGAAGTCTACCACGTCCTTACGCAGGGTAGGCCACCAGTAATGCCGGGTAATAAGTTGGAAGGTCTTCTTTTGCCCAGCATGGCCAGCTAGTTTAGAAGAATGTCCCCAGCGAAGAACCCTCTCCCGATCTGGCACAGCTACGAACGTCTTACCGGGTGGAAGACGTGTCAGATCCAAGGGGGCCACATTCATCACCTTGGAGGAGTCGATGATGTGCGTAGGTTCCTCCTCTTGATCGGAGGACAGGAAGGACCGGGACAAGGCATCAGCTTTGACGTTCTTGTCCACCGGACGGAAATGAAGAATGAAGTCGAAGCTGGCAAAAAACAACGACCACCGGGCCTGGCGAGGATTGAGTCTCTGGGCATTTTGGAGATATGCCAGGTTTTTGTGATCCGTGTAGATAATTACCGGGTAGAGAGCCCCTTCAAGCAGATAGCGCCACTCTCCCAGTGCCAATTTGATGGCTAGCAATTCCCGGTCTCCAATGGAGTAGTTGCGCTCCGACGAGGAGAAGATTTTGGAGAAGAAGCCGCACGTTACCATTCTCCCGGTAGAAGACTTCTGGGTGAGCACCGCTCCGGCTCCGGAGGAGGAGGCAGCAACCTCCAGGTAGAATTGTTTATTACAGTCCGGACGGTGCAGGACGGGAGCAGAGGCGAAGGCTTTCTTTAGGGAAAGGAAGGCCTCCTTGGCTTCAGGCGACCATGTCCTGGGGTTAGCCCCCTTACGGGTAAGTGCAGATATGGGAGCAGTCCGAGACGAGAAGTGTGGGATGAAAAGACGATAATAATTAGCGAAGCCCAGGAATCGCTGTATCGCCTTCAAACCTTCAGGACGAGGCCATTTTAGAACGGAAGAGAGCTTCTCGGGATCCATTTGCAGACCTGTTTGGGAGATGACATAGCCCAAGAACGGAAGGGAGGTCTGATCGAAGAGGCACTTCTCGTATTTGGCGTAAAGGTGGTTCTGCCGAAGCCTAAGCAGGACCTGACGAACATCCCTCCGGTGTGTGGGGAGATCCGGAGAGAAGACCAAGATATCGTCCAGGTATACCACTACGCAGGAGTACAGGAGGTCACGGAAGATGTCGTTGACTAGTTCCTGAAAGACCGCGGGAGCATTACAGAGACCGAAGGGCATCACAAGGTACTCGTAGTGACCGTCCCGGGTATTGAATGCCGTCTTCCACTCGTCTCCTTGACGGATACGGACCAGATTATACGCTCCTCGTAGATCCAGCTTGGAGAAGATCCTGGCGCCCTTGAGACGGTCAAACAATTCGGAGATGGGTGGCAAGGGATATTTGTTTTTTACCGTGATGAGATTGAGTCCTCTGTAGTCAATACAGGGACGTAGCGAGCCGTCTTTCTTTTTGACAAAGAAGAATCCGGCTCCAGCCGGGGAGGTAGATTTTCGGATAAATCCCCTAGCCAGATTCTCTTCAATGTACTCAGACATGGCTCGGGTCTCGGCTGCAGACAACGGGTAGATACGCCCACGGGGAGGAGTGGTGCCAGGTACCAGGTCGATCGGGCAATCGTATGGCCTATGGGGTGGCAACGTCTCAGCTTCCTTCTTACCGAAGACGTCCGCATAGGGCCAGTAGGGAGCCGGGAGACCAGGTAAGTTAGCTGGAGTAGGCTGAGGGCGAAGTGGACGGACCGGGACCAGGCAGGTCCTATGGCAGTCAGGACCCCATCGGAGTACTTCACCGGACCGCCAGTTCAATACGGGTTCATGTGTCTGGAGCCAAGGTAGACCTAGCAACAGGGAGTGAGAAAGTCCGGACAGCACATGGAATGAGATCTCCTCAGAGTGCAGCATTCCCACCTGCAGGGTTATGGGTTCGGTGACGAGCAGGATGGTCTCCGAGAGAAGTCTTCCATCCACGGAGGCGACTGACAATGGTTCAGCCAGGGACTTGGTGGGAATATGGTATCTCTCTACCAGAGACTGGGAGATGAGGTTTCCAGCAGCTCCAGAATCCAGATGGGCGAGTTCAAAGAGACGGTTTTCTCCCCAAGCAATAGAGACCTGTAAGGTCAGAGACGGAGAGGGCTTACTTTTGTCTAGGATGACCTCTCCGAGTGGTCCTAGACACTGGCGTTTCCCGGCTTTTCCGGGCAGGAACGGATGAAGTGCTTCATACTGCCACAATAGAAACAGCTTCCCTCGGCTCGGCGAGATTCTTGGCGAGAACCGACCATCTTGGTCTGGTCGACCTGCATAGGCTCAGGAGAGTGTAGCTGAGGAGAGACGGAGGGAGTGACGGGTTTCTGAAAAGTAGGAGCTAGACGTGGAAACCTCCTCTCACGGGTGACCTCTTTGGCACGCTCCTGGAACCACAGGTCAATCCGGGTGGCAAGAGTTATTAGGTCATCGAGAGTGGTAGGAATGTCCCGACCGGCAAGTTCATCTTTAATACGGCCGGACAGACCCTCCCAGAAGACGGAAACCAGAGCGTCATTATCCCAGGCCAGCTCCGAGGCAAGGGTACGGAACCGTATGGCATATTGGCCCACGGTGAGATTTCCCTGACGGAGGCGTAGCAGAGATGATGCGGATGAGGTCTTCCGTCCGGGTTCGTCGAAGACTTTCCGGAAAGCCGTGAGAAAGGCAGGCAAGTCGGACACCAGGGGGTCTCCTCTCTCCCATAGAGGATTTAGCCAGGCCAGGGCCTCTCCGGTGAGATGGGACATGATGAAGGCAATTTTGGCCCGGTCGGAGTTAAACTGGTGAGACAGGAGTTCAAAGTGCAGGGTGCACTGATTTATGAAGCCCCGAGCCTGGGCGGAGTCGCCTCCGAAACGAGGAGGTGCAGAAAGCCGGGGTCTGGGGTAGGATACCATGTTATTAGTGGGCAGTGGAGCTGCCGGATTGTGAGTCATGGCACTGGCGGTGGTTGCAGGCAGAGCAGTCAGAGTGTCCAGGCGAGAATTGACATTCCGCAGGTGACCCAGGATGGACTCCTGTTGGGACCTCTGACGGGACAGTTCATGACACAGGTCCGAGAGCGAGGGAGCTTGGGTGCCACCGGGTTCCATGGCCCGAGCAAACTGTAACGGGTCTGGGAGGCGGAACCTCTGAGCTACTATACAAGGGGGCGGTCCTTGTAAGGGAGCGGGTGGCGACCAGGGTAGACGGGCAGGCAGTCACAGCAGGTGACTGGGACAGTCTCTGAATGAACGGGCAGGAGGTCACGGCAAGTGACCGGGGCAGTCTCTGGATGAACGGGCAGGAGGTCACGGCAAGTGACCGGGGCAGTCTCTGGATGAACGGGCAGGAGGTCACGGCAAGTGACCGGGGCAGTCTCTGGGTAAAGGATTGGTACGACCTGTGGCGGCAGATGATAGACGTGAGCTCCCAGGTGAGCAGGCGAGAGTCTCTGGATAATCGGGTGGTCACAGCATGTGACGGCGGAGCCTCCAGTAAGACCAACAGACAGGTAGCAGATGAGCGCTCCCAGGTGAGCGGGCAGGAGTCTCTGGACAGGCGGGTGGTCACAGCACGTGACGGCAGAGCCTCCTGGTAGGCTAGCAGACAGGCAGCAGATGAGCGCTCCCAGGTGAGCGGGCAAGCTGGTCCTTAGACAGACTGACAGGAGTTGGAAGGCAGACCGTCGGACCTCAGGCAAGCAGGCAGGTAGAAGATGTGCGCTCCCAGGTGAGCGGGCAAGCTGGTCCTTAGACAGACTGACAGAAGTTGGAAGGCAGACCGTCGGACCTCAGGCTAGCAGGCAGGTAGCAGGATATCAGGCAGGAATTAGACAGCAGACTGGCAGGAATCTGGCAGGTATCTGGCAGGTAACTGGCAACGGGACCTGAGGGCTGAAGCAGAGTAGTGAACAGTGCTACAACATTGCTCGGGCACCTCCATTTTGGAGGAGGTGCCTTTTATATGGGAGGTCCTCCGGCAATTGGCCGGGGACTCCTTAGGACGGCGCGCGCGGTCCCTTTAAGAGAGGGGGAGCGCGCGCGCGCCCTAAGCACACTGCCGGGGAAGGAGCGCGTGCCGGAAGCAGCGGGGGGAGAAGCGCTGGAGGACGCCGCGCCAGAAGCGGGGAGGTGAGAGGGACGGCGTCTCTGCCTAGAACGGGGCAGAGACGCCGATGCTACAACCTACAGCATGAATGATAAGCCTGCATGGCAATCTCTCTGGTCTGGTGGCAACCAGGTCTGTTGCCTCAACCGGTCCTGAAGAATGTACAATGCTGTTACAGTTTTCCTGAATAGCATTACCTCCGGCTTGCACAATAGTCTTAGCCACTCCTCCTCTATGTTGTAATCTAGGGTTTGCTGCATTAACTATAGCATCCACCCGCCGTGTTACCAGATCCCCTAGACCTGCTGTTAGTACCGTTGATGACTTCCAAATCATTCTTTCTGTCCGTGGCTTCCACACCAGTGGGTATTCTTCATCTGAAAGGGTGGCACGGGAATCCTCCCGATCCAGAGAGAATTCTGATATTGGTGTACGAAATGTCACACAAGCCAGTTTAGCTTCTGGATCGCTTATTGGTGTGGAAGCTGATGGTGGTGGTGGTGCTGCTGCCTCTTCATCCCACGGCTCCTCCGGTTCAATAGTATTTCTCCTTCGGTTAAGGGCCTGCCGGAACTCCGGACTATTAAATAGAGTTTCGGCACTAGGCAAATAAGGATAGAGAGGGACATAGTCTTTTGGGACATAGTACGCACCATCCGAAGTGACAACCGGACACACTGGTATAGGAATAAATGTTGCGGTTGATTTTCTGGGTGTAGTGTGTATTGCGGCCTGTATTCCGAGTGCGCCAAGATGGCTGCCACCGGAAGGAAGCACACTACAGGAAGGGTGTGTGCCACTGGGAAGGAGCACACCAACTGACATCTGGTCAGAGGCCGGAGGTGATGCAATGGGTGTAGTAACATGGCCGCTGCAGGAAGGGTTGGAACTTTGGGCGGACATAGGTATAACGGATGAGGATGGGGCACTAGGAGTGGCTTGGGTAGTAGCGAGGGGTGGGCCTCCTGGACGGGGCGCGTGACATGCAACACAATAATCTGCTGACAATGGATTCTGCTGGCCACAATTAGAACACACCCAACGATTCATTGCGCCGCCATTATAGGGCAGTGGCGGAGGCATCTCTCTAACATAGAAATAACCAGTTATGTTTCCATTGTTATCCCTATCCTCAATCTCCACAAACCCTTCTTTCGATAAACTCAGCGCAACCTTTTTCCACATGTATGCCCTTTGCAAAAACTCATTATCTTCCAGTTTTCCCCTGTTTTCACAAATTGCTGCATTCAACATCTCGTACTGCAATCTACCCTCCCGGGTACAACAATGACATTACTTTTTTGGTTTTCTCTACATATTTCCTTCCTTTTCTTCTAGCAACTATATCTTTGGACAAACAAATGTCAAGACAAACAATGTCTTTAGTTTTTCCATGATTTTGGCTCCAGGCGTCCCATCCTCTTAGACTTATGATCAGACCAGGCAAGCTGATACACAAGTTGAATTGTAACAGGTCCCTACACTCCCTACCAAGCACTGAATTGATTCTTTTATGACTTAATGAAGCACCGAACACCCCACGCACCCGCGTCCTAGAGACGTCTTGATATACAGCTTAACGATGCAGTTGGCTCCCCGTTTATTCCACGTCTTAATAGAGGATTGGTTGACCCCGCGTGCCCGCGCCCTAATGGTGTCTTAATACACGACTTATCAGCAACTTCACTCCCCGCATGTCCCACAACTTAATACACGACTTAATAGAGGATTGGTTGGCCCCGCATGCCCGCGCCCTAATGGCGTCTTAATACACGACTTATCAGCAACGTCACTCCCCGCGTGCCCACATTATAAACAAAGACATTTTCCTAAATTCTCAAGTGTATACTAGTACGCCCCTGCGTACAAAGATCGTTCTAATGGGACGGAACACCTCAGAAACCACAGAGCAGCAGTTAGCCAGGAGCGACTACACACCAGAGTTCTTGGAATCACACAGCGGGGACCCGCCCAGTCGCACGGAGCTGTCCCTAAGGGCCAATCTAGACACCACAAACTCAGAGACCCCTCAAAATACGAATAAGCACTATGGATTCACTAAATCTGCAGACTTACCGTATTCAGTGATGAGCGTTGATCAGGCTCTCGCTTTGAGCAGTCCTGGCTCATCTGTAGGTGGTCCGGTGATGGGAACCCCAAGACCTAGAGTCCCTTTGAGTGCAATCCGACACCATTTGTGGAGGTTTCACCAATTTAAGATACACTAGGTAACTGCTCTCCTCCAAATTAAAGATATCCGAGTGCATGCAAAGGAGCTAATTAACCAAATTTGCTAATCTGGTTGAAAAACTTCACTCAGAGACTGAACCACGCAAAGTGGCATAGTTTATTACGTAGACATGGCGTTATATAGTATTCTACTTCTAGGTGGATTAGTAAAATTCATTGCTCTTTCTGATACCTTGGCACACTGCAATTTGCTCATCCTTGTATCTCTTGGCCTCAGGAGGGGTGAAGTCGTCATCTTTGCCAACTCGACATGAATCTCTCTATTATCAGCCATGCACATGCATACGTCCTTCCCAGGAAATCATTTAGTTGTTCATGTCTCCAATAAGAACAGAAACTGTTAGTTATATATTCATTAACTATTAACATAATCCATGTGAATATACACATTTGCATACATACATACACATAGATTATTCCATCATCTCTATATTAATTCACACTGATTAGGTAATCTATTAAAAGAAACTAATTGATTTTCTATAATATACAGTATATATTTTACCTTGACAATACTAGATGCTGGAAAGGGGGACTGAAAATCTGTAACAAGAGTGAATTCTGGCACAGCCCAGGAAAAGAAGGAAATTGCACTAGCAGAACATGTCTCAGGTTGGTAAACCTGTAAAACATCTGACGTAGGATGTCATACCCAAGCAAGACATAAGGATGTAGATAACTGCGTAATAGTAAGCAAACAAGCTTTTGGTGTAGCATATAATAGTTTCGCCAATCTGATGAACTTTTGTCCAATGCTGAATTAATAATTACAGGCCTATAGAAATTTTTCACTCAAGGGAGTCAAAGGCAATTTTTGTATCAAGTGATGAAAAGATCCAGAACCGTAAATCACCATGAGTGATACAGTTATGAATTAATACTCTATGCTGAGTTTGAGCAGCATATATAATTGACAGGATTACCTAGCTGAGGTGAAGGGCTAATGTCTTAGCAAGAATAGGCAAGTAAACATCGGATTGGATGAAAAATTTGTTTAAGGTCCTCTTTACGCCACTCAGATTCCACTTAGCATTTTCATATGTTTATTGGTAGAGATGAACATATACTGTATATTTAAGTGGAATTTAATTCTTCTAGAAGTTTACAAAAATATGTATTCTTCAGAATATGGATTTTACAATTGCGCATTTATGAGCATAAGTTCAGTAATACGGCAGTCAGTTGAGGCATCTATTTTGCTGAACCAAGCAAAAGGTTAAAAAAGTAATTATTATCATCTCATTGCGTACTTGTTCTGCTTTCCCTGCAACTCATATTCTAGTCCTCCATGTATCTTCTTTTTGCATCCCATCGGTCGTGCACGTCTTCTTCAGCCTCCTTCACTCTTGGCCAGGATTTCTGGCTAGACCAGGCCTTTGATGTCACTACACACCAAACCACAATGGCACATGTTGTCACTAGAAAACACATTGCAGGGGTGAGGGGACAGGTGATCGGTGAGGTGAGTACTACATTTTTTTTTACATCCTAACTTTATTACTCTCTGTCCTAGGACCCCTACTCTTCTCAATCTATACACTTGGCCTGGGACAACCGCTAAAATCCCATGGCTTCCAGTACCATCTGTACGCTGATGACACCCAGATCTACCTCTCTGGCCCAGATGTCACCTCTCTGCTGTCCAGAATCTCAGCATGTCTAGCAGCCATATCCTCCTTCTTCTCCTCCCGCTTTCTCAATCTCAATGTGGACAAAATTGAACTCATCATCTTTCCCCCATCTCGCATAGCTTACCCACCTGACCTTTCTATCACAATAAATGACATCACACTTTCCCCTGTACCAGCAATCCGCTGCCTCGGAGTAACCCTTGACTCTGCCCTGTCCTTCAAACCCCACATCCAAGCTCTCGCTACCTCCTGTCGCCGCCAGCTCAAAAATATTTCCAGAATCCATGCTTTCCTCAATCTACTAAACTGCTTGTTCATGCCCTCATCATCTCCCACCTCAACTACTGCAACATCCTCCTCTGTGGCCTTCCTGCTAACATTCTCGCACCCCTCCGGTCCATCCTTAACTCTGCTGCGCAACTAGTTAATCTCTCGTCTCGTTACTCCTCTGCTATCCCCCTTTGCAAATCCTTTCACTGGCTCCCAATTGCCCAGAGTATCCAGTTCAAACTACTAACACTGACCTACAAAGCCATTCATAACCTCTGTCCTCCATACATCTCTGAAGTAATCTCCCGATACATTACCTTACGTAATCTCCGGTCCTCCCAAGACCTCCTTCTCTCCTCCACACTTATTCGTTCCTCACCCAATCGCCTCCAAGATTTCTCACGAATATCCCCCATCCTATGGAATTCTATGCCTCAACACGTCCGATTATTCCCACTACACTTGGATCCTTCAGATGGAACCTGAAAACCCATCTCTTCAAACAAGCTTACAGCCTGCCATGACCTTGCCTGCTGCCACCTCAACAACACCGGAGCTACTGCAACCCCCACCTACTGTCTCCTTCCCCATTCCTGTAGAATGTAATCCCGCAAGGGCAGGGTCCTCTTCCCTCTGTACCAGTCTATCATTGTTAATTTGTTTATTATAAGTAATATCTGTATTTGGTATGTAACCCCTCCTTATGTACAGCACCATGGAATCAATGGTGCTACATAAATAAGTAATAATAAATAATAAATGGGCTGCTGGTTGCTACCAGGTTATCATCCGTGTGTATAGTGAAGTTATTTTTAACAATACTAACGTTGTGTTTCCAATAAGGAGATTAGAAGGAATTGGATACAGTCCTATGAGATTTCAAAGTGTTATATTTATTCAGAGCAGTTGGAGTACCTGCAGTTCAAGACAAATGTATTCACCGCAAATCGAAGTTTTGAAAAACATTTGTCGAACCTGGCAAATTAGAATTTTAAAAGATTTCATCATCTGTAACTGATTCTATTTCTTGTCTCTAGCAGTGGTAGCTCCTTACATACAGCAGCAATCCTGAGGATTAATGGAGGCTGTCCTGTGTGTTTGCAGCAGGTGGAAGTGACTCGCCCCCTGGGCCGTGGGGCACTCGGATCCGGGCAATAGGGGGAACGATGGGAGTAGTAGTGGCAACCCGGTTCCGTGGCTCAGGGTGGTCAGGCCAGTGGTAGTCCGTTATGTGTTGTTGATTATGTCCGACTACGCCACCCATGGATTTGCGGTCATTAGGAATCGCCGCTGCAAGGCAGACCGCTGGGGCTGATGATGTGTGCAGCTGGGATGGTGTGACTCCCCACGGGAAGAGTGCGGCCCCAGGGCAGTGTAGTGGATGGTGGGAGTGATGGTGGTGAGAGTCCCAGTACCGGTAGTGCTGGAGGCGCGAAGGAGCACACAGACAATAGGTTGCAGTCCAGGGTCTTTACTGAAACAGGTAAACTGACCCATAAACAGTCCCAGCTAGGAGGGGACCTGGATGTCTGAGAGCAACGGGGAAATTGGCCCTGGTCAGGGTGAGGGTGTAGGCCTACCGTGCTTTCTGCGCTCCTTCTGGCTATCTCCTCGTTATAGGGTAACAGCCCATGTTTCCGAGCTTTCTGTGGATTCTCGCCTGTATGGCCTGCGACGTGGATTCCTTTCTGCTCCCAGCCTTGTACGGCTTTACTGGTCCCTTCGGTTGTGGCAGGGCCTCCAGGCTTCTTAGGCCAAGGAATATACAGTCCCTTGCGGACTGGTTCTCTGCTGGAGGATGTAGAATCCTCCCAGCCTCAGACACCAAAGTCTGGTAAAGTCAGTCTCTTATCTGCCAAGACAGGCTTGCTTCGCCTCTTGTCTCTGGCTTGTGGCTGTCCTCCTGCCACACTTCCTCTTAGGTGCAGTGCAACTGTCTGTCCCTGCTCTGCTCTGGGACAAGTCTCAGTGCTGAGACAGGCCACCAAGTTCTCCCTAACCCTGCCCCCAGTACCAGCTTTTATAGGGGCAGCCAGCTCCCCCTACTGGCCTGAGACAGGAGGCATTGCATGCTAATGTTCCCCTGACTAGAGAACCTCCCCCTTGCTCTCAGACACAGCTTTAATTACACTTGTGGCATCCAGGCCAAGGTGACACATTCCCCCCTAGTGAAATTTAGTACTCCGGGACTAAACAATAAACAAAGACAATATGCATAACTATAAAACATTAATAGACAAACGACGCATAGATTGAGTTCTTAAGGTCACAGTGTGGCCTGTGACCGAGTGTCCATATCACCAATACAACGGGGAGCCTTAACCAGGTGGGGGTCTGTCCTACCCCAAGTCCTTTACAGTCTTAGTTCATTCCTGGGTTAGGCTCCAAACGCAGTCCATACAAGGTCCCGGTTATAAAAAGTCCATAACCTTTGAGTCCTTACGGTAGCTGCAAGAAACTGAAACACAGAATTACCAAACATGCATGTAACTTGGCAAACAATTCAACATTTGGCAACAGGGTTATTTACAATCTTAGTACACTCTATATTTTCCAGCGAGCGGGTATCTGCCCCTTTGTGCTCCTGGTTGATCTACGTAGCCCACTGTCTGGTGGTGGACCGACCTGGCTTTCCCCACTAGCGTTAGGGGTACAGCTACCAGCTGGGTGTACAGGTAGGGCAGGCAGCTGTCTGCGGGTCCTTTGGCTCACTGTCAGCAGAGGGTTGACTCTCCTGGGCTGCTGGTACAGGCTCTTCTGCCTCTGGAACCGCTTGCTCCTCTTCACCTTCCGGCTCTGGTGCAGGTTGTTGCGCAGTTGGTTGCAGGAAATACAGGACAGGTACCACTATGGCATCATTTATGTGAGTCCAGGACTGAGGGAACTCTCCGAGAATGGTGCTGATCATTTCTTCCTTGTCCTCTGCGGGTTCAAGGTCACTCTGATCCTCTTCTGCACTATGGAGTTGCTCGGGGCACCTTTTGAGGTGGTCTCTGGGGACGGTGCTAGTGGTTTCTCCTCCGTCCTTGGTGATCACACACACCTTCGGGTTGTCGTGATCAGACTGCAGTACGGTGTAGGGTTCCCTTTCCCACTGGTCGTCCAACTTATGTAGCCTTCTCTTCCGCTTCAGGACTTGCTCACCAGGTTCTAGGGGACCAGCAGGGGCGTGTTGGTTGAAGAGTCTTTCTTGCTTCTCTCTCACCTGGGCCAGGCTCTTCTCCACACTCTCCTGTACCTTCTTGTACTGCAGTTGCCTTTCCGTATTCCAGTCCGTATCCGGGGAGGTGTCCTCAGGTATTAGGACTCCCATCTCCAGGTCTACGGGCAGCTTACCTGGTCTGGCTCGCATCAGGTAAGCCGGGGTGCAGTTTGTAGCATTCACCGGGATATTGTTGTATAGGTCTATCAGGTCCGGCAGTCTTTCTGGCCACAGGCTGCGTTCCTCCAGGGGCAACGTCTTCAGGAGATCAATGACTATATTGTTCATCTTCTCACACATCCCGTTGGTTTGTGGATGGTAAGGCGTTGTCCGAATCTTCTTACAGCCATAGAGGTTGCAGAACTCTTGGAAGATTTCAGTCTCGAACGCTGGACCCTGGTCTGTCAGGACCTGTTCCGGATACCCGTGTGGACGGCAGAAATATTGCTGGAAGGCTCTGGCCGCTGTTTGGGCTGTCAAGTCCTTTACCGGGACCACCACTAGAAAACGGGAATAGTGGTCCACGATTGTCAGGGCATAGATGTATCCTTACCGGCTGGGAGCCAATTTGACATGGTCCAGAGCTACCAGCTCAAGAGGCTGCGTGGTGACGATGGGCCTCAAGGGTGTCTTCTGGCTGGCACGGTCCTTCCTCCTTAGGTGACAAGGGCCACAGTCTCTGCACCATTTTTCTACAGCTCCTCTTATGCCGACCCAAAAGAACCTTCCTCTTAGTAGGAACTCCAGTTTCTTCCAACCGAAGTGTCCCGCTCTGTCATGGTAAGCCCCCAGGACCATAGCTGCATCCCGCCTTGCGACCACGACTTGCCAGGTCAGCTCATGCGTCCGGTGGTTAACAAACCTTCTGCACAACTTGCCTTCGTAGAGGAACAGCTTGCTCTTCTCCTTCCATAGCTGCTTGGCTTCCTCTGGTGCATCCGGATCCAAGCGGGCATCTTCCCGGGTCAGCAGATCTTTCACCAGGCGGACTGCAGGGTCACTATCTTGGGTCTCGGCCCAGCTGTGGTGAGGTAGCGGATTGATCATCACGGTTGTTAGATCCTCCTCCTTCACGCGGTGGGAGTATTGAGCGGCTCCATACCGGTGAAACGCGGGGAGTTCTACCTCCTCCAGCTCTTCTGGGTCTTCGTCACCTTCAGGTAAGTGAGGCATCCTCGATAGGGCGTCCGCATTGGCATTGGTTTTGCCTGCCCGGTACTTGATCACAAAGTCATAGTTGGAGAGACGGGCCAGCCACCGCTGTTCCAGGGCACCCAGTCTTGCATTGTCCAGGTGTGTCAACGGGTTGTTGTCCGTGTACACGGTGAACTTTGCGGAGGCCAGGTAATGCTTGAAGCGTTCTGTCACGGCCCACACCACCGCCAAGAATTCTAGCTTGAAGGAGCTGTAATTCTCCGGGTTCCTCTCGATGGGCCTCAGCTTCCGGCTGGCGTATGCGATCACCCGTTCTCTGCCCTGTTGGTTTTGGGACATTACTGGCGTCTGTGTGGAGAATAAAAGGCTGGCCATAATCAGGGTAGGCCAGGATCTCATCCCCCGTGAGGGCCATCTTCAACTGGCGGAAGGACTCCTCTTCCGGTTTATCCCACTTGAAGGGTGGCTTTTGACTTCTGGACTTAGACTGTCCGATCAAGAGGTCCTGCATAGGAGCTGCCATCTTGGTAAACCAGGGGATGAATCTTCGGTAGTAGCCTACCAACCCGAGAAACTGTCTCACCTCTTTGATGTTCGAGGGGCTTGGCCAGCTCTTGATTGCCGTGACCTTGTCAGGGTCGGGGGCTACTCCTTCCGCGCTTACCACGTGCCCTAGGTACTGGACCTTTGGTTTCAGCAGGTGACACTTCGATGGTTTCACCTTCAGGCCATAGCCTGCCAGGGCTTCAAACACCTCAGCCAAGTGCTTCAGATGGTCCTCGTAGGTCTTCGAATAGACGATCACGTCGTCCAGGTAAAGGAGGACCGTCTCGAAGTTTCGGTGCCCTAGACAGCATTCCATCAGCCGCTGGAAGGTCCCTGGCGCGTTGCAGAGCCCGAAAGGCATACAGTTGAACTCACTCAGTCCCATCGGGGTGGTGAAGGCGGTCTTCTCCTTGTCAGCCTCTGCCACAGGAACCTGCCAGTACCCGCTAGTAAGGTCCAAAGTAGAAAAGAAGTTTGCTGATTTTAGTGCGGCTAAAGACTCCTCTATTCTAGGCAGCGGATATGCGTCTTTGTGGGTGATACGGTTGATTTGTCTATAGTCCACGCACATTCTCATGGTGCCGTCTTTCTTTTTGACCAGAACCAAGGGGGCTGCCCAGGGGCTACAGCTGTCTCTAATAACCCCAGCTTCTTTCATCTCTCTTAGCATGCCCTTTGCATTCTGATAATGTGCAGGGGGTACAGGTCTGTGTCTTTCTTTTATCGGTGGGTGGCTCCCTGTGGGGATGTGGTGTTCTATCCCCTTTACTCGGCTGAAGTTTAGCGGGTGCTTACTAAAGACTCTCTCGTACTCCTGTACCACCCGGTAGACTCCTTGTTTTTGGTGCAGGGGAGTGGAGTCAGCACCCACGTGGAGTTTCTGGCACCAGTCCTCCTTTTGTTTCTGGGAGCCATTACCCTCCGCCTGAGGAGATGGAGGCAAGGGTTCCACGGCCCTGACAGCTTTATGTTCGACAACAAACAGTTTGGCGAGTGTAACGTGCCTGGGTAAGTGTACTTCCCTCTCCCCAATGTTGAGGATGCGGACGGGCACCCTCCCATGACGGACATCAACCACCCCCCGGGCTGTCAAAATGGTGGGCCTGCTGTCGAGTACACGGGTTCTACCATGGCTTGGTAGTCTCTACCTCTCAACCCGATTGCAGTCCGACACCAGATCATCATTTCACTTTTGGGAGGCATGGAAATGGGGAATGGGTCACTCATCCTTACGCTACCGATCTCACCACCAGACAGTTCTACCTGCTGCCGTCTCATCAGGGCTTTTATCTCCTTGTTGAGGACTCTCTGTTGGCTGGAACTAGCATTCACCGCCACCTGTTGTAGAATTACAATTACCTCTGAAAGACAATTTTCAATTACATTAGTACCCACAGTTATTTTAGGGTGACTTTCACGACGGTCAATGTCCACAATAATTACTCCCTGTGCCGGCAGTTCAACTTTACCAATTTTAATGGTCATCTCCTTGAACCCCATCTACGGCACAGGTAAGCCATTACTGGAGATGATGCTCAAGTTACTGTCTGGATACCGTGTGATTTCAGCATCAGTCCAATACTGCTTAAAAAGTACATAAGGGATAGTGGTTACTTGCGACCCAGTATCCAGCAAGGCGCTCATGGGGATACCGTCCAGCACCACGGGTAAAACCGGGCGCTCCCCAACGTACTTATCACGCCAATTATAAGGGCCTGGTGATCTTATGCCTGGGGGTTGGCCCTCTGCCCCAGGTTGGACCCGTTTAAATTACAGTACCTGGAAATGTGTCCGGGCTGGTTGCATCGACGGCAAATGGGCTGTCCATCCTCTGCGTAGCGGTCTGTGGGCCTCCCTCGGAACGACGGGATCCTCCTCTGTCGACGCCACGGGACCTCCTCCGGACTTGAAGCCAGCTCGATGGATCTTGACGGGTCCACTTGTAACGCCTGGACGGTCCTGGTCAATGCCGCGACGCTCCTGGTCAGCTCCTGGACTTGGTGGTGCAGGTCTTTTGACGGGGCTTGGTTCAGGGCCTGTGCATCAGCCCCCACGGGGTCCATAGAGGAGGGCGCCGCCTCCTGGTGGTAGGTGAGAGCAGGGCGCCTGGGGTTTATAGCGCCACTGGTTGCAGATTCACGGAGCACCCTTATGGCCCTGTCCTTAAATTGGGCAAAGGTCAGGTCGGGGTTCTGAAAGAACATGAGGCGCAGTTGGGCCCTGTGGGCACTAGACAGCAGACCTTCTATGAATTGTTCTGTTAGCAGCTTATGCGTTTCCTGCACACTGCCAGGGTCAGTTTGTTGAATAGCCCTCAAGGCTTCCTGCACATTTAGGGCATAGTCTCTGATGCTGTCCTGTGCCCACTGCTTACATCCATAGAACCTCATTTTAATTTCAGCGGAGGTACGTGTGTCAAAGGTACCCCGCAGCCGGGCCAGAATACCCTTCACAGTCCTTTTCTCCTCAGTGGGCCATGATTTTACCTCCCTTTGGGCTGCGCCAGTTAACTGCCCTGTTAGTATGCTGACCTTCTGTTCCTCTGTCAGGGGGTAGACTTGGAACAAACTGTACAGCCTTTCCTTAAAGTCAGTTAGGGCATGGGGCTCCCCTGAGTACTTGGGCAGCCAGGCCGCCCCAGGGATGTAGGGCAGGGAAAAGGGCATCACCGCTGCTGCAGCTGCGTTGGTGGTAGTGGGCGCCTCTGTGTCCGACATCTTCCTCCCCCCTAGTTAAGTGTGGCCTACCTTCCGACGATCCTCTTCTGTAGGCCGCGGCTCCGCTGCTGCTGCTCTGGACGAGGACCTTGCGTCGCGTCCTGATGACGTCAGCGTCGCTCTCTCTCCCTTCCAGGACCTTGTGCAGCGTCGGTGCATGGGGCGGAGCTTCGGATCTTGTGCGGTTTGGACGTCCACGCCCCTCTTCTTCCCGCGCGGCGTCCTGAAGATGGCGTCCGACGGCGGGAAAACGACTTCGGATGGCGGGAAAACAGCTGAAGATGGCGGGAACCAATGGAAGATGGCGGGAGACGGCTGGAAATGGCGGGAAACGGCTCCGGATGGCGGGAAACCTCTTTTCAGGTAAGAGCAAAGTCTTTTCTAGGCACGCAATACCCGTTTGTGGCGGGTTGGTTTCAATCCTGCCGACTACGCCAAAGCTGACTCGCCCCCTGGGCCGTGGGGCACTCGGATCCGGGCAATAGGGGGAATGATGGGAGTAGTAGTGGCAACTCGGTTCCGTGGCTCAGGGTGGTCAGGCCAGTGGTAGTCCGTTATGTGTTGTTGATTATGTCCGACTACGCCACCCGTGGATTTGCGGTCATTAGGAATCGCCGCTGCAAGGCAGACCGCTGGGGCTGATGATGTGTGCAGCTGGGATGGTGTGACCCCCCACGGGAAGAGTGCGGCCCGAGGGCAGTGTAGTGGATGGTGGGAGTGATGGTGGTGAGAGTCCCAGTACCGGTAGTGCTGGAGGCGCGAAGGAGCACACAGACAATAGGTTGCAGTCCAGGGTCTTTACTGAAACAGGTAAACTGACCCATAAACAGTCCCAGCTAGGAGGGGACCTGGATGTCTGAGAGCAACGGGGAAATTGGCCCTGGTCAGGGTGAGGGTGTAGGCCTACCGTGCTTTCTGCGCTCCTTCTGGCTATCTCCTCGTTATAGGGTAACAGCCCACGTTTCCGAGCTTTCCGTGTATTCTCACCTGTATGGCCTGCGACGTGGATTCCTTTCTGCTCCCAGCCTTGTACGGCTTTACTGGTCCCTTCGGTTGTGGCAGGGCCTCCAGGCTTCTTAGGCCAAGGAATATACAGTCCCTTGCGGACTGGTTCTCTGCTGGAGGATGTAGAATCCTCCCAGCCTCAGACACCAAAGTCTGGTAAAGTCAGTCTCTTATCTGCCAAGAGAGGCTTGCTTCGCCTCTTGTCTCTGGCTTGTGGCTCTCCTCCTGCCACACTTCCTCTTAGGTGCAGTGAAACTGTCTGTCCCTGCTCTGCTCTGGGACAAGTCTCAGTGCTGAGACAGGCCATCAAGTTCTCCCTAACCCTGCCCCCAGTACCAGCTTTTATAGGGGCAGCCAGCTCCCCCTACTGGCCTGAGACAGGAGGCATTGCATGCTAATGTTCCCCTGACTAGAGAACCTCCCCCTTGCTCTCAGACACAGCTTTAATTACACTTGTGGCATCCAGGCCAGGGTGACACAGAAGCATCCAAGGTTATTAGAAGCTGGTTGGACCGTAAAGAGACTGCAGTGATTACAGTGGCTTACATAATTACCAGGTTGGGAGTTTACTTCTACACATCACTTTTAAAAAGATCTATACACATTAATAAATATCTTTTACTCTTTCCCATACTAACTACATTTTTTTTTCCTTTAAAGTGGCATTTTTCTTTAAATGTTCTTTTAAAGATACTCGCTATACTTTTTTATGTTTCCCTCACATGGCCTACACCAATTTAGAAAACCTTATTGATGATTATAAATTCATGCACATTCTCAGGAAATTTGAATAAACATATTTTCAATAAAACTTGCAAAACAAAATAATCTGTCATATGCAAATTAAACTTTTTTCACTTTAAACATGAATCCAAGAAAAACATTGAAACTAATTAATTCAACTATCAATAAATTAGTTGTTTACAGCTAAACTATGCAAAACAGGTGCATTTGTAGAATATTCTTTTTTTCCGTATGGTTTAAATTAAATAGTAGCATATTGCTTATCTTTTTCAACTGTACCTACTTCAGGGCAACCCATTTTGGAACATTTACAAGTATGTTTTTCTTGCTGCTAGCAAACTAAAAAGTTTTACAAAGTAATATATTTATATTTAATATATTTAAGATATCCATCAGTACCGACGTAACAAGTGTAATAATGCATTTTCAAATATTTTCCACACATTTACCTTGTACACATATATGTAGCTATAACTCTTCAGTTTAAACTTACTAGTTTGTAAAATATACTGAATCCCAGTGAAAAATTGGAGCAATTATTTTCTAAGGTTACATACACCTCTACATTTATGTTTTATGAGTTCTTTCAAGGTTTCCATCATAGCTTTAACTCCTTTGGGACAGATCAATTTGTTTCATTTTTGCGCTTTCATTTTTTCCTTCCTTTCTTCCAAGAGCCGTAACTTTTTTATTTTGCGCATGTTTTTTTCGGCTCTGCCTGCAGTAGGCAAGGTGCGAGCCAAGATTTCTCTGTGCAGACTGTGCAGGCGCGAGATTTTGCCCGACAATGTGGATGACACATGAGGTGTCATCCACATCAATCAAAGAAGGAGGACAGGGAACAGCAGTTGGAAGGAGGGATGGAGAGGCCACAACGGATGCCTAATAGATCAGACCGACAGGAATATCATACTGCGTGGGAAAATTTCAAAAGGTTTTTGGGTGTTCCACAGGAGGAGTTAAGGGGCTATATAACTAGTTATGGAATGCAGCACAGGCGCTGAATAAGGTGATAGTTTTACTTCATATATAACAAAACTGGTGATAGGTCCCCTTTAAGTATTTTTAGAGGGTGTATGGGGAAGAGAGTGAGAAAGAGAGAGAGAGAGATAAAACTCTGTACTGAGGTCCAAGTACTTCACCTCCTATATACAAATATATATGCAGTCATGGCCAAAAGTTTTGGCACCCTTGAAATTGTTCCCATAAATCAAGTATTTCTCCCAGAAAATTATAAATTACACATGTTTTGTCATACACATGTTTATTTCTTTTGTGCACATTGAAACAACACAGAAAAAAACAGAGGGAAAGAAAGGTAAATTGGACATAATTTCACACAAAACACCAAAACTGGGTTGAATAAAATGTTTGGCACCTTTCCAAAATTGTGGGTAAACAACTTTGTTTCAAGCATGTGGCAAGTAACAGGTGTGGGCAATATGAAAATCACACCAGAAACCAGTTAAAAAGGGAAAAGTTGACTCAATCTTTGCATTGTGTGTCTGTGTATGCAACAGTGAGCATAGAGAAAAGAAAGATAAGCAAACTATCTGGGGACTTGAGAACCAAAAGTTTTGAAAAATATCAACAATCTCAACATCAAGTCCATCTCCAGAGATCTTGATGTTCCTTTGTCCACGATGAGCAACATATTCAAGAAGTTTACAACCCGTGGCACTGTAGCTAATCTCCCCGGACATGGACGGTGGAGAAAAATTGATGAAAGGTTGCAATACATGATAGGCTGAATGATGGATAAGTAGCCTCAATCAAGTCCCAAAGAAATTCAAGCTGTCCTGCAGGCACAGGGTGCATCAGTGTCAGTGCGAACTATCCATCGACATTTTAATGAAATTAAATATTATGACAGAAGACCCAGGAAGACCCCACTGCTGACACAGAAACATAAAAAAGCTCTACTGCAGTTTGCTAAAATGTACAAAAGCCGAAATCCTTCTGGGAAAGTGTCTTGTGGACAGATAAGCCAAGATAGAGCTTTTTGATAAAGCACATTATTCTACTGTTTACCGAAAATGAAATGAGGCCTACAAAGAAAAAACTCAGTACCTACAGTCAAATATGGTGGAGGTTAAAGATGTTTTGGGGTTGTTTTGCTGCCTCTTGCACTGGGTGCATTGACTGTGTGCAAAGCATCATGATTCATGAAATCTAAAGATTACCAAAGGATTTTCGGTCACAATGTGGTGCCCAGTGTCAGAAATCTGGATGGGTCTTCCAGCAGGTCAATGACCCCAAACGTACTTCAAGAAGCACCCAGAAATGGATGGAAATAAAACGCTGGAGAGTTCTGAAGTGGCCAGCAATGAATTTGAATCTAAATCCCATTGGATACCTGTGGAGAGATCTTAAAATTGCTTTTTGGAGAAGGCCCCCTTCAAATATGAGAGACCTGGAGCAGTTTGCAAAAGGAGAGTGGTCCAACATTCCAGTTGAGAGGTGTAAGAAGCTTGTTGATGGTTATAGGAAGTGATCGATTGCAGTTATTTATTCCAAAGGGCATGCAACCAAATATTAAGTTAAGGATGCCAACAATTTTGTCCGGCCCATTTTTGCAGTTTTGTGTGAAATGATGTGCAATTTGCCTTTTTTGCTCAGTTTTTTTGTGTTGTTCCAATACACACAAAGGAAATAAACATGTGTATAACAAAGCATGCTTAATTGCAATAATTTTCTTGGAGAAGTACATCATTTTCTGGAACAATTTCAAGGGTGCTAACACTTTGGCCATGACTGTATGCAAGAACAGTATGTGGGCAATTTGAAGTCCGATAATGTGTCTGACAAAAGCCGCTCACTTATTTCGAGGTGCAAGTGGGTTCAGTTATTTCTTGAGCCTCTGTGCAGCTATACACATTGCACCAATGGTATGTACGCCATTGTATGGGAGGTAAAGCGGTGAAGCACTTGGACATTAATACAGAAGAGGGGCTGTGATATTATAGTCTAATAAATAAATATACAGTGGGGAAAGTATTTAGTCAGCCACTAATTGTGCAAGTTCGCCCACTTAAAAAGATGAGAGAGGCCTGTAATTGATATCATAGGTAGACCTCAACTATGAGAGACAAAATGAGAAAACAAATCCTGAAAATCACATTGTTTGATTTGGAAAGAATTTTTTTTTAAATTTTGGTGGAAAATAAGTATTTGGTCAATTACAAACAAGCAAGATTTCTGGCTCTCACAGACCTGTAACTTCTTCTTTAAGAGGCTCCTCTGTCCTCCACTCATTACCTGTAGTACTGGCACCTGTTTGAACTTGTTAGCAGTATAAAAGACACCTGTCCTCAACCTCAAATAGTCACACTCCAAACTCCATTATGGTGAAGATCAAAGAACTGTTGAAGGACACCAGAAACAAAATTGTAGCCCTGCACCAGGCTGGGACGACTGAATCTGCAATAGGCAAGCAGCTTGGTGTGAAGAAATCAACTGTGGGAGCAATAATTAGAAAATGGAAGACATACAAGACCACTGATAATCTCCCTCAATCTGGGGCTCCACTTAAGATCTCACCCTGTGGGGTCAAAATGATCTCAAGAATGGTGAACAAAAATCCCAGAACCACACGGGGTTGAATGACATGCAGAGAGCTGGGACCAACGTTACACAGGCTACCATCAGTAACACACTACACCGCCAGGGACTCAGATCCTGCAGTGCCAGACGTGTCCCCCTGCTTAAGTAATTACATGTCCGGGCCCATCTGAAGTTTGCTAGAGAGCAGTTGGAAGATCCAGAAGAGTATTAGGAGAATGTCATATGGTCAGATGAACCCAAAGTAAAACTGTTTGGTAGAAACACAACTCGTTGTGTTTGGAGGAGAAAGAATGCTGAGTTGAATCCAAAGAAAACCATCCCTACTGTGAAGCATGGCGGTGGCAACATCATGCTTTGGGGCTGTTTCTCTTCCAAGGAACCAGGACAACTGATCCGTGTACATGAAAGAATGAATGGGGCCATATATCGTGAGATTTTGAGTGCAAACCTCCTTCCATCAGCAAGGACATTGAAGATGAAACGTGGCTGGGTCTTTCAACATGACAATGATCCCAAGCACACTGCCAGGGCAATGAAGGAGTGGCTTCTTAAGAAGCATTTCAAGGTCCTGGAGTGACCTAGCCAGTCTCCAGATCTAAAACCCAATAGAAAACCTTTGGAGGGAGTTGAAAGTCTGTGTTGCCCAGTGACAGCCCCAAAACATCACTGCTCTAGAGGAGTTCTGCATGGAGGAATGGGCCAACATACCAGCAACAGTGTGTGCCAACCTTGTGAAGACTTACAGAAAACGTTTGACTTCTGTCATTGCCAACAAAGGATATATAACAAAGTATTGAGATGAACTTTTGTAATTGACCAAATACTTATTTTCCACCATAATTTGAAAAAAAATTTTTTCCAAATCATACAATGTGATTTTCAGGATTTGTTCTCTCATTTTGTCTCTCATAGTTGAGGTCTACCTTTGATGTCAATTACAGGCCTCTCTCATCTTTTTAAGTGGGAGAACTTGCACAATTGGTGGCTGACTAAATACTTTATTTCCCCACTGTATATATATAAATACAGTGGGGAAAATAAGTATTTGATACACTACCAATTTTTCAAGTTTTCCCACCTACAAAGAATGGAGAGGTCTGTAATTTTTATCGTAAGTATGCTTCAACTGTGGGAGACAGAATTTAAAAAAAAAACAGAAAATCAGAGTGCATGATTTTCACATAATTAATTTGCATTTTACTGCACAGAATAAGTATTTTATACAATAGAAAAACAGAACTTAAAGGGACTCTGTCACCCCCTGGGACGCATATATATGGTCATACAGGTGGTAGAAATGTAAATCTATTCATACCTGTATGCCTCATATTAATGGTTTTGATGTTTTATATCCTATATTATACCTTTATGGCAATGATTGCGCCAGGATGTGGGACCCTAAGGAATACCCACCTCATCTCTTCATTATCACAGTACCCCCCTCCCCTGCACATCACAGTGTCCTGTGACAGCTGTAATCTCGCACCTGCGCATTGAACTCTCTCTCCACGATCGTCCCTCCCACAAGTCTCCGTTACTCACCGGCGCCTGCGCAGAAAATCACAGACTAGTGTATTCCATGATTTTCTGCGCAGGCGCTGACACTGCCGGTGATGTCCCCTGTGCTCTGCAAAAGACTGTAAGCAGACCCGGACTCACCCGCCCGCCATCTTCTCGGAGACCTCTTTTACCTTATGGATGGCAGAGCGTCAGCGCGTCACTGCTGTCATCTGCGCAGAAGATCATGGAATACAGTAATCTGTGATCTTCTGCGCAGGCACTCGTGAGTCATGGAGACTCGTGGGAGGGAAGATCACGGAGAGAGAGTTCAACATGCTTCCGCGAGATTACAGCACCGCAACTGCTCGTCACAGGACACTGCGGGGGAGCGGGGTACTATCTGACGTGAGGGTGATCCTATGCTAATAAAGAGAGGAGGCGGGGATTCTTTATGGGCCTGGGGCCTGGAGTAATCATTACCATAAAGGTATAATATAAGATTTCAAAACATCAAAACCATGAATATGAGGCATACAGGTATAAATAGATTTACATTACTATCACCTGTATGCCCATATTAATAGGTTATATACGCCCCAGGGGGTGACAGATTCCCTTTAATATTTGGTACAGCAACCTTTCTTTGCAATTACAGAGGTTAGATGTTTTCTGTAGTTCTTGACCAAGCTCAAACACACTGCAGCAGGGATTTTGGCCTCCATACAGATCTTCTCCAGATCTTTCAGGTTTCGGGGCTGTCGCTGGTCAACATTGAGTTTCAGCTCCCTCCAAAAATGTTCTATTGGGTTCAGGTCTGGAGACTGGCTAGGTGACTCCAGGAACTTGAAATGCTACTTACAGAGCCACTCATTAGTTGCCCTGGCTATGTGATTCGGATCATTGTCATGCTGGAAGACCCAGCCATGACCCATCTTTAATGCTCTTACTGAGGGAAGGAGGTTGATGGCCAAAATCTCGCGATACATAACCCCATCCATCCTCCCTTCAATAGGGTGCAGTCCTCCTGTCCCCTTTGCAGAAAAGCACCCTCAAAGTATGATGTTTCCCCCACCATGTTTCACAGTAGAGACGGTGTTCTTGGGGTTGTAATCATCCATCTTTCTCCTAATATGGCGAGTGGAGTTGATACCAAAAGGTTCTATTTTGGTCTCATCTGACCACATGACCTTCTCCCATGCCTCCTCTGGATCATCTAGACCAGGGGTCTCAAACACGCGGCCCGCGGGCCGCATGCGGCCCCTGAGGCTGCTTTATGCGGCCCGCAGGCACAGACCCCTTGACGATCCCGACCTGGTCCAGGAGGAGCCGCCGACAGCAGCGCTGAATTGCCACACAGAGACCGTCTCCCAGCACTGCATTTCCAATGCCAGCCGCTGGCCAATCAGAGGCCAGCAGCTGATATCTGCGTGTCGGCGCAGCGAGTATGACGTCATTGCCATATGCAGATGTCAGCTGCTGGCCTCTGATTGGCCGGCGGCTGACATTGAAAATGCTGTGCTGGGAGACAGTCTCTGTGCGGCAATGCAGCGCTGCTGTCGGCGGCTCCTCCTGGACCAGGTCGGCATCGTCAAGGGGTCGGACTCTGTGGTGCCTGCGGGCCACATCTGCAGGAAGGCCGCCGAGGGAACGGAGGACAGGTGAGAATCATCTTTTTTTTTTCTATTTTATGTGTGTGAAGAACAGCACAGGGGGCACATAGCCACAAGAGGGGACCTGGATGGGGCACATAGCCACAAGATGGGGACCTGGATGGGGCACATAGCCTTAAGATGGGGACCTGGATGGGGCACATAGCCACAAGATGGGGACCTGGATGGGGAACATTGCCACAGGATGGGGACCTGGTTGGGGCACATAGCCCCAAGATGGTGACCTGGATGGGGCACATTAGTACAAGATGGGCGCCAGGATGGGGCACGTTGCCACAGGATGGGGACCTGGATGGGGCACATAGCCACAAGATGGGGACCTGGATGGGGCACAGAGCCACAAGATGGGGACCTGGATGGGGCACAGAGCCACAAGATGGGGACCTGGATGGGGCACATTAGTACAAGATGGGTGCCAGGATGGGGCACGTTGCCACAGGATGGGGACCTGGATGGGGCACATAGCCACAAGATGGGGACCTGGATGGGGCACAGAGCCACAAGATGGGGACCTGGATGGGGCACAGAGCCACAAGATGGGGACCTGGATGTGGCACAGAGCCACAAGATGGGGACCTGGATGGGGCACATAGCCACAAGATGGGGACCTGGATGGGGCACATAGCCACAAGATGGGGACCTGGATGGGGCACATAGCCACAAGATGGGGACCTGGATGGGGCACATTGCCACAGGATGGGGACCTGGATGGGGCACATAGCCCCAAGATGGGGACCTGGATGGGGCACATTAGTACAAGATGGGCGCCAGGATGGGGCACGTTGCCACAGGATGGGGACCTGGATGGGGCACATTAGTACAAGATGGGCGCCAGGATGGGGCACGTTGCCACAGGATGGGGACCTGGATGGGGCACATAGCCACAAGATGGGGACCTGGATGGGGCACAGAGCCACAAGATGGGGACCTGGATGGGGCACAGAGCCACAAGATGGGGACCTGGATGGGGCACAGAGCCACAAGATGGGGATCTGGATGGGGCACAGAGCCACAAGATGGGGACCAGAGCCACAAGATGGGGACCTGGATGGGGAACATTGCCACAGGATGGGGACCTGGATGGGGCACATAGCCCCAAGATGGGGACCTGGATGAGGCACATTAGTACAAGATGGGCGCCAGGATGGGGAACGTTGCCACGTTGCCACAGGATGGGGACCTGGATGGGGCACATAGCCACAGGATGGGGACCTGGATGGGGCACATTAGTACAAGATGGGGACTTGGATGGGGAACATTACTACAAGATGTTTTCCATTATTACTATATGATGCTAATTGTAAGACAATATTACTGTATGTGGCCAATTGGGGGAAATAAAATTGTAAAAAAAATAAAAAATAAAATAAAGCATGAAAAAATATTGGGCACTAAAAATGCTGTTTTATATGTAAACTAAAGTAAACACAAAAAAGTGCACGTTTATTATCACCACATCCATAACGACCCAAGCCATAAAAAAATAAACACGGCAAAAATGTTCAAAAGGTGTATACAAAAAAAATGGTATCACTAAAAATGTCACATTGAACAAAGAATGCGGCCCCCAAATTCAAATTTTTTCCATATGCGGCCCATATACCCAGCCGAGTTTGAGACCCCTGATCTAGACGGTCATTGGTGAACTTCAAACAGGCCTGGACATGTGCTGGGTGAGTAGGCTAACCTTGCGTGCCCTGCAGGATTTTAATCCATGATAACATAGTGTTTTACTCACGGTAATGTTTGAGACTGTGATCCCAGCTCTCTTCAGGTCATTGACTAGGTCCTCCTGTATAGTTCTGGGCTGATTCCTGGCCTTTCTCAGAATCTTCCTTACCCCATGAGGCAAGAACTTGCATTGAGCCCCAGACCAAGGAAGATTGACAGTCATCTTGTGTTTTTTCCATTGTCTAATAATTGTGCCAACAGTTGTTGCCTTCTCATCAAGCTGCTTGCTTATTGTCCTGTAGCCCATCCCAGTCTTCTGCCGGTCTGCAATTTTGTCCCTTGTGTCCTTAGACAGCTCTTTGGTCTTGGCCATGGTGGAGAGGTTGGAGTGTGATTGATTGAGTGTGTGGACAGGTGTCTTTTATACAGGTAACAACTTCAAACATTAATTAATACAAGTAATGAGTGCAGAGCAGGAGGGCTTCTTGAAGAAAAACTAACAGGTCTGTGAGAGACAGAATTCTTGCTGGTTGATAGGTGATCAAATTTTATTTCATGCATTAAAATTCAATTTAATGATATAAAAATCACACGATGTGATTTTCTGTTTTTTATTTTTAGATTCTGTCTCTCACAGTTGAAGTGTACCTACGATAAAAATTACAGACCACTCCATCCTTGGTAGGTGGGAAAACTTGCAAAATTGGCAGTGTATCAATTACTTATTTTCCCCACTGTATATGTGTACATTTCAAATGATATTTTTGTCTCTATACTACTGCTACCCCATTACAGTCCTGCTCATTGTTATTGGCACCCCTTCATTTTTTTCATAGACTGTACAATATCTTCAGAAATAAATGTAAATGTACCAAAGTTATATCCTCAGGATTTTTTTAACTAGTGGTCCAAAGCAATACAACAATAAAACATTGTTTTGCAACTTCCATGTTGCAATTTCAAAGAAGAAACATAATAAACAGCATGTACAGCAATAAAGGCACCCCTAATTAATACTTGGTTTCACACCCTTTGGCATTGCTGACAGCCTCCAAATGTTTCTTGTAGCCATCTATAAGCTTCTCAGCAGGCATTTCCTCCCACTCATCCTTTGCAGTTTCTTTAAACTCTTGAATGTTTGCAGGGTTGTTTTTCCCAATATAAGATTTCAGCTCACCCCAAAGATTTTCAATGGGATTGAGGTCAGGACTCATTGCTGGCCATTTTAAAACAGTCAATTTTTTATTTTTCAACCTTTCCTGTGTACTTTTGGATGTGTGATTTGGGTCATTGTCTTGCTGGAGGACCCATGATCTTCGACTCAAACCAAGTTTTCTTACACTGAGTTTGACATTTTGCTCTAAAATCTTTTGATAATTCTCTGATTTCATGATTTCTGTGATACGGTCAAGGCCTCCAGTACCAGACGCAGCAAAGCAACCCCACAGCATTATGAATTTTCCACTATGCTTAACTGTTGGTAATATGTTCTTTTCCTTATAAGCTTCATTGCGCTGTCTGCTAACAAACAGTAGCTTTGCATTGCCAAAAATCTCTAATTTTGTTTCATCTGTCCACAGAACATTTTCCCAGAAGGATTGTGGTTTGTCAAGGTAGTCTTTGGCAAAGATCAGTTGTTCATTTTTATGTATTTCCTTCAGCAATGTTTTTTTCCTTGTCCTTCGCCCATTAAGCTCTGCTTGGTTAATTGTGCGGCATATAGTACCGGTTGAAACCATGACCCTAGACTGTTCCAGGTTGGCCTTCAGATGTTTAGATGTTTTACATGGTGTTTTTTCCACCATTCACACCAACCTTCGAAGACATCTCTTGTCAATTTTTTTCTTTCCCCCACGTCCAGGGAGATTCTTGACGGTTCCATGCTTGACAAACTTCTTAATAACATTGTACACAGTTGAAACTAGGATACCAAGGTCTTTGGAGATAGCCTTATACCCTTTGGAAGTAATAACAGCAGTTCTGATATCCTTAGACAGCTCCTTTGTCTTCACCATTGTAACAAAGGCACAGGGTCTACAATATGGCTTTTCAAAAACACTGAAGTCATCATTCATTGGCTAATTCATGTCACATAGGCACTGTCAATTAATCACAGGTGAATCTCTTTTGTGATTTACCACAGGCGAGTCAAAATGTGTTTCCATACTAAATTAATTTAAAGAATGCCAATACCTTTGTCACAACGCAGGTTTTTCCACTTTTCCCTCCCATTGTTTTTTCTTTTAAATTATTGCTTATCATTTGCTCTTTTGTATTTAATATGAGTGCTCTATACAAAAAAACTTTCACTTGTTTCATTTTTTCAGGAGATATTCCACATTATGTACTTAAACTTCGTGGGTGGCAATAACGATAAGCAGGACTGTATGTTACAGTCACCTCCTCCCTCACTGATCAGCACCTGCAATTTAACTGTGTAAGGATAGATTTATTAACCCTCTCACTTCTCTGGTGAAGACAACATTAGTGCTTGTGTGCAGCACTGATGCTTTAGTGTCCTAATCAGTGAGAGGTCACCTGTGTGTTTTATCTGCTCTCACTGCCGGGGCAGACCATGCTTTTAGCGCTTTTTTTTTTAACATGATTGGTGGAATAGTATATTTTGCAGGTACTTACATCCTGAGCAATGAAAGAAAGTGACCTCTCTCTTCTCAAAGGAAGGAGACGTCATGTCAGCGATGCATTCAGACACTCAATACAAATGCTTCTGAGCATGCTGGCCTGTACGGTGGGAGTGAGGTTTGTGGGGAGGAGGATTAGATGAGAGAAGAACTTTGCAGACAAGTTCCCTTTAAGCAAAGTTGTAAAGAAGAGTGGGACAATATTCCTTTAGTATGATGTGAGAGACTGATTCTGTCATACAGAAAGCAATTACTTCAAGATATTGGTGCTAAATGTTGTTCTACAAGCCATTGATTCATTGGTGTACATAAATTTTCCTTCAGGCATATCTATCAAAAGTATGTAATTCTTAGACAGTGCAAACATAGAGTAGACAGTAGTATTTAAATGTGCAACATATTCTCAAAGTGGTACATACTATTTAAAATATCTGTCTAACTATAAAATTGTCTTGTCTAATCTCACACCTTGTATTAGATGGCTTACTTTGTGCCAGAAATGTGCGGCACAATTTTGTTACATTTTTTGTAGCATTGTGTTACACGTTAAGCTAATGCTCTTTTACCATGTTATTTTTCAGAGAGGCTACATTCCCTATTCGGACAGTCATAAAGAGTTTCTAAAACACACCCTAAATATGGTGCAATTTATGAAAGATTTTTGGAGCAAATTATACAAGAATTATTGGTCATTTAGCTTGACAACTTTGCCTTACGGCATTTTGGCCTGGTTTTTGTTAACTAAATAATGACTCCATGTAATAATTTATTTGTGTTGTTATTCATCTGAGTTTGTATTTACCTAATTTTATTTAATTACCTAACTTTTAGGGACCAGATGCTATTTTTATGTATATATAAATGTCCTGATATGTAAAACCATAGAATTCAAAGCAGGTGCAGTTGGTTTGTCTCACAGCTGTATGTTGCAACAGCTCTCTGGAATGCACTACCCCAGACAATCAGGTTAATTTCCATTGTTCACAGCCTTAGTTGTGCCCTAAAACACATCTTTTTAGGCAGCCCTATCACATCATCTCACTAATCTAACTTTTCTTATTTCTCCCTTCCTAGATTTTTCTTCTTGGTCTCTACTTTCATCTGTTTCCTAAACAGTCCATGCACTCAGCAGCACTTTCCATCTGGATATATGCAGACACTGGCTGGTGACCAGTTCATTTATTTTTACATTACACTTATTTATTATAAAGAGGAACAGACTATAAAATACAAATACATTTTAACTTTTTTGCCATCCCTATTTCTTCATAGATTGTAAGCTGTCGAGCAGCTCATTCCCTATGCATTCCTGAATAGAAGAATTACTCTGTAATATCTGATATTTGTACACACACCCCCTGTAAAGTAACATGACATGTAAAGTGGTGTGGAATATATTGGTGCCATATAAATACAAATATTATAATTATTATTATTATTTTTATTATATGCATACAAAAATTCAGATATAAAAAGCACTAGAGAAAAGTTTTTGGTACATGGATTGTCATAAGCGTGTTCTTACATTTTATTTTATTTTATTGTATGCTTTTTCTATTACTTTGTTAAAAGAACAATAGGAAAGCGTTATGATATGAAACTTCCAAATGTAAGTTATGTTATCTTCACTAAACTTAGTTAAATAGAATTAAACGACTAGATCACATATTTTATTTTGTAAATTTCTAGATATAGGATGACCCAACAAGTTCACTAAGTATATCAAGTCAACTAAGGGCATGTGCACACGATCATATTTTCGGTCCGATTGCTATCGGGTAAAAAAAAACGTTCGGACCGATGTTATTCAATAGGACAGTGCAGATGAATGATTTTTTTCACTGACTGAATCTGCATGTGAAAAAATTGCACGATTTCCCTCCGAAAATCAGATGAGACTCATCCATTCAAGTATATGGGTGTGTGAAAAAAAATCGGATGCCATATGGAGGCACAGTATAGCATTTGATTTTTAAGGATACATTGTAATTCTCTACATAGGAAACTGTAAATGGTCTTGTAAATGAATAATAGCTGGTGAGAACAGACTACACATGGATGACAAGTGAGAAAAAAATCGTCCCACTTTTTTAGATGAAAAATTGGATACATTTTTTATACTGTCGTGTGAATGTAACCTAAGTCTGTACAGATATAAAGTACAGTTTTAGCTATTATTATTTCCTTTTATATACACTTTTTTTATATATATTTTTAAATATATAATATGAATATTCTGGTGTGTCATTAATTATCATAGTTAAAAGTGGCTAAAGTTTTTTAAAAAAATCTCATTTGCGCTTTTCTTTCTTTTTCCTTAAACACTTGCTACTCACTACGTTGTGCCTTACCAGCGAACAGGTCTGAGCATACAGCAAGTTACTCAGCTCATTGTCATTAACAAGGATGCTACATGAAAATATATTGATATAAACATGTAATCAACATGAGAGGGATGACCGCGTGGTCACCCGTGGAATCTGATGCAGTTAAGATTTCCATGCTTTGAAGACAATCGCAAGCAATCAATACATGCAAAGCTTTTGACAGGGTTGCTAAGTTACCATGCAGAGACAACAAAAATATGCATGAAGTTAGCAAAGGATTTGATGGAAGCATTGAAATTTAACACATTTCTTGTGAAATTTAGAAACCTAGAAGTAACTAATCCAGTATTTGATTGTGAATTGTTTCAGATTAATTACGATACGTTGTGTTTAGTTATTCAGTAAGCAGAGAAAAAAAAATCAAACTCCCAAAGTGAAAACTCAGCTGGAACCCTATGAATATTCATTATTTGGACAGTAAGGACCGGACTGCCTCATTCAATTCACTCTGGATTTCCCTCCATCATTTTTACCATGCTGGAATGCTGTGCTGAATTAAAAATGCACACACTAGTAAATTCAAGCATTCAACATGGCAGATAATGTTTCCTTTACGTGATATAATATTCATTTAACCCCTTCGCGACATGGCCAATTATTGATTTTTCCTCCCCTCCATCCAAGAGCCTTAACTTATTTATTTTTTATTCCACATAGATGTATGAGGAAAAACCTAAAAAAAATGGTATAAGTGCAATGCTTAGGTGTGCATTCACATTGTGACCATTTGACAAGCAGAACCTAAGATAAAAACAAAATGAGCAAATACCCTGGAGTAAGTAAATAGTCATAGTACATGTAAATAGCAGAGAATACTAAGTTTACATTGTTTTGATAAAAAAAACGTAAAAGACATCCCACCACGACAAGGTGTACCCCAATTGGGATGGCACCTAACTCTTGTAGTTCACCTCATGATGTGTCAGCAGACGTAAAAATAGATAATGGCAGAATGAACAGCCCAAATAAAGGGGAGCCATGCACCTGTTTGTACAAAGTACTTATATGTCCTTCCACAGGCAAGTGTCTGAACAGTTGGGACCCAGGTCTAACTCTGCCGTTATCTATTTTTACTTCTGCTGACACATAGTGACCTACAAGAGTTAGATTCCATCTCGATTATGTATACCTTGTCGAGGTGATTGGCTTTTAAGTTTTTTCATCAAAACAATGTTAACTAAGTGCCCTATGTTATTTACATGTTCTATTACTATTTATTTACTTACCACAGTGTATTTGCTCATTTTATTTGTATTTTATGTTCAGCATAAATATATGAGGGTTTGTGTTTTGCAAGACAAGTTGTACTTTTGAATGACTATCATTTTACCTCATAGGAAAAAAAACTCCAAGAGAGGTGAAATTGTGAAACAAATGCGCACAATTCTGACATTGTTTTTTGGGAAAATTTTTAACAGCGTACATTGCGTGTGAAAATGAACAGGCAATATGATTCATCAGTACGATTACGGTGATACCAAACTTGTCCAGTTTTTTTATTATTTCATAGGTGAAAAAAAAGAAAATTTGTAAAAAAAAATAAAATAAAATTTTATTTGTGTAGACCTGTAAAGTTTTCATTTTGGAGCTGTGTGTATTGTTTACGGGGTTATACAATGTTTTTATTGAAAGCATTTTGGGATAGATATGGACATTTTGATCGCTTCATTTATTTATTTCTTACTCCCTTCATGACATTTGGCGTAAGTTTATGTCATGGTCGGGAAGGGGTTCCTGCAAAATTAAATAAAATTACATCCTGGCAATAATGAGAAGCTGTGCTGCATGATCGCCATCAGGAGCTCAATTTAACTGATAGCCGAGCACCGGCTGTCACAGTCGGAGGTTGTGCCCACATTGCCCCCAGCTGTTTAACCCTCTAAGTGCTGCGATCAATAGCAATTGTAGCATTTAGAAGGCAGCAAGAGGGAGAGGTCTCCCTCTCCGTTCTAATCGGCACCCCAACGACGTAATTGCATGGCAGCCTGAAGTCAAATGACTATCTCCAGGTCTGCCCGCTCTGGTGGCCTGTTAGACCATGCCAAAAGCATAGTCTAAAAGGCGTTCCTTCACTGTCACACTGACAGCTATGCTGATGCATTGCAATGCATTATATCAGTGATCAGAGTAATACAAGTTAAAGTCCAAGAGAGGGACTAAGTAAAAAAGTGAAATGAAAGTTTACTTTTTTTTTCAAAATATGTAAAAAAAAATTCACAAAATAAAAAACAAAAAAAAAAAAAAACTATATAATACCAATAAATACATATGTTTATGTAAAAACTAAAACAAAAAAGTACACATATTTGATATTAGCATGGCCGGAGTGAACACGGTAAAAAAAGTAGCGAAAACTATACTTTTTCATTATGCCACTGAACAAAAAGTGGAATAAAATGCAATAAAAAAGTTGAATGTAGATAAAAATGGTATAGCTGAAAACACCATCTAGTCTAGCAAAAAATCCCTGCCATGCAGTTCCATCAGTGGAGAAATAAAAAAAGCTATAGCTCTCAGAATATAGCAATGCAAAACAATTATTTTTTTTTTTTTTAAAAAATAGGTTTTATTGTGAAAAAGCAACAAACATAAAAAATATATAAATATAGTATCACTGTAATCGTGCTGACCTGAAGAAAAAGAAAAGTATCACTCAAAAATCGGAATAGAAAGTGATCAAAATATGTTATGTGCATGAAAATTGTATCAATAAAAACAAGCCCTCATATGACTCTGTTGGCAGAAATATAGAAAAATTATAGCTCTCAAAATATGGCGATGCAAAAATTTTTGGGGAAGAAACAGGATTTTTAGTGTGTGAGAGTAGCCAAACATAAAAAAATTATAGAAATCTAGTGTCTCTGTAATCACACCGACCCGAAGAATAAAGTCGTCTAATCAATTCTACCACATGACGAACAATGTAAAAAATAAATAGAACAAATTCTTGACCTGCTGGTGATTTGTTAATTCTGCCTCCCAAAGATCGCTTGGCTTGCATTTATCCTGTGCTCTACCCTGAGCGTTTACATCGGGGATTCCGTGTAAATCTCTGAAATATGTGATTCAGACAAAATCCCTGGCGGAATGAGGCATATTGAGACACTGTGATTGCTGTCTGGTCTGTGATCCAGTGGTATCCGTGTTTTTAAATGTGCATAAAAGCGTAGTCGGCCACGGTTTTGTGTACCTTTGAAAATGCCACCGCTGAATAGAGGCTAGATGCAGTCCAGAGTAACTCTGCTGCCTCATTATAGTGAATGGATCCCTCAGGGGTTTCATCTGAATAACGTCATTCAAAGACTTAAATGGAAACTAGAATTGTAAAGTTCAGAGTTTGTACCGAAAACCTAATGTCCGATGCTGAACTCCAAACACGGACTTCTCCTGGAAGTTTTTTTTACAGTTCGGGAAGAAGAGAGAGAGAGATATTTTTCAACTCCAAAGTTCGGATCCCCATTGATTTCTATGGGGTTTGGGTTCAGGTTCAAGTTTGGGTACAGTTCTGGTACCCAAGCCGAACTTTGAACTAAAATTCGGTCAAACGCAACAAATCCGAACATCCACGGGTCCACTCATCTCTAATGGAAACCCCCGATGTAAGTGCTCAGTGTAGAGCGCAGGATAAATGTGATTCAAAATGTTATGTAAAATGTTCCCAATACAAGCTTCAACTCAATCCACAATAAAAGCAAGTCCCTATTCAGGTCAACCATCTGTCAGTGGAAATATAGGGGTTTCCACATTGCTGGTAGTACAAAGGCTCTGGAAAAGCGCTATGGCTCCTTGGCCCCCAAAAGAAATCCAGTGAATTATGTGTGGCCAAATCGAAATGTCCCCTTCCATTCAGAGCTCCAGTGTGCCTAAATCACATTTAGGGTTCAGATGTTTAGCATTTCTGTAGCGATGAGCAAAAAATAATGTTTCAAAAATTATGCTGATGTAAAGTAGACATATGGTAATTGTTATTTATTAACTATATTGTATAGTATAACAATATGGTTTAATGGCATAAACATTTTCAAAGTTTGAAAATTGCAAAATGTTTAGATTTTTCCAAAGTTTAATATCTTCATAAATAAACTCAAATCATATGGACCAAAATTCACCACTAAGATAAAGCACAATGTGTCATGAAAAAATAATCTCTGAATGAGTGGACTATGTTGAAGCATTACAGTGTTATTACCTCATAAAGTGACACTGGTAAGAATTGTAAAATTTGGCCTGGTCAGGAAGGTGAAAACAGGCTGGGGGGTGGGTGGGTTGAAGGCGTTTAAGGCAAAGGGTGGTCACACCAAATATTGATTTGATTTAGATTTCCCTTTTTTTGCTCACTTCATTTTTTGCTAATTGATAAAAATAAACTATTAACATTTCAATTTATAAAGCATTCTTACTTTGAGGCATTTTTCTATATGTGTCAACAATTTTTGTTAAAAAAAAAAAAACCTCTACTATGTCACTTACAAAATAGCAAATGTATTTATTTACAAGCCCACATCAAATTTCTAGGTTTTTTTTGGATAGTTTGGATTCACTTCTAGGCATTTCTTTCACAAAGACATTTAAAAAAAAAGTCATATAAAAATATTATTTTGACATTATAAAAATGTTTTCTCTTCTCTATTTAGATGGTGATGTATTTCTTGCAAATGAGTAAATTAAAATGCTTTATGGTGAGCAGTCTGAAAGTTACACATTAATTAACATTTTCAAAGATGTAAAGAGGAAAAAGTTAAACAACACATTTCCTGGTATTTTAAAGGTCATTGTAAATAAATGCTGGGTCTGAAATCAGCCAACATTCCCTGAGTCATCATTTTGCTTCAGATTTAAGGATAATTTCCATTGCAGGATTATCATGAACAAGCATTTCTAGGAACGCTCTTTTAACAATAATCTTGCAGTCTAAAAAGGCTTCAAATCACCTGACGAACGAGCAAACCGCTGGTTGGATGGGTGAAATGATTTTTGTGTAGCACAAAAGATCATTGTTCTCACAGTCCTTTGGAAATAGAACTTGCCCAGCTGAGAACCTCAGCAGTCTATGCACACTGAACAATTTATTACTGATCGTTCAGAGCGTACTAGAAGAGTGGTCTGCTTGAATAAATAGGCTATAAAATGACTACTTATTGGTAAATATTTACTGTTCGGTGGTTGGTTAACGGCACAAAATCGGGTGAGCTAAAATGCTTCATTAGTTTCACTTTTGCCTATACATTATCAAGTCCAACTTAAATCTAAAATAAAAAATTATCTATAGGTAATTTGTCAAATTCAACAAAAGCTGGGAACACTGACATGATTAAAATTAATCCAACTCTTCTATTTTGGTAGTATCTGCTGGTGATCTAATGTGTACAGAAGCTGACTGACACTCAAGGAGAAATGGATTAGACATGTTGAATTTTAAGGGGTACATATAAATTGAATTTTTCAGTCAACCAACACATTGTTTGGCAAAGGGTAGTGGCATTTATTCAGGAGTTTGGAAGCTGAATTTGATGTTTTCTCTTCAGATGGCATATGCTTTGGCATATGCTTCGATAGGATAAGTTGGGATCTCTCAGTCTACAACTGTATTTAAAAAAACAAGTAAAGGTGCTAATTGTGAAAACCTACCACTCCTTCCAACATTTATGGTAGGGAAGGAGCTAATTAAAGTCACTGAAGGTAGGAAAAACATCCAATATAACATTTGAAAAAAAGATATAGTAAGTTGGAAACTCATCATGTTATTCTTTATCACACTAATCATGGCTGGTACACACAGCAATCATCATGACTGGTACAAAAATGGTACACATGATTTTTCTGTTAACCTCTTCACCCCCCAAGCCTGTGTGCACCTTCATGACCAGGCCAAATTTTACAATTCTGAACACTGATAATTTATGAGGTAATAATTCTGTAATGCTTAAATTGATCCTACTGATTCTGAGAATGATTTTTCGTGACATATTGTAATTCATGATGGTGTTAAAATTTATTCAATATGACTTGCGTTTATTTGTGAAAAAAATCAGAAATTTGGCAAAAAATTTGGAAAATTTAGCAATTTTAAAACTATGATTTGTTATGCCCTTAAACCAGAGAGTTATGTCACACAAAATAGTTAATAAATAACATTTCCCACATGTCTACTTTACATGAGCCCAATTTTTGAAACATATTTTTTTTTGTTAGGAAGATATAGGGGTTTAATTAAAGTTGACCAGCAATTTCTCATATTTCCAATAAAATTTACAAAGCCATTTTTTTAGGAACCACATCACATTTGAAGTGACTTTGAGGAGTCTGTATGACAGAAAAAATTAAAAAGTGACACCATTCTAAAAATCGCATCCCTCAAGGAGCTCAAAACCACATTCAAAAAGTTTATTAACCCTTCAGGTGCTTCATAGGAATTAATGGAAAGTGGAAGGAAAAAAATAAACATTTAACTTTTTTTTCACAAAAAATGTTACTTTAGACCCAATTTTTTTTACTTTCATACAGATAGGAAAAAAATCAAATTTTTCCCACAAAAATGTTTTTTTAGCCAGAATTTTGTAATTTCACAAGTGTAACAGGAGAAATTGCACCATTCAATTTGTTGTGCAATTTCTCCTGAGTATGCGAATACCCCATATATGGAGGAAAACTACTGTTTGGCTGCACAGCAGGCTTTGGAAGGGTAGGAGCGCCAATTGACTTTTTGAATGTAAATTTTGCTGGAATACAGTGCCTACAAGTAGTATTCAACCCCCTGCAGATTTAGCTGGTTGACACATGCGGAATTAACTTGGCATTGTGACATTTGTACTGTAGATCAGCCTGGAAGTGGGAAATGCACTGCAGTAATTTTTTTTTTTTTTTTTTTTTAAACGTTAAAAGTTAATTCAGAGTGTCATTTATTATTCAACCCCTCAAACCACAAGAATTCTGTTTGGTCCCCCTAAAGTATTAAGAAGTAGTTCAGGCACCAAGAATAATGAGCTTCACATGTGTGGATTAAAGATCTCTTTTGCCAGCCTTTTCTGACTATTTAAGACCCTCCCCAAACTTGTGAACAGCACTCAGACATGGTCAACATGGGAAAGACAAAGGAGCATTCCAAGGCCATCAGAGACAAGATCGTGGAGGGTCACAAGGCTGGCAAGGGGTACAAAACCCTTTCCAAGGAGTTGGGCCTACCTGTCTCCACTGTTGGGAGCATCATCCGTAAGTGGAAGGCTTATGGAACTACTGTTAGCCTTCCACGGCCTGGACAGCCTTTGAAAGTGTCCTCCCGTGCCGAGGCCAGGCTTGTCCGAAGAGTCAAGGCTAACCCAAGGACAACAAGGAAGGAGCTCCGGGAAGATCTCATGGCAGTGGGGACATTGGTTTCAGTCAATACCATAAGTAACGTACTCCACCGCAATGGTCTCCGTTCCAGACGAGCCTGTATGGTACCTTTACTTTCAAATCGTCATGTCAAGGCTCGTCTACAGTTTGCTCATGATCATTTGGAGGACTCTGAGACAGACTGGTTCAAGGTTCTATGGTCTGATGAGACCAAGATCGAGATCTTTGGTGCCAACCACACACGTGACGTTTGGAGACTGGATGGCACTGCATACGACCCCAAGAATACCATCCCTACAGTCAAGCATGGTGGTGGCAGCATCATGCTGTGGGGCTGTTTCTCAGCCAAGGGGCCTGGCCATCTGGTCCGCATCCATGGGAAGATGGATAGCACGGCCTACCTGGAGATTTTGGCCAAGAACCTCCGCTCCTCCATCAAGGATCTTAAGATGGGTCGTAATTTCATCTTCCAACAAGACAACGACCCAAAGCACACAGCCAAGAAAACCAAGGCCTGGTTCAAGAGGGAAAAAGTCAAGGTGTTGGAGTGGCCTAGTCAGTCTCCTGACCTTAACCCAATTGAAAACTTGTGGAAGGAGCTCAAGAATAAAGTCCACATGAGACACCCAAAGAACCTAGATAACTTGGAGAAGATCTGCATGGAGGAGTGGGCCAAGATAACTCCACAGACCTGTGCCGGCCTGATCAGGTCTTATAAAAGACGATTATTAGCTGTAATTGCAAACAAGGGTTATTCCACAAAATATTAAACATAGGGGTTGTATAATAATTGACCCACACTTTTATGTTTAAAATTTAATAAAATTCAACTGAGCAACATAACTTTTTGGTTTGTAAGATTTATGCTTCTGTTCATAAAACCTACTCTCGTTTGCAGTTTGAAGGCTCTAACTTATTTGCATCTTATCAAACCAGCTAAATCTGCAGCGGGTTGAATACTACTTGTAGGCACTGTAATTAGCGGACGCCATGTCGCATTTGCAGAGCCCCTGATGTGTCTAAATAGTGAAACCTCCACAAGTGACATCATTTTGGAAACTAGACCCCTCAGGGAACTTATCAAGATGTGTGGTGAGCACCTTGAACCCCCAAGTGTTTCACAGAAGTTTATAATGTTCTGCCGTGAAAATAAAGAAATCACAAATTTCCACAATTTTTTTTCCACAAAATGGACCCCAAAATTTGTTGTGCAATTTCTCCTGAGTACGTAAATACCACATATTTAGGGAAAAACTACTGTTTTATGAGAATGGCAGGGCTCAGAAAGGAAGGAGTGATGTTTTGGAACTCAGACTTTGATGGAATGGTCTACGGGTGTCATGTCGTGTTTGGAGAGCCCCTATTGTGCCTAAACAGTACACACCCCCACAAATATAATTTTACCACAAAAATTTTGTTTTAGCCCCATTTTTTTCATTTAGACAAGGATAGCAGGAGAAAATTAACCCCAAAATTTGTTGTGAAATTTTTCCTGAGTACACTAATACTACATATGGTAGAAAACTACTTGTGAGGCACAGTGCGAAGCTCAGAAGAGAAGGAACGATATATTGGAGTTCAGATTTTGCTGCACTGGTATGAGGGGGCCATGTCACATTTGGCAGAGCCCCTGAGATGCCAAAACAGCAGAACCCCCCATAAGAGACCCCATTTTGCAAACTACACCTCTCAATGAATTCATCTAGGGGTACAGTGATAATATTGACACCACAGGTGGGTCACAGAATTTTATACAATTGGGCAGAGAAGAAAAAAATAATTACATTTTTACCACCAAAATGTTGTATTTATTTACACTGGGAAATGGGTAAAAATGGCACCAAAATTTGTCCTATAATTTCTGCTGAATGTAGAAATACCCCATAGGTGGCTGTACAGTACTGGTTAGTCACATGGCGAGACTCAGGAGGGACAGAGCGCTATTTACTCCATATACAGAGCCCCTAAGTGCTAAAAGAGCAGAATCCCCCCTCAAGTGAACCCATTTTGGAAATTTTACCCCTTTGGGAATTTATTTAAAGGTATAGTGACTATTTTGACTCCGTGGGTGTTTTCAAGAAACAAGCAGCAGTGGATATTGCTGAGTGAAAATTGCGAACTGCCATTGTAGTGACCGGTACATTGTAGTTACCAGTATGTTGTAGTGACCAGTACGTTATGCCCAGCTCATGCTTCTGGAGACATGAACCGGTAAATTAGATTGGATCTACAGAAATGCCAAACATTTGGATACTACTCCCATGGGCGTGGAGAAGAATGAATATTCATTCTCTTTAGTAGCGGGCACAGAGGAGCGCTGAGCCGCAGCTTCTGCTGACAGTGCCCGCTACTAAAGAGAATGCATATTCGCTCCTCTCCACGCACATAGTCTCAGCATAGAGAGGAGTGAATATGCCCGCAGCTCACATGAGTGTCTGAGAGCGCCTGGCAGTGACGTCATGCGCTGCTCAGATGCTGACATGAGCTGCTGCAGCAGAACAGGACGCAGCTATGGAGTAGAGATGAGGAAAGAAGGTGAGTATAAGTGTTTATTTTTTATGTGTGCAGTAATGGGGCCATACATATCAGGATTGGGGGATGAGGGGTGCCATACATACCAGGATTGGGGGAAGAGAGGTGCCATACATATCAGGATTGGGGGAAGAGAGGTGCCATACATACCAGGATTGGGGGATGATGGGGCCATACATACCAGAATTGGGGGATGAGGAGGACATATATACAAGGATTGGGGGATGAGGGGTGCCATACATACCAGGATTGGGCGATGAGGAGGCCATGCATACCAGGATTGGGGATGAGGGGGCCATCATACCAGGATTGGGGGATGAGGAGGCCATGCATACCAGGATTGTGGATGAGGGGGGCCATGCATACCAGGATTGGGGATGATGGGGAAATACATACCAGGATTGGGGATGAGGGGGCAATACATACCAGGATTGGGGATGAGGGGGCCATGCATACCAGGATTGGGGATGAGGAGGCTATGCATACCAGGATTGGGGATGAGGGGAGCCATGCATACCAGGACTGGGGATGAGGGGGGCCATGCATACCGGGATTGGGGATGAGGAAGCCATACATACCAGGATTGGAGATGAGGATGCACTGAATACCAGGATTGGGGATGAGTGGGGCCATGCATACCAGGATTGGGGATGAGGGATCCATATATACCAGGATTGGAGATGAGGGTGCCATACATACCAGAATTGGGGATGAGGGGGCCATGCATACCAGGATTGGGGATGAGGAGGACATACATACCAGGATTGGGGATGAGAATGCCATGCATACCAGGATTGGGGATAAGGGGGGCATACATACCAGGATTGGGGATGAGGGGGCCATACATACCAGGATTGGAGATGAGGGTGCCAGACCTACCAGGATTGGAGATGAGGGTGCCATACATTCCAGGATTGAAGATGAGGGTGCCATGCATACCAGGATTGGGGATGAGGGGGCCATGCATATCAGGATTGGGAATGAGGGGGCCATACATACCAGGATTGAGGATGAAGGGGCCATGCATACCAGGATTGGGGATGAGGGGGAGCAATGCATACCAGGATTGGGGATGAGAGAGCAATGCAAACCAGGATAGGGGAAGAGGAAGCAATGCATACCAGAATTGGGGATGAGGGGGCCATGCATATCAGGATTGGGAATGAGGGGGCCATACATACCAGGATTGAGGATGAAGAGGCCATGCATACCAGGATTGGGGATGAGGGGGGAGCAATGCATACCAGGATTGGGGATGAGAGAGAAATGCATACCAGGATAGCGGATGAGGAAGCAATGCATACCAGGATTGGGGATGAGGGGGCCATGCATACCAAGATTGGGGATGAGTGGGCAATACTTACCAGGATAGGGAAATTTACCAGTAGCTGCTGCATTTCCCACCCTAGGCTTATACTCAAGTCAATACATTTTTCCAGTTTATTGTGGTAAAATTAGGTACCTCGGCTCATACTCGGGTCGGCTTATACTCGAGTATAAACGGTATGTAGGAATCATACAACTTGATTTTCTGGATTTTTTTTTCAAGATTCTGTCTCTCACAGTTGAAGTGTACCTACGATAAAAGTTACAGACTTCTCCATTCTTTGTAGATGGGAAAACTTGCAAAATCGGCAGTGTATCAACTACTTATTTCCCCCACTGTATATATATATATATATATATATATTTATTTATTTTTTTTTTTTTAATTATTTTTGGATTTTTTTCACTTTTTTTACTTTTTTACTTTGTCTCACTATGGGACTTTCACTTTTTTCCACCTAATCGCTTGTATCAGCTGACACTCGGTGGCGATTGCGTGCGCACAGCCTCTGTGCTAGCAAAATCGCCTGGATGTATCCATACGTCCTAGGTCGGTAAGTGAAGTTCGTGAAGGGGTTAAAGGCTTTATTTTCCATTTTTTTTAACATAATATAACAAACTGAAAATGTTAACGACAGCAACCATTAGAATCATACAAATGATATTATAAGTAACGTCAATGTCCATTGGAGTCACTTCTACAAGAAGATGGAAGAGCATTAAATCAACATCTAAGGAATCATATATCCATATACTCAATGTATACAGCCTCCTAAACAGCACCCATTCATAAATTGCACACATCTTTAACAATATTGGTGTGTTTTAAGACTGCTCAATGTCATACCTCTTTTTTGGACAATTTTTTAAAACCTTGATTTAATTCTGATTTGAATCCCATAATGTTCAAATCAGATCATCTAGAAGTAAATTATATTAGAAACCTCTTTACATTTTGAGCTTGGAAAAATTGAGCTTGATAGTTACAGGTGCAGCCTTAGTATGCACTAAGAGCCATAAAGGGAACTATACCAACATTCTCACTTATCTGTTGCCTTGAGCAGATTGTCACCTTTGAGAAACCTAGTTTCTTTGAAGTTGTTAGTAAGTGTGAATTTATTGTTTTGTTAAGAATGAATTCCACAAAAAGTCATAAATCAGTCTCTAAATTTGGCAATGTAATGTGTTAGACTGTTAAAACATGTGGTTAACTCAACACCTTTAAAACATAACATTTAAGCAACTGCATGATATATTGTCTCAAGTTCTAATGGCTTAGTCTCAACTGATAACAGTTAAAGCAATGCAAGATGCCATGTTGTTAACATTCCTAGGACAAATAATATTGATTGCTACAATATAACAAGTAGAAGTAATAAGACAAAGCCTAGGTAAAAGACAATTTTAAATCTGAATTGTCATGCTAATTTTTGAAACATAATAATGGCCTACAGGTGGTCACACAATTTATTTACTTTCATGCAACTGTGACACCAAATCACTCTGAAGTTGCATTGTTTACTTCAAGCAAGAAGAGACTAAGTTGCACAACTTTTCCCATTTATATGAATTGAGGTCTGAATTAGGCTTCATGCATATGGCTCAGTCTTGTACACAAGACCCTATGTGAAGTCAAGGCAGGTTTTGGGGTGCCATATTTTAATCTGTCCAATATGTATCCATGAAAAAGTATGACTTTGAGGCTATATACCCACAATGAGAATTTGGTGAGTTTTTGACGTTGCAGATTTTCTGCAGCATTTCTGCACCTATTAGCTAAATTAGGATGTTTGTTTTTTTATTGCATTTTAGTCCATTTTTTACATGAGTTTTTATCACATTTTCAAATATTCACATAAAACTCAGCTTACTCACAAGAGAAAGTGACATGCTATGGATCTCAACCATGCACCACAGAACAGTTTTTGCTGCTGAAAAAAATAGTATAGTATAGCACAGTATTAGCATAGTGCAGTGGTCCCCAACCTTTTTTGCACCAGGGACCGGCTTGAAGCAAGATCATTTTTCCATGGCCCAGCAAGGAGGGGGTGGGGTGGGCGGGGCTTTGGTCATATGGGGGCGGGGTAATGGAGGGATTTGGAGTTTAGTGCATACTTATCATATAGTGTAGACCAGGTCCCCGCCAGGAGCTATGCCAGGAGCCCCACATAATGTGCTGTGCCAGGAGCCGCATCACTGAGGCCCCATCACGCCCTGCAGCAGGACAGGGCAGCTGTCCTGACAGCTGCTGTTCAGCTGCATTTACTTCATCCCAGGGGCGGACACAGACTGTAGTGGGCCCCTGTGCAAGAAATTTTTGGGGGCCCCCCCCGCCCTTCATAAGGCAACAAAGTTATGTAAACATAACCCCCCCATGTGCATCTCTCACCCCCCCATGTGCAGCTCACCCCCGTGCATCTCTCATCCCCCTCCGTGCATCTCTCATCCCCCTCCGTGCATCTCTCATCCACCCCCCATGCATCTCTCATCCCCTCCGTGCATCTCTCATCCCCTCCGTGCATCTCTCATCCCCCCGTGCATCTCTCACCCCCCCGTGCATCTCTCACCCCCCCGTGCATCTCTCCTCCACCCCCCGTGCATCTCTCATCCCCCCCGTGCATCTCTCACCCCCCCGTGCATCTCTCATCCACCCCCCGTGCATCTCTCATCCCCCCCGTGCATCTCTCACCCCCCCGTGCATCTCTCATCTCTCCCCTCCCTCCCATGTGCATCTCTCATCTCTCCCCTCCCCCCATGTGCATCTCTCATCTCTCCCCTCCCTCCCATGTGCATCTCTCATCTCTCCCCTCCCCCCCATGTGGATCTCTCATCTCTCCCCTCCCCCATGTGCATCTCTCATCTCTCCCCTCCCACCCATGTGCATCTCTCATCTCTCCCCTCCCCCCCATGTGGATCTCTCATCTCTCCCCTCCCCCATGTGCATCTCTCATCTCTCCCCTCCCACCCATGTGGATCTCTCATCTCTCCCCTCCCCCCCATGTGGATCTCTCATCTCTCCCCTCCCCCATGTGCATCTCTCATCTCTCCCCTCCCCCCATGTGCATCTCCCATTCCCCCCACTCCTAGTTAATTGTATTTAAAAAAAAATAAAACTTGTTATACTTACCCCCATGCGATCCCTGCAGAATCCTGGCGCTCGTCCAAATCGCTGACACCAGGTTCTCCTGACTTCCGGCCATGTGACGGCGCCGTCACATGACCGGAAGTCAGGGGAATCATGAAGGTGCTGCCGCAGCAGCGCAGCGCTAAGATGTCCCGGACCCGGCGCTTAGCATGCGGCCGGGGGCCCCATGAGGAGAGAGACGCACAAGAGGGGGGCTCCGAGGGGGCTCCTACCGGCCGGGCCCCATACTGGAGTCAGGGCAGTCATGCCCTGATGGCGGCCCTGCTGGAGGCTGGAGGGGCCCCCTCTCCCCGCGGACCGGCTGAAAAACCCCAATGGCCCGGTCCTGGTCCGCGGACCGGCGGTTGGCGACCTCTGGCATAGTGGGTATGAGGTTTCTTGAAATCCCATGCACTGTGCTTGAACTGTAAGATGCTGCGCTTTTTGTGCATCTAAAATATGCAGTGTCTGAACTCAACAAAAACTCATCATGGGAACTTAACCTAAGGTGAAAAACATGAAAGTCAGTATGTGTGATCCAGGTCTAGTATTTATTTTCTTCTTTGTAGATTTAATAAGTCCTATGTATTCTATAGCCCTATTCTATAACCCTAACATGCCCTGTCCTTGTTATTATTGTGCCATGTTCCTCTTGATCCTACAGTAGATTCCTTAGTAAAAAGATTCAAGAACATGTTTTAAAAGGAATGTTCAAACCTGTGTTTTGTTTGCTTAGAGAAAGTTACAATTAGAGCATTCTTTCCCCTACATGTTTGATTGCTATATAATTTTTTCTTGCTTGGCTAGCCAACAAATGTTTTGTATTCTTTTTTTCCCTAAACGTGTTAAAATGTTTGTACATTTTTTTCATAAGAAATATTTTCTTTTTTTGCTCTGTTTATTTTTCAAATTTGTGTCTTCTGACCCTTGATAAGACTTAGGAGAATATTACATATATTTTACAGGAAGAGTAGGTTACAAATTGAAAAGGTTAATCAGGCCTTTCACTTTTTACCTAAATAGTCATGCTTAGGACTGAGCATATAAATCGGATAAAAAGGGGATTGCACTCAGACCAATGTTATTCATTAATGCATTAGTGCATATCTGCATATTTTTTATTAGCTCTATTGAGCAGAAGAAAAAAAATGGAGCATGCTATGATTTCACTCTGAAATAAGACAGTGCGAGAAAAAAATCGCATGCCATACGGACCATCAGTATGGCATGCAATTTTTACAGATGCATTACAATTCTGTATTATAGGAATGTGTAAATGGTCCTGTAAAAGATTAATAGCTGATAAGTAAAAAAAAAAGATTGCACACAGACAGCACACGGATGATAAGTGAGAAAAAAATTGTCCCACTTTCCTGGATGAGAATGGGACCGATAATTTATAGGCAAGTGGGAGTGAACCCTTATGAAGAGAAATGTTTACTGCACAAAAATCAATCTGAATTATAGACAGGAGGGTCAAATCAACTCTCATTTTATTTCTTTTCATTCGACTAATGAGGCAACACCCTGTAGCAAGCTTAAAGTCAATGAAGTTCAACTTCAAACTGATTTGCATTGCGCAAGTGAAAGGTAGTAATTTCTAAAAGATGGTACAAACAACATTTTGGAGAAGGTGGAGTATTAACTGCTTCCCACCAATTTTCATACTTTTTTCCTCCTTTTCATCCAAGAGCTATAACTGTTTTTATTTTTCTATTATTTTTATTTTACTCACTTAAATAGTGCCATTAATTCCACAGCACTTTACAGACATTATTAATAGTGTTGAGCCACCCCCGTAGTGTTCGGGTTTGGTTCGGTTCGTCGAACACCGGGATGTTCGAGGAACTGTTCGTCGAACTGTTCGTCGAACACCGTCGAACACCGTTAAAACCAATGGCAGGCAAACAAAAACACATAGGAACACATAGAAAACACCTTCAAAGGTGTCCAAAAGCTCACAAACTGCTCAGAAGACGCTTTCTTTAAAACAGCCGGCCGGCAATTCAGCAGCGGCATACACCGGTAGCCGACAATTTAGACATGAAGGAATAGAGCATCACACATAGATTAGATAGATAGAAACATGTCAGTCACATATATATGAAGTACAGTGACAGTGTTGCTTACTGTACTTGTCATTTAGTGTAAAGGATTTATTAAAAAATATAATAGTGTTTTCGTGCACCGTCTCTTTAAAAAAGCCGGCCGGCAATTCAGCAGCGGTACCCGACAATTTATAACACACAGAATAGAGCTTCACACATAGATTAGATAGAAACATGTCAGTCACATATATATGAAGTACTGTGACAGTGTTGATTACTGTACTTGTCATTTACTGCAAAGGATTTATTAAAAAAAATAATAGTGTTTTCATGCACCGTCTCTTTAAAAAAGCCGGCTGGCAATTCAGCATCTGTACCCGACAATTTAGAATAGAAGGAATAGAGAATCAAACATAGATTAGATAGATAGAAACATGTCAGCCACATATATATGAAGTACAGTGACAGTGTTGCTTACTGTAATTGTCATTTAGTGTAAAGGATTTATCAAAAAAAATAATAGTGTTTTCATGCACCGTCTCTTTAAAAAAGCCGTCCGGCAATTCAGCAGCGTAACCGACAATTTATAACAGACAGAATAGAGCTTCACACATAGATTAGATAGATAGAAACATGTCAGTCACATATATAATAAGTACAGTGATAGTGTTGGTTACTGTACTTGTCATTTAGTATTAAAATAAAGGATTTATTATTAAAAAAAATTTTAGTCTCTAGCGGAGGTTAAGCAGACAGCTGGGGCAGATGTTTGAAGCCTGGGAAGGGGGTAATACCCACGGAGCTTCCCAGGCTACTAATATCAGCCCCCAGCTGAATACCTAGCCTTTACTAGCTATTAAAATGGAGGACCCCCCCCAAAAAAATGACGTGGGGTCCCCCCTAATTTAATAGCTAGCAAAGGCTAGGCAGACAGCTGGGGGCTGATATTAATAGCCCAGGAAGGGAGCCATGAATATTGGCCCCCTCCCAGGCTAGAAACACCAGCCGTCAGCCGCCCCAGAAATGGCGCATCCATAGGATGCGCCAATTCTGGCACTTAGTCTCGCTCTTCCACGCTGCCCTGGTGCGGTGGCAGGGGGTAATAGGGTTGGGGTTGATGTCAGCTTATAATGCCAGCTGACATCAAGCCCAGGTTAGTAATGGAGAGGCGTCTATAAGACACCCCCGTTACTAACCCCATAGTCAAAGTTAAAAAAAAAACACAAACAGCCAGAATAAAGTCCTTTAATTGAAATAAAGACACAATTCTTTATTGTTCTAAATTAAACCATACTTACCATCACGCCCATTCCAGCTGAAGCCAACGATCTCCTGCAATAAAAGAAAAATAATAAATCAACCTCATCCTTACCTTTCCATGGTTCCCAGGACAGCTTCAGCTCTGCTACATCGAGATGACAGGCTGGACCGCAGCAGAACGCTGCCATCCAGCCTGTCATCCCGCAGACACTGAGAAGCGCAGGCATGCTTGCGCTCCTCAGTGTCTGACTGTGACGGCATCCAGATGAGCCGACAATGAACTCGGCTCACCTCATGTACGTCACTGACAGCGTGGGAAAATTCTCCTGCACTCAGCGCTTCAGCGTGAGAATTTTCCCACGCTGTCAGTGACGTGCATGAGGTGCGCCGAGTTCATTGGACATGACCTCGGCTCATCTGGATGCCGTCACAGCCAGACACTGAGTAGCGCAAGCATGCCTGCGCTACTCAGTGTCTGCGGGATGACAGGCTGGATGGCAGCGTTCTGCTGCGGTCCAGCCTGTCATCTCGATGTAGCAGAGCTGAAGCTGTCGTGGGAGCCATGGAAAGGTAAGAATGATGTTGCTTTATTATTTTACTTTTATTGCAGGAGATCATTGGCTTCAGCTGGAATGGGCGTGATGGTAAGTATGGTTTAATTTAGAACAATAAAGAATTGTGTGTTTATTTCAATTAAAGGACTTTTTTCTGGGTGTTGTGTTTTTTTTAAATACTTTACTAGAAATTCATGGTGGTCATGTCTAATATTGGCGTGACCCCATGAATTTCGGGCTTAGGGCCAGCTGATAATGCCAAGCTGGCCTTAACCCCTTTATTACCCAGTGAGCCACCGCACCAGGGCCCTGGATGAGTTGGGTACAGCGCCAGAAGATGGCGCTTCTATGAACGCGCCATTTTCCAGGGCGGCTGCGGACTGCAATTTGCAGCGGGTGGGGCCCAGAAAGCTTGGGCCTCCCTGCGCTGCAGATTCCAGCCCCCAGCTGCCTAGTTGTACCTGGCTGGACACAAAAATAGGGCGAAGCTCCACGTATTTTTTTTTTAAATTCATGAAATTCATGGAATAATTAAGAAAAAAAGGGCTTCCCTATATTGTTGTGTCCGGCTAGGTACAAATAGGCAGCTGGTGGTTGGGAGCAGTCCGTTCCTGCCTGCTGTACCTGACTGGACACAAATATATGGCGAAGCCCCACATCAATTTTTTTTTCATTATTTCATGAATTTCCTGAAATAATTTAAAAAAAATTGACGTGGGGCTTCGCCCTATATTTGTGTCCAGTCAGGTACAGCAAGCAGGAACGGGCTGCCCCCAACCACCAGCTGCCTATTTGTACCTGGCCAGACACAACAATATAGGGAAGCCCTTTTTTAAAAAAATTATTTCATGAAATAATTAAAAAAAAATTGACGTGGGGCTTCGCATTATATTTGTGTCCAGCCAGGTACAGCAGGCAGGGACGGGCTGCCCCCAACCACCAGCTGCCTATTTGTACCTGGTTGGACACAACAATATAGGGAAGCCCTTTTTTTCTTAATTATTCCATGAATTTCATGAAATAATTTAAAAAAAAAATGCGTGGGGCTTCGCCCTATTTTTGTGCCCAGCCAGGTACAACTAGGCAGCTGGGAGCTGGAATCTGCAGCGCAGGGAGGCCCAAGCTTTCTGGGCCCCACCCGCTGCAAATTGCAGTCCGCAGCCACCCCAGAAAATGGCGCGTTCATAGAAGCGCCATCTTCTGGCGCTGTACCCAACTCATCCAGGGCCCTGGTGCGGTGGCTCACTGGGCAATAAAGGGGTTAAGGCCAGCTTGGCATTATCAGCTGGCCCTAAGCCCGAAATTCATGGGGTCACGCCAATATTAGACATGACCACCATGAATTTCTAGTAAAGTATTTAAAAAAACACAACACCCAGAATAAAGTCCTTTAATTGAAATAAACACACAATTCTTTATTGTTCTAAATTAAACCATACTTACCGTCACGCCCATTCCAGCTGAAGCCAATGTCTTCTGCAATAAAAGTAAAATAATTAAGCAACCTCATCCTTACCTTTCCATGGTTCCCACGACAGCTTCAGCTCTGCTACATCGAGATGACAGGCTGGACCGCAGCAGAAAGCTGCCATCCAGCCTGTCATCCCGCGGACACTGAGAAGCGCAGGCATGCTTGTGCTCCTCAGTGTCTCGCTGTGACGGCATAAAGATGAGACAAGTTCATGTCCAATGAACTCGGCGCACCTCATGCACGTCACTGACAGCGTGGGAGAATTCTCCTGCACTCAGCACTTCAGCGTGAAAATTCTCCCACGCTGTCAGTGACCTACATGAGGTCAGCTGAGTTCATTGGACATGAATGAGCTCACCTCATGCACGTCACTGACAGCGTGGGAAAATTCTCACGCTGAAGTGCTGAGTGCAGGAGAATTTTCCCACGCTGTCAGTGACGTGCATGAGGTGAGCTCATTCATGTCCAATGAACTCAGCTGACCTCATGTACGTCACTGACAGCGTGGGAGAATTCTCACGCTGAAGTGCTGAGTGCAGGAGAATTCTCCCACGCTGTCAGTGACGTGCATGAGGTGCGCCGAGTTCATTGGACATGACCTCGGCTCATCTGGATGCCGTCACAGCCAGACACTGCAGAGCGCAAGCATGCCTGCGCTTATCAGTGTCCGCGGGATGACAGGCTGGATGGCAGCGTTCTGCTGCGGTCCAGCCTGTTATCTCGATGTAGCAGAGCTGAAGCTGTCGTGGGAACCATGGAAAGGTAAGGATGAGGTTGCTTTATTATTTTTCTTTTATTGCAGGAGATCGTTGGCTTCAGCTGGAATGGGCGTGATGGTAAGTATGGTTTAATTTAGAACAATAAAGGAATGTGTCTTTATTTCAATTAAAGGACTTTATTCTGGGTGTTTGTGTTTTCTTTTAACTTTGACTATGGGGTTAGTAATGGGGGTGTCTTATAGACGCCTCTCCATTACTAACCTGGGCTTGATGTCAGCTGGCATTATAAGCTGACATCAACCCCAACCCTATTACCCCACTGCCACCGCTACAGGGCAGTGGGAAGAGCGAGGCTAAGTGCCAGAATTGGCGCATCCTAAGGATGCGCCATTTCTGGGGCGGCTGACGGCTGGTGTTTCTAGCCTGGGAGGGGGCCAATATTCATGGAACCCTTCCTGGGCTATTAATATCAGCCCCCAGCTGTCTGCCTAGCCTTTGCTAGCTATTAAAATAGGGGGGACCCCACGTCATTTTTTTGGGGGGTCCCCCATTTTAATAGCTAGTAAAGGCTAGGTATTCCGCTGGGGGCTGATATTAGTAGCCTCGGAAGCTCCGTGGGTATTACCCCCTTCCCAGGCTTCAAACATCTGCCCCAGCCGTCTGGTTAACCTCCGCTAGAGCCTAAAATTATGGGGATCCCCACGCCAATTTTTTTTAAATAAATCCTTTATTTTAACACTGAATGACAAGTGCAGTAATCAACACTGTCACTGTACTTCATATATATGTGACTGACATGTTTCTATCTATCTAATCTATGTGTGATTCTCTATTCCTTCTATTCTAAATTGTCGGGTACAGATGCTGAATTGCCGGCCGGCTTTTTTAAAGAGACGGTGCATGAAAACACTATTATTTTTTTAAATAAATCCTTTACACTAAATGACAAGTACAGTAAGCAACACTGTCACTGTACTTCATATATATGTGACTGACATGTTTCTATCTATCTAATCTATGTGTGATTCTCTATTCCTTCTATTCTAAATTGTCGGGTACAGATGCTGAATTGCCTGCCGGCTTTTTTAAAGAGACGGTGCATGAAAACACTATTATTTTTTTTTAATAAATCCTTTACACTAAATGACAAGTACAGTAAGCAACACTGTCACTGTACTTCATATATATGTGACTGACCTGCTTCTATCTATCTAATCTATGTGTGATTCTCTATTCCTTCTATTCTAAATTGTTGGGTACAGATGCTGAATTGCCGGCCGGCTTTTTTAAAGAGACAGTGCATGAAAACACTATTATTTTTTTTAATAAATCCTTTATACTAAATGACAAGTACAGTAAGCAACACTGTCACTGTACTTCATATATATGTGACTGACATGTTTCTATCTATCTAATCTATGTGTGAAGCTCTATTCTGTCTGTTCTAAATTGTCGGGTACCGCTGCTGAATTGCCGGCCGGCTTTTTTAAAGAGACGGTGCATGAAAACACTATTATTTTTTTTGATAAATCCTTTACACTAAATGACAAGTACAGTAAGCAACACTGTCACTGTGCTTCTTATATGTGTGACTGACATGTTTCTATCTATCTAATCTATGTGTGAAGCTCTATTCTTTCGGTTCTAAATTGTCGGGTACCGGTGTATGCCGCTGATGAATTGCCGGCTTTTCATGTTTCACTGTTGGCACTGTTCCCATCGATTTGGGCAATCACTGTAATGCCACAACCACCATGGCTGTGGCATTACAGTGAGTGGCAGACAATCCCTGCATGATTGGTGCTCTAAATAGCGCCAGACATGCAGGACAAGCTTTTGGTGCACGAACAGTTATCGAACATAACCTCGAACAGCCGAATTTTTTGCAAATCGTTCGGGTTCGTCGAACAACTCGAACACCGCCCAAAACAGCTCGAATTTGAGATTGGCGAACAGTTCTAGTCGAACACCGCTCATCTCTAATTATTAACTTCACTGTCCTTCCCCCAACTAGTGCTCACAATTCATATTCCCTATCAGTATGTCCTTGGAGAGTGGGAGGATATCTGAGGAAATCTACGCAAATACGGGGAGAACATTGCAGATGTTGTCCTTGGTGGGTTCCTGGGTTCAAAAACAGTGCTATCCAAACACCCAGATAAAGCCGTACCCCCGGCTCGGGTCCGTGTATACCAGTCGGCCGCCAATTTTCTTGCCAGCTAAGGTCCCCCTCCCGGTCGACGGAGCTCGGAACAGACCTCCTTTTCCCGTTGCTTTTTGCCCTGGATGATGGCTGCCATCCACTCCTCATCAGCATGAGATGGGAATGGACCCTCCCCCTCCTCGTATATAATAACGGTGTGACAGGGTCTGGGGCCTAGACTCACTCACCGGACTGGAAGATCCTCCGCGTGGCTTTGGGAGAACCGCCGCTATCGCACCTCATCCGTGGACTGCAGGCATCACGACCATCTCGCTGCTTCAGGAGCTCCTCACCGGACATTCCGCCACTTCCTCTGGATATTGGGGAAGCTGCTCCAGGCTCGCCTTTGGCTCTTGTTCGCCCCAGTCCAATCCTCCAGCCGCAAGGTCTCCCTGCTGGTCTCACCCTCTCTTCGGCCACTCTTCTTCCATGGCCGCCGGTCAAATAGTGCTCCAAGGGGAATCGGGAAGCTTTCAGATTCCGTTTTTTCCTCCGGGTCTTCCATATCATGTGGTCCCCTTGGACGCAGTCTCATATCCTCCACCTCCCATTTCCACATGACGCGCCCAGCACCGCCTCAGTACTGGAAGCTCGTGTGCTCCATCTCTCCTCGGGGTCAATCTGGCAATGGGGTAACACTGCCTTGCACATGAGTGTCCTCTTCTGGACTCCTCCCTTCTGTGGGTGGAGTCACTCCTTGTTCTTCAACTCACTCAGCTTTGGGCTCCTCCCATCTTTCAGGGATCTGTAGTAGTAGGAGAGGCTTTTCCTTCCGCCGTGCCCATGACGGGTGGGCATTGGCAATAAGGGACTGCACCCTAGGCTCAGGCCAGTGCCCTCTCCAGATAAATTTTTGCGCCGTCTTGCTGGTGGGATGCCCACGATGGGCGGAGTTATCACCAGCCTCCGCACCATCATCCGCCATCTTAGAGTTTTCAACGGCTGCCATTTTAACTGTTTCAGGGGTTCCTCTGCTCTCTCTGTGTGAGGACTCAGAATCCTGCCGACTATGCCAATTTTGTGAGGGGTGCAGGGTGGTAGCAGTGGCGAGGTTTTGTTGTTGTGTATTCTCATCCTGACTGCCCATAAATAAATGATAATGTCCCGGTTGTCTTGTAGTGCACTACACTCACAGTTTCTTGTTGTTCCTCCATCTTCTTTAGGAGTCCAGAAGTTGAAGGCAAGCAATCACTTTCACACTCAGTCTCTTTTTTTTATAAAAAACAACTTTACTTAACTTTTTCATCAGTTCAGTTATGGTCACTAATACAGTCTTTTGGGACATCACCGTTACAGTTTTAGCTTTCTCTTCTGTCCCTTTCTGTCCTATCCTCTCATCCATCCTCAGAGTTGGTTTCCCCAGTACCGCAGTTTCTGTGAACACGGTCCTAGTCACAACAGTTATGTCCCTGTCCGTTCTCCCCTCCTTGGGAGTAGTGAAGGCTGGCTCCATCAGTCCTTCTACAAGCCGTAGAAGTGGGATGTTTAGGGAAGTTTCCGCAGAGTTGTCCGCTTTCTCATTCCCCAAGCTGCCTAACTCTTTTTCTTCCTGCTTCTGTATCTCTGCTGACCTTCAGCCCCCCAGGGCCCTGAACTTCTTTCTCAGTCTTCCTCAAACGTTCCTCCAGCACAGACTTAAACGTTACCATCAACAACTACAGCTCTGACTGCCTGACAGGAATAACCATTGCTCTCCTCTGACCCAAACCCTTCCGCTTTTTTGACTGAACCAATAACCAACTGTCTCCGTTGGTTGCTGGGCAAACTTTACCCTTCACTCTACTGAAGTCATTACCCACTAATCATGTGCACCGAACTTCTTAACTATGCCCTGAATCCCATACACTATTAGGCTCACCACTGCCTATCAGCCCCGATGTTTCTATCAATCCCTAACTAAACACTAAACAATGTCCTATGCTCTTCCTATATACTATATATGAATAGCATTATACATTTCATTACATTAGTGCCTATGAAACCAAACAAATTTATATTCATATCTTAATATTATATTATTGTCACAAAAATATAAGAAACTTATACACTTGCTAGAAAAACTGTTGAGAGAGAGGCACATGACAGCCCCTGTCACACCCTTACATGTACATGAAGAATAACACTTTTTCTGGCCATTATATGACTTTTAACTAATTTTCCCAACTATATGCATTATTTCTTAATAATTTGCAATCCACTGAGATGTGAGTGAAGGAGACTACCTGAAGCGATCTCTTCCATACACAGCACACAGATTCCCACTTTTTATTTATTTTTTATCTCACAAATCCAAGCTGCAGAAACATGGAGGACATTAAACAGCAAAGCTCAGCTGTGTTGATCTAAGTCAAGCTCTGATGTTAGGTAAAAGATTTGTTAAAGAGCTCTGCATGATGCTTTTCTGTCTGTTTCTTCTCCCTGATCTTCACGCTTCATGACCCTTTCCTCTCCATAGAGTATAATGGGCTGTCTCATGACACTTGCAGTCCATCTTGTCTGAGCAAGATGAAGGAAGGGAGCAGGGAGAGGAGAAAAAGTGGCTGAGAAGTGTGGAAGAAAGCTGATTTCTCTGATATATTACAAAGTTTTTGCCTGGGCTATTGATTTATGTAAAGTTTGTTGAAAGTACAGTTCCTTTTTACATAGGTAAACAGCAGAGATGGGGGCAAGGTCTGGTTGCTGCTGTTACAGGCATATGCTGGATGTTTATCACAGGCAGAATCTGTTACTTATAGAGGGGTCTCAGCTCCTGAGCCCTCTCCATACATGAAGACCCGATATAGGATGTTTGTTCTACATTAGGAAGGGGTTGAAACCTCTGTATAACATTAAAAACAATTAAGGCTCATGTTGTGTAGGTCTCCCTCATTTTGCTAAAAGATATCTAAACCATAAAGGCATGGACTCCACAATACTTTTAAAGGTATCCCGTGATATATGGCACTGAGACAATAGCAACAGAGGCTTTAAGAATTAAGCTTTTTAAGCTATGAGGCTGCGTCTCAATGGATCTGACTAATTTTTCCAGCACATCCTACAGATGCTCAGTTCCAATATGAACTGTTTGTCAGGTTCCACAAACCATCTATGAACATTTTGTGCTTTGTGACAAGGTGCATTGTCCTTCTTAAAGAGCTACTGTCACAAGGTAACATTCACATAAATGCCTGAATTGACCAGGACATCACACTAGCTTCATCGGCTTGCTTTCTTATATTCATATTGCATCCTGGTGCCATCTCTTCTTCTCTTCTTCTCTCAAACACTTAGCCTTCCACATGATATAAAAAAAACATGATTCATAAAGCCAGGTCACTTGTTATCCATTGCCCCATCAATTTCAGATCTGATTGCTCCAATTACTGCCTAATATATGAGGTAATAAAACGGGTTGTCCACCAACTGAACAACCACTTTTTAAATTAGATAGTCCCCATTATAAAATAGAAAAACCCATACATATACTTACCTCCAGCATCGGCGCTGTTCTAGTGATGTCGGAGCCAGAAGTTCATGTGACATCACCATGCTACTTGAAACATTCAGCCAATTAGCACCCGCTATTGTGCTGTTGTGCTCTCACGTCTTCTGCTTGTCCAAGGTTCCTCTGAGGGAAGTAAGAGTGCAGCAACTCACTAGTGTCATGCGAACCCCTGGAGACAAGATGTCCACATTGCTGGAATAACTCCAGTGTAAGATATGAGTATTTTCTATTTTTTTTATGCAAAGGGTACTACTTAATTTAAAAAGGGGTTGTACAAGTAGTGAACAAGTACTTTTGTGTTATTCACATGACCTGTCAGTGGTTTGTATATTATGGCTGATTGGTTTATGATTCAAATAGTTATATTTTTCAGTAACATTTTTATGTCACGTCTATATAAAAATAGAAATATAGATTGTATTAAAACATTTAAAAAATGGCTATCCCTATATGCCACAGCTGGGAAAAGGTAGTAGAAAATATATGGAGAGGGAGTACGTTTTATTAGGTTTATACCAATTAAATTTGTCCTGTCCCTGAATGAAGGCATACACGATTCCGTAGTTATCCAAAGTTCTAAAATAGATTTCTCTGTTGATTTACTTAATCTTTTCTCATATTCCCTAAGTTATTCAAACTATTTTACAAAACATTCAGTTTTATTTCAAGCTAATGATACATGTAACTCAATAATTTATTAGATTTCTTTAACAAATTAAATATGGTTCTACTCATAATACAGGTTGTGCCCAAGCTACTAGGTAAAATCCTCTAGTCAACAAAACCTCTATGTACCATAACCACCAAGTATTAGATCCTCAGCTGTTCTCCAAAAAGGTTGGTTATACTAGGATTACTTTAATACATTCACATCTTTCCAGATACTGTTGATACCGTATAATTTAATAAGGTACAACTCTGAGTGCATAATATAAATATATCTTTCAAATTATACATTCATGGAGCCTAATGGAGATTAAGGTAGATCTATTCTATATTAAAAGTGTGCAGCATCAGAGAAATGAAGAAAGTTAATAAATTCTGTAGCTTGCAAAGCGTATTCAAAACTTTGCTTCATAGTATTGATCTCTGAATTATCATGATTAAATATTAACCCTTGTATCATGACTAGAGGTAGGTGAATTATTTAATTCATGTTGAAGTTTTAGAAATCAGCTGCAATCGGCAGTTTCAAAAATTTTGCAATTTGCTTTGATCGAATTGCCTGAAATGATCAATACCATTTTACCCATATTGCAGAAGATTGCCCCATTATTCCTTGCAGCTATCAGATTTAATAGCACAAATAAAGTTAGGAGGGACTGTCATAGCTTGTATAAAAGCAGAAACAGAAAATACATCAGCCATTTTGTGGTGAATCTGGATAGTGAAAGGATGTCACAGCTCAGAATATAGCTGAAGAGATGGGGAAATAAAGCCATAAGACACTGAAGAAACAAAGAAACTGTACAGATAGCGTGTATGACAGACAGCACAGCAGTGAAGAAGATTAGTGTGTGAGGAAAGGAGAATAGTGTCTTACACATTTATTAAAGAACGGTACTTGGAAGCTTTGAAGTATTTTTGATTTGGGCAAATCAATTTCCAGTGAATTGAATTCCCTGCGAAAATTCAGCTAATGTGGTAAATTCGAGCTCCAAAAGACTTGCTCATGTTTAATCATGACACATCATATATTATTATTACTTTATTTTTTTTTTGTTTTATATATATTTTTTAATTTTAGCAGTTGGGAATTGTTGGTATAAAATTTTACATGCAAGTCATCTTTTAGGTCAGGTTTAGAGGCTGTACTAAAATTTGGCCAATCACGTCCGAAAATTGTGATCGTTACTGGCTTTGTGTGCAGCTCATTGTGTTCCTCCATAAAGCATATTAGGGTAGGAGCTGCCTGATATTTGTATGCATTAGTCTTATTCATAAATATGAGCGATGGTCTGTGGTCCATGGCACATATATAAAGCCCACCTCCATATAATATGCTTGTCTGAACGAGCCCTTAAAGCAAGTTGAGAGGCTATTCCCATTTCAAACTTTTATGGTATAATCCCAAAATATGCCAATAATATCTGATAGATAAATCCAACCTCAAACTTATCAGGCACATTCTCAACAATTATAATGATATATTTAAGATGGAAGCAAAGTAAAGTCAGAAAAGCAGTCTAGTGTACCACTTTACCATGATAAAAAGAGATTTTATCTAATATCTGAATAGATGCATGGGAGTTTCTAAAATAGCCGAACACACTAAAGCCTGAAACCACACTATTAAGAGTTTCTCATGACAGAATGTCTCCTTTTGATTGCTATCAGGTACAATATTCTCAAATATGCACACATATAGTAATAGCTACTTTTTAAGTAGCTTGATTACTGAAAAATATTGTATACATTTACCGTATTTTTTGGACTATAAGACGCACCGGACCATAAGACGCACACCACATTTTGAAGTGGAAAATAGGAAAAAAAATTTTTTTATAAGATGGGGGGTCCATCTTATAGTCTGAATAGGTACGGTATCTTACCTGGGGGATGGTGGAGCGAGGGTCACAGGAGGCAGGGTCCTTCAGGAAGTCGGTGCTCCAGCAGTGGGGAGTTGTGGTGGAGCAGGATCGCAGGTTCCCTCCCTCAGGAACCCGGCGGCTGCAGCAGAAGAGGTGAGATGCTGTGGAGCCTGTGTCTAGCTGGGGCATTTAGCCTGGCTGGGGCCTGTGCCGGGGCCCTTAGCCTGGCTGGTTCCTGTGCCGGGCCGGGGCCTGGCCGGGTGCCTGTGCCGGGGGTCTGTGCCGGGTTGGGGTCCTATGCCCGGGGCTGTGCCTGGCCAGGGCCCTTAGCCTGGCTGGTTCCTGTGTCAGACCGGGGTCTGGATGGGTCCCTGTGCAGGGCTGGTGGCCTGTGTAGGGCTGCGGCCCTTGGCCTGGCTGGTTCCTGTGCAGGGCTGGGGAGCCTGTGCAGGGCTGGGGGGCTGTGCAGGGCTGGGGAGCCTGTGCTGCCTGTGCAGGGCTGGGGGCCTGTGCAGGGCTGGGGGACATGTGCAGGGGCCTGTTCAGGGCTGGGGGGCCTGTGCTGCCTGTGCTGGGGCCTGTGCTGCCACCTGTGCAGAGCTGGGGGGCCTGTGCAAGGCTAGGGGGGTCTATGCTGCTGCCTGTACAGGGGCCTGTGCTGTGCTGGACTGGGACTTGTGCCGGGCTGTGAGCGGCATTGGGCGGTGAGGGAGAGCGGCGAGTGCAGGTTTTCGGAGGCTGCTGCCATCTTCCTAAAGCTGTGATCTACAGTAAAATGGCCGCCGGAGCTTCCGGTCTGTGCATGCGACAGCTCGGGCGGCCATTTTCCTGTAGATCACGGCCTCAATAAGATAGCCGTGCACACAGGAAAGCCGCGCAGGCCGCTCTGCTTCACCGCCCGATGCCACTGACAGCCCAAAACCGTCCCCAGCCCCAGCCGCTCTGCCTCACCGCTGCTGCCACTGTCGCCACCTCATTCCTGAAGGAGGGAGTGCACCCCCACTCTACCACCACCGCAAGTATCCATAACGTTTGGATCATAAGACACACCCCCCATTTTCCTCCCAATTTTGGGGGGAAAAAAGTGCGTCTTATGGTCCGAAAAATACAGTATATGTTAAATGGTTTTTGCAATCTCAGCCATTCATAGCTCAAAAGGAAATAACTATTTCTCAGCACTTGCCATTGGAGGGTCAGACTCTATAAATACACTTCTCATCATTGAAATTGCAACACCAAGAAAGAAAAGTTATGGAATTGTGAAAATCACAGGCACAATAGATATGATAATGAAATGCAAATGATGCAAAATGGAAACAAAATTTTAAAAACACCTCAATTTATTCAGCATTAAGTATGAGCACCACACGAAGAAATACATGTACTTACATGCCTTGGCATGCTATTAATGAGGTTATTAATCTTTATCTGAGGAATGATCAACCACGCTGAAGGCACTTGGGCACGCAAATCATCAAGCTCTTCTTCTGGCTGCTCCGTTTGCAATTGTCGACCAATAACATTCCATATGTGGTTGATGGGAGACAAGTCCAGAGACGCTGCAGAACATGATAGCACCTATTGGCCATGAAGACTGCTCACAGTAGCAAGAGCAACATGCAGCTTGGTATTGTGTTGAAAAAACACCTGGGTCATTTTGGAGAAATTGCCATACCACTGGTTCCACAATCAAATTAATTTACGCCAAACTGTTAGTGTACCTTGAATGAAGAATAGAGGGGTCCGGCTACCATACATTATGCCACACCGCACCCTAATACTGGGAGAAGGATCAGTGTGATGTTCCCTAGTAAAAGAATCTTCATAATGTTATACACGTGGTCTCCTGATGGAGATCGAAGTCTGGTATGGAGATCTATCCTCTTCAGTAATGAGTCATGCTTTTGTCTCTTTTGTCTTGGACGCAATGAAAGCCACATATTGGTCTGGAGATCATGTGAGCAATGACATGAAGAGGCCTTCAAGAGGAAACATCATACCAGTGCTACTTCCAGGATTACTTTGTGAGTAGGTGTAATGTATGGTAGCTGGACCCTTCTAGTATTCATTCCAGGTACACTAACAGCTCTCTGTAACGTTGATTTAGTAATGGAATCAGTTGTACACTCATTTTTTTTAAAGTGTTCTATGATCCATTTTTCAATGCAAGCAACAGATCTTGATGATTTCCATGCAAAGCGCATTCAGAACAACCCTCAGACAATCCTTAACAACCTTATCGATAGCATGACAAAGTGTGTAAGTGTGAGTATTCATGTGTGTGGTGCTCATGCTTGATACTGAATAAATCAAAATGTTTTGAAAATTTTGTTTCCATTTTTTAATAATCTGCATTTTATAAACATGCCTATCGATCCTGTGAATTCTATGATTCCATAACTTTTCCTTCTTGGAGTCGCAATATTAATGTTGAGGAATATAGATGAGGGGGTTTACTGAGCTGCATTATTCTGTTTCTATAAATTTCATTGACATTAATGGGAGTAATCGATTCAGTGTGGCATAGTAAACTACATGTTTTACAAAACTACTGACATAGGGAAATATTCTAGCTTGCTGTACTACACTGCTTCCTTCTCTTTCATTTATGAATTCGGTATTTGTATTAAACTAAATATGATTTACCAATCACTGAGTTTTTTCATTACATGGTTCATGGACCTACATATGTGCAACCATGAGATTTTTAGGATAGTAAAAATATTACCATTGATCATATGGTTCCTCAATAGCTGGATAAAGACAACTGAGAAAAGTGAAGTGCTTAGAAGCAATCCATGATCAATAAGTGACCACAGTGCACCACAGTTGCTTGTTAGATATAATGTCCTTACTGTTTCCATCCATGGCTAATTGACATACAATTGAAGAGGAAATTGCTATTGTGACATATGTAAATCTGTCACTAACATAAGTACTGTAATCTAAGCAATTCGCACTAGAATACCAAATTAAACAGTTTACTAATGTGCCAAAATGTGTGAAGAACTCAAGAACAATGTGACAGTGAGTACACATGTTCATCAAACAAGCACACAATTGTTGGGTTAATTCGAACACTCCATCTGCTTGAAGTGCAGAATTTAGTGCGGGTGATCATGTTGCATGTTGATTTTTTCCTGAGCATTTCTGTATCTCCCTGGCAGAAAAAAAACGCATGCGGATTGTACCTGCGTTTTCCTGCCAGGGACATGCGGAAGTGAAGTGTTCTTCACTTGCATTTCCGCAAGCGGGTTGACAAGCGCTTTCCAAGCGATTTTAGCATCACTTGGAAAGTGCTTGTCAACTTGGTCACACTATATAAATCCATGCAAACGGCATGGATTTATATAGTGTGACCCGAGAGAATGACAAAAAATAAAAAAATAAATACACTGTGTTCCAAATTATTATGCAAATAATATTTTCTCAGATTTTCCCAAATTACCTATATGAATTGCATATAGGTGCATTCCGCAGCAAGATCATTTTCATGCATGATAATGCCCCGTCTCATGCTGCACATAACACATCTGCATCTCTGGCTGTTGTGGTCATAAAAGAGGACAAACTTATGGTGTGGCCCCCATGCTCCCCTGACCTCAACCCCATTGAGAACCTCTGGAGCATCATCAAAAGGAGTGTCTATGATGGCGGGAGGCAGTTCACATCTAAGCAACAGCTCTGGGAGGGTATCCTGTCCTCATGCAAAACAATTGAAGCAGAAACCATCCAAAACCTGACAAATTCAATGAATGAGAGTGTTCAGAAGCTCCTTTCGAACAAGGAGTCCTATGTGCAAATGTTACATCACCTAGAATAAAGTTTTGAGTTGAAAACTGTTTGATTTCAGTTTGTAATAACCTGCTAATGCTTATAATTTCAAAAATGACCATTTTTTTGTTCTTTATTAAAATGAAAAGGTTGAAAACTCTGCTGTGCATAATAATTTGGAATATGCATTTTGAGTGCAGTTTGAGTGTTTTATTTTTTTAAAAATATACTGTTATCATAGGCAGTTTGAACAAAAACCTTTCAATTGTACTCTAATAGTTATTTGACTGGAAAATTACAATGACTGCAATTCATATAGGTAATTTGGGAAAATCTGAGAAAATATTATTTACATAATAATTTGGAACACAGTGTATATACTTACCCTCTGATGGCCCCTGGTGTCCTGCTTCCCTCCGTTCTCCCTTGCCGGCAGCGGTACACTGAAGGACCTGCCGGCGTCAGCGTCGCGTGACCCGTCACATGACTATGACGTCAGCGCAGGTCCTTCAGTCCATCGCGAACTGCCGGCATGCGAGGAGGAGCGCATCGGGGGCCGCCAGAAGGTAAGTATATATTTATTTTTTATTTTATTCTTTTTTTACAGTTTTCTATGGTACCCAGGTCCGGAGGAGAGTCTCCTCTCCTCTAGACCTGGGTACCATCCGCACATTAGAATGCATGGAATGCGCATCTACATATACAGTGATGCGTAATCCATGCGATCTAATGCAAGTCAATGGCGGCGAAAACGCAGCACTTCCGCAAAATAATTAGTAGTGCTGCGTTTTTTTCCGCAATGATAATCCGCAGTGGAAATTTCCACAGCATGTGCACAGCACATGCGGATTATCATTGGGGAACATGGCAGGCCTTCTACCATGCGTTTTTTAAGCATTTCTGCAGTGATTTTGCCACTGCGGAAACACTTAAAAAACGCATCGTGGGCACACAGCCTTATAATCCTGGAGTAAGAAATACCACAGCTCACCATGAATTAGATGAGCTGTGGTGTCACTTTCCTTTTGTGCCTCTGTCCCACCCAAACTGCGCCCATCTTGGCATAGGTGGTAGAAAATGGAGTGAAAACACAAACTTTTTCTTTCAAACTTTTCAAAGCCATTTACTCCAAATTTATAGCTGAAAAGCCGTGATGAATTGAAGCCTATGTCTTGACTGCAGTCACTATTTTGGCCCCACAGATGTTTTCACTCTGCAACCATCCTCTTCACAGTATTTTTTTTTGGAGAACAAACTGCAAATATGCCAGATTAGTGCCCATACATTGTGCCCCAGCTTGTACTTCTGTAGACACGCACCCATAGATTGTTAAGTGGGCTCTTTGCACTATAGTAGAGCCATATTTGTGGACACTTACAGGGATTTAGGCACACTTGTGGGCTCAGTCATTTGGATTTGGGATTGCAGATTTCACAAAATTTTATTTGAGGCGTGGAGAAGGGATAGAAGATGTAAATGCGTAATGTGTAAACCCCTGATATTTACAATGACAGCTGACAGACCTGAGTGGAGCTTAGTTTTTTGTTGATAAGTTGAAGTTTTTATTTGCAGCATTTTGGGATCCATAACATTTTTTGATCGATTTCATTATAAGGTTCACATTTATCCTGTGCTCTCCACTGAGCTCTTACATCTAAAAAGCGTGATTCAGACGAAACTCCAACAGAAATACTCACTATAGTGGAATAGATAGGTCACTTGGGACTTCGTTTGGCGTCTGGTCTGATGGTATTTTGTCTCTTTAAGAGTGCACAAACTGAGGTGGACAACACTTTTATGCGCTAAAAAGATGCCTAAAATGATGGGACACTGCTGGAACATAGGCTAGACAGAGTCCAAAGTGACTCCATCAGCCTCATTATGATGAATCAATTAGGGGCTTAGGGGCTGAATTATGTTTCTTGGGGGATTTACATGGAAAACAATGAGGTAAGTACTCAGCTTAGAGCACAGGATACATGTGAACCGAGCCTTAATCTGATTTTTATAGGCAGAATGAACAAATAAAGAACAGTTCAAGAATTGTTTTTATTTTCATGCCGTTCACGATACTGTAAAAGTGAGGAGTCAGTAGTACGATTATAGCAACACCAAATTTATATATTTTTTATGCTTTGCTAGATTTGCACAATCATATATAAAAAATAATTTGTTTTTGCAGTGGCATATTCTGAGAGCTGTAGCTTTTATATTTTTGACAGAGCCATCTGAGGGCTTATTTTTTTCAGGACAATTTGATGTTTTCATTGATTTCATTTGTTTTACATGCAAATTTTTTATTGCTTTTTATTCCATTTTTTGTGTATCAATATGATGAAAAAGCTATATTTTTAGTGTATTTTTTTCTGTGCAGAATTAATAATGTGACAGTTTTATAATCTGAGTCATTCTAGATGCAGCAATACCAATTATGTGTACTTTGTTTTAGCTCCTTTTAGTTTTTTACACAAAAGCCGTGTTTTTAGTGGCAAAACAGCTTTCTATGATCTTTGGAGCATTTTTGATTTTTTTTTCTCACTTTTTTTTAACTTTTTTTTTACTTTTTCACTTAGCCCCACTGTGGGACATGAATATTTTTCAGTTTGATCAGTGGACTCACACATTGCAGTACTTATATACTGCAATGCATGAGATCTGTTAGTCTTTCACTGACACAGCCTGCTGATAGTAGGGTCTAACAGACCACTGTACCCTGAGGTCATTAAAAAACCTTGGGTTTCAATAGCAACTATCGGCACCTGGGATTGTGGGGTGTTGATGGGGTTAAAGAGGGAGCCTTTTCCATCTTTTAACCATCTAGATGCCACTGCTGAAATTGACACCGCCAACTAAAGAATTAATTGTCCCTGATCGATTTCAAGACCGCAGACACACACTGAATTTTTGCCCATTAGGGTCGCTATACATTTAATCCTCAGCGTCATAAAAAGCCATCTTGGGGATTACAGGTGAGAATCTAGGGGGGGCAGCATTTGCTCCCTGACTGCTGCATTTTGCCATACCCCCCCTCCGCTGTTCTTTGACAGCTGGCTCAGAGAAGATGTAAAACACTGGCTCCTTGGATTCAATTGTACTCACATCGATCAGGCTTGAGTACAATTAAAACCTGACTTACGGAAATGCTGCTACAGTTACTCTTAAGGCCCCGTCACACTTAGCGACGCTGCAACGATCCCGACAACGATACGACCTGTCAGGGATCGTTGCTGCGTCGCTATGTGGTCGCTGGTGAGCTGTCAAACAGGCAGGCTCACCAACGATCAGGGGAGCAGCGACATCATGGAAAGAATCTTTCCACGATGTCCTGCTCCGGTTACTAGTCTGCTGAGGCAGGAGCAGGCTTGTAACCATGATAAACATCGGGTTACTAGGGGCACACGCGCACCTAGTAACCCGTTGTTTATCATGGTTACCACTCTTCTACAGTGAGCGGGAGGTTACCGCTCACTTTAGCAGGCTCGTAACCATGATAAACAACGGGTTACTAGGTGCGCGTGTGCCCCTAGTAACCTGATGTTTATCATGGTTACCAGCCTGATCGCTGCTCCCGCTGGTCACACACAGCGATGTGTGCTGACCAGCGGGAGGGCAACGACCAAAAAATGGTCCAGGACACTTTGCAGCGATCAGCGACCTCACAGCAGGGGCCTGATCGATGCAAAGTGTCACACATAGCGACATCGCTGGTGAGGTCGCTGTTGCTTCACCAAAACCGTGACACAGCAGCGATCTCGCTAGCGATCTCGCTATGTGAGACGGGGGCTTTACAGTTCCAGCAAAGTGGATGGGATTTATAGTAATCTCATGCCCACTGTGCTTTTTTTTAATCAGCATAAACAGACCTGTGGTACGTGTTTCAAGTCAGCAATACGTCAGTTTCTCTTGTGGGTATGCTCAGTTTTTGTACAAATTTTTCTCATAGACTTAGATGCAGAAAATCCTCAGGTAAAAAACGCATCCGCCGTAAACGCATCAATAACGCGTGTGATCCGCACATGGCTTTATCAATAAACTTTTGTCAAAGCCAAATACCAGGAAGTATAAAAAAACAAAGCAGCTTTATTTAAAACTAGACATACAAACAAAAGGCAAAAAATGCAGCATCAAAAAGGAGATAAAAACGCATGTAAAAATATGCACTCAAAAATGAAATGAAAAATCTGCAAGTAACCTAATTTACTTAATAGGTGTAGAAATGGTGTAGAAAATCTGCAACAGCAAAAACTCATCAAATACTCATCATGGGAACGTAGCCTAAGATGCTGCATTTTTTTGTTTAATGATAACTCACCAAAAACCCATAGTTTAACTTAAAGGGGACCTGTCACCAGTTTTTTAGCGTGAACCAATGCCACCACCTTTTTGAGCACCTGTACTGCATTACACAAATGTGTCCATCATCCCCTAACTCCCCTGGTATACCACTAAAAATAGCTTTTTATTTTCTCCCGCAATATATGTAAATACTTTCGGTCTGGTTCGATGGGCGTCATATCCTTGGCGTCTGTGCCGCCTCTTTGCCCTCAAAAGCCGTTCTCTGGCTTTTATTGACGTGGATGATGCATGCTGGGCAAAGAGGAGGCAGAGACGCTGAGGAAAAGGCACCCATCGAACTGGATAAAAAGCATGTACATACTGTGCGAAAGAAAATAAAAAGGTATTTTTGGTGGTATACAGGGGGAGTTAGGGGATGATGGACACATTTGTGTAATGCAGTACAGGCGCTCAGAAATGTGGTGGCATTGGTTCACGCTAAAAGACTGGTAACAGGTTCCCTTTAACCTTAGTGTACATGCTTGACACAAGAATTTTTTTTGCCATCAATCTGCACGTCTCACGTCAAACAACTATTAGTTGAAGCAGATTTTATTATTATATAACATCACACCTTACATATTTACATGGGTCTTCCCACTACTTTTCTTGTTAATCAAATACAGAAGCTGCTACCACTGTCTCAAACAACCATCTTTCTTCAAAGGAGGAGGAAAGGGAGTTGAGGCAATAGCTGAAAGGGGAGAGATGTTTAAAGAGATTTACGACCCCCCTGTGAGAAATAGCCAGACTTGGACAAAGTTTTTTTTTGCACCTGGGCTATTATAAAGCAACAGAGATGATCCTTTATGGGGCAAAAAGACATTCAGATGTACAAGTGGAAGATTAGGTTAACTCAATCTACTCAGTATCAGTAAGGAAAAATATCTCTGTACACTCTCTTTCAAAGAGTGAAAGCGAGCGGAGATTAGAGAGAAGGGAGATCTTGTGTATTCAAAGTACTAATTCAGAACTTCTTTCCTTAATGCACTCATGAAACATTTTAATTGTCTGACTTTGCATTCAAAAGTCTTGTTTGCAACCCTTAATTGCAGGCTACTTTGAACAAATAATTGAAATGCATGACTTGTATGGGCTGCTTAAACAATTTTAATGTGCTTAACCGGTAGGTGCTGGGTCTTTTTTCTGTTCTTTTGGATTACCAAATAGTTAGCAGCTGGCACTGTATTTTGATCTATAGAAAGTCATGTGTAATATAGACATAACTACAAGCAAATATATGGAAATGAAAGGCAGAAAGAGTTTTAAGTTGATAGATGCTTATATGACTTTGATGGCTTAAATTAGTGACTTATATTGCTCGGCGATTTCACAAATTGGTCCCTTTTAAGTGAGCAAAGGGTTGAATTCTTTCACATAAAAGTACAATTAGGTCTTGGTACATATAGGGAGACAGAATGAGAAAAATAAACATTACATCTAATTTATTTAAAAAATTGTATAAAGAATAAAATATTAAAATAAATATGATAAACAGATTTAACATAGGATATAAGGTATAACGCACATAAAAGATAGAAAAATATATTTCATTATGATCTAATTAATACAATTGTAGAATATGTATTTTTGGAATCTCATGTAAACTTGATTTATTGGTTATTTTGGAATATATTATTTGTGATAGAATGTTGAATGGTTTTATGCAATAAGTAAAAAATGGGATGGGTTATTTTTTTGCAAAATGAGTTGTAGTTTTGAATGACACAATATATTTTACAATATCATGTACTGAAAAACACTTTTCTATGGGGCTTGAAATCAAGCTTACAAGCTCTTTTCTATGAGCTTGCAATCAGTGCACATTTCAGACCAATGTTGTGACAATGCCGATGCTTCAACCTGAATAAAGTAGAAGTGCAATGCCCCCAAGCAAGAGGGAAGCCTGGGGAGCCATGGTCTCATTTGAAGTTCAGCCTAAAGGCTCATGCAGTCATCCATGGATCTCGGTCAGAACTTGGACTGCAATGCATGGACTGACTGCATGTCTAACTACCCATGTGTGACAGCTCTTCGTAACTGCCATCGCTGTCTAGCAGAGGTGGCCAAATATATGCAAAGGTTACAAGCTCTTTTCTATGGAGCTTGCAATCAAGCTTACAAGCTCTTTTCTATGAGCTTGCAATCAGTGCACATTTCAGACCAATGCTGTGACAATGCCGATGCTTCAAACTAAATAAAGTAGAAGTGCAATGCCCCCAAGCAAGAGGGAAGCCTGGGGAGCGGATCACTATTGAAAAAGGTAAGACAACCACTCTTAAGTCTTCATAACTGATAGTGTTCTACACAGGTTTGACTGGTGGCTCCTTATCCTGCAATCAGAGTCACTCTAATAAGAGGATCCTTGTTAAAGAATCTTGATTTTCCAGATTTCATGACAACATGCTCATTACAATACTGACAGTTTTTCTAATTACAAGACAGCTCAGACCAGTTAAACATCTCAGTGATATAATATTAAAATATAATCAACAAAATGTTACAGTATCTATAAAACATGTGGTTTCTTTATAATAGGTTGTCTTTAAATCTAATGGAACATTTAAAAGATAATTTAAAAGAAAATAATATAGGATTAGTTACTTATTAAAAGTACAGCAGGTATGTATGCGTATGAACTCAGGGTCACGCTCTCTACTGATAAGTCAGGCGAAAAGTGCTCATACCTTAGATAGTTGTTAAGGCCCCTATATACACTGATGAGCAAAAAGGTAATAATGTTTTGAACCGTTGACTTTCCGGCTCCAAATCTCATCATCCACTACTGCTTCTAACGTGAGACTACTATCATTTTATAGACAATCATCTTGGCTATCTCATACATAAATTTGACTTGAAAGTATTTTGCATATGATTTGTTATGCAGATTCTTGTCATGTCACTGCATTGTTACTGTTTTGCTCCTAAAATTAAAAATTTTAATTTGTATTATTTTGTTAATATTTTGTAAATCCGCTTTTGGCTTTCATCACTGCCTGAGTCATTCTGGGCATGCTCTCGATCAGATTCAAGCATGTCTCGACCGAAATCTGATCACAGGTCTCTTCTGCACGTTCCCAAAGTTGGTGCATACTTGTCAAATCACTTGGGTATGTATACAACTTTTTCTTCAACTCTACCTACAAGTGTTCAATTGGGTTATGGTCTGGGGTATGTGGGGGCCAATCCAGCACCTCTATTTCATTGTGTTTGAACCATTTTTTCTCCAATCTCGATGCATGCTTCGGGTCGTTGTCTTGCTGGAACATTATGTCATGCTTTTCATACCCATAGTACTCGAGTGTATGAAGTAACTCGTCTTATAGGATGCTCACATATAGCTCAGCATTGAGATCACCATTGATCCTGGTCAAGTATCCAATGCCTTTGGCTTTGAAACAACCCCATATTATTAGGCTTCCTCTACCAAATTTGACAGGTCTTTTAATTCCTCAATCTGTTAGCCCTGTTTTCCCTTGTTTCTTACAGAGCCATTTGCACCCATCAGAGCCTAGTCTATTGACTTTGGTCTCATCACTCCAATTCACCTGTTTCCAATCTTCTTCTCTCCACTTTTCGTACTTTCGTACTTTTTTGCAAACTCGAGCTGATTAGTGTTGAGCGAGCACTAAAATACTCGGGTGCTCGAAGCTCGGGCCGAGCTCACCGTGATACTCGGGTGCTCGACCCGAGCAACGAGCCCAATGTTAGTCTATGGGAGACCCGAGCATTTTTGCGGCGGCACCCCCGGCAGTTTGTAAAAAGCCTGAAAAGTGCCCAAAACGATAGTGACAGTGCTCAAATGACATGGGGACAGCATGGGGATCGCCCCAGGAAGCATTTCTGACCCCCAGGTCACTGCTGTCAACAACGTGGTCAGAGGTATTAAGCCACTTTAACGGGCTCACAATAAAACGTTCAAAAACGAAACTGAAACTGCTTTCCTGTGAAATATGTTAAGGAACATCCTTTCCAGGGTAAAGACTTCTGTATAAGGTAAAATAAATAACCAAAAACAAAAATACTCCTTCACACCTTGGGCTATGTTCGCAAGTAGCATTTTTTATGCATTTTTGCATTTTTGTATTACTTTCAACCGTGACAAATGCATTCACCGGGAAATATCATTTTACATTTTACAATCTTATCTGGCCATGTGCTGTGTGACACATGCATACAGTGCTGAAAAGACATAGGAACAGCATGGGGAAGACTCCTGGAAGCATCTCTGACACCCAGGTCCCTGCCTAAAAGTGTGCCCATCAGAAATGATTCTTGCCGCATCAGAAGATGCACACTTGCTACTATCCCTGTGCAAGTTCTTGTCCCAGGGTAGTTTTCAATTGTACCTCCCCCATTACTTGCAATGCAAGCGCAAATATGCAGCCTGCCACCCACCCACCCCCAGGCTGCAATACCATACTGCCTGCTTGCACTTGAAATTGGGCCTTTTAGGCTTGTGGAGGCAGACGCCGGCCACCACGTCATGGCTGCGTCGGCGGCCTGGTATCCATACTCACTTCCCAGCCGCCCGGCGGCCAGGTGTCCTCGCTCGGTCCCCAGCCGCCAGGGGGCGGCCGGGTGTCCATACTCGGTCCCCAGCCGCCCCGCTGCCGGGTGTCCACACATGGTCCCCAGCCGCCTAGGGGCGGCTGGGTGTCCATAAACGGTCCCCAGCCGCCCCGATTTCTCCTGTTACCTTCCCACACACTTTTCTTAGCCTGGCCTGCTTTAGGGCAGCATTGGACAAGCCCACCAGAGAACCAGACTCCTCCGGTGGGCCCTGGCTTCTCCATCAGATGAGTTGAGAGTGTCAAGGTGAGGAGCATGATGATGATAGAAGGTAGCATCTGCTTTGTTTTCTTGGAATGCAAGCGTAAGTGTGCAACCTGCCACCCACCCACCCCCAGGCTGCAATACCATACTGCTAGCTTGCTTGCACTTGAAATTGGGCCTTTTAGGCATGTGGAGGCAGACGCCGGCCACCACGTCATGGCTGCGTCGGCGGCCTGGTATCCATACTCAGTCCCCAGCTGCCCGGTGGTCGGGTGTCCACGCTTGGTCCCCAGCCGCCAGGGGGTGGCCGGGTGTCCATACTCGGTCCCCAGCCGCCCCGCGGCCAGGTGTCCACTCACGGTCCCCAGCTGCCTGGGGGTGGCCGGGTGTCCATAAACGGTCCCCAGCCGCCCCTATTTCTCCTGTTACCTTCCCACACACTTTTCTTAGCCTGGCCTGCTTTAGGGCAGCATTGGATGAGCCCACCAGAGAACCAGACTCCTCCGGTGGGCCCTGGCTTCTCCATCAGGGGAGTTGAGAGTGCCAAGGTGAGCAGCATGATGATGATAGAAGTTAGCATCTGCTTTGTTTTCTTGGAATGCAAGCGTAAGTGTGCAACCTGCCACCCACCCATCCCCAGGCTCCAATACCATACTGCTAGTTTGCTTGCACTTGAAATTGGGCCTTTTAGGCATGTGGAGGCAGACGCCGGCCGCCACGTCATGGCTGCATCGGCGGCCTGGTATCCATACTCAGTCCCCAGCCACCCGGCGGCCGGGTGTCCACGCTCGGTCCCCAGCCGCCAGGGGGCGGCCGGGTGTCCATACTCGGCCCCCAGCCGCCCTGCGGCCGGGTGTCCACACACGGTCCCCAGCCGCCTGGGGGCTGCCGGGTGTCCATAAACGGTCCCCAGCCGCCCCTATTTCTCCTGTTACCTTCCCACACACTTTTCTTACCCTGGCCTGCTTTAGGGCAGCATTGGACGAGCCCACCAGAGAACCAGACTCCTCCGGTGGGCCCTGGCTTCTCCATCAGGGGAGTTGAGAGTGCCAAGGTGAGGAGCATGATGATGATGATAGAAGTTAGCATCTGCTTTGTTTTCTTGGAATGCAAGCGCATGTATGTAGTAGAGGCTAGGCCTGAGGTGGTCAACGTTTTGGCGCATACCTTACCTCCTCCGAGGATTGCTGGATGTTTTCCTGCTACTGTCCCAGTTCTATGACTCCCGTTAAAGCAAAGCTTCAGGTGATAAATGATGGATGAGGTGGTGGCAAAGGAGAAAGAGCAGGAGGAACAGGGACCATTCACATCCATATCAGGCCAGTCAATCACACATGTCTTGTAGGCTATGTTTCTGTACCAAAAGGAGCGGTTCGGCTACACAGTTATAGGGCATATAATCAGTGCAATGCCCATTGCTTACCAAAAATTTTCAGGCACTCCAATGCCCCTTGGAAGTGACATGGAGGTCAGAGGGCCTTAACTAAACCGTTTTTTCCATTTATAGCAATTAGGTCTCCTGTACACTGTTGGCCTAAGCAGTGAATGGAAGCTTTCCAAAAATAATGAGGAACTGCAATGCTCCTTGAAACAGACGTGGATTACAGCATACTAAAATCCTTCTACCCTTTATTGGGGAGAGGGTCTCCCTTAGTTTTCACCTTTGCATTGAAAAGCAAAAGCTGACTAAAATTAGGAGGAAATGCAATGCCCGTTGGAAGAGTCGTGGAGGTTAGAGGTAATTAAAAACAACATTTCAATGGCCCTTGGAAGAGCTGTTGAGTTCAGAATGGTTTAACAAGATGCTTTTAATGCCCCTTGGAAGAGAAGTGGAGGTAGCAGTAGCTTAACAAGACGGTTTTAATGCCCCTTGAAAAAGTGGTGGAGGTCGCATTAGCTTAACAAGACGGTTTTAATGCCCCTCGGATGAGAAGTGGAGGTCACAGTAGCTTAACAAGACGGTTTTAATGCCTCTCGGAAGAGACGTGGAGGTCGCAGTAGCTTAACAAGACGGTTTTTATGCCCCTTGGAAAAGTGGTGGAGGTCGCAGTAGCTTAACAAGACCGTTTTAATGCCCCTTGGAAAAGTGGTGGAGGTCACAGTTAGAGATGAGCGTTGTTCTACTCGAACTGTTCGCCAATCTCAAATTCGAGCTGTTTTGGGCGGTGTTCGAGCCGTTCGGCGAACACGAACAATTTGATAAAAATTCGGCTGTTCGAGGTTATGTTCGATAACTGTTCGTGCACCAAAATCATAACTGGATTTTTTCTCAGTAATGATGAAAATTAATGTTAATACGCAGTTTGAGTGTACAGCGGGGTGGGGGGAGGGGCAGGGGATGGATCTCTGCAGGAACAATGAAGATCTCCATTTTTTTTTCTCTTTCCCGCATTTGCAGTGGGGAGGTGCAATCTGTCAGCCTATCAGCAGCGCACACACGGAGCGAAGTGCTTTTTTTTACACAAGCAAGGGCATGTGTCATTGGCAGTGTATGTCACATGTCCTTGCCCTATAAGACCAAGCCATTTTCCCCGTCGCCACCATTTTCTCACTGCTGCAGCTGCGTGTTAGACGGCACCGCTGTTGCTGTGTGCGCTATACCTTGTTAATTTCAAGCCAATTTTCGCACAAATATACAGATAGCTTGGGAGTAGGGAATAGTTGTGATTGCAGTCCTTTTAAGGACTAGGTTACTGCATTTCCTACGACTTTTATCAGGGAGGTCTGTGCTCTTAAATAGATAGGTTGTGGGAGTAAAGACTAATTGTAATTGGAGTCCTTTTCAGGACTAGGTTACATCAGTTCCTATCAGTTTTTGCCAGGCAGGTCTGTGCCAGTGCTGTGCAAGTTTTTTTCACAGCATTTGGCTGAATCTAGCAAAGCTAATCCTTTTTGGCCTATTGCAGAGTGTGTTAGTCAGTGGAGTAGCCTATCTGTGCTGCAAGATATACCACCTGTGTATAGAATACCAATTTTTTTACTGCACCTAGTGAAGTAAAATCTTTTGGGCATAGCATCATTCTATTAGTCCATCTATACTGACCTCCATCAGGTTGCAAATTAAAACTAATTTTTATCTGCATCTACAGTACCTCTGAAAAAATATTTGGGCTTCTAGCTGTGTGTGGGACTTGTTGTATTAGTCCATCTATACTGACCTCCATCAGGTTGCAAACTGAATAAATTTTTTTCTGCATCTACCTCTGAAAAAATATTTGGGCTTCTAGCTGTGTGTGGGTCTTGTTCTATTAATCCATCTATACTGACCTCCATCAGGTTGCAAATTGAATATAATTTTTTTCTGCATCTAGCTCTGAAAAAATATTTGGCCTTCTAGCAGTGTGTCGGACTTTCTCTATTAGTCCATCTATACTGACCTCCATCAGGTTGCAAATTAAAAATAATTTGTATCTGCATCTACAGTACCTCTGAAAAAATATTTGGGCTTCTAGCTGTGTGTGGGACTTGTTGTATTAGACCATCTATACTGACCTCCATCAGGTTGCAAATAGAGATGAGCGTTGTTCTACTCGAACTGTTCGCCAATCTCAAATTCGAGCTGTTTTGGGCGGTGTTCGAGCCGGTCGGCGAACACGAACAATTTGAGAAAAATTCGGCTGTTCGAGGTTATGTTCGATAACTGTTCGTGCACCAAAATCATAACTGGATTTTTTCTCAGTAATGATGAAAATTAATGTTAATACGCAGTTTGAGTGTACAGCGGGGCGGGGGGAGGGGCAGGGGATGGATCTCTGCAGGAACAATGAAGATCTCCATTTTTTTTTCTCTTTCCCGCATTTGCAGTGGGGAGGTGCAATCTGTCAGCCTATCAGCAGCGCACACACGGAGCGAAGTGCTTTTTTTCACACAAGCAAGGGCATGTGTGATTGGCAGTGTATGTCACATGTCCTTGCCCTATAAGACCAAGCCATTTTCCCCGTCGCCACCATTTTCTCACTGCTGCAGCTGCGTGTTAGACGGCACCGCTGTTGCTGTGTGCGCTATACCTTGTTAATTTCAAGCCAATTTTCGCACAAATATACAGATAGCTTGGGAGTAGGGAATAGTTGTGATTGCAGTCCTTTTAAGGACTAGGTTACAGCATTTCCTACGACTTTTATCAGGCAGGTCTGTGCTCTTAAATAGATAGATTGTGGGAGTAAAGACTAATTGTAATTGGAGTCCTTTTCAGGACTAGGTTACATCAGTTCCTATCAGTTTTTGCCAGGCAGGTCTGTGCCAGTGCTGTGCAAGTTTTTTTCACAGCATTTGGCTGAATCTAGCAAAGCTAATCCTTTTTGGCCTATTGCAGAGTGTGTTAGTCAGTGGAGTAGCCTATCTGTGTTGCAAGATATACCACCTGTGTATAGAATACCAATTTTTTTACTGCACCTAGTGAAGTAAAATCTTTTGGGCATAGCATCATTCTATTAGTCCATCTATACTGACCTCCATCAGGTTGCAAACTGAATATAATTTTTTTCTGCATCTAGCTCTGAAAAAATATTTGGGCTTCTAGCGGTGTGTGGGACTTGGTCTATTAGTCCATCTATACTGACCTCCATCAGGTTGCAAATTAAAAATAATTTTTTTCTGCATCTAGCTCTGAAAAAATATTTGGGCTTCTAGCAGTGTGTGGGACTTGGTCTATTAGTCCATCTATACTGACCTCCATCAGGTTGCAAATTAAAAATAATTTTTTTCTTCATTTATCTCTGAAAAAATATTTGGGCTTCTAGCAGCGTGTGGGACTTGTTCTATTAGTCCATCTATACTGACCTCCATCAGGTTGCAAATTAAAAATAATTTTTTTCTGCATCTAGCTCTGAAAAAATATTTGGGCTTCTAGCAGTGTGTGGGACTTGGTCTATTAGTCCATCTATACTGACCTCCATCAGGTTGCAAATTAAAAATAATTTTTTTCTGCATCTAGCTCTGAAAAAATATTTGGGGTTCTAGCAGTGTGTGGGACTTGGTCTATTAGTCCATCTATACTGACCTCCATCAGGTTGCAAATTGAATAAAAAAAATTTCTGCATCTAGCTCTGAAAAAATATTTGGGCTTCTAGCGGTGTGTGGGACTTGGTCTATTAGTCCATCTATACTGACCTCCATCAGGTTGCAAATTAAAAATAATATTTTTCTGCATCTAGCTCTGAAAAAATATTTGGGCTTCTAGCAGTGTGTGGGACTTGGTCTATTAGTCCATCTATACTGACCTCCATCAGGTTGCAAATTGAATAAAAAAAATTTCTGCATCTAGCTCTGAAAAAATATTTGGGCTTCTAGCGGTGTGTGGGACTTGGTCTATTAGTCCATCTATACTGACCTCCATCAGGTTGCAAATTAAAAATAATATTTTTCTGCATCTAGCTCTGAAAAAATATTTGGGCTTCTAGCAGTGTGTGGGACTTGGTCTATTAGTCCATCTATACTGACCTCCATCAGGTTGCAAATTAAAAATAATTTTTTTCTTCATTTAGCTCTGAAAAAATATTTGGGCTTCTAGCAGTGTGTGGAACTTGTTCTATTAGTCCTTCTATACTGACGTCCAGCAGGTTGCAAATTGAATATAATTTTTTTCTGCATCTAGCTCTGAAAAAATATTTGGGCTTCTAGCGGTGTGTGGGACTTGGTCTATTAGTCCATCTATACTGACCTCCATCAGGTTGCAAATTAAAAATAATTTTTTTCTGCATCTAGCTCTGAAAAAATATTTGGGCTTCTAGCAGTGTGTGGGACTTGGTCTATTAGTCCATCTATACTGACCTCCATCAGGTTGCAAATTAAAAATATTTTTTTTCTTCATTTAGCTCTGAAAAAATATTTGGGCTTCTAGCAGTGTGTGGGACTTGTTCTATTAGTCCTTCTATACTGACGTCCAGCAGGTTGCAAATTGAATATAATTTTTTTCTGCATCTAGCTCTGAAAAAATATTTGGGCTTCTAGCGGTGTGTGGGACTTGGTCTATTAGTCCATCTATACTGACCTCCATCAGGTTGCAAATTAAAAATATTTTTTTTCTGCATCTAGCTCTGAAAAAATATTTGGGCTTCTAGCAGTGTGTGGGACTTGGTCTATTAGTCCATCTATACTGACCTCCATCAGGTTGCAAATTGAATAAAAAAATTTTCTGCATCTAGCTCTGAAAAAATATTTGGGCTTCTAGCGGTGTGTGGGACTTGGTCTATTAGTCCATCTATACTGACCTCCATCAGGTTGCAAATTAAAAATAATTTTTTTCTGCATCTAGCTCTGAAAAAATATTTGGGCTTCTAGCAGTGTGTGGGACTTGGTCTATTAGTCCATCTATACTGACCTCCATCAGGTTGCAAATTAAAAATAATTTTTTTCTGCATCTAGCTCTGAAAAAATATTTGGGCTTCTAGCAGTGTGTGGGACTTGGTCTATTAGTCCATCTATACTGACCTCCATCAGGTTGCAAATTAAAAAAAATTTTTTTCTGCATCTAGCTCTGAAAAAATATTTGGGCTTCTAGCAGTGTGTGGGACTTGGTCTATTAGTCCATCTATACTGACCTCCATCAGGTTGCAAATTAAAAATAATTTTTTTCTTCATTTAGCTCTGAAAAAATATTTGGGCTTCTAGCAGTGTGTGGGACTTGGTCTATTAGTCCATCTATACTGACCTCCATCAGGTTGCAAATTAAAAATAATTTTTTTCTTCATTTATCTCTGAAAAAATATTTGGGCTTCTAGCAGCGTGTGGGACTTGTTCTATTAGTCCATCTATACTGACCTCCATCAGGTTGCAAATTAAAAATAATTTTTTTCTGCATCTAGCTCTGAAAAAATATTTGGGCTTCTAGCAGTGTGTGGGACTTGGTCTATTAGTCCATCTATACTGACCTCCATCAGGTTGCAAATTAAAAATAATTTTTTTCTGCATCTAGCTCTGAAAAAATATTTGGGCTTCTAGCAGTGTGTGGGACTTGGTCTATTAGTCCATCTATACTGACCTCCATCAGGTTGCAAATTGAATAAAAAAATTTTCTGCATCTAGCTCTGAAAAAATATTTGGGCTTCTAGCGGTGTGTGGGACTTGGTCTATTAGTCCATCTATACTGACCTCCATCAGGTTGCAAATTAAAAATAATATTTTTCTGCATCTAGCTCTGAAAAAATATTTGGGCTTCTAGCAGTGTGTGGGACTTGTTCTATTAGTCCATCTATACTGACCTCCATCAGGTTGCAAATTAAAAATAATTTTTTTCTTCATTTAGCTCTGAAAAAATATTTGGGCTTCTAGCAGTGTGTGGGACTTGTTCTATTAGTCTTTCTATACTGACGTCCAGCAGGTTGCAAATTGAATATAATTTTTTTCTGCATCTAGCTCTGAAAAAATATTTGGGCTTCTAGCGGTGTGTGGGACTTGGTCTATTAGTCCATCTATACTGACCTCCATCAGGTTGCAAATTAAAAATAATTTTTTTCTGCATCTAGCTCTGAAAAAATATTTGGGCTTCTAGCAGTGTGTGGGACTTGGTCTATTAGTCCATCTATACTGACCTCCATCAGGTTGCAAATTAAAAATAATTTTTTTCTTCATTTAGCTCTGAAAAAATATTTGGGCTTCTAGCAGTGTGTGGGACTTGTTCTATTAGTCCTTCTATACTGACGTCCAGCAGGTTGCAAATTGAATATAATTTTTTTCTGAATCTAGCTCTGAAAAAATATTTGGGCTTCTAGCGGTGTGTGGGACTTGGTCTATTAGTCCATCTATACTGACCTCCATCAGGTTGCAAATTAAAAATAATTTTTTTCTGCATCTAGCTCTGAAAAAATATTTGGGCTTCTAGCAGTGTGTGGGATTTGGTCTATTAGTCCATCTATACTGACCTCCATCAGGTTGCAAATTAAAAATAATTTTTTTCTGCATCTAGCTCTGAAAAAATATTTGGGCTTCTAGCGGTGTGTGGGACTTGGTCTATTAGTCCATCTATACTGACCTCCATCAGGTTGCAAATTGAATAAAAAAAATTTCTGCATCTAGCTCTGAAAAAATATTTGGGCTTCTAGCGGTGTGTGGGACTTGGTCTATTAGTCCATCTATACTGACCTCCATCAGGTTGCAAATTAAAAATAATTTTTTTCTGCATCTAACCCAGCCAATAGTTTTGGCCTAATACCACAGTTTGGCCACTCAGCTCTGCTCGGTTACCATCCATTGTTTTTTTGTGCAAACAACTCCAGAGTTGTGAATTAGTTAACCACCAAAATGAGTGGAAAAAGGCCTGCTGCTGGTGGAAAGGGGAATAGGCGTGTTGGGAAGGGGAAAAAAGGTTGTGTCCGTGGGGTAGGTGCAGAAGAAAGACCATCTTCCAGCCAAACTAAAATGTCTACTTCTTTTAGCGGACAATGTGATAAGATCCCTTTCTTACGGCCACGCCAATCGCTACAAATTCCAGATGAGGCACAAAAACAGCAGGTGCTTCAACGGATATCAAGTGCTCCTTTAAGTGGGCTCTCCTCCACATCAACTTCAACATCACAAATACTCCAGTCCTCAAAGGTGTCACCCAAATCGCACTTGCTTCCTCACAGCTCCCAAATCTCCAGCTGCCCGTCTGAGTATGAGGTAGAACAGATGGTTGAGTCTGCAGAGCTGTTTACTCATACTATAGCCTGGGAATCAGAGGTCGACTCCAGCGCTTCTGTGAATCCAGACGAGGAAATGATCTGCACTGATGCCCAGAATCTTTATGAGTCGGATCCAGGACCAGACGCAGAAGGTTCTGACCATAATGTAGACCCTCATTCCCAAACTGTAACTCCTGTTGGTGGAGACAATGAGGAAGACGATGATAAGACTCAAATACCTGATTGGAGCGACAACTTTAGTTTTTTGTCAGGGCAGGAACAGGTTGGCTCTGAGGACGACGGGTGTGATAACGCACAGGGTGATGATGATGAGGTCGGAGATCCCACTTACTGTCAACCCACAGTCAGCCAAGAGATGAGGTCAGCAGAGGAGGTGGAGGAAGATGCTAGTGACGACGAGGTCAGGTTGCGCCTTCCTGGACAGAGACGTAGTACTGGAAGCACGTCAACAACTGCATCCTCAAACACAACTCTGCCTCTCACCACAAGTCGTGGTGGCTCTTCAGGTCGCATGGGTGCTAAGCCTTGCATAGCCTGGGCATTTTTTCAGATCGATAAAGATGACCCAACTCGTGTTATCTGTAACATTTGTCAGCAAAAGCTAAGTAGAGGCCAAAAAATACATAGTTTGAGTACTTCATGCATGAACCGGCACATGGACATGAAGCATAAGTTGCAGTGGGAAGCTCAGTGTGCTACAATGCGGTCTAGCCGGCCGGGCCAACCACCGTCTGCCATATCTTGTGCATCCGCGGCCTCTTCATCCTCTGTGACTGGGGGGACAGCAGTCACACCTGTTTTGGGGCGCAGACCTGCCACCTCTTTACCCGCAACAGCCAGCGTGATTGGCAGGTCATCATTTTCTTTGGAGGTGGGAACACCAGCTGATGTTGAGCGCTGTCCGACATCGATAGCACCACCTTTGGATCAAGGCAACCTAACATGTCCGCCTGCATCTTCCTCACAGACCGGCAGTTTGCCGGGGACACCCTTATCAACCCCGTCTAAGCACAATAGCCAGCCCTCGGTCCCTCAGATGTGGACAAGTAAAAGACCATTTCCTCCTAGCCATGAGAAAGCTAAGAGGTTGAATTTCACCATCTGCAAGCTCTTGGCTACAGAAATGCTGCCTTTCCGCCTGGTGGACACAGAGGATTTTCGAGACCTTATGTCCGTCGCAGTGCCCCAGTACCAGATGCCCAGTCGGCACTACTTCTCAAAGAAAGGTGTGCCTGCGCTCCACCAGCATGTCGCACACAACATCACCGCTTCTTTGAGAAACTCTGTGTGTGACAGGGTGCATTTCACCACAGACACTTGGACGAGTAGGCATGGACAGGGGCGTTACATGTCGCTGACTGGGCACTGGGTAACTATGGTGACAGCAGGACAAGGGGCTGCTGTCCAAGTCTTGCCGTCCCCACGAGTTGTGCGTCAATCCTCTTTATGTCATTTTTCCTCCACTGCTTCTGCCTCCTCAACCTCCTCTCGGTCTTCCACCTGCACCCAAAGCCTGTCTGGTCATGCCACAAGCTTTCTAACTGCGCAGAAGGGATCCTGCACACCTCCTTACTATGCTGGCAGTAGGGCTCAACGTCATCAGGCGGTTTTTACATTGAAATGTCTGGGAAATGTGAGTCACACAGCTGAGGAGTTGTGGTCAGCTCTGGAGAACCAATTTCATGAATGGTTGTCTCCACTGGACCTGAAACCAGGGAAGGCCGTGTGCGACAATGCTGCAAACCTGGGTGCGGCCCTTCGCCGGGGCAATGTCACACACGTGCCTTGTATGGCTCACGTGTTGAACCTGGTTGTCCAGCAATTTTTAGCCCACTATCCCAGACTAGATGGCCTTCTGCAGAGGGCACGGTCGCTGTGTGCTCACTTCCGCCGTTCGCATCCCGCAGCTCAGCGACTTACATCTCTACAGAAGTCGTTGGGCCTGCCACTTCACCGGCTAAAATGCGATGTGCCTACCCGGTGGAATTCAACTCTGCACATGTTGCAGCGACTGTGGCAGCACCGACAAGCCCTGGTGCAATACGTTCTGACGTATAGCCTGGGCCAACGAGATTCAGAGGTGGGGCAAATCACGCTGGAGGAGTGGTCTCAGATCAGGGACCTATGCACCCTTCTGCACAGTTTTGAAATGGCGACGAAGATGTTTAGTGCTGACGATGCCATTATCAGCATGACTATTCCGGTGATTTACATGCTGGAGCACATGTTAAACAGAATTCGGAGTCAGGTGGTGGCACAAGAGGAGGTGGAGGAAGTAGAGGAGGAGGAGTTGTATGCGGAAGGGCTAACATCTGCAAGGTCCAGACGGTCGGCAGCACCAAGGCGGCAGGCATGTGAGGGTGGGGGAGATGGTTTAACCAGGGCGCATGGTAGCAGCCAAACTAGTGAGGAAGGTGCAGGAGCCCAGGAAGAAGTGGAGGACGAACTGATGGAAGACTCATCAGATGAGGGAGACCTTGATCACATTTCTGTTGTGCGAGGTTGGGGGGAGAGGACAGAGGAAGGAAGCATGATTGTTACCTCGCCACCAACACAACAGGGACTTGGTGCTCCTGGATGCGCAACACACATGAGTGCCTTCTTGCTGCACTACCTGCAACATGACCCTCGAATTGTGAGAATTAGAAATAATCCTGACTACTGGGTTGTCACACTGTTAGATCCCCGGTACAAAAGTTAATTTGCAGAAATTATTCCTGCCATAGAAAGGGATGCACGCATGCAGGAGTATCAGCAGAGACTGTTGCAGAATCTTACATGTGCTTTTCCACAAAATACCAGTGGTGCACGTAGTGAATCTCACAGTTCTAACTTGCCAACCGTGGGACCGTCAAGTGTTCAGCACTCAAACCGTAACAGAACCACAGTATCTGCTGGTAACATCAATTTTGCGGAATCATTTCACCACTTTTTTAGCCCATCCTTTGCAAGGCCACAGGAGACAAGAAGTCTGACACATAGTCAACGCCTAGAGACGATGGTACAGGAGTATCTCCAAGTAAACATTGAAGCCACGACTGTGTCACTGGACCCTTGCTCTTTTTGGGCTTCCAATCTGGATAAATGTCCGGAGCTAGCCACTTACGCCTTGGAGATCTTGTCATTCCCCGCAGCCAGCGTTCTGTCTGAACGTGTGTTCAGCGCTGCTGGTGGTGTGCTGACAGATAAGCGCACGCGGCTCTCCACTGATAATGTAGACAGACTCACGTTCATAAAGATGAACAAATCATGGATCCGAAACGACTTTTCTACCCCTGTGTCATCCTGGGGAGAGTAAAAGCTTGATGATTGGTTAAAATCACCCTACCAACCGTTTTAAGCTTTCAAATTACTAATCATGTTTATCTGTATCTTGACTGGAAAATAATTTGGGCTTTGTAGCAGTGTGCAGCACTGATCCTATTAGGCCATCTATAATAAGCTTCACCAGATTTAAAATTAAAAATAATTTTTAGCTGCATCTAGCCTGGAAAATAATTTTGGGGCTCCGAGATGCGCAAGACACATAAGTGCCTTCTTGCTGCACTACCTGCAGCATGACCCTCATATTGTCAGAATTCAAAGTAATCATGACTACTGGGTTGCCACACTCTTAGATCCCCCAAACTTTTCGATCAACCTTTTCATTTTAATAAAGACCAAAAAAATGGTCATTTTTGAAATTATAAGCATTAGCAGGTTGTTAGAAACTGAAATCAAACAGTTTTCAACTCAAAACTTTATTCTAGGTGATGTTACATTTTCACATAGGACCCCTTGTTCGAAAGGAGCTTCTGAACTCTCTCGTCCATTGAATTTGTCAGGTTTTGGATGGTTTCTGCTTCAATTGTTTTGCATGAGGACAGAATACCCTCCCAGAGCTGTTGCTTAGATGTGAACTGCCTCCCGCCATCATAGACACTCCTTTTAATGATGCTCCAAAGGTTCTGAATGGGGTAGAGGTCAGGGGAGCATGGGGGTCACACCATAAGTTTGTCCCCTTTTATGCCCATATCAGCCAGAGATGCAGATGTTTTATGTGCAGCATGAGATGGTGCATTATCATGCAGAAAAATGATCTTGCTGTGAAATACACGGTTCTTCTTCTTGAACCATGGCAGGAACTGCTGTTTGAGAAAATCCACATACATTATGGAGTTCATCTTTAGCGCCTTCAGGGATCCTAAAGGGGCCGACAATCTCTCTCCCCATGATTCCAGCCCAAAATATTACTCCACCTCCTCCTTGTTGGCGCTGTAGCCGTGTTTGCGTGGGGTGTCCATCAACCAGCCATCCTCCACTCCATTCATCTGGACCATCGAGCGCTGCACGGCACTCATCCGTGAACAAAACAGTTTTGAAATCAGTCTTCATGTAATGTTTGGCCCACTGGAGCCGTTTCTGCTTGTGTGAAGTGGATAGAGGAGGTCGACAGGATGGCGTATGCACAGCTGCAAACCTCTGAAGGACCCTGCATCTTGTTGTTCGGGGGACGTTGGAGGCACAAGCAGCTTCAAAAACTTGTCTGCTGCTATGACAAGGCTTTTTTGCCGCTGCTCTTTCAACCTGACGTAATTGCCTGTAGGAAAGAGTCCTCAATTTGCCCTTATCAGCACGCACACGTGTGTACTGTGAATCAGCTACATACTTCTTGATTGCCAAGACACTTCATCCTGATCATCGCACAATGTTGATTGTAGTCATGCCTTGACCTAAACACTCCACAATTTGTTGCTTCTCAGCAGCCGACACATCCTTTTTCTTTCCCATTTTGGCAGAAAATGTAGGCTGCTTAATAATGTGAGAGAGCCTTCTTAAGTAGTCTTGCCTTTATTGGACACACCTGCCAAACTAATTAGCACAGGTGTCTGCAATTGCTTACAGTGATATAAAGAGCCCTGACACACATCACCATCAATGAGTTTAACTGACAAACAAACAAATTCTTCCCTTATCACTCCTAAACACTTTTTGCATAATAATTTGGAACGCGGTGTACATGTGCTTTTCCACAAAACACCAGTGGTTCACGTAGTGAATCTTACAGTTCTAACTTGCCAACCGTGGTCTGTATGGAATTGTTCAATAAAGGGCCCAAAATTAAGATAACATAGATGGGAGAGGTCTCTATGAATAGGAATTCCTAAGTATTTGATACCCTGTGAGGGCCAGGCAAAGGGAAAGTTGGACTGGATGGAATCCTATATGGATTTAGGGAGGGAGACATCGAGGGCCTCAGACTTCGCTGCATTGATTTTAAAATTTTACCATGTAACAAAGTGATCTATTTCAGCCATAACAGCAGGGATGGATATATGTGATTGAGTGATATATACTAGGACATCATCAGCAAATAGAGAGCACTTGTACTCGGTGCCTCCCACCTCAATCCACCTAATATTGGGGTTATGGCGAATTGATGAGAGCAGGTGCTCCGTCACTAGGATGTATAAGAGAGGGGACAGAGGACATCCCTGCCTTGTCCCATTGGTGATTGTGAAAGGTGATGAAAATGTTCTGACGCACCCCCTGGGCCTTGGGACACCCGGAGCCGGACCCTTTTTGGTGGATGCTGGTGGTTGTAGTCTTCGTGGCGGCGATCCGGTTCCGTGGCTCAGGGCGGTCAAACCAGTGGCGGAACTATTTATGTGGTTTTGATGTTTAAATGTCCGACTACGCCACCCGTGGATTGCGGTCAGAGTGAACCGCCGCTACAGGGCAGACCGCTAAGGCTGGTGTTGTGGGTGCTGCAGAGCGTAGCATAACTCCCCACGGGAGGAGTATAGCCTCAGGGCAGTGTATGCGGAGGATGGGGGTGATGGTGCAGGGCAGCAGCAGTAACGACATGGAGTCAGTGATGCAGTTCAGGGCCTTTACTCACAGTTCTTATTATCCAGACCACGTCTGCAGGTAACGGCTGCCCACGTCGTACTGTGCTCACCAGGTGAGGGGCTCAGACAACTCCCAGATAACTTTGGAGCGCTTCACAGGACCCCCTTTGTGTGTCCTTTGTCTGGCCTTTCTTACCAACACTTCTGTCCGGCTGCCTCGGGCCTCCTCTTGGTAAACTTGGCGCCAGTTTCCCTGACCCTATGTGGTGCCTTCCTAGCGGGTGGAGCAAGGGGCTGCGCCACATAAAATGTCAGAGCCTCCGGTTTCTAGCTGAGGGTCGTTTCCTGCCTCCACTAGTTCGGGGACCGGTCTCCCCCTTTGGTCTGACCCCTCCACGCAGGTGGATTCGGGCGTGCGGTGGCGACTCGCCCGTCCGCACCCCTGGGATCCCTTCATTCCTCGTTCCTGGAGCCTTCTCCGCTCCTCTTCCTTCCTTCTCCCTCTTGCAGGCCTGGGCCTCTGTTACTAGGCCCGCCTCCGGAGCAGAGCTCATGCAGAGCCCCTGCTCCCTGCCACTTCTGCTCAGACTTCTCTGCACTGAACTAAGATGGTGCCCACCTTTTATACTCCCTTCTCAATGCACCCAGGAACTGCTTCCTCCCTGCTCCTGCACTGCAGGGTTCCCCTTCCTCAGTGTTCCCTCCCCCCACTCCAGCCAGGGACAGGGACTGTCGTGCCCATCTCAGGGGCATATTGGTCGCCCTCCCCACGGCAATGTGGTGTAATGCATGCAGGTGTCGGGTCCTGATCCACACTCCATCCTTATCTGAGAGTGAGATATCACACCTCTGGGTGAGGTGCAATACGTCTGTAGCAACCGAACCCTCGGTGCTACAGTTCCATTTATCTTCAGCCTAGGTGACGTATTGTGATACAGGGCTGTGATTTTGGCTATAAAAGGGTCCCCTAGACCCCTACCCCAAGCTTTTTAAGAGAATCATATATGGCGTGCCAGGAGACTCTATGGAATGCTTTCTCAGCATCCAACGAGAGTATCTACTTACAAATTTTTAACTGCATCTAGCCCAGGAAATACTTTGTGCCTAGTAGCAGTGTCTGCTAGTCAGCGGATTATCCCGGCTGTTAAGCAAGCTACACCACTTGTAGTTTGGACACTTAATTTTTTCAAAGGAAATGCTTCGGGACCACGGGATACTTAGTGAAGAGCATCAGGAGGCACCCCAAGGCATAGGGGCTGGGACTGGCACTAGGATGCCTTGCGGTGGACAGCCGAGCTCGATCCTTATAAAAGCTTTTTAACTGCAGCAGCTTTAGTGGACGCTACTGGAGCTGGAATTACGCGGCTGCTGGCATGAGACTTGCCCTCCAATAGATCCTTGTAAATGGATTTAAAGTGTATTCATTCAAATTAGAGGGACAATTTAAATTAAAAAGCTTAGAGCTGCCTCCACCACAGGGGGGCTCTCTCGACCCACCAGCGGACAGGCACCAGTATTGGGAGAGGGGGGCTGGCCGTCAGGGTTCACCGCGGCTCTGGCACAAACCCGGCGACACGGAGGTGGCACGGGCAGGAGCGGACTGGCCGTCTCGGCTTCTCACTTTTTGGATTTTAGAAGGGCATGACATGCCTATATCTGTGTCTCCCCCTCCTTTTACTCCTCCACCTCTTTTCTTTTCGCATGACTATATGTACTTGTCACTTTTCCATGTGTTAGTTGTGTCTTCTGAGCAGTTTGTCAGCTTTTGGACACCTTTGAAGGTGTTTTCTATGTGTTTCTATGTGTTTTTGTTTGCCTGCCATTGGTTTTAACGGTGTTCGAAGGTGTTCGACGAACAGTTCGACGAACTGTTCGGCGAACACACGGGTGTTCGACGAACCGAACCGAACTCGAACACTACGGGGGTGGCTCAACACTAGTTGCAAATTAAAAATAATTTTTATCTGCATCTACAGTACCTCTGAAAAAATATTTGGGCTTCTAGCTGTGTGTGGGACTTGTTGTATTAGTCCATCTATACTGACCTCCATCAGGTTGCAAACTGAATATATTTTTTTCTGCATCTACCTCTGAAAAAATATTTGGGCTTCTAGCTGTGTGTGGGACTTGTTGTATTAGTCCATCTATACTGACCTCCATCAGGTTGCAAATTAAAAATAATTTGTATCTGCATCTACAGTACCTCTGAAAAAATATTTGGGCTTCTAGCTGTGTGTGGGACTTGTTGTATTAGTCCATCTATACTGACCTCCATCAGGTTGCAAACTGAATATATTTTTTTCTGCATCTACCTCTGAAAAAATATTGGGCTTCTAGCTGTGTGTGGGTCTTGTTCTATTAATCCATCTATACTGACCTCCATCAGGTTGCAAACTGAATATAACTTTTTTCTGCATCTAGCTCTGAAAAAATATTTGGCCTTCTAGCAGTGTGTCGGACTTTCTCTATTAGTCCATCTATACTGACCTCCATCAGGTTGCAAATTAAAAATAATTTTTATCTGCATCTACAGTACCTCTGAAAAAATATTTGGGCTTCTAGCTGTGTGTGGGACTTGTTGTATTAGTCCATCTATACTGACCTCCATCAGGTTGCAAATTAAAAATAATTTGTATCTGCATCTACAGTACCTCTGAAAAAATATTTGGGCTTCTAGCTGTGTGTGGGACTTGTTGTATTAGTCCATCTATACTGACCTCCATCAGGTTGCAAACTGAATATATTTTTTTCTGCATCTACCTCTGAAAAAATATTTGGGCTTCTAGCTGTGTGTGGGACTTGTTGTATTAGTCCATCTATACTGACCTCCATCAGGTTGCAAACTGAATATATTTTTTTCTGCATCTACCTCTGAAAAAATATTTGGGCTTCTAGCTGTGTGTGGGACTTGTTGTATTAGTCCATCTATACTGACCTCCATCAGGTTGCAAATTAAAAATAATTTGTATCTGCATCTACAGTACCTCTGAAAAAATATTTGGGCTTCTAGCTGTGTGTGGGACTTGTTGTATTAGTCCATCTATACTGACCTCCATCAGGTTGCAAACTGAATATATTTTTTTCTGCATCTACCTCTGAAAAAATATTGGGCTTCTAGCTGTGTGTGGGTCTTGTTCTATTAATCCATCTATACTGACCTCCATCAGGTTGCAAACTGAATATAATTTTTTTCTGCATCTATCTCTGAAAAAATATTTGGCCTTCTAGCAGTGTGTCGGACTTTCTCTATTAGTCCATCTATACTGACCTCCATCAGGTTGCAAATTAAAAATAATTTTTATCTGCATCTACAGTACATCTGAAAAAATATTTGGGCCTCTAGCTGTGTGTGGGACTTGTTGTATTAGTCCATCTATACTGACCTCCATGAGGTTGCAAATTAAAAATAATTTGTATCTGCATCTACAGTACCTCTGAAAAAATATTTGGGCTTCTAGCTGTGTGTGGGACTTGTTGTATTAGTCCATCTATACTGACCTCCATCAGGTTGCAAACTGAATATATTTTTTTCTGCATCTACCTCTGAAAAAATATTTGGGCTTCTAGCTGTGTGTGGGACTTGTTGTATTAGTCCATCTATACTGACCTCCATCAGGTTGCAAATTAAAAATAATTTGTATCTGCATCTACAGTACCTCTGAAAAAATATTTGGGCTTCTAGCTGTGTGTGGGACTTGTTGTATTAGTCCATCTATACTGACCTCCATCAGGTTGCAAACTGAATATATTTTTTTCTGCATCTACCTCTGAAAAAATATTTGGGCTTCTAGCTGTGTGTGGGACTTGTTGTATTAGTCCATCTATACTGACCTCCATCAGGTTGCAAATTAAAAATAATTTGTATCTGCATCTACAGTACCTCTGAAAAAATATTTGGGCTTCTAGCTGTGTGTGGGACTTGTTGTATTAGTCCATCTATACTGACCTCCATCAGGTTGCAAATTAAAAATAATTTGTATCTGCATCTACAGTACCTCTGAAAAAATATTTGGGCTTCTAGCTGTGTGTGGGACTTGTTGTATTAGTCCATCTATACTGACCTCCATCAGGTTGCAAACTGAATATATTTTTTTCTGCATCTACCTCTGAAAAAATATTGGGCTTCTAGCTGTGTGTGGGTCTTGTTCTATTAATCCATCTATACTGACCTCCATCAGGTTGCAAACTGAATATAATTTTTTTCTGCATCTAGCTCTGAAAAAATATTTGGCCTTCTAGCAGTGTGTCGGACTTTCTCTATTAGTCCATCTATACTGACCTCCATCAGGTTGCAAATTAAAAATAATTTTTATCTGCATCTACAGTACCTCTGAAAAAATATTTGGGCTTCTAGCTGTGTGTGGGACTTGTTGTATTAGTCCATCTATACTGACCTCCATCAGGTTGCAAATTAAAAATAATTTTTATCTGCATCTACAGTACCTCTGAAAAAATATTTGAGCTTCTAGCTGTGTGTGGGACTTGTTGTATTAGTCCATCTATACTGACCTCCATCAGGTTGCAAACTGAATATATTTTTTCTGCATCTACCTCTGAAAAAATATTGGGCTTCTAGCTGTGTGTGGGACTTGTTGTATTAGTCCATCTATACTGACCTCCATCAGATTGCAAACTGAATATATTTTTTTCTGCATCTACCTCTGAAAAAATATTGGGCTTCTAGCTGTGTGTGGGTCTTGTTCTATTAATCCATCTATACAGACCTCCATCAGGTTGCAAACTGAATATAATTTTTTTCTGCATCTACCTCTAAAAAAATATTTGGCCTTGTAGCAGTGTGTCGGACTTTCTCTATTAGTCCATCTATACTGACCTCCATCAGGTTGCAAATTAAAAATAATTTTTATCTGCATCTACAGTACCTCTGAAAAAATATTTGGGCTTCTAGCTGTGTGTGGGACTTGTTGTATTAGTCCATCTATACTGACCTCCATCAGGTTGCAAATTAAAAATAATTTTTATCTGCATCTACAGTACCTCTGAAAAAATATTTGGGCTTCTAGCTGTGTGTGGGACTTGTTGTATTAGTCCATCTATACTGACCTCCATCAGGTTGCAAACTGAATATATTTTTTTCTGCATCTACCTCTGAAAAAATATTGGGCTTCTAGCTGTGTGTGGGACTTGTTGTATTAGTCCATCTATACTGACCTCCATCAGGTTGCAAACTGAATATATTTTTTTCTGCATCTACCTCTGAAAAAATATTGGGCTTCTAGCTGTGTGTGGGTCTTGTTCTATTAATCCATCTATACAGACCTCCATCAGGTTGCAAACTGAATATAATTTTTTTCTGCATCTACCTCTGAAAAAATATTTGGCCTTGTAGCAGTGTGTCGGACTTTCTCTATTAGTCCATCTATACTGACCTCCATCAGGTTGCAAACTGAATATATTTTTTTCTGCATCTAACCCAGCCAATAGTTTTGGCCTAATACCACAGTTTGGCCACTCAGCTCTGCTCGGTTACCATCCATTGTTTTTTTGTGCAAACAACTCCAGAGTTGTGAATTAGTTAACCACCAAAATGAGTGGAAAAAGGCCTGCTGCTGGTGGAAAGGGGAATAGGCGTGTTGGGAAGGGGAAAAAAGGTTGTGTCCGTGGGGTAGGTGTTAAAGCAACAGTAACATCTGCAGAAGAAAGACCATCTTCCAGCCAAACTAAAATGTCTACTTCTTTTAGCGGACAATGTGATAAGATCCCTTTCTTACGGCCACGCCAATCGCTACAAATTCCAGATGAGGCACAAAAACAGCAGGTGCTTCAACGCATATCAAGTGCTCCTTTAAGTGGGCTCTCCTCCACATCAACTTCAACATCACAAATACTCCAGTCCTCAAAGGTGTCACCCAAATCGCACTTGCTTCCTCACAGCTCCCAAATCTCCAGCTGCCCGTCTGAGTATGAGGTAGAACAGATGGTTGAGTCTGCAGAGCTGTTTACTCATACTATAGCCTGGGAATCAGAGGTCGACTCCAGCGCTTCTGTGAATCCAGACGAGGAAATGATCTGCACTGATGCCCAGAATCTTTATGAGTCGGATCCAGGACCAGACGCAGAAGGTTCTGACCATAATGTAGACCCTCATTCCCAAACTGTAACTCCTGTTGGTGGAGACAATGAGGAAGACGATGATAAGACTCAAATACCTGATTGGAGCGACAACTTTAGTTTTTTGTCAGGGCAGGAACAGGTTGGCTCTGAGGACGGCGGGTGTGATAACGCACAGGGTGATGATGATGAGGTTGGAGATCCCACTTACTGTCAACCCACAGTCAGCCAAGAGATGAGGTCAGCAGAGGAGGTGGAGGAAGATGCTAGTGACGACGAGGTCAGGTTGCGCCTTCCTGGACAGAGACGTAGTACTGGAAGCACGTCAACAACTGCATCCTCAAACACAACTCTGCCTCTCACCACAAGTCGTGGTGGCTCTTCAGGTCGCATGGGTGCTAAGCCTTGCATAGCCTGGGCATTTTTTCAGATCGATAAAGATGACCCAACTCGTGTTATCTGTAACATTTGTCAGCAAAAGCTAAGTAGAGGCCAAAAAATACATAGTTTGAGTACTTCATGCATGAACCGGCACATGGACATGAAGCATAAGTTGCAGTGGGAAGCTCAGTGTGCTACAATGCGGCCTAGCCGGCCGGGCCAACCACCGTCTGCCATATCTTGTGCATCCGCGGCCTCTTCATCCTCTGTGACTGGGGGGACAGCAGTCACACCTGTTTTGGGGCGCAGACCTGCCACCTCTTTACCCGCAACAGCCAGCGTGATTGGCAGGTCATCATTTTCTTTGGAGGTGGTAACAGCAGCTGGTGTTGAGCGCTGTCCGACATCGATAGCACCACCTTTGGATCAAGGCAACCTAACATGTCCGCCTGCATCTTCCTCACAGACCGGCAGTTTGCCGGGGACACCCTTATCAACCCCGTCTAAGCACAATAGCCAGCCCTCGGTCCCTCAGATGTGGACAAGTAAAAGACCATTTCCTCCTAGCCATGAGAAAGCTAAGAGGTTGAATTTCACCATCTGCAAGCTCTTGGCTACAGAAATGCTGCCTTTCCGCCTGGTGGACACAGAGGATTTTCGAGACCTTATGTCCGTCGCAGTGCCCCAGTACCAGATGCCCAGTCGGCACTATTTCTCAAAGAAAGGTGTGCCTGCGCTCCACCAGCATGTCGCACACAACATCACCGCTTCTTTGAGAAACTCTGTGTGTGACAGGGTGCATTTCACCACAGACACTTGGACGAGTAGGCATGGACAGGGGCGTTACATGTCGCTGACTGGGCACTGGGTAACTATGGTGACAGCAGGACAAGGGGCTGCTGTCCAAGTCTTGCCGTCCCCACGAGTTGTGCGTCAATCCTCTTTATGTCAAAGTTCCTCCACTGCTTCTGCCTCCTCAACCTCCTCTCGGTCTTCCACCTGCACCCAAAGCCTGTCTGGTCATGCCACAAGCTTTCTAACTGCGCAGAAGGGATCCTGCACACCTCCTTACTATGCTGGCAGTAGGGCTCAACGTCATCAGGCGGTTTTTACATTGAAATGTCTGGGAAATGTGAGTCACACAGCTGAGGAGTTGTGGTCAGCTCTGGAGAACCAATTTCATGAATGGTTGTCTCCACTGGACCTGAAACCAGGGAAGGCCGTGTGCGACAATGCTGCAAACCTGGGTGCGGCCCTTCGCCGGGGCAATGTCACACACGTGCCTTGTATGGCTCACGTGTTGAACCTGGTTGTCCAGCAATTTTTAGCCCACTATCCCAGACTAGATGGCCTTCTGCAGAGGGCACGGTCGCTGTGTGCTCACTTCCGCCGTTCGCATCCCGCAGCTCAGCGACTTACATCTCTACAGAAGTCGTTGGGCCTGCCACTTCACCGGCTAAAATGCGATGTGCCTACCCGGTGGAATTCAACTCTGCACATGTTGCAGCGACTGTGGCAGCACCGACAAGCCCTGGTGCAATACGTTCTGACGTATAGCCTGGGCCAACGAGATTCAGAGGTGGGGCAAATCACGCTGGAGGAGTGGTCTCAGATCAGGAACCTATGCACCCTTCTGCACAGTTTTGAAATGGCGACGAAGATGTTTAGTGCTGACGATGCCATTATCAGCATGACTATTCCGGTGATTTACATGCTGGACACATGTTAAACAGAATTCGGAGTCAGGTGGTGGCACAAGAGGAGGTGGAGGAAGTAGAGGAGGAGGAGTTGTATGCGGAAGGGCTAACATCTGCAAGGTCCAGACGGTCGGCAGCACCAAGGCGGCAGGCATGTGAGGGTGGGGGAGATGGTTTTACCAGGGCGCATGGTAGCAGCCAAACTAGTGAGGAAGGTGCAGGAGCCCAGAAAGAAGTGGAGGACGAACTGATGGAAGACTCATCAGATGAGGGAGACCTTGATCACATTTCTGTTGTGCGAGGTTGGGGGGAGAGGACAGAGGAAGGAAGCATGATTGTTACCTCGCCACCAACACAACAGGGACTTGGTGCTCCTGGATGCGCAACACACATGAGTGCCTTCTTGCTGCACTACCTGCAACATGACCCTCGAATTGTGAGAATTAGAAATAATCCTGACTACTGGGTTGCCACACTGTTAGATCCCCGGTACAAAAGTAAATTTGCAGAAATTATTCCTGCCATAGAAAGGGATGCACGCATGCAGGAGTATCAGCAGAGACTGTTGCAGAATCTTACATGTGCTTTTCCACAAAATACCAGTGGTGCACGTAGTGAATCTCACAGTTCCAACTTGCCAACCGTGGGACCGTCAAGTGTTCAGCACTCAAACCGTAACAGAACCACAGTATCTGCTGGTAACATCAATTTTGCGGAATCATTTCACCACTTTTTTAGCCCATCCTTTGCAAGGCCACAGGAGACAAGAAGTCTGACACATAGTCAACGCCTAGAGACGATGGTACAGGAGTATCTCCAAGTAAGCATTGCAGCCACGACTGTGTCACTGGACCCTTGCTCTTTTTGGGCTTCCAATCTGGATAAATGGCCGGAGCTAGCCACTTACGCCTTGGAGATCTTGTCATGCCCCGCAGCCAGCGTTCTGTCTGAACGTGTGTTCAGCGCTGCTGGTGGTGTGCTGACAGATAAGCGCACGCGGCTCTCCACTGATAATGTAGACAGACTCACGTTCATAAAGATGAACAAATCATGGATCCGAAACGACTTTTCTACCCCTGTGTCATCCTGGGGAGAGTAAAAGCTTGATGATTGTTTAAAATCACCCTACCAACCGTTTTAAGCTTTCAAATTACTAATCATGTTTATCTGTATCTTGACTGGAAAATAATTTGGGCTTTGTAGCAGTGTGCAGCACTGATCCTATTAGGCCATCTATAATAAGCTCCACCAGATTTAAAATTAAAAATAATTTTTAGCTGCATCTAGCCCGGAAAATAATTTTGGGGCTCCGAGATGCGCAAGACACATAAGTGCCTTCTTGCTGCACTACCTGCAGCATGACCCTCATATTGTCAGAATTCGAAGTAATCATGACTACTGGGTTGCCACACTCTTAGATCCCCCAAACTTTTCGATCAACCTTTTCATTTTAATAAAGACCAAAAAAATGGTCATTTTTGAAATTATAAGCATTAGCAGGTTGTTAGAAACTGAAATCAAACAGTTTTCAACTCAAAACTTTATTCTAGGTGATGTTACATTTTCACATAGGACCCCTTGTTCGAAAGGAGCTTCTGAACTCTCTCGTCCATTGAATTTGTCAGGTTTTGGATGGTTTCTGCTTCAATTGTTTTGCATGAGGACAGAATACCCTCCCAGAGCTGTTGCTTAGATGTGAACTGCCTCCCGCCATCATAGACACTCCTTTTAATGATGCTCCAAAGGTTCTGAATGGGGTAGAGGTCAGGGGAGCATGGGGGTCACACCATAAGTTTGTCCCCTTTTATGCCCATATCAGCCAGAGATGCAGATGTTTTATGTGCAGCATGAGATGGTGCATTATCATGCAGAAAAATGATCTTGCTGTGAAATACACGGTTCTTCTTCTTGAACCATGGCAGGAAGTGCTGTTTGAGAAAATCCACATACATTATGGAGTTCATCTTTAGCGCCTTCAGGGATCCTAAAGGGGCCGACAATCTCTCTCCCCATGATTCCAGCCCAAAACATTACTCCACCTCCTCCTTGTTGGCGCTGTAGCCGTGTTTGCGTGGGGTGTCCATCAACCAGCCATCCTCCACTCCATCCATCTGGACCATCGAGCGCTGCACGGCACTCATCCGTGAACAAAACAGTTTTGAAATCAGTCTTCATGTAATGTTTGGCCCACTGGAGCCGTTTCTGCTTGTGTGAAGTGGATAGAGGAGGTCGACAGGATGGCGTATGCACAGCTACAAACCTCTGAAGGACCCTGCATCTTGTTGTTCGGGGGACGTTGGAGGCACAAGCAGCTTCAAAAACTTGTCTGCAGCTATGACAAGGCTTTTTTGCCGCTGCTCTTTCAACCTGACGTAATTGCCTGTAGGAAAGAGTCCTCAATTTGCCCTTATCAGCACGCACACGTGTGTACTGTGAATCAGCTACATACTTCTTGATTGCCAAGACACTTCATCCTGATCATCGCACAATGTTGATTGTAGTCATGCCTTGACCTAAACACTCGACAATTTGTTGCTTCTCAGCAGCCGACACATCCTTTTTCTTTCCCATTTTGGCAGAAAATGTAGGCTGCTGAATAATGTGAGAGAGCCTTCTTAAGTAGTCTTGCCTTTCATTGGACACACCTGCCAAACTAATTAGCACTGGTGTCTGCAATTGCTTACAGTGATATAAAGAGCCCTGACACACATCACCATCAATGAGTTTAACTGACAAACAAACAAATTCTTCCCTTATCACTCCTAAACACTTTTTGCATAATAATTTGGAACACAGTGTACATGTGCTTTTCCACAAAACACCAGTGGTTCACGTAGTGAATCTTACAGTTCTAACTTGCCAACCGTGGTCTGTATGGAGTTGTTCAATAAAGGGCCCAAAATTAAGATAACATAGATGGGAGAGGTCTCTATGAATAGGAATTCCTAAGTATTTGATACCCTGTAAGGGCCAGGCAAAGGGAAAGTTGGACTGGATGGAATCCTATATGGATTTGGGGAGGGAGACATCGAGGGCCTCAGACTTCGCTGCATTGATTTTAAAATTTGACCATGTAACAAAGTGATCTATTTCAGCCATAACAGCATGGATGGATATATGTGATTGAGTGATATATACTAGGACATCATCAGCAAATAGAGAGCACTTGTACTCGGTGCCTCCCACCTCAATCCACCTAATATTGGGGTTATGGCGAATTGATGAGAGCAGGTGCTCCGTCACTAGGATGTATAAGAGAGGGGACAGAGAACATCCCTGCCTTGTCCCATTGGTGATTGTGAAAGGTGATGAAAATGTTCTGACGCACCCCCTGGGCCTTGGGACACCCGGAGCCGGACCCTTTTTGGTGGATGCTGGTGGTTGTAGTCTCCGTGGCGGCAACCCGGTTCCGTGGCTCAGGGCGGTCAAACCAGTGGCGGAACTATTTATGTGGTTTTGATGTTTAAATGTCCGACTACGCCACCCGTGGATTGCGGTCAGAGTGAACCGCCGCTCCAGGGCAGACCGCTGAGGCTGGTGTTGTGGGTGCAGCAGAGCGTAGCATAACTCCCCACGGGAGGAGTATAGCCTCAGGGCAGTGTATGCGGAGGATGGGGGTGATGGTGCAGGGCAGCAGCAGTAATGACACGGAGTCAGTGATGCAGTCCAGGGCCTTTACTCACAGTTCTTATTATCCAGACCACGTCTGCAGGTAACGGCTGCCCACGTCGTACTGTGCTCACCAGGTGAGGGGCTCAGACAACTCCCAGATAAATTGGAGCGCTTCACAGGACCCCCTTTGTGTGTCCTTTGTCTGGCCTTTCTTACCAACCCTTCTGTCCGGCTGCCTCGGGCCTCCTCTTGGTAAACTTGGCGCCAGTTTCCCTGACCCTATGTGGTGCCTTCCTAGCGGGTGTAGCGAGGGGCTGCGCCACATAAAATGTCACAGCCTCCTGTTTCTAGCTGAGGGTCGTTTCCTGCCTCCACTAGTTTCGGGAACCGGTCTCCCCCTTTGGCCTGACCCCTCCACGCAGGTGGATTCTGGCGTGCGGTGGCGACTCGCCCGTCCGCACCCCTGAGATCCCTTCGTTCCTCGTTCCTGGAGCCTTCTCCGCTCCTCTTCCTTCCTTCTCCCTCTTCCAGGCCTGGGCCTCTGTTACTAGGCCCGCCTCCGGAGCAGAGCTCATGCAGAGCCCCTGCTCCCTGCCACTTCTGCTCAGACTTCTCTGCACTGAACTAAGATGGTGCCCACCTTTTATACTCCCTTCTCAATGCACCCAGGAACTGCTTCCTCCCTGCTCCTGCACTACAGGGTTCCCCTTCCTCAGTGTTCCCTCCCCCCACTCCAGCCAGGGACAGGGACTGTCGTGCCCATCTCAGGGGCATATTGGTCGCCCTGCCCCACGGCAATGTGGTGTAATGCATGCAGGTGTCGGGTCCTGATCCACACTACATCCTTACCTGAGAGTGAGATATCACACCTCTGGGTGAGGTGCAATACCTCTGTAGCAACCGAGCCCTCAGGGTGCTACAGTTCCATTTATCTTCAGCCTAGGTGACGTATTGCGATACAGGGCCGTGATTTTGGCTAAAAAAGGGTCCCCTAGACCCCTACCCCAAGCTTTTTAAGAGAATCATATATGGCGTGCCAGGAGACTCTATGGAATGCTTTCTCAGCATCCAACGAGAGTATCTAATTACAAATTTTTAACTGCATCTAGCCCAGGAAATACTTTGTGCCTAGTAGCAGGGTCTGCTAGTCAGTGGATTATCCCGGCTGTTAAGCAAGCTACACCACCTGTAGTTTGGACACTTCATTTTTTCAAAGGAAATGCTTCGGGACCACGGGATACTCAGTGAAGAGCATCAGGAGGCACCCCAAGGCATAGGGGCTGGGACTGGCAGTAGGATGCCTTGCGGTGGACAGCCGAGCTCGATCCTTATAAAAGCTTTTTAACTGCAGTAGCTTTAGTGGACGCTACTGGAGCTGGAATTACGCGGCTGCTGGCATGAGACTTGCCCTCCAATAGATCCTTGTAAATGGATTTAAAGTGTATTCATTCAAATTAGAGAGACAATTTAAATTAAAAAGCTTAGAGCTGCCTCCACCACAGGGGGGCTCGCTCGACCCACCAGCGGACAGGCACCAGTAATGGGAGAGGGGGGCTGGCCATCAGGGTTCACCGCGGCTCTGGCACAAACCCGGCGACACGGAGGTGGCACGGGCAGTAGCGGATTGGCCGTGTCGGCTTTTCACTTTTTGGATTTTAGAAGGGCATGACATGCCTATATCTGTGTCTCCCCCTCCTTTTACTCCTCCACCTCTTATATTTTCGCATGACTATATGTACTTGTCACTTTTCCATGTGTTAGTTATGTCTTCTGAGCAGTTTGTCAGCTTTTGGACACCTTTAAAGGTGTTTTCTATGTGTTTCTATGTGTTTTTGTTTGCCTGCCATTGGTTTTAACGGTGTTCGAAGGTGTTCGACGAACAGTTCGACGAACAGTTCGGCGAACACACGGGTGTTCGACGAACCGAACCGAACTCGAACACTACGGGGGTGGCTCAACACTAGTCACAGTAGCTGAACAAGACGGTTTTAATGCACCTTGAAAAAGTGGTGGAGGTCGCAGTAGCTTAACAAGATAGTTTTAATACTCCTCGGAAGAGACGTGGAGGTCGCAGTAGCTTAACAAGACGGTTTTAATGCCCCTTGGAAAAGTGGTGGAGGTCACAGTAGCTTAACAAGACGATTTTAATGCCCCTCGAAAGAGACGTGGAGGTCGCAGTAGCTTAACAAGACGGTTTTAATGCCCCTCGGAAGAGACGTGGAGGTGGCAGTAGCTTAACAAGACGGTTTTAATGCCCCTTGGAAAAGTGGTGGACATCGCAGTAGCTTAAAAAGACGGTTTTAATGCCCCTTGGAAAAGTGGTGGAGGTCAGAGTAGCTTAACAAGACGGTTTTAATGCCCCTTGAAAAAGTGGTGGAGGTCACAGTAGCTTAACAAGACGGTTTTAATGCCCCTTGGAAAATACGTGGAGGTCGCAGTAGCTTAATAAGACGGTTTTAATGCCCCTCGGAAGAGACGTGGAGGTCGCAGTAGCTTAACAAGATGGGTTTAATGCCCCTTGAAAAAGTGGTGGAGGTCGCAGTAGCTTAAGAAGACGGTTTTAATGCCCCTCGGAAGAGACGTGGAGGTCGCAGTAGCTTAACAATACGGTTTTAATGCCCCTTGGAAAGGTGGTGGAGGTCACAGTAGCTTAACGAGACACTTTTAATGCCCCTCGGAAGAGACGTGGAGGTCGCAGTAGCTTAACAAGACGGTTTTAATGCCCCTTGGAAAAGTGGTGGAGGTTGCAGTCGCTTAACAAGACGGTTTTAATGACCCTTGGAAAAGTGGTGGAGGTCACAGTAGCTTAAAAAGACGGTTTTAATGCCCCTTAAATAAGTGGTGGAGGTCGCAGTAGCTTAACAAGGCGGTTTTAATGGCCCTTGAAAAAGTGTTGGAAGTCTCAGAAGCTTAACAAGACGGTTTTAATGCCCCTCGGAAGAGACTTGGAGGTCGCAGTAGCTTTACAAGATGGTTTTAATGCCCCTAGGAAAAGTAGTGGAGGTCGCAGAAGCTTAACAAGACGGTTTTAATGCCCCTCGGAAGAGACGTGGAGGTCGCAGTAGCTTAACAAGACGGTTTTAATGCCCCTTGGAAAAGTGGTGGAGGTCACAGTAGCTTAACAAGACGGTTTAATGCCCCTTGAAAAAGTGGTGGAGGTCACAGTAGCTTAACAAGACGGTTTTAATGCCCCTTGGAAAAGACGTGGAGGTCGCAGTAGCTTAACAAGACGGTTTTAATGCCCCTTGAAAAATTGGTGGAGGTCACAGTAGCTTAACAAGACGGTTTTAATGCCCCTCGGAAGAGACGTGGAGGTCGCAGTAGCTTAACAAGATGGTTTTAATGCCCCTTGAAAAAGTGGTGGAGGTCGCAGTAGCTTAACAAGACGGTTTTAATGCCCCTCGGAAGAGACGTGGAGGTCGCAGTAGCTTAACAAATGGTTTTAATGCCCCTTGAAAAAGTGGTGGAGGTCGTAGTAGCTTAACAAGACGATTTTAATGCCCCTCGGAAGAGACATGGAGGTCGCAGTAGCTTAACAAGACGGTTTTAATGCCCCTTGGATAGGTGGTGGAGGTCACAGTAGCTTAACAAGATGGTTTTAATGCCCCTCGGATGAGACGTGGAGGTCGCAGTAGCTTAACAAGATGGTTTTAATGCCCCTTGAAAAAGTGGTGGAGGTCGCAGTAGCTTAACAAGACGGTTTTAATGCCCCTCGGAAGAGACGTGGAGGTCGCAGTAGCTTAACAAGACGGTTTTAATGCCCCTTGGAAAAGTGGTGGAGGTCACAGTAGCTTAACGAGACACTTTTAATGCCCCTCGGAAGTGACGTGGAGGTCGCAGTAGCTTAACAAGATGGTTTTATTGCCCCTTGGAAAAGTGGTAGAGGTTGCAGTTGCTTAACAAGACGGTTTTAATGCCCCTTGGAAAAGTGGTGGAGGTCACAGTAGCTTAACAAGACCGTTTTAATGCCCCTTAAAAAAGTGGTGGAGGTCGCAGTAGCTTAGCAAGACGGTTTTACTGCCCCTCGGAAGAGACATGGAGGTCACAGTAGCTTAACAAAGTGGTTTTAATGCCCCTCGGAAAAGACGTGTAGGTCGCAGTAGCTTATCAAGACGGTTTTAATGACCCTTGAAAAAGTGGTGGAGGTCTCAGTAGCTTAACAAGACGGTTTTAATGCCCCTCGGAAGAGATGTGGAGGTCGCAGTAGCTTAATAAGACAGTTTTAATGCCCCTTGGAGAAGTGGTGGAGGTCGCAGTAGGTTAGCAAGACAGTTTTAATGCCCCTCGGAAGAGACGTGGTGGTTGCAGTAGCTTAACAAGTCGGTTTTAATGCCCCTTGGAAAAGTGGTGGAGGTCGCAGTCGCTTAACAAGACGGTTTTAATGCCCCTTGAAAAAGTGGTGGAGGTCGCAGTAGCTTAACAAGATGGTTTTAATGCCTCCCGGAAGAGATGTGGAGGTTGCATCAGCTTAACCAGATGGTTTTAATGCCCCTCGGAAGAGACGTGGAGGTCGTAGTAGCTTAATAAGACGTTTTTAATGCAACTTGGAAAAGTGGTGGAGGTCGCAGTAGCTTAACAAGACGGTTTTAATGCCCCTCGGAAGAGACGTGGAGGTCGCAGTAGCTTAACAAGACGGTTTTAATGCCCCTTGGAAAGGTGGTGGAGGTCACAGTAGCTTAACAAGATGGTTTTAATGCCCCTCGGATGAGACGTGGAGGTCGCAGTAGCTTAACAAGATGGTTTTAATGCCCCTTGAAAAAGTGGTGGAGGTCGCAGTAGCTTAACAAGACGGTTTTAATGCCCCTCGGAAGAGACGTGGAGGTCGCAGTAGCTTAACAAGACGGTTTTAATGCCCCTTGGAAAAGTGGTGGAGGTCACAGTAGCTTAACGAGACACTTTTAATGCCCCTCGGAAGTGACGTGGAGGTCGCAGTAGCTTAACAAGATGGTTTTATTGCCCCTTGGAAAAGTGGTAGAGGTTGCAGTTGCTTAACAAGACGGTTTTAATGCCCCTTGGAAAAGTGGTGGAGGTCACAGTAGCTTAACAAGACCGTTTTAATGCCCCTTAAAAAAGTGGTGGAGGTCGCAGCAGCTTAGCAAGACGGTTTTACTGCCCCTCGGAAGAGACATGGAGGTCACAGTAGCTTAACAAAATGGTTTTAATGCCCCTCGGAAAAGACGTGTAGGTCGCAGTAGCTTATCAAGACGGTTTTAATGACCCTTGAAAAAGTGGTGGAGGTCTCAGTAGCTTAACAAGACGGTTTTAATGCCCCTCGGAAGAGACGTGGAGGTCGCAGTAGCTTAATAAGACAGTTTTAATGCCCCTTGGAGAAGTGGTGGAGGTCGCAGTAGGTTAGCAAGACAGTTTTAATGCCCCTCGGAAGAGACGTGGTAGTTGCAGTAGCTTAACAAGTCGGTTTTAATGCCCCTTGGAAAAGTGGTGGAGGTCGCAGTCGCTTAACAAGACGGTTTTAATGCCCCTTGAAAAAGGGGTGGAGGTCGCAGTAGCTTAACAAGATGGTTTTAATGCCTCCCAGAAGAGACGTGGAGGTTGCATCAGCTTAACCAGATGGTTTTAATGCCCCTCGGAAGAGACGTGGAGGTCGTAGTAGCTTAATAAGACGTTTTTAATGCCCCTTGGAAAAGTGGTGGAGGTCGCAGTAGCTTAACAAGACGGTTTTAATGCCCCTCGGAAGAGACGTGGAGGTCGCAGTAGCTTAACAAGATGGTTTTAATGCCCCTTGGAAAAGTGGTGGAGGTCGCAGTAGCTTAACAAGACGGTTTTAATGCCCCTTACAAGAGCCGTACATTACAGCATCTTAAAAACATTATTCCCATTATTGGGGAGTGGGTCTCCCATAGTCTTTGCTTATCCCTTCCAAGCAAAAGCTGCCAAAAGTTAGGACGGAGGAACTTGCAATTAGTGTTGAGCCACCCCCGTAGTGTTCGAGTTCGGTTCGGTTCGTCGAACACCTTCGAACACCGTTAAAACCAATGGCAGGCAAACAAAAACACATAGAAACACATAGAAAACACCTTCAAAGGTGTCCAAAAGCTGACAAACTGCTCAGAAGACACAACTAACACATGGAAAAGTGACAAGTACATATAGTCATGCGAAAAGAAAAGAGGTGGAGGAGTAAAAGGAGGGGGAGACACAGATATAGGCATGTCATGCCCTTCTAAAATCCAAAAAGTGAGAAGCCGACACGTTCAGTCCGCTCCTGCCCGTGCCACCTCCGTGTCGCCGGGTTTGTGCCAGAGCCGCGGTGAACCCTGACGGCCAGCCCCCCTCTCCCAATACTGGTGCCTGTCCGCTGGTGGGTCGAGCGAGCCCCCCTGTGGTGGAGGCAGCTCTAAGCTTTTTAATTTAAATTGTCTCTCTAATTTGAATAAATACACTTTAAATCCATTTACAAGGATCTATTGGAGGGCAAGTCTCATGCCAGCAGCCGCGTAATTCCAGCTCCAGTAGCGTCCACTAAAGCTGCTGCAGTTAAAAAGCTTTTATAAGGATCGAGCTCGGCTGTCCACCGCAAGGCATCCTACTGCCAGTCCGAGCCCCTATGCCTTGGCGTGCCTCCTGATGCTCTTCACTGAGTATCCCGTGGTCCCGAAGCATTTCCTTTGAAAAAATGAAGCGTCCAAACTACAGGTGGTGTAGCTTGCTTAACAGCCGGGATAATCCGCTGACTAGCAGACACTGCTACTAGGCACAAAGTATTTCCTGGGCTAGATGCAGTTAAAAATTTGTAATTAGATACTCTCGTTGGATGCTGAGAAAGCATTCCATAGAGTCTCCTGGCACGCCATATATGATTCTCTTAAAAAGCTTGGGGTAGGGGTCTAGGGGACCCTTTTATAGCCAAAATCACGGCCCTGTGTCGCAATACGTCACCTAGGATGAAGATAAATGGAACTGTAGCACCCTGAGGGCTCGGTTGCTACAGAGGTATTGCACCTCACCCAGAGGTGTGATATCTCACTCTCAGGTAAGGATGTAGTGTGGATCAGGACCCGACACCTGCATGCATTACACCACATTGCCGTGGGGCAGGGCGACCAATATGCCCCTGAGATGGGCACGACAGTCCCTGTCCCTGGCTGGAGTGGGGGGAGGGAACACTGAGGAAGGGGAACCCTGTAGTGCAGGAGCAGGGAGGAAGCAGTTCCTGGGTGCATTGAGAAGGGAGTATAAAAGGTGGGCACCATCTTAGTTCAGTGCAGAGAAGTCTGAGCAGAAGTGGCAGAGAGCAGGGGCTCTGCATGAGCTCTGCTCCGGAGGCGGGCCTAGTAACAGAGGCCCAGGCCTGGAAGAGGGAGAAGGAAGGAAGAGGAGCGGAGAAGGCTCCAGGAACGAGGAACGAAGGGATCTCAGGGGTGCGGACGGGTGAGTCGCCACCGCTCGCCCGAATCCACCTGCGTGGAGGGGTCAGGCCAAAGGGGGAGACCGGTCCCCGAAACTAGTGGAGGCAGGAAACGACCCTCAGCTAGAAACAGGAGGCTGTGACATTTTATGTGGCGCAGCCCCTCGCTACACCCGCTAGGAAGGCACCACATAGGGTCAGGGAAACTGGCGCCAAGTTTACCAAGAGGAGGCCCGAGGCAGCCGGACAGAAGGGTTGGTAAGAAAGGCCAGACAAAGGACACACAAAGGGGGTCCTGTGAAGCACTCCAAAGTTATCTGGGAGTTGTCTGAGCCCCTCACCTGGTGAGCACAGAACAACGTGGGCAGCCGTTACCTGCAGACGTGGTCTGGATAATAAGAACTGTGAGTAAAGGCCCTGGACTGCATCACTAACTCCGTGTCATTACTGCTGCTGCCCTGCACCATCACCCCCATCCTCCGCATACACTGCCCTGAGGCTATACTCCTCCCGTGGGGAGTTATGCTACGCTCTGCTGCACCCACAACACCAGCCTCAGCGGTCTGCCCTGGAGCGGCGGTTCACTCTGACCGCAATCCACGGGTGGCATAGTCGGACATTTAAACATCAAAACCACATAAATAGCTCTGCCACTGGTTTGACCGCCCTGAGCCACGGAACCGGGTTGCCGCCACGGAGACTACAACCACCAGCATCCACCAAAAAGGGTCCGGCTCCGGGTGTCCCAAGGCCCAGGGGGCGCTTCAGAACATTTTCATCACCTTTCACAATCACCAATGGGACAAGGCAGGGATGTTCTCTGTCCCCTCTCTTATACATCGTAGTGACGGAGGAGGACCTGCTCTCATCAATTCGCCATAACCCCAATATTAGGTGGATTGAGGTGGGAGGCACCGAGTACAAGTGCTCTCTATTTGCTGATGATGTCCTAGTATATATCACTCAATCACAAATATCCATCCATGCTGTTATGGCTGAAATAGATCACTTTGTTACATGGTCAAATTTTAAAATCAATGCAGCGAAGTCTGAGGCCCTCGATGTCTCCCTCCCCAAATCCATAAAGGATTCCATCCAGTCCAACTTTCCCTTTGCCTGGCCCTCACAGGGTATCAAATACTTAGGAATTCCTATTCATAGAGACCTCTCCCATCTATGTTATCTTAATTTTGGGCCCTTTATTGAACAACTCCATACAGACCACGGTTGGCAAGTTAGAACTTTAAGATTCACTACGTGAACCACTGGTGTTTTGTGGAAAAGCACATGTACACTGTGTTCCAAATTATTATGCAAAAAGTGTTTAGGAGTGATAAGGGAAGAATTTGTTTGTTTGTCAGTTAAACTCATTGATGGTGATGTGTGTCAGGGCTCTTTATATCACTGTAAGCAATTGCAGACACCTGTGCTAATTAGTTTGGCAGGTGTGTCCAATGAAAGGCAAGACTACTTAAGAAGGCTGTCTCACATTATTAAGCAGCCTACATTTTCTGCCAAAATGGGAAAGAAAAAGGATGTGTCGGCTGCTGAGAAGCAACAAATTGTGGAGTGTTTAGGTCAAGGCATGACTACAATCAACATTGTGCGATGATCAGGATGAAGTGTCTTGGCAATCAAGAAGTATGTAGCTGATTCACAGTACACACGTGTGCGTGCTGATAAGGGCAAATTGAGGACTCTTTCCTACAGGCAATTACGTCAGGTTGAAAGAGCAGCGGCAAAAAAGCCTTGTCATAGCAGCAGACAAGTTTTTGAAGCTGCTTGTGCCTCCAACGTCCCCCGAACAACAAGATGCAGGGTCCTTCAGAGGTTTGCAGCTGTGCATACGCCATCCTGTCGACTTCCTCTATCCACTTCACACAAGCAGAAACGGCTCCAGTGGGCCAAACATTACATGAAGACTGATTTCAAAACTGTTTTGTTCATGGATGAGTGCCGTGCAGCGCTCGATGGTCCAGATGGATGGAGTGGAGGTTGGCTGGTTGATGGACACCCCACGCAAACACGGCTACAGCGCCAACAAGGAGGAGGTGGAGTAATGTTTTGGGCTGGAATCATGGGGAGAGAGATTGTCGGCCCCTTTAGGATCCCTGAAGGCGCTAAAGATGAACTCCATAATGTATGTGGATTTTCTCAAACAGCACTTCCTGCCATGGTTCAAGAAGAAGAACCGTGTATTTCACAGCAAGATCATTTTTCTGCATGATAATGCACCATCTCATGCTGCACATAAAACATCTGCATCTCTGGCTGATATGGGCATAAAAGGGGACAAACTTATGGTGTGACCCCCATGCTCCCCTGACCTCTACCCCATTCAGAACCTTTGGAGCATCATTAAAAGGAGTGTCTATGATGGCGGGAGGCAGTTCACATCTAAGCAACAGCTCTGGGAGGGTATTCTGTCCTCATGCAAAACAATTGAAGCAGAAACCATCCAAAACCTGACAAATTCAATGGACGAGAGAGTTCAGAAGCTCCTTTCGAACAAGGGGTCCTATGTGAAAATGTAACATCACCTAGAATAAAGTTTTGAGTTGAAAACTGTTTGATTTCAGTTTCTAACAACCTGCTAATGCTTATAATTTCAAAAATGACCATTTTTTTGGTCTTTATTAAAATGAAAAGGTTGATCGAAAAGTTTGGGGGATCTAAGAGTGTGGCAACCCAGTAGTCATGATTACTTCGAATTCTGACAATATGAGGGTCATGCTGCAGGTAGTGCAGCAAGAAGGCACTTATGTGTCTTGCGCATCTCGGAGCCCCAAAATTATTTTCCGGGCTAGATGCAGCTAAAAATTATTATTAATTTTAAATCTGGTGAAGCTTTAGTATAGATGGCCTAATAGGATCAGTGCTGCACACTGCTACAAAGCCCAAATTATTTTCCAGTCAAGATACAGATAAACATGATTAGTAATTTTAAATCTGGTGGAGCTTATTATAGATGGCCTAATAGAATCAGTGCTGCACACTGCTACAAAGCCCAAATTATTTTCCAGCCAAGATACAGATAAACATGATTAGTAATTTGAAAGCTTAAAACGGTTGGTAGGGTGATTTTAACCAATCATCAAGCTTTTACTCTCCCCAGGATGACACAGGGGTAGAAAAGTCGTTTCGGATCCATGATTTGTTCATCTTTATGAACGTGAGTCTGTCTACATTATCAGTGGAGAGCCGCGTGCGCTTATCTGTCAGCACACCACCAGCAGCGCTGAACACACGTTCAGACAGAACGCTGGCTGCGGGGCATGACAAGATCTCCATGGAGTAAGTGGCTAGCTCCGGCCATTTATCCAGATTGGAAGCCCAAAAAGAGCAAGGGTCCAGTGACACAGTCGTGGCTTCAATGTTTACTTGGAGATACTCCTGTACCATCGTCTCTAGGCGTTGACTATGTGTCAGACTTCTTGTCTCCTGTGGCCTTGCAAAGGATGGGCTAAAAAAGTGGTGAAATGATTCCGCAAAATTGATGTTACCAGCAGATACTGTGGTTCTGTTACGGTTTGAGTGCTGAACACTTGACGGTCCCACGGTTGGCAAGTTAGAACTGTGAGATTCACTACGTGCACCACTGGTATTTTGTGGAAAAGCACATGTAAGATTCTGCAACAGTCTCTGCTGATACTCCTGCATGCGTGCATCCCTTTCTATGGCAGGAATAATTTCTGCAAATTTACTTTTGTACCGGGGATCTAACAGTGTGGCAACCCAGTAGTCAGGATTATTTCTAATTCTCACAATTCGAGGGTCATGTTGCAGGTAGTGCAGCAAGAAGGCACTCATGTGTGTTGCGCATCCAGGAGCACCAAGTCCCTGTTGTGTTGGTGGCGAGGTAACAATCATGCTTCCTTCCTCTGTCCTCTCCCCCCAACCTCGCACAACAGAAATGTGATGAAGGTCTCCCTCATCTGATGAGTCTTCCATCAGTTCGTCCTCCACTTCTTCCTGGGCTCCTGCACCTTCCTCACTAGTTTGGCTGCTACCATGCGCCCTGGTAAAACCATCTCCCCCACCCTCACACGCCTGCCGCCTTGGTGCTGCCGACCGTCTGGACCTTGCAGATGTTAGCCCTTCCACATACAACTCCTCCTCCTCTACTTCCTCCACCTCCTCTTGTGCCACCACCTGACTCCGATTTCTGTTTAACATGTGCTCCAGCATGTAAATCACCGGAATAGTCATGCTGATAATGGCATCGTCAGCACTAAACATCTTCGTCGCCATTCAAAACTGTGCAGAAGGGTGCATAGGTCCCTGATCTGAGACCACTCCTCCAGCGTGATTTGCCCCACCTCTGGATCTCGTTGGCCCAGGCTATACGTCAGAACGTATTGCACCAGGGCTTGTCGTTGCTGCCACAGTCGCTGCAACATGTGCAAAGTTGAATTCCACTGGGTAGGCACATCGCATTTTAGACGGTGAAGTGGCAGGCCCAACGACTTCTGTAGAGATGTAAGTCGCTGAGCTGCGGGATGCGAACGGCGAAAGTGAGCATACAGCGACCGTGCCCTCTGCAGAAGGCCATCTAGTCTGGGATAGTGGGCTAAAAATTGCTGGACAACCAGGTTCAACATGTGAGCCATACAAGGCACGTGTGTGACATTGCCCCGGCGAAGGGCCGCACCCAGGTTTGCAACATTGTCGCACACGGCCTTCCCTGGTTTCAGGTCCAGTGGAGACAACCATTCATGAAATTGGTTCTCCAGAGCTGACCACAACTCCTCAGCTGTGTGACTCACATTTCCCAGACATTTCAATGTAAAAACCGCCTGATGACGTTGAGCCCTACTGCCAGCATAGTAAGGAGGTGTGCAGGATCCCTTCTGCGCAGTTAGAAAGCTTGTGGCATGACCAGACAGGCTTTGGGTGCAGGTGGAAGACCGAGAGGAGGTTGAGGAGGCAGAAGCAGTGGAGGAACTTTGACATAAAGAGGATTGACGCACAACTCGTGGGGACAGCAAGACTTGGACAGCAGCCCCTTGTCCTGCTGTCACCATAGTTACCCAGTGCCCAGTCAGCGACATGTAACGCCCCTGTCCATGCCTACTCGTCCAAGTGTCTGTGGCGAAATGCACCCTGTCACACACAGAGTTTCTCAAAGAAGCGGTGATGTTGTGTGCGACATGCTGGTGGAGCGCAGGCACACCTTTCTTTGAGAAGTAGTGCCGACTGGGCATCTGGTACTGGGGCACTGCGACGGACATAAGGTCTCGAAAATCCTCTGTGTCCACCAGGTGGAAAGGCAGCATTTCTGTAGCCAAGAACTTGCAGATGGTGAAATTCAACCTCTTAGCTTTCTCATGGCTAGGAGGAAATGGTCTTTTACTTGTCCACATCTGAGGGACCGAGGGCTGGCTATTGTGCTTAGACGTGGTTGATAAGGGTGTCCCCGGCAAACTGCCGGTCTGTGAGGAAGATGCAGGCGGACATGTTAGGTTGCCTTGATCCAAAGGTGGTGCTATCGATGTCGGACAGCGCTCAACACCAGCTGGTGTTACCACCTCCAAAGAAAATGATGACCTGCCAATCACGCTGGCTGTTGCGGGTAAAGAGGTGGCAGGTCTGCGCCCCAAAACAGGTGTGACTGCTGTCCCCCCAGTCACAGAGGATGAAGAGGCCGCGGATGCACAAGATATGGCAGACGGTGGTTGGCCCGGCCGGCTAGGCCGCATTGTAGCACACTGAGCTTCCCACTGCAACTTATGCTTCATGTCCATGTGCCGGTTCATGCATGAAGTACTCAAACTATGTATTTTTTGGCCTCTACTTAGCTTTTGCTGACAAATGTTACAGATAACACGAGTTGGGTCATCTTTATCGATCTGAAAAAATGCCCAGGCTATGCAAGGCTTAGCACCCATGCGACCTGAAGAGCCACCACGACTTGTGGTGAGAGGCAGAGTTGTGTTTGAGGATGCAGTTGTTGACGTGCTTCCAGTACTACGTCTCTGTCCAGGAAGGCGCAACCTGACCTCGTCGTCACTAGCATCTTCCTCCACCTCCTCTGCTGACCTCATCTCTTGGCTGACTGTGGGTTGACAGTAAGTGGGATCTCCAACCTCATCATCATCACCCTGTGCGTTATCACACCCGTCGTCCTCAGAGCCAACCTGTTCCTGCCCTGACAAAAAACTAAAGTTGTCGCTCCAATCAGGTATTTGAGTCTTATCATCGTCTTCCTCATTGTCTCCACCAACAGGAGTTACAGTTTGGGAATGAGGGTCTACATTATGGTCAGAACCTTCTGCGTCTGGTCCTGGATCCGACTCATAAAGATTCCGGGCATCAGTGCAGATCATTTCCTCGTCTGGATTCACAGAAGCGCTGGAGTTGACCTCTGATTCCCAGGCTATAGTATGAGTAAACAGCTCTGCAGACTCAACCATCTGTTCTACCTCATACTCAGACGGGCAGCTGGAGATTTGGGAGCTGTGAGGAAGCAAGTGCGATTGGGGTGACACCTTTGAGGACTGGAGTATTTGTGATGTTGAAGTTGATGTGGAGGAGAGCCCACTTAAAGGAGCACTTGATATCCGTTGAAGCACCTGCTGTTTTTGTGCCTCATCTGGAATTTGTAGCGATTGGCGTGGCCGTAAGAAAGGGATCTTATCACATTGTCCGCTAAAAGAAGTAGACATTTTAGTTTGGCTGGAAGATGGTCTTTCTTCTGCAGATGTTACTGTTGCTTTAACACCTATCCCATGGACACAACCTTTTTTCCCCTTCCCAACACGCCTATTTCCCTTTCCACCAGCAGCAGGCCTTTTTCCACTCATTTTGGTGGTTAACTAATTAACAACTCTGGAGTTGTTTGCACAAAAAAACAATGGATGGGAACCGAGCAGAGCTGAGTGGCCAAACTGTGGTATTAGGCCAAAACTATTGGCTGGGTTAGATGCAGAAAAAAATTATATTCAATTTGCAACCTGATGGAGGTCAGTATAGATAGACTAATAGAGAAAGTCCCACACACTGCTAGAAGGCCAAATATTTTTTCAGAGCTAGATGCAGAAAAAAATATATTCAGTTTGCAACCTGATGGAGGTCTGTATAGATGGATTAATAGAACAAGTCCCACACACAGCTAGAAGCCCAATATTTTTTCAGAGGTAGATGAAGAAAAAAATATATGCAGTTTGCAACCTGATGGAGGTCAGTAGAGATGGACTAATACAACAAGTCCCACACACAGCTAGAAGCCCAATATTTTTTCAGAGCTAGATGCAGAAAAAAATTATAATCAATTTGCAACCTGATGGAGGTCAGTATAGATGGACTAATAGAATGATGCTATGCCCAAAAGATTTTACTTCACTAGGTGCAGTAAAAAAATTGGTATTCTATACACAGGTGGTATATCTTGCAACACAGATAGGCTACTCCACTGACTAACACACTCTGCAATAGGCCAAAAAGAATTAGCTTTGCTAGATTCAGCCAAATGCTGTGACAAAAACACACAGCACTGGCACAGACCTGCCTGGCAAAAACTGATAGGAACTGATGTAACCTAGTCCTGAAAAGGACTCCAATTACAATTAGTCTTTACTCCCACAATCTATCTATTTAAGAGCACAGACCTGCCTGATAAAAGTCGTAGGAAATGCTGTAACCTAGTCCTTAAAAGGACTGCAATCACAACTATTCCCTACTCCCAAGCTATCTGTAGATTTGTGCGAAAATTGGCTTGAAATTAACAAGGTATAGCGAACACAGCAACAGCGGTGCCGTCTAACACGCAGCTGCAGCAGTGAGAAAATGGTGGCGACGGGGAAAATGGCTTGGTCTTATAGGGCAAGGACATGTGACATATGTGGCACCCCAGGGGTCTGGTTTCCACAGTAATGTAGTGTTATGTCTGAGAGCAGGTGGGAGGTCCTTTGGTCAGGGATCCTGTGCATGCCACACCTCCTGCCCAGTCTTGGGAGGGGAAGAACTTCCCCTATAAAAACCTAGGGCTGAGGCAGGGTTGGGGAACAGAGAAGAAGTAGAGACGAGAAACAGTCATAGGAAGAAACAGCAGAAGCTCAGTGGGAGCAATACTACTACGAGTCAGGGGCTGGCAGCTGCAGAGCTCGCCCTGACTGAGAAGCTTTCTTACCGGACCCGGCGTCCGAGGCTGTGGGGACTAACTCTTACCCAGCAGCAGAAGCCGACCGGCAGGGGATTTCAGGTCCTCAGGCCCTGAAACCTGAAGGCAAGGTCACACGCGTGGGACCAGCACCGCCATCGCGGAGCGGAAGCCATTAGAAGGCCCCGAGTCACTGGCCATACGGGTGAGCACCACTCTCAGGGACGTGGGCTACTTATATCCGCTTCTAGCAAGGTAGCCAGAAGAGTACAGTCAGTTTGGGAGGCCTACAACTCCGCCTGGCCAGGGGAGATCCCATCTGCTCAAGGACTGACCAGGCCCCATTCGCTAGCAAGTACTCCGGGAGGGTCTATCGTTGTTACCAGTAAAGACCCTGAATTACACCGCACCGTCTCTGAGTGGTTCCTGCTACCCCCATCTTCCACGTCGGCTGCCCTGAGGCCATACCCCTCCCGTTGGGGGTTATACTATCACGCTGCACAATTCTACACCGGCCTCAGCGGTCTGCCCTGCAGCGGCAGCTCCATAGCTGCAAATCAACGGGTGGCGTAGTCGACACTCAAATAACATCTATCAAGACTGCCACACACTGAGTTTGACTCCCTGGGCACGGACCGGGTCCCCGCCACTCGGAGACTACAACCCTCATCTGATCCGGTTCCGGGTAAGCCCCCGTGCGCGAGACGCTGCGCGACACAGCAGGCCCAGGGGCGCGTCAATTTTGGCGTAGTCGGCAGGATTTCGTGCCCGCAACCACCGGGTACTGCGTGCCTGAAAAAGAGACTTTTAAAACTTACCATCCGTGAAGTTTTCCCGCCATCGGTGAAGATTCCCCCATCCGGCGCCATTTTCAGCCTTCTTCCCGCCATCTGTGAAGATTCCCGCCATCCGGCGCCATCTTCAGCCTTCTTCCCGCCATCCGTGGAGTTTTCCCGCCGTTGGACGCCATCTTGAGGACGCCGCGCGGGAAGAAGAGGGGCGTGGACTCCGAAAAGCCCGCGAGAACTGAAACCCCGCCTCACGTCCGGACGTTGCGTAAGGTCCTGGAAGGAGCCCAGCAGACGCCGACGTCACCGGAGCGCGACGGAAGGTCCTCAACCCTGACGATCCACTGCGGAGCCGCGGCCTACGGAAGAGGATCATCGCAAGGTAGGCCACGGTCCACTAGGGGGGAGAAGGATGTCGGATATGGAGGAGAGCTTCACCGCTTCAACCCCCGCCAGCGCCACCGCTTTCGCGGTCATGCCTTTCACCATGCCCTATATCCCGGGGGCAGCCTGGCTACCCCAGTACTCAGGGGAGTCACATACCCTGCAGGACTTTAGAGAAAGGCTGGATAGCCTCTTCCAGGTGTACCCCCTCACAGAGGAGCAAAAAGTGAGCATCCTGGTGGCCCAATTAACCGGAGCAGCCCGAAGGGAGATAAAGTCCTGGCCACCTGGGGGGAGGACTGTCGCAGGGATACTAACCCGGCTGAGGGACACCTTTGATACCCGCACCTCAGCCGAGATCAAGCTTAGATTCTACGAGTGCAAACAGCGGGCCCATGAGAGTATAAGGGACTATGCCCTGAACCTACAAGAGGCCCTGAGAGCCGTTAAGCAGACCGACCCTGACGGCGTGGGAGACGAGGACAGGCTGTTGACTGAACAATTTATAGAGGGTTTATATTGCAATGCCCACCGAACCCAGTTGCGGGCAATGGCCCTACAGGACCCTCATCTGGGATTTGCACAGTTCAAGGACAGAGCCATCCGGGTGCTCCGAGAACCGGCACCGGATGGCGTTGTGACCCCCAGGCGCCCAGCTATCACTTACCACCAGGAGGCGGCGCCCTTGTCGGCAGGGCCTGTAGGGGCTGATGCGCAGGCTTTGAACAATGACCCGGCTCCAGACCTGCACCATCAGGTCCAAGAGCTAGCTAAAAGCGTTGCTGCGTTAACCCGAACTGTGCAGTCTTTACAGGCTTCCACTCCAGGGAAGATCCAGCTGGCATCCGGACCGGAGAACATCCCGTGGCGTCGACCAAGGAGGACCCCACCGGCCAGAGGAAGACCCAGTGACCGGTACAACGAGGACGGACGACCCATCTGCCACCGCTGCAATCAACCCGGACATATGGCAAGGTACTGTCCCTTAAACTGGCACAACCTGGGGGTAGAGGGTCAACCCCCAGGAAAAAGATCACCAGGCCCATCGAACTGGCGCGACAAATATGTCGGAGGACCTCCAGTCTTGCCTGTGGTACTGGATGGCATCCCTATGAGTGCCCTACTAGACACCGGGTCACAGGTCACCACCATCCCGTACGTGCTCTTCAAGCAGTACTGGAATGACTCGGATATAACCCGCTACCCTGACGACGACTTGAGTATCATCGCCAGCAATGGTCAGCCCGTGCCACAGATCGGATTTAAAGAGGCGACCATTAAAATTGGTAGAGTCGAACTAGCAGCACAGGGACTGATTATTGTAGACATTAACAAACACGAGAGTCACCCAAAGATAACGCTAGGAACTAATGTAATTGAAAATTGTCTTGCAGAGGTGATTTTCCTTTTACAACAGGTTGCCAAGAACGCCAGCTCCGGCGAGCAGCGGGTGCTCCAGAAAGAGATCCGGGCACTGATGCGACGGCAACAGGTGGAACTCTCCGGCGGTGAGATTGGTAGCGTAAGAATGTGTGACCCTTTTCCTATTGCCATGCCCCCAAAAAGTGAAATGATGATTTGGTGCCGGGCAGCTATTGGTCTGAGAGGTAGGGATTACCAGGCAATGGTAGAACCAGTTTACTCGGACAGTAGGCCCACCATTTTGACAGCACGGGGGGTGGTTGATGTACGCCATGGGAGGGTGCCCGTTCGCATAATAAATATCGGGGAGAGGGAAGTGTACCTGCCCCGGTATGCCACGCTAGCCAAATTATATACCATTAACCAAAATTCTATACAATCTGTGGAACCCTTGCCTCCATCTCACCCGGAGGAAGGTAACGGCTCTAAGAAAAACATGGAGGACTGGTGTCAGCAACTACATCTGGGTACTGACTCCACTCCCGCACACCAGAAACAAGGAGTCTATCGGGTGGTTCAAGAGTACGAGAGAGTGTTCAGTAAACACCCGTTAGACTTCGGGCGAGTCAAGGGGGTAGAACACCACATCCCCACGGGAGACCATCCTCCTATAAAAGAGAGGTATCGACCCGTACCCCCTGCCCACTACCAACACGCCAAGGGGATGCTTAGAGACATGAAGGAGGCTGGGGTGATCAGGGATAGCTGTAGCCCCTGGGCAGCTCCACTAGTCTTAGTCAGAAAAAAAGACAACACCATGAGGATGTGTGTAGATTACCGGAAAATCAACCGTATCACACACAAGGATGCGTACCCCTTACCAAGGATAGAGGAGTCATTGGCTGCTTTAAGATCTGCTAACTTCTTCTCTACCTTGGATCTCACTAGCGGGTACTGGCAGGTTCCTGTAGCAGAGGCGGACCGGGAGAAGACCGCATTCACCACCCCGATGGGACTTAGCGAGTTCACCTGCATGCCGTTCGGACTCTGCAACGCACCAGGAACCTTCCAACGACTAATGGAGTGTTGTCTGGGCCACAGAAACTTCGAGACGGTCCTGTTGTACCTGGACGATGTCATCGTATATTCCAAGACGTATGAGGACCACCTGAAACACCTGGCGGAAGTGTTCGAAGCTCTGGCGAGTTACGGCCTAAAGGTGAAACCCTCCAAGTGTCACCTCCTGAAACCAAAGGTGCAGTACCTGGGACACGTGGTGAGCGCAGACGGAGTGGCTCCCGACCCTGATAAGATCACCGCAATTAAGGAATGGCCAAGCCCCTCCAGCGTAAAAGAAGTGCGGCAGTTCCTCGGGTTGGTAGGCTACTACCGAAGGTTTATTCCCGGTTTCACCAAAAAGGCAGCACCTATGCAGGACCTCCTGATAGGCCAGTCCCGGAAGGCCAAGAACCAGAAGCCGCCCTTCAAATGGGAGGAGCTGGAAGAAGAGTCCTTCCGCCAGCTGAAGATGGCCCTCACGGGGGACGAAATCCTGGCGTACCCGGATTATAGCCAGCCCTTTATCCTCTACACCGACGCCAGTAACATCGGGCTAGGAGCCGTACTGTCCCAGATCCAGCAGGGGAAGGAACGAGTAATCGCCTACGCCAGCCGAAAGCTGCGACCCACCGAAAGGAACCCCGAGAATTACAGCTCATTTAAGCTAGAGTTCCTGGCCGTAGTATGGGCAGTCACCGAGCGCTTTAAGCATTACCTCGCTTCTTCCCGGTTCACCGTGTACACGGATAAAAACCCGTTGACACACCTGGACACGGCAAGACTCGGTGCCCTGGAGCAGAGGTGGATGGCCCGTCTGTCCAACTACGAGTTCACAATCAAATACCGGGCCGGACGCTCCAATACCAACGCGGACGCCCTGTCCAGGATGCCCAACCTGCCGGACGAAGGAGAAGATTCGGAGGGACTGGAAGAAGTTGAACTCCCTGCGTTCCACCGTCATGGGACTATCCAGTATTCCCACCGGGTAAGGAGTAAGCAGGCTGCTACGTTGAACCCCTTACCTCACTACAACTGGGCGGAAACGCAAGACAGCGACCCTGCCGTCCGACTGGTGAAGGAGATGCTGACTCGCCCGGAGGCTTGCCTTGAACCAGATGTTCCGGAGGAAGCCAAACAACTATGGGCAGAGAAGAGTCGACTGTTCCTTTACAAGGGGAAGTTGTGCCGCAGAATGGTTAACTCCCGGACGCATGAACTACTCTGGCAAGTAGTGGTGCCACGAAGAGACGCAGCCATGGTGATGGAGGCATACCACGACGGAGCTGGACACTTCGGGTGGAAGAAGCTGGAGTTCCTGCTGCGCGAGCGATTCCACTGGGTAGGCATGAGGGGAACCATTGAGAAGTGGTGCAGAGACTGTGGCCCGTGCAACCTGAGAAGGAAGGACCGTGCCAGCCAGAAGACTCCCCTGCAGTCCATCGTCACCCGGCAACCGTTGGAACTGGTAGCCTTGGATCATGTAAAACTGACCCCAAGCAGAAGTGGCTACGTCTACGCGTTAACCATCGTGGATCATTACTCCCGGTTCTTGGTTGTCGTCCCCGTCAAGGACTTAACGGCTCAAACAGCAGCTAGAGCCTTCCAGCAGCACTTCTGCCGTCCACACGGGTACCCGGACCAAGTGCTGACGGACCAGGGACCTGCCTTTGAAGCGGAGGTCTTCCAGGAATTCTGCAATCTGTATGGCTGCCGGAAGATAAGGACGACACCCTACCATCCGCAAACTAATGGACTTTGTGAGAAAATGAACCAGGTGGTAATGGATCTTCTAAAAACGTTGCCCCTGGAAGAACGCAGTCTGTGGCCTGAGAAGTTGCCCGATCTGGTGGACCTATACAACCACATCCCGGTAGGTTCCACCAACTGTACCCCGGCTTACCTAATGAGGGCAAGACCTGGTAAGTTACCTGTTGACCTGGAAATGGGAGTCCTGACACCCGAGGACACTTCACCAGAAGCAGACTGGGACACAGAGAGGCAGCAGCAGTACCGGAGAGTACAGGAGAGCGTGGAGCGAAGTCTCTGTCAAGCTAGGGAAAGACAAGAGAAAACTTACAACCAGTATGCTCCCGCTGTTCCCCTGGGACCCGGAGAGCAGGTCTTGAAGAGGAAGAGACGGATCCACAAGTTGGACGACCAGTGGGAGAAGGACCCATACACCGTACTGCCCTCAAGCCACGAGAACCCGAAGGTTTGTACCATCAGTAAAGACGGAGGGGAAACCACAGCCATTGTATCCCGGGACCACCTGAAGAAGTGTCCCGAACAACTGAGGAACCCTGAAGAGGAACAAGAAGACCATCGACCCATAGAGGAAAGGGAAGATATGGTTAGTACTGTGCTCGGGGACTTCCCTCGGTCTTGGACTCAAGTCAATGGTGCAGTTGTGGTACCCGTACTCACCTTCCTCCAACCAGCATCCCAAGCACCTACGGAGCAACAGGTAGAGCTGGAAGAACAGCCGGTCCAGGAGGCAGAAGACCCCACACCAGCAGACCAGGAGGATCAACCCTCTGCTTGCAGTGAGCCTGCCATATCCCTAGTGAGCCAAAGAGCCGATAGACAGCTGCCCAGTTTACCCTTGACAGCTCCTACACCCTGTAGTTCAGGACTAGACAGTCAGCTCCGTAGGTCCACTAGGGCCACTAGGGGCCAGTTACCCGCACGTTGGAGGATTTGAAGTGTATAAATTGTTTTATTTATGTTTACCTGTGTATTGTTGCTTGTGTATAATTTTGTGTTTCTAGTTCTTTGTAGGAGTCCTTGGTGGATTTACCGGGAATCCTTGTACATAGTTGGAGCGTAACCCAGGACGGACTAAAGACTGTTAAGGACTCGGGGCAGGACAAACCCCTACCTGGTTACGTCTCCCTGTTTTGGTGAAATGGACACCTTGCTTTTCCTCAAAGACTGCACCCGGTTACGGACATGCCGTAACCATCTTTATATGTTTTTCTTACTGTATTATTATTGTTTTTACCTTGTTATGTTTTTCTAAAATATGTTTAGTCCCGGAGTACTAAATTTCACTAGGGGGGAATGTGGCACCCCAGGGGTCTGGTTTCCACAGTAATGTAGTGTTATGTCTGAGAGCAGGTGGGAGGTCCTTTGGTCAGGGATCCTGTGCATGCCACACCTCCTGCCCAGTCTTGGGAGGGGAAGATCTTCCCCTATAAAAACCTAGGGCTGAGGCAGGGTTGGGGAGTAGAGAAGAAGTAGAGACGAGAAACAGTCATAGGAAGAAAAAGCAGAAGCTCAGTGGGAGCAATACTACTACGAGTCAGGGGCTGGCAGCTGCAGAGCTCGCCCTGACTGAGAAGCTTTCTTACCGGACCCGGCGTCCGAGGCTGTGGGGACTAACTCTTACCCAGCAGCAGAAGCCGACCGGCAGGGGATTTCAGGTCCTCAGGCCCAGAAACCCGAAGGCACGGTCACACGCGTGGGACCAGCACCGCCATCGTGGAGCGGAAGCCATTAGAAGGCCCCGAGTCACTGGCCATACGGGTGAGCACCACACGGTACACTCAGGGACGTGGGCTACTTATATCCGCTTCTAGCAAGGTAGCCAGAAGAGTACAGTCAGTTTGGGAGGCCTTCAACTCCGCCTGGCCAGGGGAGATCCCATCTGCTCAAGGACTGACCAGGCCCCGTTCACTAGCAAGTACTCCGGGAGGGTCTATCGTTGTTACCAGTAAAGACCCTGAATTACACCGCACCGTCTCTGAGTGGTTCCTGCTACCCCCATCTTCCACGTCGGCTGCCCTGAGGCCATACCCCTCCCGTTGGGGGTTATACTATCACGCTGCACAATTCTACACCGGCCTCAGCGGTCTGCCCTGCAGCGGCAGCTCCATAGCTGCAAATCAACGGGTGGCATAGTCGACACTCAAATAACATCTATCAAGACTGCCACACACTGAGTTTGACTCCCTGGGCACGGACCGGGTCCCCGCCACTCGGAGACTACAACCCTCATCTGATCCGGTTCCGGGTAAGCCCCCGTGCGCGAGACGCTGCGCGACACAGCAGGCCCAGGGGCGCGTCACATACACTGCCAATGACACATGCCCTTGCTTGTGTGAAAAAAAGCACTTCGCTCCGTGTGTGCGCTGCTGATAGGCTGACAGATTGCACCTCCCCACTGTAAATGCGGGAAAGAGAAAAAAAAAATGGAGATCTTCATTGTTCCTGCAGAGATCCATCCCCTGCCCCTCCCCCCACCCCGCTGTACACTCAAACTGCGTATTAACATTAATTTTCATCATTACTGAGAAAAAATCCAGTTATGATTTTGGTGCACGAACAGTTATCGAACATAACCTCGAACAGCCGAATTTTTCTCAAATTGTTCGTGTTCGCCCAACGGCTCGAACACCGCCCAAAACAGCTCGAATTTGAGATTGGCGAACAGTTCGAGTAGAACAACGCTCATCTCTACTTGCAATGCCTCTTAGATGAGCCATGCAGTACAGCATATTACAAACATTATTCCCATTATTGGGGAGTGCGTCTCCCATAGTCTTTGCTTATGCCTTCCAAGCAAAAGCTGCCAAAAATTAGAATGGAGGAACTTGCAATGCCCCTTACAAGAGCCATGCAGTACAGCATCTTAAAAACATTATTCCCATTATTGGGGAGTGGGTCTCCGATAGTCTTTGCTTATGCTTTCCAAGCAAAAGCTGCCAAAAATAAGGACGGAGGAACTTGCAATGCCCCTTACAAGAGCCATGCAGTACAGCATATTACAAACATTATTCCCATTATTGGGGAGTGGGTCTCCCATAGTCTTTGCTTATGCCTTCCAAGCAAAAGCTTCCAAAAATTAGGACGGAGGAACATTGCAATGCCCCTTACAAGAGCCATGCAGCACAGCATCTTAAAAACATTATTCCCATTATTAGGGAGTGGGTCTCCCATAGTCTTTGCTTATGCCTTCCAAGCAAAAGCTGCCAAAAATAAGGACGGAGAAACTTTCAATGCCCCTTACAAGAGCCATGCAGTACAGAATATTATAAACATTATTCCCATTATTGGGGAGTGGGTCTCCCATAGTCTTTGCTTATGCCTTCCAAGCAAAAGCTGCCGAAAGTAAGGATGGAAGAACTTGCAATGCCCTTTACAATAGCCATGCAGTACAGCATGTTACAAACATTACTCCCATTATTCGGGAGTGCGTCTCCCATAGTCTTTGCTTATGCCTTCCAAGCAAAAGCTGCCAAAAATTAGGACAGAGGAACTTGCAATGCCCCTTACAAGAGCCATGCAGTACAGCATATTACAAACATTATTCCCATTATTGGGGAGTGGGTCTTCCATAGTCTTTGCTTATGCCTTCCAAGCAAAAGCTGCCAAAAATTAGAACGGAGGAACTTGCAATGCCCCTTACAAGAGCCAAGCAGTACAGCATCTTAAAAACATTATTCCCATTATTGGGAGTGGGTCTCCGCTAGTCTTTGCTTATGCCTTCCAAGCAAAAGCTGCCAAAAATAAGGACGGAGGAACTTGCAATGCCCCTTACAAGAGCCATGCAGTACAGCATATTACAAACATTATTCCCATTATTGGGGAGTGGGTCTCCCATAGTCTTTGCTTATGCCTTCCATGCAAAAGCTGCCAAAAATTAGGATGGAGGAACATTGCAATGCCCCTTACAAGAGCCATGCAGTACAACATCTTTAAAACATTATTCCCATTATTGGGGAGTGGGTCTCCCATAGTCTTTGCTTATGCCTTCCAAGCAAAAGCTGCCAAAAATAAGGACGGAGGAACTTTCAATGCCCCTTACAAGAGCCATGCAGTACAGCATATTACAAACATTATTCCCATTATTGGGGAGTTGGTCTCCCATAGTCTTTGCTTATGCCTTCCAAGAAAAAGCTGCCAAAAGTAAGGATGGAGGAACTTGCAATGCCCCTTACAATAGCCATGCAGTACAGCATATTACAAACATTACTCCCATTATTGGGGAGTGGGTCTCCCATAGTCTTTGCTTATGCCTTCCAAGCAAAAGCTGCCAAAAATTAGGACGGAGGAACTTGTATTGCCCCTTACAAGAGCCATGCAGTACAGCATATTACAAACATTATTCCCATTATTGGGGAGTGGGTCTCCCATAGTCTTTGCTTATGCCTTCCAAGCAAAAGCTGCCAAAAATTAGGATGGAGGAACTTGCAATTATTGTTGAGCCACCCCCGTAGTGTTCGGGTTCGGTTCGGTTCGTCAAACACCGGGATGTTCGTGTAACTGTTCGTCAAACACCTTAGAACACCGTAGAACACCGTCGAACACCGTTAAAACCAATGGCAGGCAAACAAAAACACATAGAAACAACTTCAAAGGTGTCCAAAAGCTGACAAACTGCTCAGAAGACACTCTCTTTAAAAAATCCGGCCGGCAATTTAGCAGCGGTATACACCGGTACCCGACAATTTAGAACGGAAAGAATAAAGCATCACACATATATTAGATAGATAGAAACATGTCAGTCACATATATAAGAAGTACAGTGACAGTGTTGCTTACTGTACTTGTCATTTAGTGTTAAAGGATTTATTAAAAAAAATAATAGTGTTTTCATGCACCGTCTCTTTTAAAAAGCCGGCCGGCAATTCAGCATCGGTACCCGACAATTTATAACAGAAAGAATAGAGCATCACACATAGATTAGATAGATAGAAACATGTCAGTCACATATGTAAGAAGTACAGTGATAGTGTTGATTACTGTACTTGTCATTTAGTGTTAAAATAAAGGATTTATTAAAGAAAAAATTGACGTGGGGTTCCCCATAATTTTAGTCTCTAGCGGAGGTTAAGCAGACGGCTGGGGCAGATGTTTGAAGCCTGGGAAGGGGGTAATACCCACGGAGCTTCCCAGGCTACTAATATCAGCCCCCAGCTGAATACCTAGCCTTTACTAGCTATTAAAATGGGAGACCCCCAAAAAAATGACTTAGGGTCCCCCCTATTTTAATAGCTAGCAAAGGCTAGGCAGACAGCTGGGGGCTGATATTAATAGCCCAGGAAGGGTGCCATGAATATTGGCCTCCTCCCATGCTAGAAACACCAGCCGTCAGCCGCCTCAGAAATGGCACATCCATAGGATGCGCCAATTTTGGCACTTAGCCTCGCTCTTCCCACTGCCCTGTAGCTGTGGCAGTGGGGTAATAGGGCTGGGGTTAATGTCAGCTTATAATGCCAGCTGATATCAAGCCCAGGTTAGTAATGGAGAGGCGTCTATAAGACACCCCCATTACTAACCCCATAGTCAAAGTTAAAAAAACACAAACACCCAGAATAAAGTCCTTTAATTGAAATAAACACACAATTCTTTATTGCTCTAAATTAAACCATACTTACCATCACGCCCATTCCAGCTGAAGCCCATGTCTTCTGCAATAAAAGTAAAATAATAAAGCAACATCATCCTTACCTTTCCCTGGTTCACATGACAGATTCAGCTCTGCTACATTCACATGACAGGCTGGATCGCAGCCGAAAGCTGCCATCCAGCTTGCCATGCCGCAGACACTGAGAAGCGCAAGCATGCTTGTGCTCCTCAGTGTCTCGCTGTGATGGCATAAAGATGAGCCGAGGTCATGTCCAATGAACTCAGCTCACCTCATGCACGTCACTGACAGCGTGGGAAAATTCTCCTGTGCTTGCAGTCAGCGTGAGAGAATTCTCCTGCTGAAGCGCTGAGCGCAGCAGAATTTTCCCACGCTGTCAGTGACGTGCATGAGGTGAGCTCATGTCCAATGAACTCAGCTCACTTCATGCACGTCACTGACAGCGTGGGAGTATTTCTCCTGTGCTCAGCGCTTGAGCATGAGAATTCTCCCACGCTCGGATGGCATTGAGATGACAGGCTGAATGGCAGCTGAGAGCTGCCATCCAGCTTGTCATCTTTCAGAGACATTGCAGAGCGCAAGCATGCCTGCGCTCTGCAGTGTCTATGAAGGATGGCATGCTGGATGGCAGCGCTCAGCTGCCATCCAGCCTGTCATCTCAATGACATCCCAGCGAGGGAGAATTCTCCTGCTCAAGCACTGAGCGCAGGAGAATATTCCCACTCTGTCAGTGACGTGCATGAGGTGAGCCGAGTTCATTGGACATGACCTCGGCTCATCTGGATGCCGTCACAGCGAGACACTGAGGAGCGCAAGCATGCCTGGGCTTCTCAGTGTCTGTGGCGTGGCAAGCAGGATGGCAGCTTTCGGCTGCCATCCAGCCTGTCATGTCAATGTAGCAGAGCTGAAGCTGTCGTGGGAACCATGGAAAGGTAAGGATGAGGTTGCTTTATTATTTTACTTTTATTGCAGGAGATCGTTGGCTTCAGCTGGAATGGGCGTGATGGTAAATATGGTTTAATTCAGAACATTAAAAAATTGCGTGTTTATTTCAATTAAAGGACTTTATTCTGGGTGTTGTGTTTTTTTAAATACTTTACTAGAAATTTATGGTGGTCATGTCTAATATTGGCGTGACCCCATGAATTTCGGGCTTAGGGCCAGCTGATAATGCCAAGCTGGCCCTAACCCCTTTATTACCCAGTGAGCCACCGCACCAGGGCCCTGGATGAGTTGGGTACAGCACCAGAAGATGGCGCATCTATGAATGCGCCATTTTCTGGGGTGGCTGCGGACTGCAATTTACAGCGGGGTGGGGGGGGGGGGATTCCAGCCCCCAGCTGCCTAGATGTACCTGGCTGGACACAAAAATAAGGCGAAGTCCCAGGTATTTGTTTTTTTAATTATTTCTTGAAATTCATGAAATAATTTTTAAAAAAAGGGCTTCCCTGTATTTTTGTTTCCAGCCAGGTACAAATAGGCATCTGGGGGTTGGGGCAGCCCGTTCCTGCCTGCTGTACCTGGCTGGACACAAAAATATGGCGAAGGCCACGTCAAATTTTTGGTGAAAAATTCAATAAAATTTAAAAAAAAAAACACATTTAGGGACTGCATCTTTATTAACCCCTCCACATGAGGGGTTAATAAAGATGCAGTCCCTAAATTATTATCTTTTTTTATTATTTTTTATTTAATTTTTCCCAAAAATTTTGACGTGGGCTTCGCCATATTTTTGTATGACAGCCAGGTACAGCATCCAGGATCGGTCTGCCCCCAACCACCAGATGCCTATTTGTACCTGGCAGGACACAACAATATAGGTAACCCTTTTTTTTTTTTTTTTTTTTTTAATTATTTCATGAATTTCATGAAATAATAAAAAAAAATACGTGGGGCTTCGCACTATTTTTGTGTACAGCCATGTACAGCAGGCAGGAACGGGCTGCCCCCAACCACCAGTTGCCTATTTGTACCTGGCCGGACACAACAATATAGGGAAGCCCTTTTTTTTAAAATTATTTCATAAATTTCATGCAATAATTAAAAAAAAAAATACGTGGGGCTTCGCCCTATTTTTGTGTCCAGCCAGGTACAACTAGGCAGCTGGGGGCTGGAATCCGCAGCGCAGGGAGGCCCAAGCTTTCTTGGCCCCCCCGCTGCAAATTGCAGTCCGCAGCCACCCCAGAAAATGGCGCGTTCATAGAAGCGCCATCTTCTGGCGCTGTACCCAACTCATCCAGGGCCCTGGTGCGGTGGCTCACTGGGTAATAAAGGGGTTAGGGCCAGCTTGGCATTATCAGCTGGCCCTAAGCCCGAAATTCATGGGGTCACGCCAATATTAGACATGACCGCCATGAATTTCTAGTAAAGTATTTAAAAAAACACAACACCCAGAATAAAGTCCTTTAATTGAAATAAACACACAATTTTTTAATGTTCAAAATTAAACCATACTTACCATCACGCTCATTCCAGCTGAAGCCAACGATCTCCTGCAATAAAAGTAAAATAATAAAGCAACCTCATCCTTACCTTTCCATGGTTCCCACGACAGCTTCAGCTCCGCTACATTGACATGACAGGCTGGATGGCAGCTTTCGGCTGCCATCCAGCTTGCCACGCCACAGACACTGAGAAGCGCAGGCATGCTTGCGCTCCTCAGTGTCTCGCTGTGACGGCATCCAGATGAGCCGAGGACATGTGCAATGAACTCGGCTCACCTCATGCACGTCACTGACAGCATGGGAAAATTCTCCTGCGCTCAGCGCTTGAGCAGGTGAATTCTCCCACGCTGGGATGGCATTGAGATGACAGGCTGGATGGCAGCTGAGCGCTGCCATCCAGCATGCCATCCTTCATAGACACTGCAGAGCGCAGGCATGCTTGCACTCTGCAGTGTCTCTGAAGGATGACAAGCTGGATGGCAGCGCTCAGCTGCCATCCAGCCTGTCATCTCAATGCCATCCCAGCGTGGGAGAGTTCGCCTGCTCAAGCGCTGAGCGCAGTAGAATTCTCCCACGCTGTCAGTGACATGCATGAGGTGGCCTGAGTTCATTGGACATGACCTCGGCTCATCTTTATGCCGTCACAGCGAGACACTGAGGTGCACAAGCATGCCTGCGCTTCTCAGTGTCTGCGGCATGGCAAGCTGGATGGCAGCTTTCGGCTGCGATCCAGCCTGTCATGTGAATGTAGCAGAGCTGAAGCTGTCGTGGGAACCATGGAAAGGTAAGGATGATGTTGCTTTATTATTTTACTTTTATTGCAGAAGACATTGGCTTCAGCTGGAATGGGCGTGATGGTAAGTATGGTTTAATTTAGAACAATAAAGAATTGCGTGTTTATTTCAATTAAAGGACTTTATTCTGGGTGGTTGTGTTTTTTTTTAACTTTGACTATGGGGTTAGTAATGGGGGTGTCTTATAGACGCCTCTCCATTACTAACCTGGGCTTGATGTCAGCTGGCATTATAAACTGACATCAACCCCAGCCCTATTACCCCACTGCCACCGCTACAGTGCAGTGGGAAGAGCGAGGCTAAGTGCCAGAATTGGCGCATCCTATGGATGCGCCATTTGTGGGGCCGCTGACGGCTGGTGTTTCTAGCCTGGGAGGGGGCCAATATTCATGGCACCCTTCCTGGGCTATTAATATAAGCCCCCAGCTGTCTGCCTAGCCTTTGCTAGCTATTAAAAATAGGGGGGACGCCACGTCATTTTTTTGGGGGTCCCCCATTTTAATAGCTAGTAAAGGCTAGGTATTCAGCTGGGGGCTGATATTAGTAGCCTGGGAAGCTCCGTTGGTATTACCCCCTTCCCAGGCTTCAAACATCTGCCCCAGCCGTCTGCTTAACCTCCGTTAGAGACTAAAATTACGGGGAACCCCACGCCAATTTTTTTTTTAATAAATCCTTTATTTTAACACTAAATGACAAGTAGAGTAATCAACACTATCACTGTACTTCTTATATATGTGACTGACATGTTTCTATCTATCTAATCTATGTGTGATGCTCTATTCTTTCTGTTCTAAATTGTCGGGTACCGGTGTATGCCGCTGCTGAATTACCGGCTTTTCATGTTTCACTGTGAGCACGGTTCCCATCGATTTGGGCATCCACTGTAATGCCACAACCACCATGGCTGTGGCATTACAGTGAGTGGCAGACAATCCCTGCATGATTGGTGCTCTAAATAGCGCCAGACATGCAGGACACGCTTTTGGTGCACGAACAGTTATCGAACATAACATCGAACAGCCGAATTTTTTGCAAATTGTTCGCGTTCGTCGAACGACTCAAGCAACGCCAAAAACAGCTCGAATTTGAGATTGGCGAACAGTTCTAGTCGAACACCGCTCATCTCTACTTGCAATGCCCGTTCGAAGAGTCGTGGAGGTTAGAGTTAATTAAAAACAACATTTCAATACTCCTTGGAAGAGCTGTGGAGTTCAGAGTAGTTTAACAAGATGGTTTTAATGCCCCTCGGCAGAGACGTGGAGGTCGCAGTAGCTTAACAAGACAGTTTTAATGCCCCTTGGAAAAGTGGTGGAGGTCACAGTAGCTTAACAAGACGGTTTAATGCCCCTCGGAAGAGACGTGGATGTCCCAGTAGCTTAACAAGACGCTTTTAATGCACCTTGGAAAAGTGGTGGAGGTCACAGTCGCTTAACAAGACGGTTTTAATGCCCCTTACAAGAGCCATACAGTACAGCATCTTAAAAATATTATTCCCATTATTGGGGAGTGGGTCTCCCACAGTCTTTGCTTATGCCTTCCAGGCAACACAGTCCACCGTCACCCTGGTGGTATAGTGGTGGTGGAGGCTGAAGATAAGGAGAAGGACATAAAACACCCGAAATGAGGAAGCGTATATGGCACCCCAGGGGTCTGGTTTCCACAGTAATGTAATGTTATGTCTGAGAGCAGGTGGGAGGTCCTTTGGTCAGGGATCCTGTGCATGCCACACCTCCTGCCCAGTCTTGGGAGGGGAAGAACTTCCCCTATATAAACCCGGGGCTGAGGCAGGGTTAGGAGTCAAGGAGAGTAGAGACGAGAAACAGTCATAGGAAGAAACAGCAGAAGCTCAGTGGGAGCAATACTACTACGAGTCAGGGGCTGGCAGCTGCAGAGCTCGCCCTGACTGAGAAGCTTTCTTACCGGACCCGGCGTCCGAGGCTGTGGGGACTAACTCTTACCCAGCAGCAGAAGCCGACCGGCAGGGGATTTCAGGTCCTCAGGCCCAGAAACCCGAAGGCAAGGTCACACGCGTGGGACCAGCACCGCCATCGTGGAGCGGAAGCCATTAGAAGGCCCCGAGTCACCGGCCATACGGGTGAGCACCACACGGCACACTCAGGGACGTGGGCTACTTATATCCGCTTCTAGCAAGGTAGCCAGAAGAGTACAGTCAGTTTGGGAGGCCTACAACTCCGCCTGGCCAGGGGAGATCCCATCTGCTCAAGGACTGACCAGGCCCCGTTCGCTAGCAAGTACTCCGGGAGGGTCTATCGTTGTTACCAGTAAAGACCCTGAATTACACCGCACCGTCTCTGAGTGGTTCCTGCTACCCCCATCTTCCACGTCGGCTGCCCTGAGGCCATACCCCTCCCGTTGGGGGTTATACTATCACGCTGCACAATTCTACACCGGCCTCAGCGGTCTGCCCTGCAGCGGCAGCTCCATAGCTGCAAATCAACGGGTGGCGTAGTCGACACTCAAATAACACCTATCAAGACTGCCACACACTGAGTTTGACTCCCTGGGCACGGACCGGGTCCCCGCCACTCGGAGACTACAACCCTCATCTGATCCGGTTCCGGGTAAGCCCCCGTGCGCGAGACGCTGCGCGACACAGCAGGCCCAGGGGCGCGTCAACTTTTGGCGTAGTCGGCAGGATTTCGTGCCCGCAACCACCGGGTACTGCGTGCCTGAAAAGCAAAGACTGTTCAAACTTACCAGTGGTGAGGTTTCCCGCCATCCGGCGCCATCTTCTGCCTTCTTCCCGCCATCCGCGAAGTTTTCCCGCCATCCGGCGCCATCTTCGGCCTTCTTCCCACCATCCGTGGAGTTTTCCCGCCATTGGACGCCATCTTGAGGACGCCGCGCGGGAAGAAGAGGGCCGTGGACTCCGAAAGCGCGTGAGAACTGAAGCCCCGCCTCACGTCCGGACGTTGCGTAAGGTCCTGGAAGGAGCCCAGCAGACGCCGACGTCACCGGAGCGCGACGGAAGGTCCTCAACCCTGACGATCTACTGCGGAGCCGCGGCCTACGGAACAGGATCATCGCAAGGTAGGCCACGGTCCACTATGGGGGAGGAAGATGTCGGATGCGGAGGAGAGCTTCACTGCCTCAACCCCCGCCAGCGCCACCGCTGCTGCAATTATGCCCTTCACCATGCCCTATATCCCGGGAGCAGCTTGGCTACCCCAGTACTCAGGGGAGTCACATACCCTGCATGACTTTAGAGAAAAGCTGGATAGCCTCTTCCAGGTGTACCCCCTCACAGAAGAGCAAAAAGTGAGCATCCTGGTGGCCCAACTAACCGGGGCAGCCAAAAGAGAAGTAAAATCCTGGCCACCTGGGAGGAAGACTGTCGCAGGGATACTAACCCGGCTGAAGGATACCTTTGATACCCGCACCTCAGCCGAGATTAAGCTTAGATTCTATGGGTGCAAGCAGCGAGCGCATGAGAGTATAAGGGACTATGCACTAAACCTACAAGAGGCCCTGAGGGCCATTAAGCAGACCGACCCTGATGGAGTGGGAAACGAGGACAGGCTGTTGACCGAACAATTTATAGAGGGACTATATTGTAATGCCCACCGAACCCAGTTGCGGGCGATGGCCTTACAGGATCCCCATCTGGGCTTTGCACAGTTCAAGGACAGAGCCATCCGGGTGCTCCGAGAACCGGCACCGGGTGGCGTTGTGACCCACAGGCGCCCAGCTATCACTTACCACCAGGAGGCGGCGCCCTTGTCGGCAGGGCCTGTGGGAGCTGATGCGCAGGCTTTGGACAATGACCCGGCTCCAGACCTACACCATCAGGTCCAAGAGCTAGCTAAGAGCGTTGCTGCGCTAACCCGAACTGTGCAGTCTTTACAGGTTTCCACCCCAGGGAAGATCCAGCTGGCATCCGGACTGGAGGACATCCCGTGGCGTCGACCAAGGAGGACCCCACCGGCCAGAGGAAGACCCAGTGACCGATACCGCGAAGACGGACGACCCATCTGCCGCCGCTGCAATCAACCCGGACATATGGCAAGGTACTGTTCTTTAAACGGGCACAACCTGGGGTAGAGGGCCAACCCCCAGGAAAAAGATCACCAGGCCCATCGAACTGGCGCGACAGATATGTGGGAGGATGTCCAGTCTTGCCTGTGGTACTGGATGGCATTCCCATGAGTGCCCTACTGGACACCGGGTCACAGGTCACCACCATCCCGTACGTGCTCTTTAAGCAGTACTGGAATGACTCGGATATTACCCGCTACCCTGACGACGACTTGAGTATCATCGCCAGCAATGGCCAGCCCGTGCCACAGATCGGATTTAAAGAGGTGACCATCAAAATCGGTAGAGTCGAACTAGCAGCACAGGGACTGATCATTGTAGATATTGACAAACATGAGAGTCACCCAAAAATAACTCTAGGAACTAATGTAATTGAAAATTGTCTTGCAGAGGTGATTTTCCTTTTACAGCAGGTTGCCAAGAACACCAGCTCCGGCGAGCAGCGGGTGCTCCAGAAAGAGATCCGGGCACTGATGCGACGGCAACAGGTGGAACTCTCCGGCGGTGAGATTGGTAGCGTAAGAATGTGTGACCCTTTTCCTATTGCCATGCCCCCAAAAAGTGAAATGATGATTTGGTGCCGGGCAGCTATTGGTCTGAGAGGTAGGGATTACCAGGCAATGGTAGAACCAGTTTACTCGGACAGTAGGCCCACCATTTTGACAGCACGGGGGGTGGTTGATGTACGCCATGGGAGGGTGCCCGTTCGCATAATAAATATCGGGGAGAGGGAAGTGTACCTGCCCCGGTATGCCACACTAGCCAAATTATATACCATTAACCAAAATTCTATACAATCTGTGGAACCCTTGCCTCCATCTCACCCGGAGGAAGGTAACGGCTCTAAGAAAAACATGGAGGACTGGTGTCAGCAACTACATCTGGGTACTGACTCCACTCCCGCACACCAGAAACAAGGAGTCCATCGGGTGGTTCAAGAGTACGAGAGAGTGTTCAGTAAACACCCGTTAGACTTCGGGCGAGTCAAGGGGGTAGAACACCACATCCCCACGGGAGACCATCCTCCTATAAAAGAGAGGTATCGACCCGTACCCCCTGCCCACTACCAACACGCCAAGGGGATGCTTAGAGACATGAAGGAGGCTGGGGTGATCAGGGATAGCTGTAGCCCCTGGGCAGCTCCACTAGTCTTAGTCAGAAAAAAAGACAACACCATGAGGATGTGTGTAGATTATCGGAAAATCAACCGTATCACACACAAGGATGCGTACCCCTTACCAAGGATAGAGGAGTCATTGGCTGCTTTAAGATCTGCTAACTTCTTCTCTACCTTGGATCTCACTAGCGGGTACTGGCAGGTTCCTGTAGCAGAGGCGGACCGGGAGAAGACCGCATTCACCACCCCGATGGGACTTAGCGAGTTCACCTGCATGCCGTTCGGACTCTGCAACGCACCAGGAACCTTCCAACGACTAATGGAGTGTTGTCTGGGCCACAGAAACTTCGAGACGGTCCTGTTGTACCTGGACGATGTCATCGTATATTCCAAGACGTATGAGGACCACCTGAAACACCTGGCGGAAGTGTTCGAAGCTCTGGCGAGTTACGGCCTAAAGGTGAAACCCTCCAAGTGTCACCTCCTGAAACCAAAGGTGCAGTACCTGGGACACGTGGTGAGCGCTGACGGAGTGGCTCCCGACCCTGATAAGATCACCGCAATTAAGGAATGGCCAAGCCCCTCCAGCGTAAAAGAAGTGCGGCAGTTCCTCGGGTTGGTAGGCTACTACCGAAGGTTTATTCCCGGTTTCACCAAAAAGGCAGCACCTATGCAGGACCTCCTGATAGGCCAGTCCCGGAAGGCCAAGAACCAGAAGCCGCCCTTCAAATGGGAGGAGCTGGAAGAAGAGTCCTTCCGCCAGCTGAAGATGGCCCTCACGGGGGACGAAATCCTGGCGTACCCGGATTATAGCCAGCCCTTTATCCTCTACACCGACGCCAGTAACATCGGGCTAGGAGCCGTACTGTCCCAGATCCAGCAGGGGAAGGAACGAGTAATCGCCTACGCCAGCCGAAAGCTGCGACCCACCGAAAGGAACCCCGAGAATTACAGCTCATTTAAGCTAGAGTTCCTGGCCGTAGTATGGGCAGTCACCGAGCGCTTTAAGCATTACCTCGCTTCTTCCCGGTTCACCGTGTACACGGATAACAACCCGTTGACACACCTGGACACGGCAAGACTCGGTGCCCTGGAACAGAGGTGGATGGCCCGTCTGTCCAACTACGAGTTCACAATCAAATACCGGGCCGGACGCTCCAATACCAACACGGACGCCCTGTCCAGGATGCCCAACCTGCCGGACGAAGGAGAAGATCCGGAGGGACTGGAAGAAGTTGAACTCCCTGCGTTCCACGGTCATGGGACTATCCAGTATTCCCACCGGGTAAGGAGTAAGCAGGCTGCTACGTTGAACCCCTTACCTCACTACAACTGGGCGGAAACGCAAGACAGCGACCCTGCCGTCCGACTGGTGAAGGAGATGCTGACTCGCCCGGAGGCTTGCCTTGAACCAGACGCTCCGGAGGAAGCCAAACAACTATGGGCAAAGAAGTGTCGACTGTTCCTTTACAAGGGGAAGTTGTGCCGCAGAATGGTTAACTCCCGGACGCATGAACTACTCTGGCAAGTAGTGGTGCCACGAAGAGACGCAGCCAAGGTGATGGAGGCATACCACGACGGAGCTGGACACTTCGGGTGGAAGAAGCTGGAGTTCCTGCTGCGCGAGCGATTCCACTGGGTAGGCATGAGGGGAACCATTGAGAAGTGGTGCAGAGACTGTGGCCCGTGCAACCTGAGAAGGAAGGACCGTGCCAGCCAGAAGACTCCCCTGCAGTCCATCGTCACCCGGCAACCGTTGGAACTGGTAGCCTTGGATCATGTAAAACTGACCCCAAGCAGAAGTGGCTACGTCTACGCGTTAACCATCGTGGATCATTACTCCCGGTTCTTGGTTGTCGTCCCCGTCAAGGACTTAACGGCTCAAACAGCAGCTAGAGCCTTCCAGCAGCACTTCTGCCGTCCACACGGGTACCCGGACCAAGTGCTGACGGACCAGGGACCTGCCTTTGAAGCGGAGGTCTTCCAGGAATTCTGCAATCTGTATGGCTGCCGGAAGATAAGGACGACACCCTACCATCCGCAAACTAATGGACTTTGTGAGAAAATGAACCAGGTGGTAATGGATCTTCTAAAAACGTTGCCCCTGGAAGAACGCAGTCTGTGGCCTGAGAAGTTGCCCGATCTGGTGGACCTATACAACCACATCCCGGTAGGTTCCACCAACTGTACCCCGGCTTACCTAATGAGGGCAAGACCTGGTAAGTTACCTGTTGACCTGGAAATGGGAGTCCTGACACCCGAGGACACTTCACCAGAAGCAGACTGGGACACAGAGAGGCAGCAGCAGTACCGGAGAGTACAGGAGAGCGTGGAGCGAAGTCTCTGTCAAGCTAGGGAAAGACAAGAGAAAACTTACAACCAGTATGCTCCCGCTGTTCCCCTGGTACCCGGAGAGCAGGTCTTGAAGAGGAAGAGACGGTTCCACAATTTGGACGACCAGTGGGAGAAGGACCCGTACACTGTACTGCCCTCAAGCCACGAGAACCCGAAGGTTTGTACCATCAGTAAAGACGGAGGGGAAACCACAGCCATTGTATCCCGGGACCACCTGAAGAAGTGTCCCGAACAACTGAGGAACCCTGAAGAGGAACAAGAAGACCATCGACCCGTAGAGGAAAGGGAAGATATGGTTAGTACTGTGCTCGGGGACTTCCCTCGGTCTTGGACTCAAGTCAATGGTGCAGTTGTGGTACCCGTACTCACCTTCCTCCAACCAGCATCCCAAGCACCTACGGAGCAACAGGTAGAGCTGGAAGAACAGCCGGTCCAGGAGGCAGAAGACCCCACACCAGCAGACCAGGAGGATCAACCCTCTGCTTGCAGTGAGCCTGCCATATCCCTAGTGAGCCAAAGAGCCGGTAGACAGCTGCCCAGTTTACCCTTGACAGCTCCTACACCCTGTAGTTCAGGGCTAGACAGTCAGCTCCGTAGGTCCACTAGGGCCACTAGAGGCCAGTTTCCCGCACGTTGGAGGATTTGAAGTGTATAAATTGTTTTATTTATGTTTACCTGTGTATTGTTGCTTGTGTATAATTTTGTGTTTCTAGTTATTTGTAGGAGTCCTTGGTGGATTTACCGGCAATCCTTTGTACATAGTTGGAGCGTAACCCAGGACGGACAAAAGACTGTTAAGGACTCGGGGCAGGACAAACCCCTACCTGGTTACGTCTCCCTGTTTTGGTGAAATGGACACCTTGCTTTTCTTCAAAGACTGCACCCGGTTACGGACATGCCGTGACCACCTTTATGTGTTTCTTCTTATTGTACTATTATTGTTGTTATATCTTGTTATGTTTTTCTAAAATATGTTTAGTCCCGGAGTACTAAATTTCACTAGGGGGGAATGTGGCACCCCAGGGGTCTGGTTTCCATAGTAATGTAATGTTATGTCTGAGAGCAGGTGGGAGATCCTTTGGTCAGGGATCCTGTGCATGCCACACCTCCTGCCCAGTCTTGGGAGGGGAAGAACTTCCCCTATATAAACCCGGGGCTGAGGCAGGGTTAGGAGTCAAGGAGAGTAGAGACGAGAAACAGTCATAGGAAGAAACAGCAGAAGCTCAGTGGGAGCAATACTACTACGAGTCAGGGGCTGGCAGCTGCAGAGCTCGCCCTGACTGAGAAGCTTTCTTACCGGACCCGGCGTCCGAGGCTGTGGGGACTAACTCTTACCCAGCAGCAGAAGCCGACCGGCAGGGGATTTCAGGTCCTCAGGCCCAGAAACCCGAAGGCAAGGTCACACGCGTGGGACCAGCACCGCCATCGTGGAGCGGAAGCCATTAGAAGGCCCCGAGTCACCGGCCATACGGGTGAGCACCACACGGCACACTCAGGGACGTGGGCTACTTATATCCGCTTCTAGCAAGGTAGCCAGAAGAGTACAGTCAGTTTGGGAGGCCTACAACTCCGCCTGGCCAGGGGAGATCCCATCTGCTCAAGGACTGACCAGGCCCCGTTCGCTAGCAAGTACTCCGGGAGGGTCTATCGTTGTTACCAGTAAAGACCCTGAATTACACCGCACCGTCTCTGAGTGGTTCCTGCTACCCCCATCTTCCACGTCGGCTGCCCTGAGGCCATACCCCTCCCGTTGGGGGTTATACTATCACGCTGCACAATTCTACACCGGCCTCAGCGGTCTGCCCTGCAGCGGCAGCTCCATAGCTGCAAATCAACGGGTGGCGTAGTCGACACTCAAATAACACCTATCAAGACTGCCACACACTGAGTTTGACTCCCTGGGCACGGACCGGGTCCCCGCCACTCGGAGACTACAACCCTCATCTGATCCGGTTCCGGGTAAGCCCCCGTGTGCGAGACGCTGCGCGACAGAGCAGGCCCAGGGGCGCGTCATATACCCATGTGTGGGTGTGTAGCGGTGCATGTGAATATACCTCCCGAAATAACACAGTGGATTTGACTTTATGTTACTCTGCTGTCATTTGGTGGTGATGAGAAGTCTGGCCCAATCCAGCCCTTGTTCATTTTGATAAGGGTCACCTTGTCAGCATTGTCAGTTGACAGGCGAGTGCGCTTATCAGTTATAATTCCCCCAGCGGCACTAAAAACACGCTCCGATAACACGCTAGCGGCAGGGCAGGCCAGGACCTCCAAGGCGTACAGAGCGAGTTCATTCCAAGTGTCCAGCTTGGATACCCAGAAATTAAAAGGCACAGGGGAATCATGGAGGACGCTGGTACGGTCGGCAAGGTACTCCCTCACCATCTTTTGAAACTTTCCACTCCTTGTGAGAGTACCCCACGCCTCAGGGTCTGTCCGAAGGGAGGGTCTGAGAAAACTGTCCCAGAACGTTGACAGTGTTCCCCTGCCTCTGCTGGATTGGAGATGCGTCTCTCTAGCATGTGCGCCTTTTGTTGGGCAACGAACTGTGACCTCTGCCGCTAGCGTGTTCAGATGGGAATTTTTTTAACAGTTCTGCAGCAAGGGCCTTCTGATACTACCCCATTTTTGTAGACCTCTCCACCTCAGGAATAAGAGAGTGAAAGTTCTCCTTGTAGCGAGGGTCTAAAAGTGTCACCAACCAGTAATGACTGTCACCCAACATCTTGACAACGCGAGTGTCACGGTTAAGGCAGCGTAACATAAAGTCAGCCATGCGTGCCAGACTGGTAACGGGCAAGACTTCCGTGTCTTCACCAAGATGACGACTGACCATGCTTTCCTCCTCCTCCCCCCTGTCCTCAGGCCACCCACGCTGAACCGACGGCATGGCAGTTGTACAGGTACTACCGTCTACAGCGCATGATACCAGCTGCTGTTCTTCCTCCTCCTCCTCCTCCTCTCCCTCATTGTCCCCCAATGCACGTTGGGATGAGATGAGACTGGGCTGTGTGTAATTGCCTGCTACGGCTTCTTGATCCATCTCATCATACTCTGGCTGCAATGCCTCCTCTTTAATTCTCTGCAGAGAGCGTTGCAAAAGACAGACAAGTGGGATGCTGACGCTAATGATGGCGTCATTGCCACTCACCATCTTGGTGGACTCCTCAAAGTTTGTCAGGATGGTACATATGTCAGACATCCAGATCCACTCCTGAGGTCTTATGTGTGGAGTCTGACCTGAATATCGACGGCCTTGTTGCAGCTGGTACTCCACAACTGCGCTCTTCTGCTCACAAATCCTTTGCAACATGTGGAGGGTAGAGTTCCAATGTGTGGGGACATCACACACCAGTCGGTGTGACGGAAGCTGCAAACGCTGCTGCAACGCAGCAAGGGCGGCGGAAGCTGTAGCCGACTTTCGAAAATGAGCTGACAGGCGGCGCACTTTGACGAGCAGATCTGGCAATTCTGGGTACGATTTAAGAAACCGCTGAACCACGAGGTTAAGCACATGAGTCAGGCATGGTACGTGTGTGATCTCGCCTCGCCTCAGAGCCGCCACCAGGTTACGGCCATTGTCACACACAACCATGCCTGGATGTAGGTTCAGCGGTCTCAGCCACAGATCTGCCTGCTCTTTCACAGCTGTCCACAACTCACAAGCAGTGTGAGGTTTCTCACCTAAGCTTATGAGTTTCAGCACAGCCTGTTGCCGCTTGGCGGAGGCAGTACTGCAGTGCTTCCAGCTTGTAACTGATGTGGTGATATCTGAGATGGAGGCTGAACATGAGGAGGAGGAGGATGATGATGCGCAGGAGCTGTACACTGTGGGGGGCAACTCTGACTGACATAGGGCCCGCAATCCTCGGTGTGGGGAGGATGTGTTCCGTCCCAAGGTCCGACTGGGTCCCGGCTTCCACTTTGTTTACCCAGTGTGCCGTCAGGGAGATGTACCGTCCCTGGCCACAAGCACTTGTCCACGTGTCCGTTGTCAGGTGGACTCTCCCAGTAACTGCGTTGTTGAGGACACGGCAGATGTTTTGGGACACGTGCTTGTGTAGTGCGGGGATGGCACACCGGGCAAAATAGTGTCAGCTGGGGACTGAGTACCGAGGGACGGCCACTGCCATAAGGTTGTGGAAGCATTGGCCTATACCGCATGTTTTTTTTTTGCCTTCCCCTGGATCAACGCTGCGGAATAGCTGCAGTGCACAAGAAATAGGCTGAACTCGATGGACGCTTGTCTTTTTTCGGCCTTATAAACTATGAAACTATGAAACTATGACGGATTCCGTCTCCACCAGCCTAAAAGGCAGCATTTCCAATGCAAGCAGTCGTGAAATGTGCGAATTTAGGACTGTGGCCTGTGGGGCATTGGCTGCGAATTTCGTTCAAAAGTCTGGGATATGGACAATTGAACGCTGCGGTGGGACGTGGACGTGGACGTTGATGCTGTTTCTTGAGAAACTGCCATAACAAGTGAAGACTGACAGGAGGGGGCATCTTTGCATGCATTATGGACAGGGGATTGCCTTGCACACACAACAGGGGGTTCTATTGCACGCACAACAGCGGAAGACGCAGTGGTGACACCCGCTGACACTGGTCGTGGACCCTGGGGTTCACCCCACAAAGTCGGGTGCTTTGCTGCCATGTGCCTGATCATGCTGGTGGTGGTCAGGCTGGTAGTTTTGTCACCCCTGCTGATGTTGGCATGGCAGGTGGTACAAATGGCCTTTTTGGGGTTATCAGCAGAGTCTTTAAAAAAATTCCAGACTCTGGAAGACCTACAGGTTGTACTGGCAACGTTCCTCGTGTTGGTGTTACGGGGAACTGTTGCCTGCCTTCTGTGTGCGGCCACCACACTGCTTCTTCCTGCCTGTTGGGGTACTCTGCCTCCCTCACCCTGTGTGCTGCTGGCCTCGCTCTGCATGTCCTCCTGCCACGTTGGGTCAGTTACTAGATCATCCACCACCTCCTCCTCTTCCACTTGCGCACCACGATCCTCCTCCTTACTTCCTGGCAATTGTGTCTCGTCATCGTCCACCTCTTGTGACAAATTGCCAGCGTCGACTTCCTGTGGCCGTGGCTGTTCAAATATTTGGGCATCGCTACATGGGATCTCCTCTTCCACCACTTCAAGCGGAGCAGGCGAGGGGCACAAATCTGGAAATGGACCAGTGAACAGCTCTTCAGAGTGTCCAAGTGTGGGATCAGTTGCTGTCTGACGACACTCGGCATGGTGGGAGGAAGGAGCATCAGGGTGAGGAGGAGTATGCGGTCGCGACTCACGGCTACTAAGATTTGACCATGTGGAAGACAGACCGGAGGTGGTGGTGCCCAGGTAACTGGAAGTATTATCTGTTATCCAATTAATAACCTGTTCACACTGATCAGTTCGCAATACTGGTGTTGTTCTGTGCTTCCCTAGTAATTCGGTCAAGAAGTGGGAGCGAGAAGATGTGGCTGTTGGTTGTGGCACATTTTCACCTTGGCCACAGCCCCGTCCTCTGCACGCACCATCACCAGAACGTCCAGTTCCACGTCCCTTGCCACGCGCCTTGCCCATTGTAAAGGAAGTAAAATAGCTTACACTCGCACTATCAATGGTAAAAGGGTAATAAAAAGTAGATTAGAACCGTGGAAGAGGAAAACCACAGTTCTATTTCTCTGGCCTACACGCAACTCTTTTAAACAATCTGAACAATCAGGGAGAAACTATTACTATTTTTCTTTACGGAAAAAATACCAAAAGCTGAATAGTAGAGATTTTTTACCGTGGAATGGCAAAACCACAGTTATTGTTTACTGGGGTATACCAGACAATTTTAAATAGATATATTTGCGGCTGAACAGTGAGCGACACACTCAAGTTGTTTTTTTTAGGTAAAAATGGCCCAAAAGTGGATAATACAGAGGTTTGAACCGTGGAACTGCAAAACCACAGTTCTATTTCTCGGGCCTACACCAGACTATTTTAAACAGATATATTAGTGTCTGAACAATCAGGAGACACTATTACTGTTTTTCTTTACGGCAAAAAATGCCAAAAGCAGGATAATTCAGAGATTTGACCCGTGGAACGGCAAAACCACAGTTCTATTTCTCCGGCCTACACCAGACTATTTTAAACAGATATATTGGTGTCTGAACTATCAGGAGACACTATTTCTGTTTTTCTTTACGGCAAAAAATGACAAAAGCAGGATAATAGAGATTTTTTACCGTGGAACGGCAAAACCACAGTTATAATTTACTGGTGTATACCAGACTCTTTTAAACAGATATATTGGTGTCTGAACAATTAGGAGACACTATTACTGTTTTTCTTTACGGAAAAAATACCAAAAGCTTTATAATAGAGATTTTTTACAGTAGGATGGCAAAACCACAGTTATAATTTACTGGTGTATACCAGACTCTTTTAAACAAATTTATTGGTGTCTGAACAATCAGGAGACAGTATTACTTTTTTTCTTTACGGAAAAAATACCAAAAGCTGGATAATAGAGATTTTTTAACGTTGTAAGGCAGCGCTAGTCATCATAATGGGGGTTACTCGCTGCACCGGGTCAATTAAGGCACATAAGCAATGTCTTTATGCTTTTCTCACAATGTTGCAGTTTATTACATCATAAGTAGTGTTGAGCATTCCGATACTGAAATATCGGGTATCGGCCGATATTCACTGTATCGGAATTCCGATACTTAATTCTGATACTTTTATAATATCGAATACCGGAATCGGAAGTTCCCATAATGCCTGCGCTCTGCAGTGTCTGTGAAGGATGACAAGCTGGATGGCAGCGCGATCCAGCCTGTCATCAGAATGCCATCCCAGCGTGGGGGAATTCTCCTGATTGTTTAAAAGCCGGCGGGCGGTAAAAAGCCGCCGGCTTTTAAACAATCACACAGCCCCATACTGCTTCCCCGCAGCCTCCCACCCCGATCCTCCGCTCCCCTCGCCACCTCCAATCCCAATCGTAAATTAGGACCGGGCGGGGAGTGCAGCACAAAGGAGCGGGGCGCGAAGGACCCGGGCGGGGAAGCCGGCAGTGAAAAGACTTCACCGCCGGCTTTCCCGTTCTGTGCTGCGCTTTCCCGCCGGTTATTTCAAATGAACAGCTGAGGTATCAGGTGATGCCGATCAGCTGTTCATTTGAAGTAGCCGCGGTGCCCTCAGAGGGTTCATGTGAGTTCATGCTTGACTGCATGAACTCACATCAACTTTCCCACGGCCGCACAGGTCAGCCACTCCTCCCAGACCCGTCATGATTAGTGTGTGCGGGGTGTGTGTGTGTGCGGGGTGTCTGTGCGTGCTGGCAGACATAGGCCGATGTGACACTACTACTCCCATCGGCCTATGTCTGTCCCCCGTCCACTCGTGCCAGCAGGATCAGCTCGATGGGAGCAGTAGTTCCCATCAGCCTGATCCTGCTATATAAATTGCCCTACTGTGTCCCCAATAAATGTTAGATACATGTCATTGGTGGCCAGTGGTTGCCTAAAAGAAATTAGTTTATACATTACCTGTCCCCGCCGATCGCCACCTAAAATAAAGTAAAAAATAAAAAACTACACCTATACTCACCTAGACACCTAATTCCCCGAAGCCATCGATCTCCTGTAATAAAATATAAAATAATAAACCACAACCTTATCCTTACCCCTCCGTAGCAGTCCACGAGTGTCCCACGAAGATCTCCAGTTCAGAGCGGCCACATAGAATGTGACCGCTCTGAACCGCTGCCGCCGCTAGAATGACTGGGCCGTAAGGGTTCACCGGAGTTCAGGCAGCGCTGCTCCGGTTAGCTCCTTTACGGCACTGCTGTATCGTGAGAAATTCCCACGGTACAGCACTGCCGTAAAGGAGGTCTCCGGAGCTGCGCTGCCTGAATGCACTCCGGTAACCTCAGTCAGTGGCTCCCGCTGCCGGGAGCGGACGTGTTCCCGGCAGCGTGAGCTTACAGCAGCCATGCACAGCTGTCACCATCTCCAGATGTGACAGCTGTGCATGGGAGATCAGCGCAGGAACGTGGACAGGTAACTATTTTTTTTTAGTAAACTAAGAATTAAATAAAATGGTGTTTTATTTCAAATAAATTATTTTTTTCTGGGTGTAGTGTGTTTTTTCTTTTTAACACTTTGTAGGTTGGTAATGGGGGTGTCTTATAGACGCCCATCATTACTAACCTGGGCTTCATGGCAGCTGGCGCTGACATGAACCCCACCACTATTACCCCCTGCCACCGCACCAGGGCAGCGTGGAAGAGCGAGGCTAAGTGCCAGAATTGGCGCATCCTATGGATGCGCCATTTCTGGGGCGGCTGACGGCTGGTGTTTCTAGCCTGGGAGGGGGCCAATATTCATGGCACCCTTCCTGGGCTATTAATATCAGCCCCCAGCTGTCTGCCTAGCCTTTGCTAGCTATTAAAATAGGGGGGACCCCACGTCATTTTTTTGGGGGCGGTCCCCCATTTTAATAGCTAGTAAAGGCTAGGTATTCAGCTGGGGGCTGATATTAGTAGCCTGGGAAGCTCCGTGGGTTTTACCCCCTTCCCAGGCTTCAAACATCTGCCCCAGCCGTCTGCTTAACCTCCGCTAGAGACTAAAATTATGGGGGATCCCACGCCATTTTTTTTTTAAATAAATCCTTTATTTTAACACTAAATGACATTTGAGGACTTAATAAAGATGCAGTCCCTAAATTATTATTTATTTTTTAATAAATTTTCCCCAAAACTTATGACGTGGGCTTCGCCATATTTTTGTATGCCAGCCAGGTACAGCATCCAGCTTCTATGAACGCGCCATTTTCCGGTTCGGCCGCGGACTGCAATTTTCAGCGGGGGGGGGGGGGGGCAGAAAGCTTGGGCCTCCCTGCGCTGCAGATTCCATCCCCCAGCTGCCTAGTTGTACCTGGCTGGACACAAAAATAGGGAGAAGCTCCACGTTTTTTTTTATTTAATTATTTCATGAAATTCATGGAATAATTAAGAAAAAAAGGGCTTCCCTATATTGTTGTGTCTGGCCAGGTACAAATAGGCAGCTGGTGGTTGGGGGCAGCCCGTTCCTGCCTGCTGTACCTGGCTGGACACAAATATAGTGTGAAGCCCCACGTCAATTTTTTTTTAATTATTTCAGGAAATTCATGAAATAATTAAAAAAAAATTATGTGGGGCTTCGCCCTATATTTGTGTCCAGTCAGGTACAGCAGGCAGGAACGGGCTGCCCCCAACCACCAGCTGCCTATTTGTACCTGGCCGGACACAACAATATAGGGAAGCCCTTTTTTTTTAAATTATTTCATGAAATAATTAAAAAAAAATTGACGTGGGGCTTCGCACTATATTTGTTTCCAGCCAGGTACAGCAGGCAGGAACGGGCTGCCCCCAACCACCAGCTGCCTATTTGTACCTAGCCGGACACAGCAATATAGGGAAGCCCTTTTTTTCTTAATTATTCCATGAATTTCATGAAATAATTAAAAAAAAAAATGTGTGGTGCTTCGCCCTATTTTTGTGTCCAGCCAGGTACAACTAGGCAGCTGGGGGCTGGAATCTGCAGCGCAGGGAGACCCAAGCTTTCTGGGCCCCACCCGCTGCAAATTGCAGTCCGCAGCCGCCCCGGAAAATGGCGTGTTCATAGAAGCGCCATCTTCTGGCGCTGTACCCAACTCATCCAGGGCCCTGGTGCGGTGGCTCACTGGGTAATAAAGGGGTTAAGGCCAGCTTGGCATTATCAGCTGGCCCTAAGCCCGAAATTCATGGGGTCACGCCAATATTAGACATGACCGCCATGAATTTCTAGTAAAGTATTTAAAAAAAACACAAACACCCAGAAAAAAGTCCTTTAATTGAAATAAAGACACAATTCTTTATTGTTCTAAATTAAACCATACTTACAGTCACGCTCATTCCAGCTGAAGCCAACGATCTCCTGCAATAAAAGTAAAATAATAAAGCAACCTCATCCTTACCTTTCCATGGTTCCCAGGACAGCTTCAGCTCTGCTACATCGAGATGACAAGCTGGACCGCAGCAGAACGCTGCCATCCAGCCTGTCATCCCGCAGACACTGAGAAGCGCAGGCATGCTTGCGCTCCTCAGTGTCTCGCTGTGACGGCATCCAGATGAGCCGAGGTCATGTCCAATGAACTCAGCTCACCTCATGCACGTCACTGACAGCGTGGGAAAATTCTCCTGCACTCAGCACTTCAGCGTGAGAATTTTCCCACACTGTCAGTGACGTGCATGAGGTGAGCTGAGTTCATTGGACATGACCTCACCTCATGTATGTCACTGACAGCGTGGGAGAATTCTCACGCTGAAGCGCTGAGTGCAGGAGAACTTTCCCACGCTGTCAGTGACGTGCATGAGGTGAGCTGAGTTCATTGGACATGAACTCGGCTCATCTGGATGACGTCACAGAGAGACACTGAGGAGCGCAAGCATGCCTGCGCTTCTCAGTGTCTGCGGGATGACAGGCTGGATGGCAGCTTTCTGCTGCGGTCCAGCCTGTCATCTCGATGTAGCAGAGCTGGAGCTGTCCTGGGAACCATCGAAAGGTAAGGATGAGGTTGCTTTATTATTTTTCTTTTATTGCAGGAGATCGTTGGCTTCAGCTGGAATGGGCGTGATGGTAAGTATGGTTTAATTTAGAACAATAAAGAATTGTGTCTTTATTTCAATTAAAGGACTTTACTCTGGGTGTTTGTGTTTTCTTTTAACTTTGACTATGGGGTTAGTAATGGGGGTGTCTTATAGACGCCTCTCCATTACTAACCTGGGCTTGATGTCAGCTGGCATTATAAGCTGACATCAACCCCAACCCTATTACCCCCTGCCACCGCACCAGGACAGCGTGGAAGAGCGAGGCTAAGTGCCAGAATTGGCGCATCCTATGGATGCGCCATTTCTGGGGCGGCTGACGGCTGTGTTTCTAGCCTGGGAGGGGGCCAATATTCATGGCACCCTTCCTGGGCTATTAATATCAGCCCCCAGCTGTCTGCCTAGCCTGTGCTAGCTATTAAATTAGGGGGGACCCCACGTTATTTTTTTGGGGGGGTTCCCCCATTTTAATAGCTAGTAAAGGCTAGGTATTCAGCTGGGGGCTGATATTAGTAGCCTGGGAAGCTCCGTGGGTATTACCCCCTTCCCAGGCTTCAAACATTTGCCCCAGCTGTCTGCTTAACCTCCGCTAGAGCCTAAAATTAAGGGGAACCCCACGCCAATTTTTTTTTAAATAAATCCTTTATTTTAACACTAAATGACAAGTACAGTAATCAACACTGTCACTGTACTTCATATATATGTGACTGACATGTTTCTATCTATCTGATCTATGTGTGATTCTCTATTCTTTCTGTTCTAAATTGTCGGGTACAGATGCTGAATTGCCGGCCGGCTTTCTTAAAGAGACGGTGCATGAAAACACTATTATTTTTTTAAATAAATCCTTTACACTAAATGACAAGTACAGTAAGCAACACTGTCACTGTACTTCATATATATGTGACTGACATGTTTCTATCTATCTAATCTATGTTTTCTCTATTCTGTCTGTTATAAATTGTCGGGTACCGCTGCTGAATTGCCGGCCGGCTTTTTTAAAGAGACGGTGCACGAAAACACTAATATTTTTTTAACAAATCCTTTACACTAAATGACAAGTACAGTAAGCAACACTGTCACTGTACTTCATATATATGTGACTGACATGTTTCTATCTATCTAATCTATGTGTGAAGCTCTATTCTTTCTGTTGTAAATTGTCGGGTACCGGTGTATGCCGCTGATGAATTGCCGGCTTTTCATGTCATTCTACATTATTCTTAGTTGTTTTACTTCATGTAGAATTAACCTACAAGGAAAGAAAGGGTTTATTTTCATTCCGATATTTGTGTCCCATTGACTTGCATTGGTTTCCGGTATCGGAATCGGCGATATCCGATACTTTTTGGGTATCGGCCCGATCCAATCCGATACGATATTTCCTGATATCGGAAGGTATCGCTCAACACTAATCATAAGCCACAGTTCACCGGGTCCAACTCCGTGGCACGCCGACACACATATCTACAATATTCATGAGACAAGTGGCACACAGGCCCACTTGCTCCAGGTTACAGCTTACGGCAAGGTAATAAATTATCAATGTCCATAACACAGTCCATGTAACAAAGTGTATTACCTTTGCCGGGTTTTAGCTGCTACAGTCCGTTTATTCCGCCACCACTGTGGCTTTGCGGCTTTCCCAGGTGGGGGGTCTCTAGCCGTCGTCCCCTCGTAGGCTACTGGTATGTCTTCCACACTTGACATCCAGCCTGCGCCTTTCAGGGTTCTTCACCAAGCCGGCTCTCCCTCAAAGGCCACTGACATCCACGCACAGGATCCAGGCTCGGCCTTCCAGGCTGCCAGGCTTCACTCTCGGCCTCCTTAGGCCTCTCACAAACGGTGTCCCACACACACGGAGCACAGGCCTCACGCCTCACACCGAACACACCTGTCTCAAATTACCAGGGTTTATATATCCTGTGCACACACACACACACTGACAGGACCTTGCTGATGTCACAGTCATGTGATCAGTCAGCTGTGTGTATAGGTCCTGTGTGCTGTCCCAGTCATGTGTACAGACCTTTACTGTGCATACAGGACCTGTGTGATGTCACAGTCATGTGACCAGTCACCTGAGGGGAAAGGTAGATGGTCAGGTAAAACACACCCTAGACCATTACCGTAATGCAAGCACGTCGCTGCATTACATATCCCCCCCCTCTGTTCACACTTGTGGGGTTGAACACATAATATACACAATCACCTCATATCCCACAGCTCATACCGAGACCATGTACTTGTCAATTGTGCTGTTCAGCCCCTGGAATATTAGTCAATGACATTAGCCCATTCCTTAGGGACCTACCATTTGTCACTGTCACTGACTTCGTCGGGTCACCTTTCCGGGTCGTAACCTTGTCAGAGCTCCCCCCGCTCCCAGAGGTCAGTTGTAACCTTGTCAGGTCTCCCCCGCTCCCAGCAGTCAGTCATAATCTTGTCAGACCTCCCCCGCTCCCAGCGGTCAGTCATACAGCGGTGTGACTCACATGCCCTGGTATCTAAGGTCCGGTTCGACTCCGTACTGTCCCGTCCTCTATGGGGTCGTTTGTATGGGCTGCTCAAACCTGAGTTACTGGTGGTCTCACTACCTCTAAACCCACACCCACTACTCTCAGGACATCTTGAAAGGTCCCTAACTCCAGCTGTAGCTGTTCTGGTATTTAGGGGGCCCTTTCTCTGTCGTGTCTCACTATTTCTAGATGGCTTCCATCTTCTGCTGCTCAGATGATGCTGTCTATCTACTCGCAGTCTAGCGAGATTCAATTGTTCTACCTCCTGCAGGTAGGTCACTCGGTACTCAATCAGCATGCGTATATATTCTAGGCTTTCTTCTGTTCCTACAGCGGAGAAGGACACCATGCCGTCTTCGTCTGGTATCCAGTCCTGATGATCACGTGGACTGCTTACTTTCACCACACCAGACTTCTTGACCATCATCTGCATGGCTCGACCTCTTCTCCCAATGAGCTTTCTCACCAGAAAATGAGGCACCCGGATGACCTCTTCACGCATACTGTGAGCTTTCCTCATCAGCTCCAGTTGTCTAATGGCTTGTTCCGTCTTCAACCGGAGAAACTGCTTCGTGCGAATACATCGCCAATGCATATCACTTAGGATCGCCACCGTCTTCACTGTGACTTCGGTCATGGACAGAACCACCAGCTGTTTAGCTTCAGAGGTCAAGTACAACAAACAGGCTCCCACAGCCTTCTTAAACTCTTCATGCACGGACTCACGGGTGCATTCTTCCCTCAAATCCTCGGGTACATCTATGAGGCATTTGTACCAAGACGTTTCGGACTCACCAGTAGTTTCCAGACGATCAACCAGCTCAGGGTTCAGGGACAACTGACTTTCAGCTTCTTCCCCCTGTATGCTTACCCTGAGCTGACTCACAGCTACAAATTCATTAATTTTCATCTTGACCACTTCCACTTCATATTTATCTTCTGTTACCCTGCTATTAGCTCTCCTCAGGTCCACCTTCTCATGGTATAAGGGAGTGAGTACAACGTGTTTGCCCTTTTCCTTCTCCAAGGAGGCCTCGTTCACCGAGTGATACTTTGTCAGGTGACTTTTGAGCCCGGAAACTTCTTCCTCTAGTTCCGTCACTCGCCTCTCAGCGGCCCGTCTCTGAACCTCTTCCTGCTTCAACTGCTCTTTTAACAGTAGAGTTCTCTCAGACCTCTGTTGCTTCAAATGGGCCTGAAGCAATTCCTTGAGCTCCCTAATCTCGACTCTTACTTCCACTGAATCATCCAAGCTCGCATCACTCGAGGAGGTATCTGCTTCATACCTCCCCTCACCAGCGGCCAACTCCTGGCCCTGGTCTGTGGCTTCTCCGATGGACTCCTCCATCTTTTTCCGCTCAGCTTCCATCTTGCTGACTGTTTCTTTAAGGCACGTCTCCGCCCTCTGGAGAGTTTCACAGGACATCTGTAGCTCCTTCACCTGAGCTTCCAGACCTAGGGTCTTTCCACGGAGATAATCATTCTCCTCACGGGTCTCTTGCAGAGTGGTCTCACCCACTTGGCGCACGTGCTCTGCACTCGCCTTATCCTCCTCTAGTTTTTCTTTTACCTTGAGGAGATCCTCATAATCTCTCTTAAGTTGTTGCAGTTCCATACCGAACTTTTCATCACACTCCTTCTTGGAGTCACACAGCTCCTGGTTGAGCTGTTCGCGCAATCGTTCTAGGTTTTGTTCACGCCCAGCAACTTCATGCTGCAGCGCCTCTTTGAGGGCAGACAGCTCTAACTGTACCAGGGAGAAGCGATCTTTCACTTCGCATAACTCATCTTCACACACCGCTTTGTCAATCTGCAATTGAAAAACCTCCTCCTTGATTTTGCAGCGGTCCTCCTTAATTCCGTAGAACATTTCCTTCCAATGGTTAATTTCCGCGTTGCTTCCCTCCATGTCTCGCTGCCAGTTCCTCATAACCTGGTATATTTTCCGCTGCTCAGACTCCAGGTTCAGCTGGTCTGAGGACACGTTCCCCAGGTTTTCACATAACTGCTGCACGTCAATCTGACACTGCGGCCTGATAGGCTCCAGCTCTTGGTCATGACTGGCCGCCTCCCCTTTCAGGGCTGTCGGATCCTGACCCGTCAGTCTCAGTACCGTACTGGAGGTTGCTACTGGCAACGTCATCTCCTCTTCTACCTCTAAAGGAGGATCCACACTTGAAGCATAGGCACACAGTACTATATTCTCTTTATTTTCATTTTCAGGGAGTACTACCGAAGCAACCTTTTTGTGGCCCTTGCGCTGTCGACGACGAGAGGGGGACTCTCTCCCCTCATCTAGCCCCTCCTGACCGAACTCACTTTTTACTTTCATAGTGTCACCGTCAGCTCCGGGGTCTGTGTCACTCCCCATGGTGTTGTGGACTAACAGGTCACCTCCCACTTTGACGTCACCCCCTTCTACTGGAGTTACCCCGTTATCAACGGTCACATTGTCATTTTTAGGAGGTACCAACCCACAACTAGTAACAATTTCCAGTTTTCTGCAGTCCACACTCTTGTGAAAATCCGCCCCTTTTTTAGAATCCGCCCCCTTTTTAACAACCACACCGGCAGGGTAATTTTTACACAAAAAATCAGCAGTAGTCTTAGGACTCAGTTCACAGCATCTCTTACCACCTCCCCGGGCACTCTGGGACAACACTGGCGCCCCTGGAGAGTCCATAGAATGGTCCACTGCCGCCATTCCATATGGTGCCCACAGCTCCTGCGGTTCCTGCACCATGTCCAGTAAAAGTTTCCCAAATACCTGCTCCGGTCCCAACCGGCCCTTCAACCGCTCAATAGCTCCAGACAGATCTGCTGCTTTGCTCACAGCCATCGCGGTACGCTGTTCACACTAGAACTTCACCGCTCTCCTGGAAAAAATATTCGTGGCCCCGCCGAGCCACCGCAAACCAGATTTGAGTGCGACGATAATCTTCGCAACCCCGCCGAGTTGCAGCCAGATGCTTTTAATTTCATGAGCCCCACCGAGCCACAGCAAACCAGGTTTGAGTGTGAAGCCAATCTTCGCAACCCCGCCGAGTTGCAGCAAACAACCGGATTTGAGTCCGACGACAATCTTCGCAACCCCGCCGAGTTGCAGCAAGATGCTTTATCCACACTGGTCATCCTGTGCCGTTGCCCCTAGCAACCAGGTTGTCGTTGCCGCTAGCAACCGGGCTGCCGTTGCCCGCATTCTCGAACCATATGTAAGGCAGCGCTAGTCATCATAATGGGGGTTACTCGCTGCACCGGGTCAATTAAGGCACATAAGCAATGTCTTTACGCTTTTCTCACAATGTTGCAGTTTATTACATCATAAGCCACAGTTCACCGGGTCCAACTCCGTGGCACGCCGACACACATATCTACAATATTCATGAGACAAGTGGCACACAGGCCCACTTGCTCCAGGTTACAGCTTACGGCAAGGTAATAAATTATCAATGTTCATAACATAGTCTATGTAACAAAGTGTATTACCTTTGCCGGGTTTTAGCTGCTACAGTCCGCTTATTCCGCCACCACTGTGGCTTTGCGGCTTTCCCAGGTGGGGGGACTCTAGCCGTCGTCCCCTCGTAGGCTACTGGTATGTCTTCCACACTTGACATCCAGCCTGCGCCTTTCAGGGTTCTTCACCAAGCCGGCTCTCCCTCAAAGGCCACTGACATCCACGCACAGGATCCAGGCTCGGCCTTCCAGGCTGCCAGGCTTCACTCTCGGCCTCCCTAGGCCTCTCACAAATGGTGTCCCACACACACGGAGCACAGGCCTCACACCGAACACACCTGCCTCAAATTACCAGGGTTTATATATCCTGTGCACACACACACACACTGACAGGACCTTGCTGATGTCACAGTCATGTGATCAGTCAGCTGTGTGTATAGGTCCTGTGTGCTGTCCCAGTCATGTGTACAGACCTTTACTGTGCATACAAGACCTGTGTGATGTCACAGTCATGTGACCAGTCACCTGAGGGGAAAGGTATATGGTCAGGTAAAACACATCCTAGACCATTACCGTAATGCAAGCACGTCGCTGCATTACAACGTGGAACGGCAAAACCACAGTTATAATTTACTGGTGTATACCAGACTCTTTTAAACAGATATATTCATGTTTGAACAATCAGGAGACACTATTACTGTTTTTCTTTACGGCAAAAAATGCCAAAAGCAGGATAGTACAGAGATTTGACCCGTGGAACTGCAAAACCACAGTTCTATTTCTCGGGCCTACACCAGACTATTTTCAAAAGATATATTTGTGTCTGAACAATCAGGAGACACTATTACTGTTTTTCTTTACGGAAAAAATACCAAAACCTGGATAATAGAGATTTTTTAACGTGGTATGGCAAAACCACAGTTATAATTTACTGGTGAATACCAGACTCTTTTAAACAGATATATTGGTGTCTGAACAATCAGGAGACACTATTACTGTTTTTCTTTACGGAAAAAATGGCAAAAGCTGGATAATAGAGATTTTTTACTGTGGGACGACAAAACCACAGTTATAATTTACTGGTGTATGCCAGACTCTTTTAAAAAGATATATTGGTGTCTGAACAATCAGGAGACACTATTACTGTTTTTCTTTACGGAAAAAATACCAAAAGCTGGATAATAGAGATTTTTTAACGTGGAACGGCAAAACCACAGTTATAATTTACTGGTGTATACCAGACTCTTTTAAACAGATATATTGGTGTCTGAAAAATCAGGAGACACTATTACTGTTTTTCTTTACGGAAAAAATACCAAAAGCTGGATAATAGAGATTATTTACCATGGAACGGCAAAACCACAGTTATAATTTACTGGTGTATACCAGACTCTTTTAAACAGATATATTGGTGTCTGAACAATCAGGAGACACTATTACTGTTTTTCTTTACGGCTAAAAATGCCAAAACCAGGATAATACAGATATTTTTTACCGTGGAACAGCAAAACCACAGTTATAATTTACTGGTGTATACCAGACTTTTTTAAATAGATATATTTGCGGCTGAACAGTGAGCGAGACACTCAAACTGTGTGGTTTGAACCTTGGAACTGCAAAACCACACTTCTGTTTCTCTGTCCTACACCAGACTATTTTAAACAGATATATTTGTGTCTGAACTGTCACAGACACACTTTTTTTTGGGGGGGGGGGGGACACACCAAAAGGTTAATAAGACAGGTATTTGTACAGTGTGAAGGAGGGAAAAAAAAGAGGATTTAGATGAAAAAAAAAAAGGATTTTTCCTGGCCCCTCAGGACCTGGAGCTAAGTCCAGAAATTTTAGCAACAGGAGCACACAGGACTGTAATGCAGCATTTGCTGGTATAACCACTGCGTCTCCTATACAGCCTGCCTGCCTGATATTTGGGATGGATATTAGTCCTGAGAAGGACTGTTTGTTTGATTTGGCAGCCTTTACAGACCCTACACTAACTATTTCGCAGTATAAATCTCTCCCTAGCTCAGCAGCGCTTTCCCTACACTAGCTGATCCAGAGCGACTGTGTTCAAGATGGCGGCGCCCGGTTTTAAATACTCGAGGTGACACTGTGCGGCCAGCCAATCAATGTAATGCCCACAACTAACATGTCTGCGGCATTACAGTGACTGGCTGGCAATCCCTGCATGTTCATTGGCTCTGTAAAGAGCGCCAAACATTTGTGTGAATATACAATTTTAATCTTTGCTTCATGTACCTTGGAAAATAGAATGGACTTTTTTGGACTTTACCTGTGAGCTGGATTTTTCTGCATTAAATACACCCACACACGCAGGAAATACACCCCCACACACACTCAGTAAATACACCCCCCACACATGCAGCAAATACACCCCCACACACTCAGTAAATACACCCCTCACACATGCACTAAATACACCCCACACACGTAGTAAATACACCCCCCATACACGCAATAAATTCACCCTGTACATATGCAATAAATACACCCACTACATGCAGTAAATACACCCCCTTACATACAGTAAATACACCCCCACACATGCAGGAAATACACCCCCCATATGCAGTAAATACACCCTGCACACACGCAGTAAATACACCCCTCACACACATGCAGTAAATACACCCCCACATGCAGTAAATACACCACCACACACACGCAGTAAATACACCACCCCACACAGTAAATACACCCCCCCACACACAGTAAATACAGCCCCACACACGCAGTAAATACACCCCGCACACACGCAGTAAATACACCCACACATGCAGTAAATACACCCCCACACACAGAAAATATACCCCCACACATGCAGTAAATACACCCCCTACACGTGCAGTAATTACACTCCCCACACATGCAGTAAATACACTCCCCACACACAGTAAATACACCCTGCACGTACGCAGTAAATACACCCACACACGCAGTAAATACACCCCCCACACACGCAGTAAATGCACCCCCCACACACGCAGGAAATATACCCCCACACATGCAGTAAATACACCCCGTACATGTGCAGTAAATATCCCCCCCACACACAGTAAATACACTCCCCACACACACACAGTAAATACACCCCCACACACTCAGTAAATACACCCCTCACACATGCACTAAATACACCCCACACACGTAGTAAATACACCCCCCATACACACAATAAATTCACCCTGTACATATGCAATAAATACACCCACCACATGCAGTAAATGCACCCCCTTACATACAGTAAATACACCCCCACACATGCAGGAAATACACCCCCCATATGCAGTAAATACACCCTGCACACACGCAGTAAATACACCCCTCACACCCGCAGTAAATACACCCCCACATGCAGTAAATACACCACCACACACACGCAGTAAATACACCCCCCCACACAGTAAATACACCCCCCACACACAGTAAATACAGCCCCACAAACGCAGTAAATACACCCCGCACACACGCAGTAAATACACCCACACACGCAGTAAATACACCTCCCGACACACAGAAAATATACCCCCACACATGCAGTAAATACACCCCCTACACGTGCAGTAATTACACTCCCCACACATGCAGTAAATACACTCCCCACACACAGTAAATACACCCTGCACATACGCAGTAAATACACCCACACACGCAGTAAATACACCCCCCACACACGCAGTAAATGCACCCCCCACACACGCAGGAAATATACCCCCACACATGCAGTAAATACACCCCGTACATGTGCAGTAAATATCCCCCCCCCACACACAGTAAATACACTCCCCCCACACACACAGTAAATACACCCCCACACACACAGTAAATACATCCAACACAGGCGCAGTAAATACACCTCTCATACACGCAGTAAATACACCCCCTACACATGCAGTAAATACACCCCCCATACGCAATCAATACACCCCTCACACCTGCAATAGATACACCCCACACATGTAATAAATACACCCCCCCACACGTAGTAAATAAACCCACCACACACATGCAGTAAATACACCCTCTACATGTGCAGTAAATATCCCCCCCACACACAGTAAATACACTCCCCACACACACAGTAAATACACCCCCCCACACACAGTAAATACATCCCACACACATGCAGTAAATACACCCCCCCACACACAGTAAATACATCCCACACACATGCAGTAAATACACCTCTCACACACGCAGTAAATACACCCCCTACACACGCGGTAAATACAGCCCCACACACACACAGTAAATACACCCTACACACATGCAGTAAATAACCCCCGCAGGCAGTAAATGCTCCCCACTCCCAAGCAGTAACTACCCCTCCATCTTCGGTGTCTTTAGATCCACTAATGTAGAGCACTTACCACCAATGCGCGCTGGCAAGTGACTTCAGCAGCGAGATCACATGTCCTGATCACACTACTGATGTAACTCTAACCCGGCGGTCAGAGCTTCAAATTGTACTCGCGTCTGAAAGATGCAAGTACCATTGAATACTAGGAGCTGTCGCACTGTACCTTCTCTGAGCTGGCTGTCAGGCACAGAGGAATCACGGAGGACATTGGTACGGTCAGCAAGGTACTCCCTCACCATCTTCCAAAATTTTTCCCTCCTTGTGAGAGTACCCCACGTCTCAGGGCCTGTGCGATGGGAGGGTCTGAGAAAACTGTCCCAGAAGTTTGACAGTGTTCCCCTGCCTCTGCTGGATTGCATTTGTATCTCTCTCGCCTTCACTCCTTGATTGTCCAACGAAATGTGACCTCTGCTGCCAACGTTTTCAGGTGAAATTTTTTTAACAATTCCGCAACAAGGGCCTTCTCATACTGCCCCATTTTATTAGGTCTGTCCTGCGTGGGAATAAGAGACAGAAAGTTCTCCTTGTAGCATGGGTCTAGAAGTGTCACCAACCAGTAATGACTGTCACCCAAAATTTGGACAACCCGAGGGTCATGGGAAAGGCAGCGTGACATAAACTCAGCCATGTGTGCCAGACTGCAAAGAGGCAAGACTTCCGTGTTCTCACCAAGAGGACGACTGACCTTGCTCTCCTCCTCATCCCTCTCCTCCTCCTCTTCCTCCTCCTCCCTGTCCTCAGGCCATCCACGCTGAACAGACGGTGTGAAAGTTTTGCAGGTAGCACAGTCTGTAGTGCAGAAAACTACCTCCTGTTCTTCCTCCTCCTCCTCTTCTTCGTTGTCCCCAATCCATGTTGGGATGAGATGAGGCTGGGCTGTGTGGAATCACCCTGTATGGTTCCTTGCTCCATCTCATCGTGCTCCGCCTGCAATGCATCCTCTTTAATTGTGAGCAGAGAGCATTTCAGAAGACAGAGAAGCGGGATGGTGATGCTAATTATGGCGTCGTCGCCGTTCACCATCTTGGTGACATCCATGTCCACTCCTGAGGTCTTATGTGTGGAGTCTGAACTGAATTCCGACAGCCTTGTTGGTGTTGATAGTCAACAACTGCCCTCTTCTGCTCACAAATCCTTCCCAACATCTGCAATGTAGCGTTCCAATGCGTGGGGACATCGCAGATCAGTCAGTGAGCTGGAAGCTGCAAATGCTGATGAAGCACGGCAAGGGCGGCAGAAGCTGTAGCTAACTTTCTAAAATGGACTCAAAGCAGATCCGTCAGATCCAGGTAGGTTTTGAGAAACCGCTGAACCAACTGGTTAATCACATGGGCCAGGCATAATACGTGTGTGAGCTCGCCTCGCCTCAGAGCCTCCACCAGGTTCCGGCCATTGTCACACACGACCATGTCTGGCTGTAGGGTCAGCGGTGTCAGCCACAGATCTGCCTGCTCTTTCAGAGCTGTCCACAACTCTTTAGCGATGTGCAATTTGTCACCTAAGCATATTAGCTTCAGCACAGCCTGTTGCCGCTTGGCCGAGGCAGTGCTGCAGTGCTTCTGGCTTGTGACTGATGTGGTCATTTTGGAGATGGAGGCTGAAGAGGAGTAGGAGGTGCAGGAGCTGTAGAATGTAGGGGCAACTCAGACTCACCCAGGGCCTGCAATCCTCGGTGTCGGGAGGACATGTTCCGTCCCAAAGTCCGACTGGGTCCCGGCTTCATCTATATTAACCCAGTGTGCCGTCAGCAAGATGTACTGTCCCTGCCCACAAGCACTTGTCTAAGTGTCCATGGTTAGGTGGACTTTCCCAGTAAATGCTCATGTAATGCGGAGATGGCACACAGGGAGAAATAGTGGTGGCTGGGGACCGAGTACCGAGGGATGGCCACCGCCATCAGGTTGTGGAAAGCTTCCATCTCCACGAGCCTAAAAGGCAGTATTTTGAGCGCAAGCAGTTGCGAAATGTGTGAATTTAGTAGTGGACGTGCTTGCTGATGGTGCTAGTTGAATGTGTGCAATGACACGTGCAGGGCGGGAGGCATCTTGGCATGCGCCATGGACAGGGGATTGGCATGCATGCACAACAACAGAAGAAGCAGTGGTGTCACCCCCAGACACTGTTTCTGGACCCTGGGGATCGGCCCACTTAGTCGGGTGCTTTTCTGCCATGTGCCTGATCATGGACAGGTGGTCAGGTGGACAGGCTGCTAGCTTTGCTACCCATGCTGATGCTGGCCTTTTTGGGGTTATCGGCAGAGTCTTTAAAAAACAACCAGACTCCGGAAGACCTATCAGTTGCACTGGCAACTTCCGTCGTGTTGGCGTTACGAGGAACGCTTTCCTGCCTTGTAGCTGTGGCCACCACGCTGCTTCTTCCTGCCTGTTGTGGTGCTACACCTCCCTCCTTCTGTGTGTTGCTGTCCTCGCTCTGTATGTCACCCTGCCAAGTTGGGTCAGTTACTATATCATCCACCACCTCGTCTTCCACTTCCACACCCTGGTCCTCCTCCTGACTTTCTGTCAATTGCGTCTCATCGTCATCATCATCCACCTCTAGCGACAGTAATTGCACTTACCCACCGTTGCCTTCGTTTGACAGTGGCTGCTCAAATATTTGGGCATTGCTACATGAGTTCTCCTCTTGACTCCCTTGAAGCTGGCCGGGCGAGAGGCCCAAATCTACAAATGGAAAAATGAACAGCTCTTCTGAGTGTCCAATTGTGGGATCAGTTGTCTCCAGGCACTCGGCATGGTGGGAGGAAGGAGGATCAGGTTGAGGAATATTCGGTCCAGACTCACGGCTACTGAGACTTGACCGTGTGGAAAACAGAGTGGTAGTGGTGGTGCCAAAGTAACTGGAAGCTTTATCTGCTATCCAACCAATAACCTTTTGACGCTGCTCTGGGTTCAATAGTGGTGTACTGCGGTCCCCTAGTAATTGGGACAAGAAGGTCGAGCGACAAGATGTGGGTGTTTGTTGTGGCACAATTTCAGCTTGCCCACGGTCACGTTCTCGGCCTCTGTATGCATCATCGCCATCACGTCCACTTCCCTGTCCATTGCCACACACCTTGCCCATTTTAAATGGAGGACAATATTTTCCATGTTCACGAGAAATGGCTGATTTTGGAGTGCAGTGATATGTGATAAACAGAGTATGAATAGCTTGACCGACACACTGCAACAAAATGAAAATGGAAGAAATGGCTGATTTTGGAACACTCTTATAGGTGATATGTCTGACTGAGAACCACAGTTTTAAATAGCAGGCCTGTAATTTATTAATACTATTCTTCACAGACACTTAGTGTGAATAGCTTGACTGACACACTGCAACAAAATGAAAATGGAAGAAATGGCTGATTTTGGAACAATCTTATAGGTGTTATATCTGACAGAGAACCATGGTTTTAAATAGCAGGCCAATAATTTACTAATACTATTCTTCACAGACACCTAGTGTGAATAGCTTGACCGACACACTGCAACGGAATGAAAATGGTAGAAATGTCTGATTTTGGAACAGTCTTATAGGTGACATGTCTGACAGAGAACCACGGTTTTAAATAGCAGGCCAATAATTTACTAATACTATTCTTCACAGACACCTAGTGTGAATAGCTTGACCGACACACTGCAGCGGAATGAAAATGGAAGAAATGTCTGATTTTGGAACAATCTTTTAGGTGATATGTCTGACAGAGAACCACGGTTTGAAATAGCAGGCCTGTAATTTACTAATACTGTTCTTCACAGACACCTAGTGTGAATGGCTTGACCGACACACTGCAACAGAATGGAAAAGGAGGCCAATATTTTCCACGTTCAGTTCAAATTTCTTTATTTTTATCGCTGTAATATGGAACAGATCTGGCTGTATCCTGCAGTGCTAACAAACAAATGGAGCAGAAAAATTGTGTACTCTGGATTGCCTTTTAAGCAAATAACCAGGATTAAGATAAAAAAAAAAATTGCCCTGACCCCTGATATCTGGGGCTATGTCTACAAATATCTGTAATTATTACAGCAGCAGCAGACACATACACTGCCTGCCTACCTAACTCCTGCTTAACACTGATTATATGCAGCTGGATTAGTCCTCAGAAGGACTGTTAGTTCAGATATATATACTGTATATATACACTGTATGTTGTGGAATACCTATACTAACTATAAACAAGCAAATCTCTCCCTGACTCAGCAGCACCTCTCCCTATTCTGCCTGTTTCCGGAGTGACTGTGACGAGCATAGTGGCGCCAGGTCTTAGATAGACCTGATGATGCTGTGCGGCCAGCCAATAACGGTAATCCCCACAACCAACATGGCAACGGCTTTACAGTGCATGGCAGGCAATCCCTGCATGTTCATTGGCTGTCTAAAGAGTGCCAAACATGCAGGGAGGGGACTGAGTTCCTGCCCGAGCAACCCAGAAATGCTCGCCAAGCTTGTCGATCACCGTGATGCTGGGCGAGTACCGGGCAGTGGCGAGCACGTTCGCTCATCTCTAGCGGCAAGCCTACTTAACTACTTGATTTTTACTCTTCCAATTGTTTTTGAAAAATCAAAAGTTAAAAGGGATCTGTCAAAATGGCAATGTGCACAAGCTCTAATGGAGCGCAGACACAATATTTCAGAATTATGGTACAGTAGATCCAAATATCATTGTGAATAGATACCCAATATAAACCCCACTGGATAGTTTTCTGGAAGGGTTGGTAACTATGGGTAGCAGATGCTCGCTTGCCTTTTTTTTCAGCACCATTTAGAGGTCTTGCTGAGATTAAACACTAGAAGATCCATTCAGATAATATTCTATTCTTCTACTCATGCATGACCAGAACGGACATTGATACTTTTTCTTAACTAAACCAGTATGTGTGTGGACAGACAAAACCAACAATAGTCATTTGTGTACTACTGTACAGGAATTATTACAACAGAGAAGGTTTCCCGGGTTTGTAATTACATGAAAGAGATGTTTTCATTTGCAGTAATGACAGTTCCAAATCCCAAGCAAGCTACACTTTAAAAATACATATCCTTCTCTTGCCTGTTGGTTTTATAGGCCACATAGAATTTATTGAGCTATTTCCTTGTCAATGCTCTGCATGGGATTTTCTGCTTTGCTTCCATAAATATGCAGTATGAAGCAGTGCCTGAGGAGTGTCTGGGCATAAAATATGTAGGGAGTATGCCAAAGCAATGTGTCCATAGGCATTTGCTGGCTACTTTATTTCTCATCTTGATACTGCTAGTGCTTACATGGGCAACTTTCTTAATTGTGCAGCAGAATTTTCCAGTCGCATTCTTTTTTCCTGTAATCGAAGCGACAAATGACTGAGGACAGCAAATTGTTCAATAAATACAGGGACAAATCTATTTTACATTGAAACCTTCCCGAGCTTATGCTATGACATGTAGAAAGATTTGTATATTATGTGCAGCATCGGTCATTGTTAGAATTACAATAATGACCTTATTGCTTATGATTAGGACATGCTCACAGCAGTGAAACAAAATGCAGAACTACTAAAATATTATTGCATAGACATACTAATGCCGCGTGATTTGACACTGATAATATCATCTCAAATGTGTTGCCCAGTATTAGAAAACAGGGCACCCAAAAATAGTGTCACATGTATCAATGCGTTGTGTCTGATATAGCAGCTTAGCTCCATTGAAGAGAATGACACTGAGCTGCAATACCAGACACAGCCTGCAGGCTTATGTGGTGCTGTTTTTGGAAGAAAACAGACATTGTTTTTTTAAAAAAATTTGGACTACCTCTTTAAATTCAATTGCCAGGGCTAACAAGTAATTTTAGCTATTTGTGAAAATAATATAATTGTTTGTACTTTATTATCATCTTGAAGCATACAGATTTGATAACTATTTTTTTATTTTGCATATGCAGTCATATATATGTTAGAAAGTTATTTGTTCCCTTCATGATGTTGCACAGTATTTCAAAGTGACTATCCTGATTTCTGATAAGAAATACTTTATTAATATTGATGAAAAGTACCACGAAAAACATGAAAAATCCTGTCTCAATAAAATACACCAAACAAACTGTCACAGAGGTCACAGGTATCAATTCAAGATCCTTCAGATATGGATGATAACTAGGGAGTAGAAGCAAATCAAGAGAAAAGCACACTCAATGTGCACAATATGTGTCACTCTAGGTATGAGGAGAACCCAGAATATAATGACAAGAAAAGGAAATGGAGCCCTATAAGTGGATAAAGAGGGAGTGGAGACCCCTAAACAGCTCAAATGACAAACCCTGACTCCCCTATAGACCCTATATAGGTTCTACACCTATCGCCGAGCTGACCCTAAAGATAGGCCCTAGGTAGGGAGTGGGAGGGGTGAGCACTAAGTCAGCCCCACTACCAACTAAAGTATACACAGGGGAAACAAAAAAGGGAATACACTTAGCTTAAAGATGAAACCGGGGAAAATAAGGCAACACTCCACGAAGAAACTCGAAGAAAATTCAAGCAGACTACTAGAATTTTAAGCCAGAATAGTTTGGAACACTCTATCACCAGCAACTCTCTGGAGAAGCTGAGTGTATTTAAGGATACAGCAAGGGTGCGGTAATTAGCAGCAGAAGGTGAGGATTTCCGCTGGGTCCTAAAGGTATAATCACCAAGCAAGGTGAGGGCAGGGAGGCAGGGAGCTGGTTAGTGCTCCTGCGCTTTCATATTTGTTTTACAAATGAATGAAGGGAGCCTCCATCTTCTCCTCTCCCCCTCTCCACAAAACTACCAGTTCTGCTATTTGGTCTAGCAGAATTGAAGAAGGATACAAAATAAAATAAAAAACATTTTCTTTCATACTAGCATTGCCACCCACTACCTGTCACATTGGGAACTGGACCTCCAGTTCTTCATGTCATATAAAGTCATAATATTGAGCTGACATTTTCATTAATACAATTTTGGGGTGAATAGGGTGTTTTGATTGCTATTCGGTGCATATTCTCATGGAGGTGTTGTGATGGAAAACTGCATATTTGGTGTTTCAATTTGTTTTCTCTTTGATAGTATTTACAGAAAGAGTTGAATAATTGTATTTTATTTTTATTATTTTTATTTTAAAACACGCAGAAATATCAAATATGTTTTTATTTCTTCATTTACTAACTAGGGGTGATCACTTGATCGCTTATTCAATAAATAGCAGTCTTACTCTATTTTACTATTAATACCAGAAATCCCAAAAACATTATGCTGGCTGGCACATCAGCACGCACAAGTGTGTGCCGCCACTGAAAAAACACTCCAAAAGACATGAAGAAAACAACAAATAAACCAGAGTTTTAAGGTTCGTAAGTAAAAATTTATAACTTTATTAAGTACATAGAAAATTCACAATGAATACAGAATATAAATAACACATATGTGTAGGAGAGCTAAAATGACACTCGAATCAGGGGCGCAGAAAATCCAGGGAGCCAGTTAAGCGAGGCAGTGAGGGCTAATAAGCTCTCCTACACATATGTGTTATTTATATTCTGTATTCATTGTGAATTTTCTATGTACTTAATAAAGTTATACATTTTTACTTACAAACCTTAAAACTCTGATTTATTTGTTGTTTTCTCTATTTTACTATGTAGTCAAAATGAGGTTAACTTATAAATAGTGTTGCGTGAACGTGCTCGGTTAACCCTATCACTGAGCATGCTTGGGTGCTGCCCGAGTATTTTCGGCGTGCTCGGCATCTATGCTCGTGCCGCCGCGGCTGCATGTGTTGCGGCTATTAGCTGTGACACATGCAGGGATTGCCTGTTTGTTAGGCAATCCCTGCATATGTTATAGCTATCTAACAGCCGCGACACATGCAGCAGCGGCGGCTCGAGCATAGATGCCGAGCATGCCGAAATTACTCGGGCAGCATCCGAGCATGCTTTGTGAAAGGGTTAACTGAGCACGCTCGCACAATACTACTTATAAAGCCTAGCCATAACCCAGACTTCGCAGGAGGATTAAGGTGGCAGCCATGGGGGTCATTAGCAGGCCCTGTTTGCCATGACAATCTATAGGCTCCTGAGGTCACATTATAAAGGGGCTGTTGAGAGCCAATCATGTACTTACACTGGCAATAGTACCTTTTAAATGCCACTGTTAGCATGTAAATGGATGAACAGCAGCAAACAAAGGACGCTCCAGTTGCTGACCGACAGCTGTTTGTTTTTCCTCAAAATATTTAATTAGTAAGTTTGCAAAGCTACTTTGCAATTTATTTCTCATTAAAATCCTCTCCATTCTCAATAATAGAGGGATTTTTAATACTATTATTTACTGCTCATTGCTTAGGTTTGATGGTCACTTTTGCAGTCTATCAGAGCTGGTAGGTCTCCTAGGTAAGTAGTGCAGCGCTTGCAAGATTTTTGTTCTACAGAGCTTGTAATTACTGCTCTGAAGCTGGCTGGAACACTGGAGCACACTGATAGCTCCTGATTTGGCCATCTTCCATATCTCTGCTTGCAGCATCAGAGATCACACAGTTAAGGCCAGCATTGCTGATCTGCACTGTCAATTAATCAGGATTCCCTGGGAAGGAGTGAGCTGAAAAGCAGGAGAGCAGTGCACTCTTGAAGAAATAAAATGAAACAACCCCTTTAATCATTGTGCTGAGAGTGACATTTTTTTCACAAACTTGTTACTAGACATTTATACTACAATTAAGGTTAGGCAGTTCAGACTGGGTTCCAATGAGCGTATGAAAAATCATCAACCGTTTTTAGCTGTATTTCATCCATATGCCATCTGTGAGCCATCCGTGTGTCCATTTTTTACATCCATATGACACTTGTGTGGCATCCATGCATGAACAGTAAAAAAAAATATGTACAAGATCAAATACAGCCTCTTTTGTTAACAATTGCAATGTATCAGTAAAAATCGGATGCAACACAGGTACTCTTTATTATGGCATCTGTTTTCTTCTGCACCCTTTGACTTGAACGGGTGAGTTTCATCTGAGATAAGAAAGAGACTAGTGCATGCTGTGATTTTTTTTCCACAAAGACAATATTCAACAACATTGGTTCATTTGGTGTCTGTGAGCTATCCAATTTTAATACAGACAGCACATGTACGTTTAATACGTTCTTTCTGCATTCCTTGGATCTTCTTCCCAGAGCTAAAAAATATCCCAAGTTGTCTATATACTCTCCTGTAAAGCTGTTTAAACAGTTGGTCATTTGGATCCCAGAATCCATTAATAGAGATAACCTCACTCCAAAACAACACATATCTTGCAAAGCCAGTTCACCCACAATTAATTTTCTGTCTCTATCTGTATAGGTTGATGTCCAATGTTTTCTTCAAATGGATATTCATTGCAAAGAGACTGTAGCGACTACATAGGTACTCTTTATATCATGTCATCCCGTGCACTTGCAGGGAGAAGAGACTTCCTGTTTCTACATAGAGCTTAGAATGATTCAGCTAGTCTCTTCTTAAAACCTTCCCAACATGCATCGTATATAGGGAGCTGCGTTCCCGCAAATCGCCGTATATATGCGGCGCCACGATCGCATGGGCTCACGCTGAGCTCCATCGTGATCGAGTGCGGGTGTCAGCTCTATGTGAGATCAGACACCCCACAGCAAGGCATACGATCGGTGCTAGCACCGATCGCAAGCGTTTAACCCATTTGATGCCGCTGTCAATAGTGACAGCGACATCGCAGGGCATCGCGCAGGGAGTGAGCGCCCTGTCTGCTCCCATCTGCCCAACGCGATGCGATCACGTTGTGCTGATGTTCTCCATGGTGACCAACTGTACCTAGATGGCCACGGTGTCCTTCAGGGTCCCGCAGGAAGGTGGCCACTCAGTACCTGCTCAGAGAGCAGGAGCTGAGATGCCCCCTTCCTGCCTGTCATACGCTGATATGATGCTCTACAGTGCAGATGCACTGCAGAGTATTATATTAGTGATCAGGGCAGGAAAATTTGATGTCCCATAGTGAGACAATGAAAAAAAGTAAAAAAAAAAAAAAAGTTAATAAAAAATATTTGAAAAAAAATCACAACATAAAGAACAAAAAAAAAATAGTAATCCAATAAATACATTTATCTATTAAAAAAAAAGTACACAAAATTGGTATTTATGCCTCTGGAATGACCCGACCTATAAAACTGTCCCACTAGTTAACCCCTTCAGTGAACACCGTAAAAAAATAAATGAAAAACAAGGCAAAAAACTATGCTTTATCATCATACTGCCGAACAAAAAGTGGAATAAAACGCGATCAAAATGACGAATGTAAATAAAAATGGTACCGCTGAAAACGTCATTTTGTACCACAAGAAACAAGCCACCATACAGCTATGTCAACAGAAAAATAAAAAAGTTACAGCTCTCAGAATAAAGCGATGCAAAAAATAATTATTTTTTTCTATAAAATAGATTTTATTGTGTGAAAGTGGCAAAACATAAGAAATATATCAATGTGGTTTCGCTGTAATTGTACTGACCCCAAAAATAAAGCTGCCTTATCAATTTTACCACACGTGGAACGGCATAAAAAAGTCCCCAAAAAACAATTCTTGAATTGATGGTTTTTGTTAATTCTGCCTCCCAAAAAACGGAATAGAAAGTGATCAAAAAATAGCACATGCCCGAAAATGGTACCAATAAAAACGTCAACTCGTCTCGCAAAAAACAAGAGGTCACATGACTCTGTTGGCAGAAATATGGAAAAGTTAAAATTATTGTTATTATCAAAATAAGGCGATGCAGAAACTTGTTTTTACAATAAAAAAATGTCTTTTAGTGTGTGACAGCTGCCAATCATCAAAAACCCAATATAAATCTGGTATCATTTTAATCGCACCGACCCGAAGAATAAAGTCAACTATTCACTTACACTGCACGAGGACCAGCTTAAAAGATAAATAAAACCAATTCTTCACCTGCTGTTGATATATTCATTCTGCATCCCAAAGATCGCAGTAAGGCTCAGCTCACACTTATTCTGCACTCTACCGGGGTTTCCGTGTAAATCTCGTGATTCAGACGGAAACCCTGGCAAAATATTCCCTATAATGAGGTAGAAAGAGGCACTATGGACAACGTCTGGCCTATGATCCGGTGGTGTCCATCTTTTAATTAGGCGTGCATAAAAGTGCCGTAGGCCACAGTTTTGTACACTTCTGAAAAAAAGGATGATGCTGAATAGAGGCCAGATGCCTAACAAACAGGCAATCCCTACATGTGCTGAAATATGACGTAAAAAACTTTGAAAAGTCGTAAAATTTTGGCCCAACGTGAGGCTAGGTTAAAGTTTTGCAACTTATGGCATTCTCACACCATCTTTGCCCAGCTCTGAAAGAGTGGGCAGAGCTGGGATGGGAGCGTGACATCACCAGTGCCCCCTTTATTAAGACTGGTATAGAAAACACCAGTCAAAATGAATTGGGGCTAAAGGCCTAAAACACAAAATCCATCTAATCATCAGAAATGGCTAATAATTGTTAAGAATTAAATATGGAAGAGTCACCAGTAGCCAACAGTACTTCTATTTTGGCTATGACTATGTATATGAAAAGTAATGCATACTGTATACTGTACACAATTTTTTCTCTCTCCCTCTCTCTTTTTCTCTCTCTTGCTTTTTCTATAAAGTTACACCATACATGGGAATATTGAAATGTTGACTATACCCTTTAAGCCGAGTTTAGAAGAGCATATGAAAAAACATCCACTTTTTATGCAGAAAAAATGCACACATTTCATTCATAATCTCAGCCATCTTATGCCATACTTGAGTCCTCAGTGTGTCCGTTTTTTTATCTTCATATGTCATCCACTTTTATACATCGCCAATTTAAAAATGTACAA